>NC_088316.1:5625000-6250000 GCF_910592395.1 Lineus longissimus
TCTCATTCCTCCCAGGGCGATATTGAAGATCACAATCATATGGAGTTAGGCGAAGTCTCCATCTTTCAATACGGGCTGATGCTGGCTTCTGGCTATTGAAGATACCAAGTAACGGCTTGTGATCGGTGAAAACGACGAACTTTCTCCCATATATATATAGGTGATAGTGTTCTACGGCCCATACGACGGCTAACATCTCTCGCTCTGTTTGGGAGTATCTGCTTTCGACGTCAGATAAAATCTTGCTGCCGTAGCTGACCACTCGATCTTTCTGTGTCAAAATAGCTCCGAGGCCCTTGGGTCCTGCATCTACTGCTAGCGTTGTTGGCAACTCGGGGTTGTAGTAGGCCATGACTCTGGAACCACTACCAGTGAGGGTTTTCTTCAACTTGTTGAGTGCGTCGTCGTGTACTTTGGTCCATTTCCACTCATGCTCTTGTCTCGTCAACTCACGGAGGGGTGCTGTGATCTCGGCGTAATCTGGGATGAATCTAGCAAGATACTGGGCCATTCCAAGCAAAGACTTCACTCCGGTGACATCTGTAGGTGCAGGGGCGTCTTGGATTGTCTTGATCTTCTCGGCATCGGCAGTAATCCCTTTGGCGCTGAAGATGTGACCATAAAACTTGACACTTGGCTGGTAGAATCGACTCTTCTCCATGTTGAGGATTATACCTTTCTCTTTCAATCTTCTCAGGACAGCGATGAGGTTTCGATCATGCTCTTTACGGTCTTTCCCGTAGATGATGATGTCGTCAGAAATGTTTTTACATCCGGGTATGTCACTGAGGATCTCTGCCAAGGCGTTCTGGAATATCTCAGATGCAGCGTTAATTCCAAAAAATAAGCGTTTGTACCTCCTGAGTCCTAGATGAGTTGTAAAGGTTGTGATGTATCTCGATTCTGGCGATAACTCGAGCTGGTGGTAAGCGCTGGAAAGATCTAACGTGCTGAAGACTGTAGCACCGTTCAGGTCTGTCACCAGATCATCCATCGTTGGCATTGTGTGGCGCTCTCTCTGTATAGCCTTGTTAGCTTCTCGCATATCGACGCAGATTCTAACTCCACCTGATCGCTTAGGGACAATGACGATTGGGCCAACCCATGGTGTTGGACCATCTACCTTTTCGATGATGTCAAGTCTCTCGAGTCTTTCAAGTTCTCGTTCAACAGCTTTTCTGATGTGAAAGGGTATTCTTCTGTGACGTTGTCGCTTCGGCATCACGGACTTATCGATGTATAGCTTCACGGGTTTTCCTTTGATTTTACCAATCCCAGTGAACATGTCTTGAAACTCGCTAAGATTTTCAGGCAGGTTGGGTGACTGTGCTTCATGCATCATCTGAATAATACCTAGAGCTGTAGCTGAGGTGAGTCCCAAAAGGTTTCCTCCTGTACCAGTGGTGACATAAAATGAACAATATTCAGTGTTGTCGCGAAACTGAGCTGCAGTTCTAAACATTCCGGCTATTGGTAGGGACTGTTGGCTACCATACGTGAAGATCGTAGTGTCTGGCTTCATCAACTGGAGGCTTGGCTTCATCGTCTTGATGGCTTGGAATGTCTTCTGGTCGATTAAATTCACCGAGGCTCCGCTGTCGATAAGCATAGGAATGCGAACTCGTCTTGTCTTCTTACCAATGAAAATGTTGAAAATCTTCGGCTTGACTTTTGTTATTGTTGTCGCTGTGCTGGTTGTGCAGAAAACATACTCAGCATTGTCACTTTCTTCACCTGGGTTAGCAGAGTTGACGTGCGAACTTGACTTGGGTGTTGTCTGCTGTGTGTGTGATGACCGGCATACACGGGCGAAGTGATTCATGCGATGACATTTGTTGCACTCTTTACCATTCGCTGGGCATCTGGCCTTATCACGATGAGGTTTACCACCACAGTATCCACACTGTTGGCTGTTATGACGTGGTCTGCTTTCTTTGGCGTCGGGCTGTCTTGAGTAATCATTGATACCATCAGTAGGCTTGGATGATTTAGAGCGATATCTGCGACGTCCTTTGTTGTTGGACCGATAACGACTGCGGGCTGTGTGATCGACTCTGTTTACAGTCTGGGGCTTGGTGCTGGAGGATCCTTCAAGTTGTGTGGCTTGAGCCTCGCTAATCTCAAAAGCACGGGCAGTTTCCAGTAGCTTCTTGAGATCCATGTCTTCTCTCAGGGCTTTACGGCGAAGTTGGTGACTTTTGGTACCAGCGATAATCTGGGCGCAGATCTCTTTCTCAACATCAGCGAAGTCACAAGTTTTCGATAGCTGTCGTAAACGGGTTTGATAAGCATCCATGGTCTCATCGGGCTGCTAGGTGGCTTTACGGAACTGGAAAACCCCAAAGGCAATGTTGCGTTTTGGCTTGAAATAGTTATTAAGAACTGTCTTGGCCGTATCGTAATCTGCATCTGCACCGGTATCTGCTAGGGTATCGAAGATCTCGTCAACATCTGGTCCGGCAAAATGTAACAGCAGGGCTCGCTTTCTGCTTGGATTGGTGATGCCTATACCGGTAACTAGTCTTTCAAAACGTTTCAGCCATTTTTCCCACCTCTGACCAGTATTATGGTCTGGTTGTAGCTCAAACTCAGGGAAGTTGGGCAGTGTCAAGACTTGCTCAACGGCTGGGGCAGCAACGGCTGGGGCAGCAGCAGCAGGGGCTGGTGAAGGCATTCTCTTCTTCTTATTGGAAAAACATCAACGTGTGGACGGTGCTGCCGTGCGACGGTGAACGAACGAACTACGAGAAATCAGCGGGGCGTCTAGCGTGGCTTCTTTTGCAGCTAATTTCTGACGGGTTACGTGCAGTTCGTAATGTATCAGGGGCTTCTGGGGCTTCTATACATAGTTATTTGGCGTTACCATATCGTGGGCGTCCTCGTCGCCAGTGTTATGTTCCCATGTAGGCCTGTGAAGGCCACAGAAACAATCTACGAATCGGCTTCTTGAACAAACTATTTATTAAACAACACACAACAGAAGTACCAATCTTACACAGGCGCATGAAATACTAATGTGCGTTAGCTGGCACAGGCACATGAAGTATATCAAGACATAACAACCCCTTCGAAGGGCACTGGAGAAGGCGGCAAGAGGTTTGCCTCTCCCACGACCCATTCCACCATGACTGAGTTCTCGTGACCCCCAACGAAGGACAATCCTTAAGCCAGCCCTCCTGATCCCTCCAAAGACCACTTTGTAAGGCAGCAAGTGGCTTTGCCATTGACCACTTTTAAAGCACACTCTGTGAGGCTTGTCACTTGTCCTTGACCCGCCAAAGGGTACTCTGTAACTAGGCAGCCAGTGGCTTTCTCCTGACCCCTCCAAAGAACACTCCAGAAGGCAGCCAGTACGTGGCTTGCTCCTGACCCCTCCAAAGACCACCTTGTGAGGCAGCCAGTGTCTTGCTGCAGCCCTCGGAGCGACTTGAATATTCACTTCCACCGCCCGGCCACTGCGTCGGCATCGAAGGCTCTAAAGTTATAACGTTTTAACTACATCGGCTTTATTGATGTGTGAATACCAAACCTTGGACAACTTTTATGCAATTCGGTGGTGTTGGGAAACGTTCGGGCAATCTCCGGTTACCCTTTGGGGATGTCGGTATCACCGGCACCGGCACCAGAATGATTTCATTCGGGAGTGATCGGAAACGTTCGGACAATCTCCGATTCCCTTTGGGGATGACGGCATGAAGCAACGTCAGCATCACCGGCACCGACACCAGAATGATTTCATTCGGTAGTTATCGGAAACGTTCAGGCAATGTCCGATTCTTCATTTATGATGGATGACAGCATATTGAAATAATTCCAAACTTTCCAAACGTTCGGGCGATCTCCGATTTCTCGTTTTGGTTGAAAACAATTATATTGTAAGATAAAATTCGGAACATTCATCACTTGAAATTCCTTCATAGCTGGATTGTTTAATAGTTTAAATTTCCCGCGTCCCAAGATGACGTGGCGGTGTCGCGCTGTGAGATGTGTAACTTGCGCTTTTCCGATTTGCTAAGGAAACGCCCATTGGACGACGGGTGTGTTTGGAAAGAAATCAATGATAAAACAATGTTAAACATATAATATGGGCAGACTGGTAAGTTAAGGAATATAGAAGAATGTATAGAAACTGGTAATAGTTGTTAAATGAGTAGGCATTGTGTTATGGCAGAAATATTTGTCTTCAATGTGGGCTGTTTCTCCGGCACGTGGGTTTTGCTGTGAAACATAGGCAATGCACTGCTGTCGTCTATTGTCCGGAAGCTGAACTACAACACAGTTTCATTCATGGAGATGATAATTCATATACCAGTAAGCCTCATAATTTGGTTCTAGTTTATTGCATAAGATGTACATTCGAAATTGTAAACAACTGTTTGTAATTGTGTCTTTTCAGAATTCAAATAACAAAACCAAACTACGTTGTGGAATTACGAATAAACGTTTGAGTTATAGAAAAAGTCAAATCCTGAGTCCATGTGATTTCGTCTATGCTATAAGCACACCTGGTCGCTCCAATAGCATCGTCTTTATTGAACTGGCATTGCCAGTATTCGATTATTAAAGGGAGATAAAGATCCCACTTGAGGCGTTTGAAGTAGGTCGCTACGCCTGCGGCGCTTCACGCTTTAGCGCATGTGGAATTTGGGACAACGTATCCGAGCGTGAAGCGCCGCAGGCGTAGCGAGCTAGTTCAAACGCCTCGAGTGGGATCCTTATCTCCCTTTAATAATGGAATATACTGACAATGCCAGTTCACGAATAAAAAAAGACGATGATATGAAGGAATTGATAGCCAATGGCTTCACTTGTAATTCCATCATCTCAGCATAACGATTCATGCAGTATGAACATAACGAACTTATGTCACGTTCGCACGACATTATGGCGTAAACATCCGGTTGGCCGAAGGCGACCCAAGGTGCTTTAGCGCATGTATCCGAGCGCCTTGGGTGGCCTCGGCCACCCGGATTCGTTGATCACAAAATAGATCAGTCGGCCTACTGGGGACGAAGGCGTAGCCTATGGGGCCTGATCGTATAGAAATTGACGAAATTAATTATTATCTACATTGTATTAGCTAATTGTCCAGGTTTCACGGTTAAGGCCAATATTTTCATCTATTTTCTTCCACTAAACAATATTATCATTGATCATAAGATTGGATATAATATAATTTAATAAGTTGTCGATATATAGGTCCAAAAAAAATCCATTCAAATCCATTCGAATTTATTTTCAAACACATACCCTGTGCACAGTGTAGCCTATGGCATGGTTCTAAGTTCCGCTGCCGCTACCGATGCCGACGGTCAGCGTCTGCGTTTGGTTTCAAATCGGAAAACTTCCGATTATTCCCGAGTGATTCCGATGGCTGCTGCCGGTGCCGATGCCTTTGCACCAATTATGGTGATGCCCTATTGACCGAATTACTCCTGTATTGGTTTGCGGAAGGAACTATTTTGTTGTGGCAGTGGTCCTTGGACCTCCCGAAGACGCACTCTGTTGACGTTACCAGGCAGCCAGTGGCGAGCTGCTAACCCCTCAAAAGGTTTACTCCGGGTAGGTTTATCCAACTTCTCGACTTTGTGAGACTTAATATCACTTGCGACTGATGCGCGATTGTTGCTTGAAATGTCTCTGTGTGGTCCAAAGAAAATACATATGTGCAACAACTCAGACCGGTTCTTCACTTCCCAAAACCCTTACCGTAGTCCTAAAGCGCCATCTGTGAACCACTTAGTCAACTACGTCATGGTCAATTCTGGTTTGTTTCCGATTTTGGTAAAATGTGTCAATTTCGTAGCAATAAAACAGAAAGACCAGCTGACATGGCTGAGTGATAGGAAAGGTAAAGACGCTACTCCGTATATCAACAATCTTATTGGTAACTTTATACTTGGAACTTGGCTAACGAATGGCCAACGGATGTCGCAGAAAAATTGCAACACACTTTGGTTTGTTTACCCCGGTTAGCCTGCATGTTAGGGCAGGGCTTAGTGCCAGTAGCGGTACACGAGTAGGAGGTTAGAGGTGGGCTTCACGACTTCTTTTGCACACATGTGCATGGCATGTTTACCTGATGCACTATTACTATGAAGGCTTGACCACGTGGAAATAAGTCATAAGAGCTCAAGATAGCTTCCCATCCCCACGCCCCACCCTGGCACCCCCACCCCCACCCCATCGATCGACTGACAAACACACACCCACTGACTGAGAAAACATGTAAAAGAATAGATTAGAAGGCTTTCCAGTGTAGGTCCCCATTGTCAGATTGTGCAATCTCGGTTGCTACGTTGCAACAACGATTAGGCCAAGGTCATCTTGAAAGATTTCTCAAAACATGACTTGGGTATCACCATTGACTTTTTCAGGATTCACAAGGATTAAATTCAGCGTTTAATCATCATCATCATCATCAGGTTAATATCGTAGGACCTAGGGTCCTGTTGATATCTGTAAGTTTTACTCGCTGGTTTATGGTTCTCGCGCTCAGCACAGGTGTGGTTTGTGGTGTAAAAAGTTACAATAAAAGTTCTGCTTCCTCGATTCACTGGTACTTAAGCCCTAAGCTTTCATCACGGTTTCCTTAAAAACACAAGCATGTCTATGTCCGAGATATTTGCCTATAATTACAACTAAACTAGTCTCTAATTATCTCCGATCCGATCCACAGTCGATAGAATATGTACAGTCAAAGTAAACTAATAAGTCACATACTTCCTGTCCACCCAGGCCTTATCCAGCCTTGATTCAAAAGTATCCACAGTTTTCGCCTCCAAGACTGCCCCTGACAGTGCGTTCCACGGGGAAACAACCCTCTGACAGAAGCTGTACCTGCGTAAATCTGTATGGGCTTTCTTGCCCGCCAGCTTGAGTGTATGACCCCTTGTTTCCTGGATTCTACCCTTTGCTAGGGGGAGTAATTCATCGGCTGCCTCATGATCTGCGCTCTTCAGGTACTTAAAGGCCTGAATCATGTCCCCCCTTTCCCTTCTATACTTCACTGATTGTAGATCAAGCTGCTTCAGCCTTTCCTCGTATGGCCTCTTCCGTAGGACTGTGATCATCTTCGTTGCTCTCCTCTGTACCTTCTCCAGAGCTGTAGTGTCCTTCTTATTGCGTATGATAATTGCACCATTACAATACTCAAGGTGAGGCCTTACTAATGCTGTATATAATTTCCTTATGGGTCCTGGTTTTCTGGTTGCTATGTTCCTACGGATTGTCCATAGTATCTTCTGGCATTTTCTAGTTACTTCAGTTATATGTCTATATTGAATGAAAGCTGGTTGTCAACATGTACTCCAAGGTCTTTTTCACAATCTGTGTTCATAAGGTTGGTCTCTTTACCTCTATAAGTTATTTTGTAGCTATGTCCATGGTTTTTATTTCCCATGTGCATGCACACACATTTCGTCGGGTTAGGTGCGAGCAGCCAGGTGTCACACCACGCACATATCTTATCGATGTCATGTTGCAATAGGGTCACATCCTCATCAGTGCTCACACCACGATAGATCTTGAGGTCATCGGCTTCAAGTTTTGATGCAGAAGTCAATGTGGGAGGAATATCATTCACATACAGAACGAACAAGCTCGGGCCAAGAACACTCCCTTGTGGGATTCCACTTTTTACCGGTACTGTGCCCGAGTGACTGCCATTCACTGTGACATACATGGTCCGCTGGGCCAGGAAATCATTAATCCAGGAAACGCACTGTTCCGCAATTCCAAATCCCTTTAGCTTGGTTATTAGCCTCATGTGCGGCACGGTGTCAAATGCTTTTAGGAAGTCAATATAAATTACATCTACCGGCTCCTTCTTATCCAGACTCAGGGTTATGTCATCGAAAGTTTCTATCAGGTTAGTCTGACATCCCTTACCAGGGATGAATCCATGTTGATTCTTACAAAGCTGTCCCGTTCTCTTCACATATGACATAACTGCCTCCCTTACTACTCCTTCCAATACCTTACAGACAATTGATGTAAGACTGATTGGTCTGTAGTTCGCCAGATCAACAGGTTCACCTTTACGTTTAAAAATCGGTGTCACTTGGGCCATTTTCCAGTCGCTCGGGAGTTTACCTTCCTCCAGCGATTTGTTAAATATGATGATGAGGGGCTCTGCTATCACACTGGAGGACTCCTTCAAGATCCTTGGGTGAATCCCATCAGGGCCTGCTGACTTATTGGGGTTTAGGTTTTTCAGTCTTTTTTCAATGTCCGCCTTATCTACCACAATGGGGTCCATTACTGCCTTTGACTCACGGTGCTCCGGCACATTGTCTTTTGGTTCATCAATAAACACTGAACAGAACTGCTTATTTAACATTACTGCTTTCTCGACATCAGTGACCCCCAGCTTCCCATAATGGTCACTGAGTTCCGGTATGTCCTCCTTCTGCCTAGATTGACTCCTTGAGTAACACCAGAACGCCTTAGGTTTTTTCTTCACCTCTTCGGCTAGTCGGTCCTCAAAGGATGCCTTCTTGGACCTCGTGAGTGTTCGCAGTTCATTACTCTCTTTTTTGTACAACTCAAACTTTTCAGGTGCTTTATCTTTGATGTAGTTACACCATGCTCTATTTTTGGCCCTCCTTTTGTCGGCTGTTTCTCGGTCTGCATATGGTGCCTTCTTTCGTTTACGCAACTGCGGTTTACTCTTTGGGATGGCCGCCTCTGCCTCTCTAGTAAAAAATACCTTTGAAAACGTCCCAGGCCTCGACTAAATTCATCGGTGAAAGTCTATCCTGCCATTCAGTTAAAGACAACCTACTTCTCAGCTGATCATAGTTTCCTCTGTTGTACATGTACCTCACAGTATGTCTCCTATCAACTACCTCTGGTGTGCTTACAAGCCGAATATTCAGGCAAATATGATCACTTTTGCCTAGACGAGGCAAGATCATAAGATCATAACTTGAAGGTTAATGCATTAGAGAGGAAATTTACACGAGATTAAATTTGGTGTTTGACCCTCTATTAGTATTACTGTTAGCAAAAACAGCGAAAAATAAAACTAGTAAAAAATTTCTAGGTTTACGGTATCTACCGGTACCTGTTTGCAGAAAATTGGAAACGTTTGTGAAATTTCAAACAATGTCAGACATCTGACCATTCGCCAGTTCATAGCCTGGATTTCAATGACCGCCAGCATAGGATATAAATTGCCATTTCCACAAATTGGCCTGCATTCTAACTGCATCACTTCATCGATTGTGTATTCTTTTTTCCTGAACCACCAGTAAATACATTGAACACGAATGGTGTATCCCTTTAAAAGTTTAATTTCATGGAATGAGGCAAAGGATAATCTCAACCAGCTGAGACTGGTTTTTAGCTCACCTCTTAGCAGAGGTGAGCTTATCCCATACCGTGGCGTCCGTCGTCGTCGTCGTCCGTCGTCCGTCGTCCGTCATCCGTTAGCAGGGCACGTTTCGTAACTGTTGGAGCTATTGAGTTGAAACTTGGTACACATGTACCCTTATGTAATGACACCTTGGAGACCAAGTTTCGGTCCGATTCGTTTCATGGTTTGGCCACCAGGGGGCCAAACGTTAAAAGTGAAAATATGCAATATCTCCCTTAATAGTAGTCGGGAAATTTTGAAAAAAATATGGTAGGTACTTCTAGCAAAGGTGCATCATATTTCCTCCGGGTTTTTGATTTGACCTCCTTTTCAAGGTCACAGAGGTCAAATGGTGTAAATTGGCCGTTAGGATGTAACGATGGCACGTTTCTAAACTGCAATGACTATTGATACCAAATTTGGTACACATTTACCCCTTAGTCAGGTGATCTCAGGGACTGAAGTTTGGTCCAATATGATTCACCACTTGACCACCAGGGGGCAAAATCCAAAAACCTTAAAAATGTGATTATTCCTTAACTTCTTGCCCGATTGCCACCAATTTGATATCATGGGTACATCTAACCACCATACAGTATATGTCACACAGGTTTTTAATTTGACCTTCTTGTCAAGGTCACAGAGGTCAAATGGCGTAAATTCGCCGTCAGGCCGTAACTATGGCACGTTTCTTAACTGCAATGACTATTGATCACAAATTAAGTACACAAGTACCCCTTGGTCAGGTGATCTCAGGTACCGAAGTTTGGTGCGATCTGATTTGCCGTTTGGCCTCCAGGGAGGGGGCCAAATCCTAAATTCTTCAAAATGCCATTATTCCTAGTAATGACTTGCCCGATTGGCACCAATTTTATATCATAGGTACATCTAATTCTAACAACCATTTAATGTGTCACCCGCGTCTTCTTTGATTTGACCTACTTTTCAAGGTCACAGAGGTCGAATGTACTGTAAATTGGCCATTTTGGGGAAATTGTAATTGCTTGGACCTACATCAAACCTAACACTACATGACACAATACAATGCTCTTTATCCATCTTTCCTCCACATGAGGTGAGCACAATGGCCCTGGTCATTTCATTTAAAGGTCTAATGCGTTCTTTAACTGGTGGTCCAGGAAAATAAAAATGCAGTTAAATACATGATGCCTTAGGGCAGGAAATATGCCTTTAATTGACGATTTTCTACCCCGGTATTTATAGTATTTTTATAGCGGTCTAGACAACAGCTATTACAGACACTTTTATTCGGTGTGTATTTACGCAATGTCCTTGAGGACACTTTCGATGGTTTTGAAGCAGTTTGCATGTACCTTTTATGGTAAAATTCAATGGTTTTCATAGCATGTCTGACGGATCAGTTCATTTAAAGTATGATAAATTATCTGATTCAAATGTACACAAGTCATAATCTGATTCCCAGCCCCTGACACCATTAATAATCTAAATCCGTCATCCTGACACCATTGATAATCTGATTCCCACACCCTGACACCATGCTGATCTGACTCCCACTCCCTCACACCATTTATAATCTGATTCCAACAACCTGACACCATGCCTGATCTGATTCCCACTCCCTGAGCATTCATGTACTGATTCCTGCTCCCTAACAGCATTCATAATCTAGTTTCCACTCCCTGACACCATTCATAATCTGATTCCTTTTCATTCATACATTGTAGATGTCGTAGCAGAGGTCACTGATGATAAATCACTACCAAAACAAGAGCAATAACCTGAGAAAACTAATCGCGAAACTGGTAAAGTTAGCAGATAAACTGTACAATCTCCGTGACAAGTAGGTTGGACAGATGATCGAGTAGTGGAATATTTTGAATGGGCAAAGAAGGTGATTGACAGAGTCTGTGGAACGAATAAAGCATTGGAGGACACTTTAGATGCCACGTTGGCAGCACGTGGAATTTCAGTAGTCCTAGATTAATTCTAACCGGTTAGGTGCGTAAACATTTAACATCATAGCTAGCCAGGTGTCCTTGCTGAGCAAGGACAGTTATTCACATTGGGAAAAAAAACGATTCAAATGCAAAAATTGTGCGAAATCATTTTCAAAGAATAGACATCTATTGACTCATGAACGTATTCACACAGGAGAAAAACCATTCCAATGCAAATATTGTGAGAAAGTGTTTTCATGGAAGGTGACTTTATTGACTCATGAACATATTCACACAGGAGAAAAACCATTCCAATGCAAATATTGTGAGAAATTATTTTCACGTATGGAGACTCTTTTAACACATGAAAGTATTCACACAGGAGGAGAATTATACAGATGTGTTCAGTGCGAGAAATCATTTGTAGCCAAGCAAGTACTTGTAAGACAAATTCGCATTCACACAGGAGAAAAAGCATTCCAGTGCAAATATTGTGAGAAGTAATTTCACGTAGGTTTTGTCTTTTAACTCATGAACGTATTCACACAGGAGAAAAGCCATTTAGATGCAAATGTTGCGAGAAATCATTTTCGCGTATTGGGACTCTTTTAACTCATTTAAGTATTCAAACAGGAAAAGAATTATTCAGATGTGTACAGTGTGAGAAATAATTTGTAACCAAGCAAGTGCTTGTAAGACATGTAGGGAAAATCTATTGACTCATGAACGTATTCACACTGGAGAAAAACCATTCTAGTGCATATATTGTGAGAAATCATTTTCACGTATGGGACATCTATTGACTCATGAACGCATTCACACAGGAGAAAAACCATTCCGATGCAAATACTGTGAGAAAGTGTTTTCATGGAAGGTGTCTTTTTTGACTCAATTCCAGTGCAAAAACTGTGAGAAATCATTTTCACGTAGGGATGGTCTTTTAACTCATGAACATATTCACGCAGGAGAAAAGCCATTCAGATGTAAATATTGTGAGAAATCGTTTTCAGATAAGGCAAGTCTATTGACTCGTGAACATTTTCACACAGGAGAAAAACCATTCCAGTGCAAACATTGTGAGGAATCATTTTCAGGTATGGAGACTCTTTTAAGTCATGAAAGTATTCACACAGGAGAAGAATTATTCAGATGTGTACAGTGTGAGAAATCATTTGTATCAAAGGCAGTACTTGTAAGACATATTCGCATTCACACAGGAGAAAAACCATTCCAGTGCAAATACTGTGAAAAATTATTTTCATGTGGGGGAAACCTATTGACTCATGAACGTATTCACAAAGGAGAAAAACCATTCCAGTGCAAATATTGTGAGAAATCATTTTCACTTCGGGGACATCTATTGAGTCATGAACGCATTCACACAGGAGAAAAGCCATTCCAGTGCAAATATTGTGTGAAATCATTTTCACATAAGGGAAATCTATTGACTCATGAACGCATTCACACAGGAGAAAAGCCATTCCAGTGCAAATATTGTGAGAAATCATTTTCACGGCAGGGAAATGTATTGACTCATGAACGCATTCACACAGGAGAAAAGCCATTCCGATGTAAATATTGTGAGAAATCGTTTTCAGAGAAGGCAAGTCTATTGACTCATGAATGTCTTCACACAGGAAAAAAATTATTCAGTTGTGTACAGTGTGAGAAATCATTTGTAACCAAGCAAGGGCTTAAAAGACATATTCGCATTCACACAGGAGAAAAACCATTCCAGTGCAAATACTGTGAAAAATTATTTTCATGTAGGGGAAATCTATTGACTCATGAACGCATTCACACAGGAAAAAAATTATTCAGTTGTGTACAGTGTGAGAAATCATTTGTAACCAAGCAAGATCTTAAAAGACATATTCGCATTCACACAGGAGAAAAACCATTCCAGTGCAAATACTGTGAAAAATTATTTTCATGTAGGGGAAATCTATTGACTCATGAACGCATTCACACAGGAAAAAAACCATTCCAATGCAAATACTGTGAGAAAGTGTTTTTAAGGAAGTTTAGTTTATTGACTCATGAACGTATTCACATAAGAGGAAAGCCATTCAGATGTAAATATTGTGAGAAATCGTTTTCAGAGAAGGCAAGTCTATTGACTCGTGAATGTAGTCACGCAGGAGAAGAGCCATTCAGGTGTGTACAATGTGATAAAAAATTTGTCTCAAAGTTGGCTCTTGTCGGACCTAGTCGTGCTCATGCAGGTGACAAACCATTCCAACTTTGCTTCAACTGTAAATATTTTCATAAATCCTTCGAGAGCGATTCTGACTCAAAAAAACATGAGGGCAGCTACAATGATACTGATCGCAAATCTTTGAATGTGTCTATTGAAAGTCTTGGCAAGGACAAACGGGTCAAGTCAAAAAGTGGCAAAGCTATGAAAAGGTCTTGCCCATGTTCTCGTCCTGAGCAAACTGTTGTTGAAAGTGAACCTGTAGCAGAACTAACCAGTCATTTAGATAGCAATAATTCTCTAAATGTACAAAACCCAAAAGCTGCATATTTTGCGTCGAATGAATGTTTGATCAGCAGTGAGGCTGTGAGTAAGGTAGCGATGTTGCCTGCTGTAGTTGGGTGTTCTGACATGTTTATCAAGGACGCAGCTGCAAAAATGACTGCTATCAATGGAAATGAAACTGTTGATCTGGGTACTGCCAAAACTGAGGAATGTCAGGTTTTGCGGCTGGCTGTGAAACGAGATTCGATTGATCATCATTCTAATCAGCTGGGAAATGTTAAAATTGAACTCATTGACATGTTTGCTGCCGACCAGTCTGATGGAAGAGTTGAACCAGCTCACACATCTGCTACAGGGCAGTCCAGAGCTGAACTAGACATTCGTGCTGTTCATGTTAAAGGGGAGAGAAATGTCAAAAATGGGGCCGTTAACCTGCCACCTACACAGTTTGACTTTTTTATAGGAGGACTATGTCAATCTGATATGTCACCTATAGAACAGACCAATGTTAAAAGCGAACCAACTGACATGTCTCCTATAGAACAGATCAATATCAAAAGTGAGCCATGTGACATGTCTCTTCTAGAACAAGGTTATGTCTTACAGGTAGTTGGATCATGTGACATGTATCCTACAGATCAGGCTAATGTCAAAAGTGAGCCAGGTGATATGTCTCTGTTAGAACAGGCCAAGGTGTTAAGTGAGCCAGATAACTTGTCTCCTATTAAGCAGGTTGATATCAAAACCGAACTATGTGACATTTCTCCTGTAAAGTTGGCCAATTGCAAAAGTGAAATATGTGACACATCTCCTATAGATCAGGTCAATGTAAAAAATGAAGCTTGTGACATATCTCCTTTAGAGCAGGCGAGTGTGAAAAGTGAGTCATACGATGACATGTCTCAAGCAGGGCATGTTACGGTAGAGCAGGAAAACTCGAGTGGTGCACAGGTTGATATGTCCAAGATTGATGAATACATTGCGGTGTTTGATCGCTGGGCAGAAATGTTGTGTGAAAATACAGGTTAGGTGAAGACAGTAAAGACAATAATAGGGCCGTTTAGACGTACAGACGACAACCCGAATATGGTTTAAATTTTTCTCGTCTAAATGCAAAAATCAGGATCAGTGTGGTCCCATCCGGAATTGAAAAAAACATCGATCGAGGTACTTTTAATCTAGATGCATCCGGATCAAAAGTGTTGTCTGAACCCAAATGGAAACCGAATCCGAGACAAGACCACTAATGAATATTCATAGGTTGGAGGGTCGAGGCCTATCAATTAGACGAGTGCATGTTTTTTACTCTCAAGTACATATTTGGAGAGGTATTGAAAAAATATTTGCTGTGGCAAGTCTACAGATATAAAGAAATTATTTGATGAAAAAATTAATTTCGAATTTTGCTAATTGGGTAATAGGAGGCGTGTTTTGAGTTTTTTCTACCAGTTGGCTGAAAACAGTGGAAATATCAAAGTCTGTCTAATTTGTCGATTATAAAAAAATTTCCGTGGTCAATCACCAATTTCCATCGCACCAGTTACTCGCAAGACTAACCCGTATATCATATCCGAATTTCAGTTTCACTACTTGACGCATTCTTTGATGCGTCGCGGTCAAACATTGACAATTTAACTGCTAAAAGGCTTAAAAAATCAATTGTGGTCTTGTCTCATCCGGATTCATTTTACCTGGGTGCATGTGCACTAACGTTTTTTTACACCTCCACAAGCAACAGGTATTGGAGAGTTCCACATCTACGGAAATATATACGTTCAGATGAGACCGGGTTGCGCTGATTGTCTAATTGCAGGCATTTTTTGAGACGTGAGCGTGGTTTGATCCGATCGCATCCGGTTCCGATATGAATCTTTTTTTTTTCTCCTGCCCTGGCCCTTATATAACTGTTGTATTCGCTTGTTATAGTCAGTGGTGATTCAAAAAGGCGACTGGTCTTAGTCTTTTATATGGGATGTTTGGTTGCCTCTTCTATGATCGTGTTTTAGCATGTTCGTTTATGGAAACAGATCATGAGATTAATACATTGTGTAAGCGCTTGAGTGAATACAATAAAATACAATAACATTTTTAAATAGCCTGGATTGGGTTGGATTTCCATACAACTTTCAAGGAACTTCGTTGATCTATAAACTATCAAGACATCCAAGTCACATACCTTGACTCCCTCCGAAGGGCACTCTAACCTGCCTGCTCAAAGGACACCCGGTATTGCAGCAAGTGTTTTGATCCTGAGCCCCTCCATAGGACACCTAGTAAGAGGCTAGATCCTGACCCCTTCGAAGGGCACTGAAGAAGGCAGCAAGAGGTTTGCCTCTCCCACGACCCATTCCACCATGACTGAGTTCTCGTGACCCCCAACGAAGGACAATCCTTAAGCCAGCCCTCCTGATCCCTCCAAAGACCACTTTGTAAGGCAGCAAGTGGCTTTGCCATTGACCACTTTCAAAGCACAATCTGTGAGGCAGCTATACACTTGTCCTTGACCCGCCAAAGGGTACTCTGCAACTAGGCAGCCAGTGGCTTTCTCCTGACCCCTCCAAAGAACACTCCAGAAGGCAGCCAGTACGTGGCTTGCTCCTTACCCCTCCAAAGACCACCTTGTGAGGCAGCCAGTGTCTTGCTGCAGCCCTTGGAGCGACTTGAATATTCACTTCCACCGCCCGGCCACTGCGTCGGCATCGAAGGCTCTAAAGTTATAACGTTTTAACTACATCGGCTTTATTGATGTGTGAATACCAAACCTTGGACAACTTTTATGCAATTCGGTGGTGTTGGGAAACGTTCGGGCAATCTCCGGTTACCCTTTGGGGATGTCGGCATCACTGGCACCGGCACCAGAATGATTTCATTCGGGAGTGATCAGAAACGTTCGGACAATCTCCGATTCCCTTTGGGGATGACGGCATGAAGCAACGTCAGCATCACCGGCACCGGCACCAGAATGATTTCATTCGGTAGTTATCGAAAACGTTCAGGCAATGTCCGATTCTTCATTTATGATGGATGAGAGCATATAAGAGCGTCGGCGGCACCGGCATATTTGAAATAATTCCAAACTTTCCAAACGTTCGGGCGATCTCCGATTTCTCGTTTTGGTGGAAAACAATTACAACTCTATATTGTAAGATAAAATTCGGAACATTCATCACTTGAAATTCCTTCATAGCTGGATTGTTTAATAGTTTAAATTTCCCGCGTCCCAAGATGACGTGGCGGTGTCGCGCTGTGAGATGTGTAGCTTGCGCTTTTCCGATTTGCTAAGGAAACGCCCATTGGACGACGGGTGTGTTTGGAAAGAAATCAATGATAAAACAATGTTAAACATATAATATGGGCAGACTGGTAAGTTAAGGAATATAGAAGAATGTATAGAAACTGGTAATAGTTGTTAAATGAGTAGGCATTGTGTTATAGCAGAAATATTTGTCTTCAATGTGGGCTGTTTCTCCGGCACGTGGGTTTTGCTGAGAAACATAGGCAATGCACTGCTGTCGTCTATTGTTCGGAAGTTGAACTACAACACAGTTTCATTCATGTATAGTGATAATTCATATACTAGTAAGCCTCATAATTTGGTTCTAGTTTATTGCATAAGATGTATATTCCAAATTGTAAACAACTGTTTGTAATTGTTTCTTTTCAGAATTCAAATAACAAAACCAAACTACGTTGTGGAATTACGAATAAACGTTTGAGTTATAGAAAAAGTCAAATCCTGAGTCCATGTGATTTCGTCTATTCTATAAGCACACCTGGTCGCTCCACAATTTGAATTCAATTGGAAGGAAAACGTAACAATGGCAGCTGCTGAAGCTAAGAAGGAAAGAGGGATCGCCAAAGGTGGTAAAACTAGAGCCGATAAGACACTATACGGGTTGATTGGAAGAAAACGACCTCTTGTAGTAGTTGAAGCAGCATATCAGAAAGCCTTGGAGGCCTATCAGGAACTAGTTGGAAGACATAAAGCTTACCTGCGTACTCTTGATGCAGTGGATATTGAAACGGAAGATGCGTGGTTGGAAGCACATTCAGATAAGTGTGACCAATGGGGATACGACGTAAATGACTATGCCGCCACGTTTATTACCCCGGCTGTTTCACCCCCTGTAGCTGTTCCACCTCCCGCGCCAATACCAGGGACTGCTCGCAAACTTGACTTTAAGGTGGACAGAGTGGATAAACCTGCCTTCAGCGGGAAAGTTCTTGATTACTTTCAATTCCGGAAGGATTTTAAGTTCGTGTATACTAAGTCTGCTGAAGAAGAAGCTTTGTACTGTCTTAGAAAAGCTGTATCGGATGAAGTGCGAAAGTGGTTAGTTGCAGTGGACTCCTTATCTGAAGCATGGACCGTCCTAGACCAACAATACGGGGACCCACGAATAATCTCGGATGCAGTGTTAAACACTCTGGCGAAAGACAAGCCGGTACCAGAAGAGGACAGCACAAAGTTTGCGAATTTCTACCACGAAATAAGGAATGCCAAAAACATCCTGGGAGAAATGCATCGAGCGAACGATTTAGACAATTCGACGACCCTGGCTACAATCATATCCAAGTTGTGCTACAGTGACAAACTCAAATGGGCACGATTCCAACTAGAAAAAACTGTTGATCCCAATGTTGATAATTTTTTGCAATTTATGAACATAGAAATGAAAATCAAGCGTATAGCTGGTGCAGAGATTCGTAGTGGGGCTGTGGGTAACCACAGCAGTAGTCAAAAGTCCGGAAAGGTTTGCGCGGAAACAGCGAAATTGCGCAATGAGGCCGCAACCTCACACCCTACGGTGTCATTTGCTAAACCTAGAGCCTCTCCGTCTATGGCCGCGTTCGCATCCAATAGGGAATCGCCTAAATCATGTTGGTTTTGCGCTGGTCAGCATTGTCCGCAAGAATGTGACAAATTTCATCAGTTGAGCTTACCACAGCGTTTGGCAGAAGTCAGGAAAAACAAATGTTGCTATTTCTGTTTAAATAAGCATTATAGTCCTTGCAGGCAGAGAAAGAAGTGCACTCAGCTAACCGGAAGTAACCCGTGCAAATACAGTCATCATGTTCTACTCCATGGAGCCCCCTTCGACAGTCCTACTCCAAATGCCACTCCAACTGCTAGTATGACAGGGATTGAAGGTGCCCTGACCAACTCCACTTCAGCAGAAGATAAGAGTCTTCTTCCGGTAATCCAGGCTGACATTCTCAATATGGGTAATGGTCTCAAGAAGTCCTATGGGTGTATTTTCTTGGACAGTGGAGCTTCCCTTTCCTTGATCAAAGAAGCCACAGCAAAACAATTCGAACTTCCAGGAGAAAACGTGACCGTGACAATTGGGAAAATTGGTGCATCTGAAGAGGAGTTTAGAACAAAGCTCTACACTCTACATGTACGACAGGTAGGAGGTTGTCAGAGTTATCGTGTGAAAGCAATAGGCATCCCAGAAATTTGTGGTGAGATTGCGGAAGTGAAAGTCTCAGAAATAACACGACATTTTGATGTTGAGCCAAATAGATTGCACAGGGGGTCAGGCTACCCTGATCTTTTGATTGGATTGGACTTTGTCAAATTTCATGTGGGTGAAACTACGGTCAACGGTGAAATAGCCCTGAGAGAAACTCCACTGGGCCCAGTCGTCTTTGGTGTCGCTGAAGCGATATCAACAAATAAGAAGACTGGTGTGTACTGCATGCAGGAAGTTAGGCGCATCCCTGAAGTTAACCTTGAAGTATTTTGGACCACCGAAGAGATGGGCATCGCTGTAAATGCTTGCTGCATGGGAACCAGACCTGACAAACCGCGAATGACCCCAGATGAAAGGGCCGAAGATGAGATGATCCCAAAATCTGCAATCAAGGTCGGTGAGCGATGGATGATTCCAATACCATGGAAATGGGATCCACATGAGCTTCCTGATAACTACACCCAAGCCCTGGCAAGATTACAGTCCACCGAAAAGAAGTTGAGACAGAACGATGATTATGCGCAGATGTATCAGGGACAGATTGATGACCTCGTTGCACGAGGGTGTGCTAGGAAACTTACCACTGAGGAGATCGAAACCTACCATGGTCCGGTATATTACCTGAGTCATCATGCTGTCCTTAGGCCGGAAAAGGAATCCACACCTTGTCGTGTCGTCTTTAACAGCGCAGCAAATTTCCGTGGTCACTGTCTGAATGAGTACCAGTGTAAAGGACCCAACCTGCTGAACAGCCTCCTGGGAGTGATCATGAGATTCCGCGAAAGACCCATTGCGATATATGGGGACATCTCCAAGATGTACCACTCAATTCTTATATCACCAACTGTTGATGCCAATACTCATAGGTTCTTATGGCGTAACTTGGAAAACCGCCCCCCGGATACTTACAAAAAACTTGTACTCACCTCTGGGGATAATGTTCACCGGCAGTTGCAAACACCGCCCTCAACCTCACCGCTGAGGAAGCCGCTGCCCATTACCCTGAAGCTGCTGAAATGATACTCAACTCCAGATACATGGATGACATCGCTGATAGCTTGGATGATGATGCTGAGGCAGAGCAGCGGAAAGATGAAGCTGACCAAATCTTGGAAACTGGCCATTTCCGGATCAAAAGGTGGACATCAAATGCCAGCTGCCTAGAAACAGACCCGATGACAGGAGAAAAATGCAATCTTCTTTCAGCTAATGACAAAGTCTTAGGCATCTGTTGGGATCGTGCATCTGACACACTTCATATCGCTTGCAAGAATGTCAACTTGAAGGTAAAATTAAGCCAAATAGGAGAATCGTTACCGCCGATCATGACAAAACGTATGTCATTGGCTATGTCTCACCTTTTTTGATCACTGCCAAGATTGGACTACAAAAGCTCTGGCGTCAAAACTATGGTTGGGATGATGACATTTCCAGTGAGGAAAAGGAACTTTGGCATCAATGGTTCATGCAGCTTGACAAACTCAAAGAAGTTCAGTTTGATCGATGTTTAACTCCAACAGGGAAAAGGGGGCTGCCAATGTTAGTCATAAGTTGTGACGCGAGCGAACAAGCATTTGGGGCTGTGGCTCATATCAGATGGAAGTTGGACACAGGAAAGTTCGATACACGCTTTGTGATGGCAAAATCCAAAGTAGCACCACTGAAATGTCTTGGTATTCCTAAATTAGGGATCCGACTTCTTGCGGCGCCCGGAGGAGGAGTGGCCAGAGGACAAAGGTGAAACTGTCAAAACTGAGGAAAAGGATGCCGAGCGTATAGGAAGATACAGATTGTGTCTGTCGCAACCATGGAAGTTCAGCACAGCGAAGACTACATTAGACGGTTCTCGAAACTACGGCTAGCGATAACAGTGACAGCCATGAGAGACAGATTTGTGCACAATCTGAAGGCAGCACTAGGGAACCAGCCAAGAATCACTGGAGACATCACATTGGAGGAAAAGAAAAAGGCTGAAAGGACGCTGATCTTAGAAGCACAAATGGGATTGGCAACGCTAATGGAAAAGGGCCAGCTGAGAAAACTAAATCCGACAAAGGACGAAAACGGGATTATTGTCGTGAAGGGACGAAAGGGACATCTGATGTCATACGATACCCACAGCCCCCCCAATCCTGCCGGCAGGGGCGTGGCTATCAACGTTGGTGGTAAGGCATGTTCATCAGAGATGTGGCCATCCAGGGATCGCAGCATGTGCAGCCAAATTGAGACGGCAATATTGGATCCTGGGAGTAGCTCGTCTTGCAAAGATTGTGAAAAGAAGATGTATTTTGCCGAGAATCGGAGGGAAAGACCCGAGGTACAGGTGATGGCTGATCTCCCTCTCTGTCGTCTACAGCCACACACTCCGCCATTCCACAACACGTCTGTGGATCTATTTGGACCGATGAATGTTCGAATAAGTCGCAACAAGACAGCCAAGGTCTATGGTGTGTTGTTCACGTGCCTTATGGTTAGAGGGGTCTACATCGACATCGCGACGGATTACTCAACAGAAAGTTTCTTGATGGTACTCAGAAGATTCTTCACAGTACGTGGATACCCACACACACTCTGGAATGATCGGGGCAGTCAGCTGGTTGGAGCAGATGCAGAGTTGCGACGCGCAGTTGAAGGTTGGGACCAAGAGGAGTTGAAAAAGTTTTGCCAGGACAGGCAAATGAAGTGGCAGTTCTTCACACCAACAGCGGCACATCAAAATGGTTGCGCAGAAAGTATGATCAAGACAACGAAACTGGCGATAAAACGAGCAATCGGAGACCAATGTCTAGCTTCTATGGAACTACAAACAGTGTTGTTTGAGGTCACTGATCTGGTCAACTCGAGGCCCTCTGCATGGTAGAAGCACCAACGATCCGGATGATGGTCCATACCTGTCTCCTAACGACTTGTTACTTGGTCGTGCTAGCACCACTATTCCACAGGGTCCATTCCGCGAAACAAAAAACCCGCGCCACAGGTTTGAGTTCTGTCAGAAATTGGTCGAAAGATGGTGGGTTCGTTGGTATCAGGATGTCTTTCCAAATCTGGTGCCTCGGCGTAAGTGGCACCAATCGCAACGCGACATCTCAGTTGGAGATTACGTTTTGGTCAAGGATCCGAATCCAATACGCGGTCAGTGGAACAAGGGGGTCATACTGGAGGTGTTCCCTGGAAAGGACGGAAAGATTCGCAATGTTCGCGTCAAAACCGCGCAGGGTAGATATGAGCGTCCAATTACAAGAATTGTGGTCATCTATCCAGTTGAGGGTTATCAAGACTAAATGTAAATTGCTGTTATTGAGCGCAACCAAGTCAGTTAATCTGATAAAACGTTGTAACTGGTAGTATGAATGTATGGACAAGTAATTCGCTATTGTAAGCAGGACATTTTTAATCAAAGGTCTTTAATTAGATTACGCTTTCTTAGACGCTTAGACTATAGGAATCTAGGACTCTGTCAGCGGCGGGGAGGGTGGATTGTTTAATAGTCAAAATTTCCCGCGTCCCAAGATGACGTCAGCGGTGTCGCGCTGTGAAATGTGTAACTTGCGCTTTTCCGATTTGCTAAGGAAACGCCCATTGGACGACGGGTGTGTTTGGAAAGAAATCAATGATAAAACAATGTTAAACATATAATATGGGCAGACTGGTAAGTTAAGGAATATAGAAGAATGTATAGAAACTGGTAATAGTTGTTAAATGAGTAGGCATTGTGTTATAGCAGAAATATTTGTCTTCAATGTGGGCTGTTTCTCCCGCACGTGGGTTTTGCTGAGAAACATAGGTAATGCACTGCTGCCGTCTATTGTTCGGAAGCTGAACTACAACACAGTTTCATTCATGTAGGCCTATAGTGATAATTAATATACTAGTAAGCCTCATAATTGGGTTCTAGTTTATTGCATAAGATGTATATTCGAAATTGTAAACAACTGTTTGTAATTGTGTCTTTTCAGAATTCAAATAACAAAACCAAACTACGTTGTGGAATTACGAATAAACGTTTGAGTTACAGAAAAAGTCAAATCCTGAGTCCATGTGATTTCGTCTATGCTATAAGCACACCTGGTCGCTCCAAAAGCATCGTCTTTATTGAACTGGCATTGCCAGTATTCGATTATTAAAGGGAGATAAAGATCCCACTTGAGGCGTTTGAAGTCGGTCGCTCCCGCCTGCGGCGCTTCACGCTTTAGCGCATGTGGAATTTGGGACAACGTATCCGAGCGTGAAGCGCCGCAGGCGTAGCGAGCTAGTTCAAACGCCTCGAGTGGGATCCTTATATCTCCCTTTAATAATGGAATATACTGACAATGCCAGTTCACGAATAAAAAAAGACGATGATATGAAGGAATTGATAGCCAATGGCTTCACTTGTAATTCCATCATCTCAGCATAACGATTCATGCAGTATGAACATAACGAACTTATGTCACGTTCGCACGACATTATGGCGTAAACAGTTTAATACCACGTGATCAACGATCCGGTAGGCCACCTCTCTCCTAACCCCTCCAAAGGTTTACTCCGGGTAGGTTTATCCAGCTTCTCGACTTTGTGAGACTAAATATCACTTGAAACTGATGCGGGATTGTTGCTTGAAATGTCTCTGTGTGGTCCAAAGAAAATACATGTACAACAACTCAGACCGGTTCTTCACTTCCCAAAACCCTTACCATAGTCCCAAAGCGCCATCTGCGAACCACTTAGTCAACTACGTCATGGTCAATTCTGGTTTGTTTCCAATTTTGATGAAATGTGTCAATTTCGTAGCAATGCAATAAAACACAAAGACCAGCTGGCATGGCTGAGTGATAGGAAAGGTAAAGACGCTACTCCGTATTGGTAACTTTATACTTCGAAACTTATCTAACGAATGGCCAACGGATGTCGCAGAAAACCGGCTTAATTTGTTTACCCCAATTAGCCTGCATGCTAGGGCAGGGCCTAGTGTAGTGCCTGTAGTGGTACATGAGTAGGAGGTTAGACTAGAGGTAGGCTTCACGACTTCTTTTGCACACATGTGCATGGCATGTTTACCTGATGCACTATTACTATGAAGGCTTGATCACGTGGCAATAAGTCATAAGAGCTCAATATAGCTTCCCATCCCAAACCATTTGCACAACGATTACTAGGCCAAGGTCATCTTGAAAGATTTCTCAAAACAGAGACAAGACCACTAATGAATATTCATAGGTTGGAGGGTCGAGGCCTATCAATTAGACGAGTGCATGTTTTTTACTCTCAAGTACATATTTGGAGAGGTATTGAAAAAAATATTTGCTGTGGCAAGTCTACAGATATAAAGAAATTATTTGATGAAAAAATTAATTTCGAATTTTGCTAATTGAATAATAGGGGGCGTGTTTTGAGTTTTTTCTGCCAGTTAGCTGAAAACAGTGGAAATATCAAAGTCTGTCTAATTTGTCGATTATAAAAAAATTTCCGTGGTCAATCACCAATTTCCATCGCACCAGTTACTCGCAAGACTAACCCGTATATCATATCCGAATTTCAGTTTCACTACTTGACGCATTCTTTGATGCGTCGCGGTCAAACATTGACAATTTAACTGCTAAAAGGCTTAAAAAATCAATTGTGGTCTTGTCTCCATTTACAGTACACTACATTTTTTGTCAATATAGTGAAAAATTTGAATGTGCTCAAATCACTCTAATTCATTTAGAATATTGTATTGCTGATGATTTAAGGTCAAAACAAGCTAAAATAATGAGAAAAAAACTTAATTTGACCCAAATAAGAGTCAACCTAACCCCGGTCTAAGTTCGGTTTCATTTTTACAAGTCTTGTTGTGTTGCCATTCATTTTGTAATTTCTTTGAAACTACTTCGGCCTTGATTCTGAAAGTTGTGCCCTAAGCAGCAAAGATATTCCTAAATCACATCCTAAATTTTCAGCTCCATAGCTTGCTTATTCTGGCCAGGGCAGGTCTTTGAATTTGGTGCTGTTGGCTGCAAAATCATGACTTTTTGTCGATTTTGTCCTCTTTCGTCGCTTTGGCACAGTTGTACCACTCTTTGAAATGTCTCTCATTTCTCCAAAAATGTCCAGATATGACTTTCCTTTGTTGGAGAGTTGTGGGATGTCATCTACATTAGTTTGAAAAAAATCTCAAAATGTTAACCCCTGAAATGTACCTTCATTGAGACAAGACCACTAATGAATATTCATAGGTTGGAGGGTCGAGGCCTATCAATTAGACGAGTGCATGTTTTTTACTCTCAAGTACATATTTGGAGAGGCATTGAAAAAAATATTTGCTGTGGCAAGTCTACAGATATAAAGAAATTATTTGATGAAAAAATTAATTTCGAATTTTGCTAATTGAATAATAGGGGGCGTGTTTTGAGTTTTTTCTGCCAGTTAGCTGAAAACAGTGGAAATATCAAAGTCTGTCTAATTTGTCGATTATAAAAAAATTTCCGTGGTCAATCACCAATTTCCATCGCACCAGTTACTCGCAAGACTAACCCGTATATCATATCCGAATTTCAGTTTCACTACTTGACGCATTCTTTGATGCGTCGCGGTCAAACATTGACAATTTAACTGCTAAAAGGCTTAAAAAATCAATTGTGGTCTTGTCTCAACATGACTTAGTATGGGCGGTTATTACCGCAAATAAAGACAAACCAAAGCATAGACACTTGTGTAGCATATCAAGGACATGTAGATTGATACTCCTATGTGTGCCACATCAAAGATAACGATGTGAAGTCAACAGGCGGCGCCACTGTAGATTGCTGGCGGCCGTATGCCTGTTGACGTTGTTGTTATTTGCCACCTCTCTCCTATGGCAAGCCGTTTGCTTCAAAAAGTCGAAATGATTTTTTTCTAGTCGAGATGATTTTTTTCGAGTCAAGATATTTTTTTTCAAGTCAAGAAAAAAAATTTGAAATTAAATTTTTTTTTCAAGTCGAGATATTTATTTTTCTTCTCATTTAACTTATTGAAGTTGAATCAATTGATAAAAATTTCACTGCGAGAAAAAAATGATTATAAAAATAAACATAGTCGCTTATATCAACAAAAACCTGTAGTTGTCGAAATCGTTTTTACTTTTCCCAAGACGGTGGCGCCGCCTGTTGACTTCGCATCGTTATCTTTGATGTGGTGTATGATCCAGATGTCTTTGATGTGGCACACATAGGAGTATCAATCTACGTGTCCTTGATATGCTACACAAGTGTCTTTGCTTTGGTTTGTCTTTATTTGCGGTAATAACCGCCCATAACTTAGGTATCACCATTGACTTTTTCAGGATTCACAAGGATTAAATTCAGCGTTTAAGATCATAACTTGAAGGTTAATGCATTAGGGCCTAGAGAGGAAATTTACACGAGATTAAATTTGGTGTTTGACCCTCTATTAGTATTACTATTACCAAAACAGCGAAAAATAAAACTAGTAAAAAATTTCTAGGTTTACGGTATCTAACCAGTACCTGTTTGCAGAAAATTGGAAACGTTTGTGAAATTTCAAACAATGTCAGACATCTGACCATTCGCCAGTTCATACACTGGATTTCAATGACCGCCAGCATAGGATATAAATTGCCATTTCCACAAATCGGCCTGCATTCTAACTGCACCACTTCATCGATTGTGTATTCTTTTTTCCTGAACCACCAGTAAAGACATATAACATGAATGGTGTATCCCTTTAACAGTTTAATTTCATGGAATGAGGCAAAGGATAATCTCAACCAGCTGAGACTGGTTTTTTAAAGGTCTAATGCATTCTTTAACTGGTGGTCCAGGAAAATAAAAAAGCAGTTAAATACGATGCCTTAGGGCAGGAAATATGCCTTTAATTGACGATTTTCTACCCCGGTATTTATAGTATTTTTATAGCGGTCTAGACAACAGCTATTACAGACACTTTTATTCAGTGTGTATTTACGCAATGTCCTTGAGGACACTTTCGATGGTTTTGAAGCAGTTTGCCCGTACCTTTTATGGTAAAATTCAATGGTTTTCATAGCAGTTTATTTAAAGTATGATAAATTATCTGATTCAAATGTACACAAGTCATAATCTGATTCCCAGCCCCTGACACCATTAATAATCTGAATCCGTCATCCTGACACCATTGATAATCTGATTCCCACATCCTGACACCATGCTGATCTGACTCCCACTCCCTCACACCATTCATAATCTGATTCAAACAACCTGACACCATGCCTGATCTGATTCCCACTCCCTGAGCATTCATGTACTGATTCCTGCTCCCCAACAGCATTCATAATCTAGTTTCCACTCCCTGACACCATTCATAATCTGATTCCTTTTCATTCATATCATACATTGTAGGTGTAATGAGCAATAACCTGAGAAAACAAATCGCGAAACTGGTAAAATTAGCAGATCAACTGTACAATCTCTGTGACAAGTTGGTTGGACGGATGAAAGAAAGAAGGTGATTGACAGAGTCCGTGGAACGAATAAAGCATTGGACGACACTTTAGATGCCACGTTGGCAGCACGTGGAATTTCAGTAGTCCTAGTTTATTTTAACCGGTTAGGTGCGTAAACATTTAACATCATAGCTCACCAGGTGTCCTTGCTGAGCAAGGACAGTTATTCACACTGGGAAAAAAACGATTCAAATGCAAAAATTGTGTGAAATCATTTTCAAAGAATGGACATCTATTGATTCATGAACGTATTCACACAGGAGAAAAACCATTCCTGTGCAAATATTGTGAGAAATCATTTTCACGTATGGATAGTCTTTTAACTCATGAACATATTCACGCAGGAGAAAAGCCATATAGTTGTAAATATTGTGAGAAATCGTTTTAAGATAAGGCAAGTATTGACTCGTGAACATCTTCACACATGAGAAAAACCATTCCAGTGCAAACATTGTGAGGAATCATTTTCAGGTATGGAGGCTCTTTTAAGTCATGAAAGTATTCACACAGGAGAAGAATTATACAGATGTGTACAGTGTGAGAAATCATTTGTATCCAAGGCAGTACTTGTAAGACATATTCGCATTCACACAGGAGAAAAACTATTCCAGTGCAAATATTGTGAGAAATCATTTTCACGTAAGGGAAATCTATTGACTCATGAACGCATTCATACAGGAGAAAAACCATTCCGATGCAAATACTGTGAGAAAGTGTTTTCATATAAGGTGTCTTTATTGACTCATGAATTTATTCACACAGGAAAAAAAAAATTGTTCAGTTGTGTACAGTGTGAGAAATCGTTTGTAACCAAGCAAGCGCTTGAAAAACATATTCACATTCACACAGGAGAAAAACCATTCCAGTGCAAATACTGTGAAAAATCATTTGCACAGAAGGGAAATCTATTGACTCATGAACATATTCACACAGGAGAAAAACCATTTCAGTGCAAATACTGTGAAAAATCATTTGCACAGAAGGGAAATCTATTGACTCATGAACATCTACACACAGGAGAAAAACCATTCAAGTGCAAATATTGTCAGAAATCATTTTCACGTAAGGGAAATCTATTGACTCATGAACGTATTCACACAGGAGAAAAACCATTCCGATGCAAATACTGTGAGAAAGTGTTTTCATGGAAGGTGTCTTTATTGACTCATGAACGTATTCACAGAGGAAAAAAATTATTCAGTTCTGTACAGTGTGAGAAATCATTTGTAACCAAGCAAGTGCTTGAAAGACATATTCGCATTTACACAGGAGAAAAACCATTCCAGTGCAAATATTGTCAAAAATCATTTCCACGTAAGGGAAATCTATTGACTCATGAACGTATTCACACAGGAGAAAAGCCATTCCAGTGCAAATATTGTGAGAAATCATTTTCACGTAAGGGACATCTATTGACTCATGAACATATTCACGCAAGAAAAAAGCCATTCAGATGTAAATATTGTGAGAAATCGTTTTCAGAGAAGGCAAGTCTATTGACCCATGAAAGTATTCACACAGGAAAAAAATTATTCAGTTGTGTACAGTGTGAGAAATCATTTGTAACCAAGCAAGTGCTTGAAAGACATATTCGCATTCACACGGGAGAAAAACCATTCCAGTGCAAATACTGTGAAAAATTATTTTCATGTAGGGGAAATCTATTGACTCATGAACGCATTCACACAGGGAAAAAACCATTCCAATGCAAATACTGTGAGAAAGTGTTTTGAAGGAAGTTTAATTTATTGACTCATGAACGTATTCACACAAGAGGAAAGCCATTCAGATGTAAATATTGTGAGAAATCGTTTTCAGAGAAGGCAAGTCTATTGACTCATGAATGTAGTCACGCAGGAGAAGAGCCATTCAGGTGTGTACAATGTGATAAAACATTTGTCTCAAAGTTGGCTCTTGTCGGACATAGTCGTGTTCATGCAGGTGACAAACCATTCCAACTTTGCTTCAACTGTAAATATTGTCATAAATCTTTCAAGAGCGATTCTGACTCACAAAAACATGAGGGCTGCTACAATGATACTGATCGCAAATCTTTGAATGTGTCTATTGAAAGTCTTGGCAAGGACAAACGGTTCAAGTCAAAAAGTGGCAAAGCTATGAAAAGGTCTTGCCCATGTTCTCGTCCTGAGCAAACTGTTGTTGAAAGTGAACCTGTAGCAGAACTAACCAGTCATTTAGATAGCAATAATTCTCTAAATGTACAAAACCCAAAAGCTGCATATTTTGCGTCGAATGAATGTTTGATGAGCAGTGAGGCTGTGAGTAAGGTAGCGATGTTGCCTGCTGTAGTTGGGTGTTCTGACATGGATATCAAGGACGCAGCTGCAAAAATGTCTGCTATCAATGGAAATGAAACTGTTGATCTGGGTACTACCAAAACTGAGGAATGTCAAGTTTTGCGGCTGGCTGTGAAACGAGATTCGATTGATCATCATTCTAATCAGCTGGGAAATGTTAAAAGTGAACTCATTGACACGTTTGCTGCCGACCAGTCTGATGGAAGAGTTGAACCAGCTCACACATCTGCTACAGGGCAGTCCAGAGCTGAACTAGACATTCGTGCTGTTCATGTTAAAGGGGAGAGAAATGTCAAAAGTGGGGCCTTTACCCTGCCACCTACACAGTTTGACTTTTTTATAGGAGGACTATGTCAATCTGATATGTCACCTATAGAACAGACCAATGTTAAAAGCGAACCAACTGACATGTCTCCTATAGAACAGATCAATATCAAAAGTGAGCCATGTGACATGTCTCTTCTAGAACAAGGTTATGTCTTACAGGTAGTTGGATCATGTGACATGTATCCTACAGATCAGGCTAATGTCAAAGGTGAGCCAGGTGATATGTCTCTGTTAGAACAGGCCAAGGTGTTAAGTGAGCCAGATAACTTGTCTCCTATTGAGCAGGTTGATATCAAAACCGAACCATGTGACATTTCTCCTGTAAAGTTGGCCAATTGCAAAAGTGAAATATGTGACACATCTCCTATAGATCAGGTCAATGTAAAAAATGAAGCTTGTGACATATCTCCTTTAGAGCAGGCGAGTGTGAAAAGTGAGTCATACGATGACATGTCTCAAGCAGGGCATGTTACGGTAGAGCAGGAAAACTCGAGTGGTGCACATGTTGATATGTCCAAGATTGATGAATACATTGCGGTGTTTGATCGCTGGGCAGAAATGTTGTGTGAAAATACAGGTTAGGTAAAGACAAAAGGGCCGTTCAGACGACAGGAAAAAAGCCACTATGCAATTCGATTGAATCCAAATGTGGTTTAACTTTTCTCCTCTAAATGCAAAAAGATCAGGATCAATGTGGTCTCATCCGGATTAAAAAGCACCATCGATCGAGGTCCTCAGCCCGTAAAGGCTAGAGGGTATTGTCGAGGCGTTTGCCATCTGTGCCTCAGTCCGTCCATCCGTTGATCTCGTTTCCGGAGCTCTCCGTAACCATAAATGCACGGCAATCCATCTGTGGGTGGTTTGAAGGTCTTATGGTGCCATTGTGCCTTTTGGCAGTTTTGACGATTTTGTAACTACTGGGGCGTAAAAAATACTTTTGGCTATCTCATGAATTGTGCTATCTAGATTCATGAAATTTTTACTCTGGACACTGCTCATGAAACCGCATCACATTAATACCCATGTTTTTTATTTGACCTACTTTTCAAGGTCACAGGGGTTGAATAGCGTAAATTGACCGTAATCGGTTTCCGGATCATTTCTCCATAGCTATTGAGGCTAGGCCTTTCGTCTGTGGGTGGTTTGAAGGTCTTATGGTGCTATTGTCCCTTTTGGCAGTTATGAAGATTTTTCAGCAACGCTTGGCCCCAAGGGGTGCTTCATGTGAAAAACTACTTTTGGCTATTTCTCATGAATTATACTAGCAAAAATCATGAAATTCTTACAGTGGTCACTGCACATATGACTACATCACATAATACCCCGGTTTTTTGATTTGACCTACTTTTCAAGGTCACAGAGGTCAAGTAGGGTAAATTGATCGCAATTGGTTTCCGGAGCATATCTCCGTAGCGTATCTTTGTAGCGTTTGAGGCTAGGGTTTTCATCTTTTGGCGATTTGAAGGTCTTATGGTGCCATTGTGCCTTTTTGCACTTTTGATGATTTTCGAAGTATGCTTGGCTCCAGGGGGTGCTTAATGTGAAAAACTACTTTTCGCTATATCTCATGAATTATGCTAGCTAAAATCATGAAATGCTTCCAGTGGACATTGCTCATGAGACTTCATCACATCATACCTAGTTTTTTTATTTGGCCTACTTTTCAAGGTCACAGAGGTCAAAAAGTGTAAATTGACCGTACTTGGTTTTCCAGAGCATATCACCGTAACTTTTGGGGCTAGGCATTTCATCTTTGGGTGATTTTTAGGTCTTATGGTGCCATTGTGCCTTTTGTCACTTTTGATAATTTTTGGCTCCGGTATGGTGAGTCTATGCAATAGCGCAGTGTCCGCCGTCCATCGTCGTTGTCCGTCGTATCCTATTTCAAAAACAGTGGCACGTTTCTTAACCGCTTGGGCTATGGACTCAAAACTTTGTATGCATGACCCCCTAGGTCAGATGACCTTTGACACTGAATTTCTTGACTTGGCCACCAGGGGGCCAAACCTGAAAACATAGATAGTGTGATATTTCACTTATTAGTGATTTGTTTTTGATGACATTTTATGGTAGGTACTCCTAGCAAGGATATATCACATATCATACGTGTTTTTGATTTGACCTACTTTTCAAGGTCACAGAGGTCAAATGACGTAAATTTGCCGTTTGAGTGTAACTGTGGCACATTTCTTAACTGGTAGGGCTATGAGATTGGAAGATTTTATGCATGACCCCCTTGGTCAGATGACCTCTGACAGCAAATTTTGGTCTGATATGATTCTTGACTTGGCCACCAGGGGGCCAAAACTGAAAAGACAAAAAGTGTGATATCTCACTTTATTAGTGATTTGTTTTTGATGAAATTTTTATGGTAGCTACTCCCAGCCAGGATACATTACATATCATAGAAGTTTTCGATTTGACGTATTTTTCAAGGTCATAGAGGTCAAATGGCGTAAATTTGCCGTTTGAGCGTAACTGAGGCATGTTTCGTAACTGCTAGGGCTATGGGCTTGAAACTTTGTACACAAGACCCCCTAGGTCAGGTTACATCTGACACTGAATTTTAGTCTGATCTGTTTCTCGACTTGGAAACCAATGGGCAAGAAGTGAAAACCTAGAAAGTGTGATAGCTCGCTCATTAGTGATTCGTATTCGATAAAGTTGTTATGTTTGGTACTCCCAGCAAGGATACATTACATATTATACATGTTTTTGATTTGACCTACTTTTCAAGGTCATAGAGGTCAAATGCCCTAACTATGGCATGTTTCTTAACTACAATGACAATTAGTGTTCATATTTGTTGCACATTATCCCAAAGGTAAGGTTGGCTTCTCATGGTCACGATCTTCTTACATCTAGAAGGTCGATATTCTAGGTATTTTGTCATTTCCTACTGTAAGAAGATATCAATTCTGCACCCAACAATTATTCATACAATACAGAAAACCCCATGCAATTTGCCCCATCCATTCCAGAGATACGACTATTTATATATTTGACAACTGGATATCCTTACCAGGTCAGCAACTGCCTTGTTATTAATGTTGGAACAAGGCAGCGTACTTCCACATGGACATATGAAGTGCCCTATGAGTAGGATACAGATACTAGTAGTACCTCCGAGTCTTCCTCTGTCATATCTCAAGAAACATTCATTGTCAATTAAGTCGTTATCTAAATACTGGTGAGCACAATGGCTCCTGGCCTTTTCATTGGCTCACCGTAGGGGAGTCTATACAATACCGCAGTGTCCGTCGTCCGTCGTCGTCGTCGTCCGTCGTATCCTAGTTCAAAAACAGTGACACGTTTTTTAACCGCCAGGCCTATGAACTTAAAACTTTGTACACATGACCCCCTAGGTCGGATGACCCGTGACACTAAATTTCTGTCCGATCTGATTCTCTACTTGGCCACCAGGGGGCCAAATGTGGATATATAAAAAGTGTGATATCTCGCTTATTAGTGACTTGTTTTCGATAAAACTTTTGTGGTAGGTACTCATAGCAAGGATACATCATATATCTTACGGGTTTTTAATTTGATCTACTTTTCAAGGTCGCAGAGGTCAAATGGCGTGAATTGGCCGTTTGAGTGTAACTATGGCATGTTTCTCAACCACCAAAGCTATGAGCTTGAAACTTGGTACATATAACCCCCTATATCAGATAACCTCTGGTGCTGAATTTCAGCCTGATCTGATACTTGACTTTGCCACCAGTGGGCCAAAACAGAAAAAGTAAGAAGTGCAATAGCCTGCTTATTAGCAAATTGTTTTTGATGAAATTTTTATGGCAGGGACCCCTAGCAAGGTTACCTCAGCTGTTGCACGATTTTTCGGATTTGACCTACTATTTAAGGTCGCAGAGGTCAAATGGCGTAAATTTGCCGTTTGGGTGTAACTATGGCACGTTTCTCAACCGCAACAGTTATGAACTTGAAACTTTGAACAAATGATCCCCTAGGTCAGTTGACCTTTTACACTGAATTTTGGTTCGGTCTGATTATTGACTTGGCCACCAGGGGGCCCAAACTCAAAACTCAAAAAGTGTGATTTCTCGCTTATTACTGATTTGTTTTTGATAAAAGTTTCATGGTAGGTACTCCTAGCAAGGATACATCACATATCTTACGGGTTTTTGATTTGACCCACCTTTCAAGTTCACAGAGGTCAAAGTTGAAAACTTTACCGTTCTTGGTACGTTTTGTTGTTGTTCAATGTAAAGAGTTTTAATTTTGTGTGATGATGCATCTAAGAAGCCACTATTTGTATGCCAAGTTTCAGCCAGATCGGAATTCAAATATGGCCGAAATTGCATGTTTTGTGGGTTTTTCCTCGTATTGTGGCAATCCAAAGGTCGTGAATTCAAACCCCGGTCAAGGACAGCCAAAAATATTTTTATTTTTCATCTTTTCCTTTTTTCTTTTCTGAGTTCTATCTTACATTTTCTTCATTTTTTGATTTATTTGGTGCCATAGATTTACTTAGGCGGCCATCTTGGAAATCGTTTTTTGCCGATTGCTGTAGTGTAACGAGTGATGAAATTGTTATGGTCAGGTGGATGTGTCTACATCACATATCCCCCTGGTTTGTTATTTGACCTACCTGTCAGGGTCACTGAGGTCAAAGTTAAAAATATATTCACCATTGTCATGGAGTGGCACGTTTCTTCACTATCATTTTCAACTAGACTCTACAAGCTTGGAACCACACGTCTCGGATTCACCACTTCGCCAGGGCCGGCTCTGAACTTGTCACAGATGCATGTATAAATTATGAGAGGCCTACATGATCAAAGGAAGGGGTGGGTATCTGATTTGTCATACCTTTCAAAAATGTTATTGCAGCTCATAGGTAATATTCCAAATTTAGGCTCCAGCCAAAAGTGGCAGTTGCAAGTACCAGTAAGTACGAATTATGCTTATGATTCACTCTCCGTGGAAAACTTGTACGATGTGACCATTACTTCTTGGATTTTATTGAAAATTATTTCAAAGATGCCACTAGATTTGTGCACGAAAGGCACCCTATAAGTATAGTTGGAGACCATTCAGTGTCCGTCGTCCGTCGTCGTCGTCGTCGTCGTCCGTCGTATCCTACGCGGAAGGTATTGTACCAGATGATATCACACTTCCGATGACAGTCACTGCAACAGTCAGAAATGGACAAATTATCAACATCGATCTATAAACAGATCTGCATTTCAGGATGGAAAAAGTTGCCAAATGCACAGAAATGACTATATCAATATGCATAATCTGAGTCTAATTTCGAGTTGTATTGTGGGGATCATAAGAAAAGGCCGCAATTTAGCATTCAGACCTGATATATACATGAAGGAGAAATTGAGCACAATTACTATGCTCAGCATCTATGTGAACGACAATCTATAAAACAGACAACTTCAGTATACACCTTGTAATTGAACTACAGCATTGTGCAAAAACTTTGAGAATGTCACATTCTGCCTTCTCTTCTCCTAATAATTCATTCCTACATATTGCAGTCAAGATGCACACCTTGAGCGAGGAAAGAATCATGAAGAATTGTTAACAAATGTCAAGAATTTCTGCATAATCCCAATTTTTTTTCATCACTGCTGTAAACATCATTTGATTATACTGTGATTTATCAATCATTCATTGTCACTGCACCTCTATTTTCAAATCACTTGCTGGTCAAGACATAATAAATCAAAATCATCTCTTTTGCAAATATGACTTGTTCATCCATTCTCACCAAATCATTTACCTTGACAACCAACCTACTGGCGGGGATTGCCCATCAGTATCCAATGCAATGAAGACAACAATTTTTGGCTACATACTACATACTGTCTACTAAAAATACTTACGGTGAGCACAATGGCCCCTGGCCGTTTCATTTAAATACACTTTGCCCTTGGAGGCACTTCATGTGAAAAACAACTTTTGGTTAGCTCATGAATTATGCTAGCTAAAATCATGAAAAACTTACTGTGCACACTGCTCATGAGACTACATCACATAATACCCGGGGTTTTTAAATGACCTACATTTCAAGGTCACAAAGGGTCAAATGGTGTAAATTGACTGTTATCGGTTTCTGCAGCATGTCTCCATAACTATTGATGCTTGAATTTTTATCATTATGCCCCGGCCATGGTGGGGGCATTATGTACTTGGGTGGTTTCCGGCCGCCGCCGCCGCCGCACTGAATTCCGGACTATAACTCAAGAACCCCTTGTTCGGCTGATTTGAAATTGTTAAGGGATGTAGGCCTAGTGTGTCAACGGGTTCCTATTGATTTTGGGCGCGTTCCAAAATCCAATATGGCCGCCAGCCGCCATCTTAGGTTTTCGCATTCCGCTCATTAACTGAAGAACTAGAGGTCCGACAGACTTCAAACTTTTGTAGTGTAATGGTCTTCAGTGGGGGAGGTTCCCTATCGATTTTTGGCACGTTCAAAAATCCAATGTGGCCGCCAGCTACCATCTTAGGTTTTCCCAATCCGCTCGTTAACTGAAGAACTAGGGCCGTCAGTTGGCATCTTGGATTTTTAGCATTCCTACCTATAACTCCAGCAGAAGAACTCGTGTGAGGGAGCAGATATTTCTGTGGTATGATCGCCTAGGGTAAGGGAGGTGCTGTATAATTTTCTAGCCCCACCTGATATCCAATATGCAAGGCCGCCATCTTGTAATGTATTAATCACGAATAGCATTCCGCGACGTTACTATTTATAGCTCACAAGGTCATTTGAATAAGATATTGATGACGTTTTAGTCACGTGACAGTCGGACATCGACACTTATTTCTACGCATTTGAGCTTATTTCAAAGTCAATTATCTTTGACCCTGCATTGTTTTTAGCATGAATGATACCATAGAGTCAGAGAGAGAAATATTCAGAACAATTATGTAGTATTTCCAACACTCGGACATGTGCCAGATTGAATCTAACTGCCCTAGTTAGAAAGCCTGAATCCATTACGAAACCGCATGTTTGTCCGACATTGCCTGTAATTCAGCGATGGGGAAATAGAGGGCAGCAGCTGCAGTGACGTCATCTTCGCGGAATGCTATTAATCAAAAATGGGCTTGCCAGCTGCTGTTGGTTGAAGACCAAAACCCTTTCTCCACATTTGGATTTCATGCCGCATAATCGCCAATATGCAAAAGGCATTTCATCATCATCATCATCATCATCATCATTATGCCCTAGCTCAACGATGTCGAGGTGGAGCATTATGTTTTCAGCTGGTTTCCGTGTCTGCCGCCGCAACCTATTCCGGACTATAACTCAAGAACCGGTGGCCAGATTGATCTGTAATTTCTATAGTGAATTGGGATGGATGGGGCAAGGGTCCCTATCGATTGTGGTCGCGCTCCTAAATTCAGTATGGCCACAAATAGGCCATCTCGGATTTCCCATTCCGGATTATAACTCAGGAACAGGTATCCCGATTTAATAGGGTGGATTGGGGGAGGTTCCCTATCGATTTTGGTCGCGCTCCGAAATTCAATATGGCCAGCAAGAGGTCATCTTTCCTTTACACCCCATAACTTCAAAACCAGTTTAGTGACAGGCCTGTGAACACTGGTGCCAGAGCGGGGCATACATTGCGATTCGCCTCGATTGCGTTATATCTAGTTGAGTTATATGATGTTCTTATGGTGGCATTGTGTACTTTGGCACTTTTGCTCATCACCAAAGGTCCTTTTTTCTCACAAACTATTTTCAGCTATATCTCATGCGTGATGCGAGTAGTTCACTAAGCCAACTTTACTATCATGTCACCTTCAGCGTGTGTGGGCTGAGGGGTTATGCTCGCTTTGCGATGCTCTTTTAATCTAGATGCATCCGGATCAAAAGCGTTGTCTAAACCCAAATGGATACCGAATGAGGATTCATTTTACCTGGGTGCATGCGAACTACTGTATTTTTTACCCCCCCCCCCCCCCCCCCCCACCAGCAACAGGTATTATGGAGAGTTCCTCATCTACAGAAATGCGTTCATATGAGACCAGATTGCGCTGATCGTCTAAATGCGGGCAATTTTTTAGACCTGAATGTGGTTTGATCGGATCGCATCCTGATCAGATCCGAGTGTGTTTTCTTCACCTGTCGTCTAAATGACCCTAATATAACTGTTGTATTCTCTTGTCTTAGTCTTATATGTATGGAGAGTTCGATTTCCTCTTCTATGATCGTGTTTTTAGCATGTTCGTGTTTGGAAACAGATCATGAGATTAATTCATTGTGTAAAAGCTCGAGTGAATACAATAAAAAATAATAACTAAACTATGGCTGTATTCATTTATTGTTAGCCTTCTCCGTAAACCATTTGTGAATAGTCTGGAATGGGATGGATTTCCATACAAGGAATTTCGTATTGATCTGCAAACAAGACAACCAAATCACTTGTCTTGACCCCCTCCGAAGGGCACTCTGTAACCTGCCCGCGCAAAGGACACCCTATAATGCAGCAAGTGTTTTGCTCCTGAGCCCCTCCATATAGGACACCCAGCAAGAGGCTATAGCTCCTGACCTCTTTGAAAGGGCACTCCCGAAGGCAGCAAGTGGTTTGCTCCTCCCTCGATCCACTCCTCCAGGAGCGACTTTCTCTTGACCCCCAGCGAAGGACAATCGTTAAGCAAGTGGTTTGTTCCTGACCCCTTCCAAATGACACTCTTTATAGAGGGCAGCCAGTGGCTTGCTCCTGACCCCTCCAACAACACTCTGTAAGGCAGCCAGTGGCTTTCTCCTGACCCTTCCATAGGACACACTAGATGGCGGTCAGCAGTGTCTTGCTCCTGACCCCTTCAAAGACCACTCTGTGAGGCAGCCAGTGGCTTGCCCCTGCCCTTTCAAAGCACACCTTGTGAGGCAGCAATTCACTTCTTCATCTTGATCTTGGTGGATACTCTGCCAGACCGCATAATTTGCGTATAAGCGACAGAGGGGGTAACTGGTATGGGCGGTTATTTCCGCATTAAATGATGTCCTAAAACGCGTCTTTATAACTGGCGACTCGTGTGTGTGTGTAGAGCAACCCGTGCGTACAGAGCAAAACGCGCGTATCTAACTCGCGACCCCTACAAAGAACATAACGCGAATGTATAACTACTGTCGCATGAACGTGCCGTCGGATAACTAGTGTCGGATAACTAGTGTCGGATAAGTGCTGTCGGATAACTGCTGTCGCATATAAGGTTCCTCAGCCTCCCGCATCGCGGCGCTAGTTATTATTACTTTTGTTCTAAGCGACGTAATCCCGAGTTTGAGACAGAAGAGAAAAATGGCTACTAATCAAGATCCACATGTGCTCCAGCGGGCAGCACGCATGCTGCAAGACGTTGTGAATTTGTTGGGCAGGCCTACCCAGGACCAGGTCCCTCTTGATAATCGGGTTGATAATATTGCCTACTACATTACAGTTACCAATTGGTAAATCGTATGTCGCTTAGAGCAAAAACAATAATCATCAAGACACAAGAGCGCCGCGATGCGGGAGGCTGAGGAACCTTATATGCGACAGCAGTTATCCGACAGCACTTATCCGACACTAGTTATCCGACACTAGTTATCCGACACTAGTTATCCGACGGCACGTTTATGCGACAGTAGTTATACATTCGCGTTATGTTCTTTGTAGGGGTCGCGAGTTAGATACGCGCGTTTTGCTCTGTACGCACGGGTTGCTCTACACACACACACGAGTCGCCAGTTATAAAGACGCGTTTTAGGACATCATTTAATGCGGAAATAACCGCCCATAGGCTACGGCAGGCTCAGGTATCGATGTTATTGATAACAGCCTGAGTGGTAGCGTTCCACTATTTGATTGTCTTTGAAAAAAACGAGTTTTTAAAGTCGTCTGTATTGGCCCTGTATACAGCCAATTTCTGCTGGTTCTTGCTTCCGGTATTGGAGGGGCCTGGTTTTAATAGGTTATCCTCCATGGGGATACCGGTTTCCCCGTTCATGATTTCGTTTAGTGTCTTTAATAGCCGTATATTTTTACGTCTCTGCTGTAGAGTCTCCCAGCCAAGTTTCATCAATTTGTAATTTTATGTATTGTCATCCATTCTTGTACTTCTGAACTGTCTTGGTGTGAGCTTTTTATAGGTAATCCTACCGCACACACCATACTGTATGTTACTTGTATATATGTTCTTTGTACAATACAGTGAAGTTTAAATAAATAAATAAATAAATAAAATAAATAAATAAATGTTCTGTTCGGTTGAAGGGCTAATGCTGGACACGTGGAGCCTTATCTGGACAGATGGCTTGGTTATCTGGTTGTTTGGGAGAGCTTGCTAATGTTGGCAAGAAGCATTGGTTGCAGTAGGTAACGGCAATGGCTTACTGCCGACCCCTCCAAAGGCCACTCTGTAAGTCAGCAAGCCCGCGGGCGGGCTAGCTATAGCTCCTGACCCTCCAGCCTCTGAAGGCAGCCGACATCTCCAAAGGTCTATACTCTGGAAAGGGTTATCGAACTTCTTCGCTTTGTGAGACAAAATATCGCTTGAAATTGATGCGCGATTATTGCTTAAAATGTCTCCGTATGGGTCAAAGAAAAAACATTAAAGTGTCTTGGCCAGCAAGAAAACAGACAGACCACTTCTTCACTCCCTAAAACCCTTACGGTAGTCCCAAAGTGCCATCTGTGAACCAATTATTAGTCGTTACAAAATCCAACTATTTAGGCCTGAGTGAGGTCCAACAATATTGGCCTGAAACTCGATGGTCATTGTCATGCAAATAAAAAGTTAGTTTGTAAAAGAATATGACTTGAACTTGTTAGAAATATCAAATTTGGAACAAATATGTTGATAATCTGCTGGTATTGCGACCTGTCAGCAGAATCTAAAAGCCGATTGGCGCACCTCGAAAACTTCAAAAAATGACCTCCAGTCTTTGATCAAAAACACCCATTCATATATAGTTTTTACTCGTTTCCTTTTTACCACCTCATTAAATGGTTCTAGACTAGAATGTACCGCAATTTGTTTGCAAAATATTAAAAAACAAAGAAATGTCAAGTTGCCAAACTTAGAGAGCTGCATCAGCATTTTCATCAGCAGTTTACACCTTCCCGGCCAATAATTATTATCTAAATTTAGAAAACCAACGTCATCGTGTGGAACACCGGGGATTCCCCTGCCAGATATGTTATGATTTCACAACCTAAAGCTGGTCTTGCAAAATGCAATTAAAAGTGATGATGCAAGCAGTCTCGCTGAAAAGACTCAGATAAATCGCCGCTCAGCATTTTAAGTATAACTAGTTCAGGCATGTGAGGGGGAGCATTGAGAGAAAAAGGGGTAAGTTTGTCAGATTTTTGAAGTTTTCATGCTTACTGTAGTCTGTAGTGTTGGTGGTTGTGTTAGTACTACTGAGCCTAGTGTTACTATAGGCCTAGTGCATGTTCTGTTGTACTTGAAGTGTTGAGTTGTTGTTCAAAAGCTAAGTCTTGTTGTTCAAAAGCTAAGTCTGGCTCTAAAGCTGGCCGCTGGTCATGTGACACTTTCGCAATGCAGTAGTAATGCACCACATATGCCTTTGACATAGGTCTTGTAGTATGTGATAGATCTAAATGCCATGGTGCATGTTCCATGTATGTGTGCCAACTGTCAATACTGGCAGTGGCATGATTGTCGGCCCCATGGTCGATGGTGGTGTACATGTCGGAGGGCATGTAGGGCCTACTGCAGAGTAGTCTACTGAGTATGGGGTACATGGCCACTTGCGGCATGACTGGTGGGCCTGCATGCTATGGTGTACTGGTAGGTTGGTGAGTTGTCGAGGGCTTATGTACGTGCTGTCTACCATCTTTCCCATAGGCTAGCAGGCCTTTGATCGCTCTTAGAATGGGCCTTTTCGAAAAGGACGAATCAGACTGTCAGAGCCAAAACAAATCAAATGCGCACACCCCGAACAGGACAGAAAGCCTAAGCCAATTTCGGACAATGCCGAGGTTGACCTTTGTTCCAGGTGAAACCCATGACTTGTCAGCGCCAAAACAAACTTCTTCGAAAAGGTAGATACTGTAAATTGTCATGAAAATGTGGTGAATTTGCTGAATTTCACTTGGCGATAGGCCAGGGTTTCACTTGCATGACTTGGTTTTCCAGGTTATAGGTACCTTGACATCCTCAAACGTTTCGAACTCCTTCAAATTGAAGTGAATGTCAATTAAAACCATGCGAGGCTGCTCTGCTGGCCATGGCAGTCTGGAAAACTAAGAACAGACTCCCTCCCTTGAAATTGGCATTCACTTTGTCGTGAAAGAGTTCTGATTGCTTTAGGATTACAAGTTCCAGCCGAAATGGCAATACCTACTGGTCAACCTATCATGTTTGTTGCCAAAATTTGATGGTTTTACTTTAAGATGAATAAATCTGTTGATAATAAGATCTTGCTCTAAAAACCTGCATTAAAATGGCCTTTGAGGATGATGTTTGAAGCCCATTTCAAGTGTCCCTACTGACTATTCAACACCACTTTCTTGTGATACTAACCATGGAACAATCACTTTTTCTGTACTGTAAATATTTGGGTCACTCTTTATGTGTGATGTACAGTGCAATACTTTCCTTGTTGGCAGAATTAGTCGCAGTCAAAATATAGTGATGATCATAAATGACAATTTTGTCATAAGATTTATTGTTGTATAGACATAGATAATGGCATTACATTGTCGTGTCACATACCTGTCTGTTGAGGCTCATAGATCAATGTCATCAGTTCCTTAATTTGTTTGATCAGGGAAAATACAGGGTTGTGTGTGTCATGTACAATGTATAAGAACAATTTCTAATTTTCAGTCGTAACATACATGTAAAGTGGTGCTATCCTATTGGAAGCGAAATCTCTCTAAATCAATTTTTGTAGCGATATTTAGTTAGACTGAATCAAAGCACTTGAGATGGGTAATCAGACAATCAATCATATCAGTACATTTAATATCTGATTCTGAATTTTTATGAACTTTCACACTTCTTTCAGGAAGACATCTCGCTGCATGAAGATAGTGTGAAATACTGGTGACCACAGAGTGAGTGAGTTTTGAAGCCATTTCATTGGCCATACGGGTCAAGATATGGAGAAAGCCAATGCAGATATCTGCAAAGATTTTCATAAACTTATGAAAAACGTCGAAAAGCTATCAGACGGTCAGGCTGTAGTCACAAAATGGAAAGAGGAAGACCTGCAGTGGTTTGTGGTCGAGATCTGCCCGAATGGTGGTCTTTATCATGGTGGGAAGTTTGTTTTCGTGGTGAGTTTTATTTCGAAGCCAAACAAGGCGTTTTCTGTATCAGTCCGACTCTCACTTGATCTGCTTACAGCCTTTCTCCAAAATATACACATGCAAGCCAAAAGGTTGGTATTTAAACTGCAAATAAAACCTACCCCTAATTGGCCAGTAGATTTGGTTTTAATTTAGGAAGTCAAATACTTACTCACCCAAACTTTCTTTATTTTCAGGTCTGCCCCTATGACTATCCGACTGATCCACCAACTGTGATTTGCCTGACTCGTGTTTATCATCCGAACATCGACTCCGAGTATGAATTCAAGCACTCGGTTGATAATGAGATCGATGAGGAGTATTTTCAAGAGAATGAACTATTTACAAATGTCTGCGTCAGCCTCCTTGCCGAAGACTGGGAGCCCCACTTTACATTCGAAGATTGTATCCAGTCGCTGCTGTTCTTGTTTTATGAACCGAATATCGATGACCCCTTGTCACCGCTGATCGACTCTTCTATGGACTTGAGTGCGTTTGAGATAAACGTCAAGAGGTCGTTGCTGGGCCTTGATGTTGATTCTTTTGAATTTAAGAGGAATTACATTTTGGATGACTTTGACGAGCGCGTGAAAGCGATCTGTGATGAAGTCGTGTTCGAGAGTAAACTCGTTGATGGATGTGATTCTGTGCACGAGAATCCATCTGACATGAATAGTGTCAACCTCGAAGTGAAAAACATTTCAAATTCAGATCCGCCTAACAAAGAGGACGAAGTTATTGAGAAGTTAACAGATAGCCATGAAAAATTTGGCGACGGAATTTATTGTCTAGCTAGTGTAGATCTGGTGTCTGAAATAGATGAAAAGCCAGCGCCTGTGATTATGGATTCGCTACCAGATGTGGTTCAGTTGTCTAGATTACTAGAAGTTCCAGTTAAACCCGTTGATGCTTTTTGTGATAATGGTATTCCCCTTTTTAGCGAAAGCCAAAATCTTGTCGATGCTGAACCGCCCCCGATGGAGAGGCCTGTAAGCTGTGATAACATAGGTGCACCTCCCTGCTTAGTTATTGAACGTGATTCAAAGCTTGGTGCTAACGTAATAATTGACTGTGAGGAAAACGGCCCCGACTTGCCAACACCACGGGGTCCCGTACAGAAGTGCATTTCTGCCACAATGTGGATGGTGAAATTTTTCTTTACTCAAATAATTCCAGAGCTTTATAAGTCATAGCATAATTGAGGTAAATGTTGTAAATATGTAAATAGTAGTGTTCTTTAAGATGTGGAATACAGGGTGACTCACGAAGGGTCAGTCCTGCAGAACCTCCAGTATTAGACTCCTGCGTAGCCCTGCATGGACTAGATTCATTGATGACATCGTTTGGTGACTATCAAAGCAGCTGTGGTCAACATTTTTGGTTCACATCTCTAGGATGCTTTGAGGAGATAACGGGCTTGTGAAAATACCATAATCGTAGCGATTGATCTTCTCTAAAGTAATTGATACACACGAGTTCACAACCTGGTGGCAAGACTGCACTAGTGGTCAAAATAGTATTTGCTGTATATTTTCTGTTGATATTTACAAAAGATGACACCTAATCCACTGGAGAGAGGGTCATTTACGGTTGTCCTGGCATGAGTGCCATTGTCGGCATAAACCTGATAAAACTTGTTTTCTTTTATATTATCATGTGTAATTAAATGTGTAGTTTTGTACACTGTAGGCTGCTAAAAATGTTGGCTGTTGGGATTTTCATTGCTACAGTGTGATCTAAAGAAATTTTGACGAGATTCATGAAAGGGATCATCTCAGAAATGCTTGATACCATCAGAGGTGATTTTTTTCATCTCTCTCTCAGAAACCCCCACCCCGGGCCCTACAAAAACAAAAAAAGCTGATAGCTAGCATCAAGTCTTTATTTTGCATGAGACTAGAAATTGTAAACAGTGAAATATTGACAGGGAACTGGCTGACCCCTTTCCCCCAGATGAAATAATTCAATCTGTCATGACATTGCACCATTTTGAGATGATCCCTCGGGGTGCCAGTAGGTCAACCCCAATAAGTAAATCAGATGCTATGAGTACTGTTGTTCTGTTCAAGTGCTCTTGAGTAGCGACACAGCAAGTCTGCTTATTTTATTGTCGCTACAGGTGCCTTCTAGTACTACCACTGAAAACTGCCAAATTTTTGCATGTCTTAATTTTTGTGGTTCGCGAAAATTTCGAGAACATGTTTTAAAGTCGATATTTTTATTTCGGTAAAAATAAGTCTCGGTACATCCAATCAAAAACAAATCACGCTATATTCATTTCAATTCAAAGGTGAAAAAGCAATCGCAAAAATTAAGGGGTTTACAGTCATCAAGTCATAAGCAGCTGTGGTTGGAAGTCTTTGGAGGTGTTTACAGTGTACATTTAAAACACTATCGCTGAAAATAATATTTTGATGCTATTGAAATAAATTTGTTGTTTTCTTTCGAGCAGATGTAAAGGTTTTTGCATCCAGAATCGGGAGATTTAATCATTTTGCAGTTTGTAGTTACATGGGAGAGTGATGACCTTTTAATTATGTGCTGTTGTAATGTCGTCTTTGGCAAGTACAACGGGCTACAAGTACAATATCTCTGCTGAAGCAATTAGAACAACATAATCACTTCTTGAAATTCAAGTCCAAATATTTCGTCCCCAGGACTTTTCCCCCTGGGTCGAACAATTATCCCCCAGGACAGTTTATTCCCTGGCAGTAAGCCACATGGATTCCTTCCTTGGACTGACAATCCATGCCCAAGGAACCCCCCCCCCCCCCCGAACAGCCTGAAAAGTTTTGTGTCCGAGGACATCCACACCAATCCATCTCTAGGAAAACTTGGTCACTAGGATAGCTCATCCCCGGGGACAGATAATTAATTCCCAAGAGCAAGCAGTCCTTCCTTTGACAGATATTACCTTGAGGACAACCTGTCCTTAAGGATAAGTTGTCCTTGGGACATGGGACAGCTCATCCATTCGCAACCAATAACAAGTTGTCATTATGGTCAATTGTCGTTTCTGTGACTATTCACCCTAGGACAACATTTCTCGAATGATAATTCATCAATGGGACAGTTCATCCCTGAGCACAAGATATTCGTCATACTCCGAAGCAGACATAATATTAATATTCTGACATAGCGGCGTACAATGAATGATACCTCATAACCATTAACAAAATTGTCATCATGCGATGTGGGGCGAAACTGTTTCCTGTGACATTTCATCCCAAGTACAATTTAGTATTCCCAAGCATAATTCGTCCCCGGGAATCACTGAGCGGTCGTTCCCGTAAGTACAATCTGCCTGCAAGGATAATACGTCAGTGGAACAGTTAACAAACGAAGGGCAACTTTCATTATCAGTGATAAGTTGTCCGCATAGTCCGAATGGACAGTTCGTTTTCTGTTTGCACAATCTGCCCGGCAAGGACAATTCGTCAAGGGCACAGTTTATCAAACGAAGGGCAACTTTCATTATCAATGATAAATCGTCCGTATAGTCTGTATGGATAAGTAGTTTCCCGTTCCTACAATCTGCCTGCAAGCATAATTCGTCCCCGTGGCAGTTTATCAAACGAATGACAACTTTTCTTATCAATGATAAGTCGTCCGTATAGTCCGAATTGACAATTCGTTTCCCGTTATTACAATCTATTCCCAAGCATACTTCGTCCCCGAGACAGTTTATCAAACTAAGGCCAACTTTCATCATCAATGATAAATCGTCCGCATAGTCCGAATGGACAGTTCGTTTTCTGTTTGTGCCATCTGCCTTCAATGACAATTCGTCAGTGGGACAGTTTATCAACTTACAACTTTCATTGTCAATGATAAGTTGTCCGAATAGTCCGTATGGACATTAGTTTCCCGTTAATATAATCTATTCCCAAGTATAATTCGTTCCCGAGACAGTTTATCAAACGAAGGACAACTTTCATTGTCAATGATAAGTTGCCCACATCGTCCGTATGGACAATTCATTTCCCGTTAGTATAATCTGCCTGCAAGGACAATTCGTCAGTAGAACAGTTGATCAAGTGAAGGGCAATTTTCATAATCAATGATAAGTCGTTCGGATAGTCCGTATGGACAGTTCCTTTCCCGTAAGTACAGTTTGACTGCAAGGATAATTCGTAAGTGGGACAGTTTATAAAACGAAGGACAACTTTCATTACCAATGACAAGGCGTCCGTATGGACAATGTGTTTTCCGTAAGTACAATCTGCCTGCAAGCATAATTCGTCAGTGGGACAGTTTATCAACGAAGGGCAACTTTCATTATCAATAATAAGTCTACTACATAGTCATTATGGACAATTCGTTTCACGTTACTACAATATGTCTGCGCTGCAAGAATAACTCGTCCCGGGACGTGACAGTTCACCACTGAGGACAACTTTCGTTATCAATGTGAAGGCGTCCGAATAGTCAGAACGGAAAATTCGTTTCGCTTAATTAGTACAATCTGTCTCCTAAGGATGTCACTGGCACAGTTCATCCCTGAGGATAAATCATTACAATATGGACAATTCATTGTTCTTATGAACAATTTGGAATATTGTTTCCTGGAACAGTTCATCCCCCAGGGCAAGCTCGTACCCGGGACAGTTCATCTCTGAGAACAACATGCCGATCTACTATCGGTGTGTGTATATCCATCCCTCGCCGCCGATAAATTCCCCCTGATCGGCCGTCAGAACGGCTGTTACTACATTATTGGTAGTCTCCATGCATTCCCTTCCCTTCCCACACGTCCATGTCGCGACAACACTAGCATTACACTTGTGGTTGTCGCACGAGACACGCGCTGAAAGCCATCGTAGTGAAAGACTAGGTGTTCAATGAGTAACGGTTCAAGGGATGATGACCTGATACAAATGCACTGTGCATGTTGTACAGAAGAAATGTAACCTGATCATGAAGCGAAGTTGGCAATATCAATTCAGGGCGCTATTCAATTACTTTTTGTCGAGCAATTTCATTGGCCACCCATTTATGAGTGTGCGTCTGACAGATTTCCCTATTCGATCGGCGGTGAAAGGAAGAGACTTTAGGACTGACATTCACTGCCGGTAAGTAGGCATGGAGAACAATCATTCCCAAAGACACTTGTCCTCATGAATTTGTTACCTGGGACAATCCATCCTAGGATCGCCAATTGCTGATGAGGACGGGTGGTATGAAATTGCTTTTACGTCAGTTGTTTACAGAACCACCTTGTGTAAATGTACATGAAGTGTTCAGCGAAAGCATTCACATGTTTTTGCATGTTTTCATACAGTCCATTCAATAATATGGACAAGGTCATCTACACGATGGAAAATTCTTCCCAAGTGCTATCTGTCCCCCAAAGACAAATAAGTCACTGTGACAGGTAGTACCTGAGGATATTGATAATGATACACTAATCCCCAGGACAGAATAGTCATCAGCGATGCATAGCGATCTGTTCCTGTGACAGTTCACCCCAAGGGAAACCTTTCCCCCGGGCAATTTCACCTTGGGACAGTTACTCCCTGAGCACAATACCAATGAGCTGTCAGTGGCAGTGGTAAGACCGACGTAGGAAATCAACATAAGCGCCTGCTCCCTCTGAGGTCTAGGGTTCTTCTCCCAGTTGGTGAACGTCTTTATGTAATAAAGAGGACAGCGATGAGCTCTTCCGGGGCCCCAGTTTCCTTCTTCATGACATACATTAAATCAACTAATAATATTGTCCATAGAGTTGATGATGTCTCAGTCGACGCTCAGCGCTCAACTCAATATCTTAAATGTCAAATCGTCCTTATGAACAATATTCGTTTCCTCGGACATTCCAGCCACCCAAGGATAATCTGTTGCCGATGATAATTCTTCCCCGGGACAAATAATCATCACTGAGGACAATTCATTTCCAAGGACAAGTCGTCCTTACGGACAATTCGTTTTCTGGGAGAGTTTGTCCCAGAGGAATCAGTCTCCATGGATTACTCGGGGACTGTCGGGATAAGACCGAGAGCATCAAGGTATCAACTGCAGCGACGATTCTGGCACGTAGGTTATTGATAACTTGTGGAGGCGACTTGTCAACTTGGTTCTCAAGTTTTCCCCCCAAAAAAATCACAGGGGGTGAAGTCAGGGGACCTTGTTCACCATCTAATCTCACGGTTTATCGCACCAAATGCATCTGCTACTTGCTGGACTTTCCAGTCCTCAACCACTGTTTACCTCAAACACACGCTGCTAAGTTGCTGTAAGTTGCATGTTGCTGGTCTGAGAAAATTAGCAACCTCTTTCAACTTTTAAGGAGTGTGCAATGGAAACACATGCAAAGGATTGCATAATTTGGAGGCCCAACAACTGCCCTGCACTGGGCAGACAAGGTTTATTACCAAAACGTCTATCTGGTGCCTGACTAGATATGCCATGGATTTCTTGGTTTCATAAAAAGAGGACATCATTGGGTAATAAATGGTGGTTGCCAATTTCGAAGATATTCAGCCATGTCCAGGAAATTAACAAATTAATCTCGGTTTCCTTTTTTTTAAACACCCTGTATAGTAGTTCAGTTTGAGATCAATGCGTGGTCTCACCACACCAGTTGAATAGTGTTTTTAATTTGAAATATATTTTTTCTTAAAGGCCATATATCAAGGTTTGAAAACATGCTTGATACTCATGAAATATGTTGAGGGTTAAAAAACAAGATCCCAGACATTAAAAAAATTCTAATAATAAAGTCATTATTTAGTTATTTCAATTTTCAATTTTAAACTATTTGAATTTCCCACCACACACAACTTTAGATTAGTTCCACATGTGGCCGCTAGGGATTTTTTGATGACGTAGATCAGGTCAGTCAGAACAAAGCAAGATGGCTTCCGCATACAGTTCAGAGAGTGAGAGCAGTGAATTTGAGGATGTTTTGGTCGATACAGAAGGATATTTAAACGTTGAGCCGTACATGTTCGAGCCATTATCACTAGATCATAATGAGAGTGATCATTCGGACGAAAGTGATTAGAATTTGTGGTTAATCAATTTGCATGGCAGACCTGCCGATATAGCAAAGAAGACATTGATAGACGGTTGCAGATGCATAATATGTATGATTTTTGAACAGACTAATGTTGCACAATATTGTTTCGCCTCGTCTGTGTTGTATCGCCAGTTATGTCATGACGCTGAACTACTATTGAAAAGTGACGGTATTATGCACAATCATCTTGACGTGACGATATAATGCCGTGCAACGTTAGATAGGCCTAGATGTCAGATGACAATAATCTGTCATTGACAGTGGCTGTCACTGACACTGACCTGTGTCGCTGTCACCTTGCTATGGCTGGAACACAAGAAGACACTATGCGGTATCACAGGCCCCAATAGGGCCTACACATTATGTATGACAACCGACCTCAGCAGCCTCGGGCATTAAATGCAATTGACATGGTTGGAACAGCTGTTTTTAACAAGTGGCATTTAATATTCAGTTGGATGCAGATATCCGGCTTCATGTGATAATCCGTATCGATAAAGTGATCACTGCAAAGTTTGGCCGAAGGCCCAGGCTTCCAACACTCCAAACGTTTGCACTTCCGAATCAACAGCTTCCTCCTCTCTCGTTCAACTGGCTTTGGAAATTCATGAAAATGGGTCCCATCCGTCATTCGATTGTTCTTTGTGCTATCCTTGACACAATTCGGAGCCACACAATACACCATAGTGAATGAAACACATTACTTCCAGGTGTGCATAATTAATTAAGGCCCTCCTGCTTTTATGATTGCATGACATGTACAGATAACCTGATCTACATCACAACTTTTGCTGAACCCGCCGCCTGGCTCTAACAAGCCAGTTGCTAGCCTGATTAGGTAATCAAGTTGTCAAACACATAATTGGCTATATCTTCAAAATGGATGGAGCTAATTGCATTTGGTTTTCTGTATTGTATAAAGTGTTAGGTACACTTTTGAAATCGTCTTACAGCAGAAAATGGCAAAAAACCTTGATATATGACCTTTAAATTGAGAATAAGTTGTGTTTAAAATGAAGACAATGGTGAAGTTTCAGTCCAATTGGCTTGCTTATGTGGTTTTGTGGCTCCATTCAACCCGTCGTGGTGAAAAAGCTGACTCGCGGGTTAAAAGCCGTCAAAAATCACCCCCTAACTTTAGACCACCAACCCTGAAATTATCATGCATAACGTACAACGAAAATTTCATGGTTTGACAGGCTAGGCTAGATCTATTTGGCTGTGAATGCATTATCATTGCTCAGCTTTCAGACAACGCGCGTCAAAATGGGCGGAGGACATCGAGCAAAACTGCTGGAAATTCAATATGGAGATAACGAGCACTCTTGTTGTTTTAGGTAATAATTAAATGACAAAAACTCGTCTCTGGACAGCTCCTCCGCTTGGCAGAGAGCACTGCATTTTTCACTGAGGGATGATAGGTGATAAGTTGGAGAAATGCATGTGGGGGTTGGAATTTGTTCAGTTTATTATCTAATTTCCATGAGAAAACACTGCGGGGAAACCTCCGAGTTTGCCTCACAAACTCCGGACACCTCTGGTATTGCAGTTTTGCACTCGCTGCTGTGGTACGATTGTCTTCTTGGAAGGCCATATTGCAGTCTAGTCGCGAAGTTTCGAATGCATGCAACCGATGGTCTCTACTTGCCATGAGAACCACTACCGGTCAGGTTGCTGCATCAGTGACATCACCAAATTACAACTTTATGACATCATATTAGTCGAGATAATCAACAGCTACCCAAACAGCTAGCCAATCCGAGATGACAAATCCATACAAAGATTAGTACTTTAGGTCTCAGTTTCGTGTACAAGTACGTGCTCATGTCATAGCTGTGGCAGTCAGTGTATAATGTAGTGTACTGTGTACATTGACACATTGCTCATAACGAAAGTACCTGTGGTCTCGTGGGTTTCCCAGCCAAAGGCAAAAGGCCATCACTCGGGGGTAGTCTCAAAAGGTGTCTCCCCATAAGCCCGACATCCACAAGTCCGGCATCCACTAATTAAGTCCGACAATGGGAAAACATTTTTTTTAAAGTACCACGATTCCGACATCCCACAAGTTCAAAGTTCATAGAAAGGTATGGTAAGTCCAAGTCATCTCACAAGTCCGACGTTCTGAGAAAGGCGTCATAAGTCCGAAGTCCGACAATAAAGCGTCATCCCTGGGAGTGCTCTGAATTTATAATTTCAAATAACTCCAATCCAATGTCATCTTTTCTCTTTTCGTGGATGCCGTTATCTCTGATTTTACAACTATATCATTCGGTGGCCATTTTCGTTGTCCAAGTTAACTTTGGTCCTCGAGCACCTTTATTTTTACTGCCAGGGTCGCAGGTAGATATGAAGAGAGTAAATGATCTCTACCGCATTGAAGAAATTTGCCGATACTTCATGATTAGAATTTTCTTATTGTATTTTATTGGCACTATTAGTAAATGGCCATTCTGATCTGTACCAAGAGAAAGCGTGGTCCATGTCATACCAAACAAGCTGATTCCGTTAACGACAGACATATTCATTCTACGGCTGCTGTCAATTGTGATTCTTACCAACTGTTTTACCTTGGGTTGCTTGTAGTCCCCAATAACCACTGGAATCAGTAGTGCTGTGTTGGCATGATCCCAACATGCATGGATCCCAAAAAATACTTTATGCCTTTTGAGAGCAAGTCTATAAACATGGCAAAGAGACCAATGTATTCCTAGTCGGGATTCATCGGTATAACAGAACACTTCAATTTTGGGCGGACATTGCTGGTACATGTATATATTTTGTTTGTACCATGAAACAAAATGATGAACGTCTCGATAAACTGTTCTGTACGATGCGACCAGCGTGACTTTTTTTAACCACAACTTCTGAATCATATTCTGCTTCACGATGTCAAATAATAACAACTCATATGCATATGCATACACATATGACTTTTTGCCTATACGCCAACATTTCGCCTTTTTGTGTGTCGAGACGGATGACCAGAGAAGAATCTTCTTTTCATCTGGACATATAGCTGCTCTATATAACTGATTACCTTGACTGGTAATCTGATAATCAACTGTGATGTCTGATACCTTATTTCCTTCTAAAGTGTAAAGTGCAAATTTCACTTCGAAAGCTCTCCTGCCTCTATTTCTGAACATTATAATGAGTCTATCCTGGTAACACAGAATTAGACGCACCCGCACGTGAAGGCGAAATGATATCTTCTGATATGAACTTCTATAGGTGCTTCTAGGATAGTAGGATTTTACAAATGTTGGCATATTTCCTCTAAATTCTACACTGACAAACAAAAATACTTCATGGTTTGAGCAGTATTCGATATGAAAATATCCCTTTGTACGTGTTAAACTTATCGATGCTTCGTATATGTATTCTTCGTGCCTTGTGTTTAACTTTTCATAAAAATACCAAAACTGTACTTTAGGACGGTTGTCAATCGCACAGTGACCAATTAAAAATGGAGTGGAGTGATTAAGACATCAGGAGGTTTAAAATGTTTGAACATGTTGAAGGAAAGATGTGACTTCCAAATTACGAATTTTTTCGACTGGAAAGTTCGCAATCAGCCGACACGGCACTACAATGGGTGATTTCAAAGTTGGTTTTGGTTATGACACTGAGATTTAGTGTTAATCTTAGTGTAAATCTTCGTGTTAATCTGATGCTATTTATCCTGCTATCAGATTTAATCTAATACTTTGTTTTCTCTTAACACTTACAGCGACACTAAAACGAAAACTAATGATGAAACCGGAATGGAAATCTGGTAAAGCGTTAGTTTTAACACCAAGATTTTGTCTGATCCTTGGGTTTAAGTGTCACACTAACACCAAGACTGCGGTCTTAATCCCAGCTTGGTGTAATGTTCTCCGCACAAGCATTGGATTTTGTATTACCATGACATTTATGCCTTAGGCATTAACAACGAGCAGATGTCAAAGTTGGTGTTGGCTATCAACTAGCATCAGCTGACTAGTTTTGGAATTTCAAATACTTTTTTCAGTGGTTTCTAGTCAGATATGGTGATTACTGTTGTGCCCGGGGTTCTGCACAGAAGAAAGCTGATGTCGTTTCATGTAGTGAATGGCGTTTTATTTAAAACCTTTAAAAATACACGACAGTTAGCACCAAATATATATAAATGATAAGTTATTAGCAGAACTATTTTTGGCATGTTTGATTTTGGGCGTTATTCTCCCAACTGAAACATTCAACACAAACCCCAATAATTTACCTGCTAAATGAACAATCCGTGGTTTTTGTGTCAGATCTTGTGTTAAAACCTCATCTTAAAACTGACTTTGAAATCACCCAATGGGTGAGTTCAGATTGCTGATTAAACTTGGTGTTAGGTGCTAGTGTAGACAGATTTGTAGCAGATATGTTACACTAATTATAAATATGAACTGATTTGTGTTACATGTGTTTGTGATGTGGTTGGTGTAACTGATATTGGGTGATTCTAAAGTAGGTGTTAACCCGAGTGTTAACACTAAAGCCAGCACTAACCACAGAGTTAACATCAGAAATAAACTGATCACTCGGCGTTGGTGGTTTTCTAGTCAAATATGGTGATTACGTTTGTGTCCGGGTTCTGCACAAGAGAAAGCTGATGTCGTTTCATGTAGTGAATGGCGTGTTTTTGGCATGTTTGATTTTGGGCGTTATTCTCCCAACTAAAGCATTCAACACAAACGCCAATAATATACCTGCTAAATGAGCAATTATAATCACAAATTCAACGATAAACCTTAAACTAATTAACACTTACGTTGACATCAGTCTAACAGTCCGCAATTAGATATACATATAAATTTAACACCAAACCGGGACATCAACAAAATCCTATTAACATGGTGCGACTTGCTTGTCTTACACTTCGTGGCAAAGTGACAAAAGTGCGCTCCAACACGAGAAATTGCGAGAGCTTAACGAGGCGCGAAATACAACAAAAAACCAGGCGCTAAATTTAAATATGAATATAAATTGAAATGCCTATTTTCGCCAATATGTTTCATTGAAACAATTACTATGGAGAACATTAATTTGAATTGAATTCGTTGCATTTTCGGGCTTTAAAACATATTTTTATCTTTACACCAAGAAGCACATGATTCTAAGTGTTAAGACAAGGTTTTATCTTAAATAAGGTTTAAATGTTTGATTGGCGCCAAAACCATCTCTTGTGTAAGTGTAAAACCTGGTGTGATGCTATTAAACCTTCTTTGAAACAGGATTATAACTAAAACTAAGCATTACACTAACACCAAGCATGATTTCAATCTTGGTCTAATCCGTGGTTTTAGTGTCAGATCTGGTGTTAAAACCTCATCCTAAAACTAACTTTGAAATCATCCAATGGGTGAGTTCACATTGCTGATTAAACCTGGTGTTAGGTGCTAGTGTAACATATTTGTAGCAGATATGTTACACTAATTATAGATATGAACTGACTTGTGTTACATGTGATTGTGATGGTGTTAGTGTAACTGTTATTGGGCGATTTTAATGTGGTCAAATTAAGACCGAGAGTTGGTTTTAAACCGAGATAAACTTGGTTTTAACTCGATTTTGTCTTAAACCCAATACTTGACCTCAACCAAGCTGAGTTGTGAACACACCCATTGTATTACATAGCGTTGTAAAGATTCGAGACTATTTCGGGCATGTGCGTTGGCTTATTCGTCGTCTATCATAGAATTGAAATGGGTCGCACACCTATGGCAAGCGGAGTGTCCAGTAATTAAAAAAACCTAGTTTTATTCAAAAAACCTAGTTTTTTACCTAATAAACTAAGTTTATTTGGTAAAAATATAGGTTTTTAAAACAACCTTGTTTATTAGCTGATAAACCGAGTTTCTTTAATAAAGCCAAGTTTTTTACCTAATAAACCTTGTTTCTATCCACAAACGTCAAGTTTAACAAATAAACTTGGTTTTATTACCTAAAATATAAGTTTTTCATCCAGTGGTAATAAACTTAGTTTTATAGCAAAGAATCTTGGTTTATTAACAATAACTGGACAAATGGCCAATAAACCTACCTTTTTACGTAAAAAACTTGGTTTTATACAAAACAATTTAGTTTTTTGCAATAAAACCTGGTTTTATTGTAAAAATGTAGGTTGTTTTGAATAACTGGACAAACGGCGTGCAAAAACCTACTTTCTATCGAGAAACTTGTATTTTCTACCTCGCCCCATGTACACAAATCCGCGATGTTATCGGGACGAGGATGGGCAACCTCGGCACCACGTGGTACTAATGCTGCACTGCACTGCACTCTGTAAACTAGTTAGTGAGACCCTAACCTCATCCCAGATAACTCAATGTAGGTAGGATCGAGGTTTAAAAATGTAAGTTTTCTAATAAACCAGGTTTATTAGTAATAAACTTAGTTTTTTAAAATAAACTAGGTTGTTTTGGTAATAAACCTTGTTTTATTGAATAAATGGACACTTCTGTACAGAAACTTATATTTTATACGATTATGTTGTAAAAAACCAAGTTTTTTAGGTAATAAACCAGGTTTTTTAGCATAAAATGTAAGTTTCTGTAAAAAAACCTACTTTATTAGGAAAGAAAGTAAAAAAACTTGGTTTTATTAAAGAAACTCGGTTTATTAGCTAATAAACAAGGTTGTTTTAAAAAAACCTATATTTTTACCAAATAAACTTAGTTTATTAGGTAAAAAAACAAGTTTTTTTGAATAAAACTAGGTTTTTTTAATTACTGGACACTCCGCATGCCATACACACCGGGTGATTGACGATAACTGGTTGTTGATATGAATAACATTGACTCACCAATAAACAGAATGTGCAATGAGGTTTTCTTACGATTACTTGCACCTTGCTGCAATTAATTTCATCGCCTCGTCTTCAAAGTAATTAGTGTCGAAACATCGAACCTGAAGTCTCCAAAATATTACTTTGGAAAGGATACGGGTTATTGGTGCAACAGTGGATATTCTCAGGATAGTCACTCGCTTGGTTGTGAGACTTCCTTTGGGTGCAACAGCAAATGATTTACCAACACATACATGTACTTTCTTCAGCCACATCCAAACGTTTATCTCCCCGGCTCTGAGTGAATACAGCTCACATGTTTCCCCAAGTGGTTGAAAGTTGAAGCTCGGTGATCGCTCCTCCAGAGATGCTCTAACTGAACATTGTAACAATGAGCGGGCGTATGACTTGTTGGAAGATGAATAGGCAGAATTTGGTCTTGATTTTTGGAATTGTTCAGACATAATTCCAGATTCACAGATGCCACATAGATAAGACGCGATAATGTAACACACCAATTGTTTAATGGCAGACATGATGATGATTACATAAAGAGCTATACTTCACGAGTGCACTTTTAGCCTTTTAGTTTGGTTATAAGACCAGACCCAGGACATCATTTACCATTACACCGGATGGTTAATACTTAAATTTAAACTGGTGTAAAGGTTTGCAGTGTCCTGGGATGGGATATCCCAGGGAACAAAGGATTCTGCTATGCGCTTTTAGACTCTGAGGTACTGACAGTCATGGCCAATACAGAACAAGATATCATGATCGGTCAGAATTTGATAGGGCCGGACGTGTTTCCGAGGGGACCTTCTCTACTTTTCAAGTATCTAGATGGTTTTACACCATTTTCTACACTTGGGTTCACTCGAATTGATACTGGGCCGGTATCATAACTCTTTTATTCCAATTCATATGTCAAAACGTCTTGGGGTTTTATTCATTTCCAGTTAATCCTATAGAGCAGAAGTGAGAACTTTGTGGCAATGACGTTTAGCTGGGCGAATATCATGTTCATAATAGTGGGATATGGTATGCTCTTTCAAAGAAATTTATTCTGAGGTTTTGACGATCGTTTGTGCATCCATACGGTGTCTTCAACTCCTACGAACCAGTAATATGCGACAATTGAACGTCTGGCTTCTGTCCTAAATAATCTCCAGCCAACCGAGGCAGGGTACCAGATCTCCAAAATATAGTTGCTCGATATATTACTAAAAGCAAGAACTCGTTGATGGGTGCAAAAACAATGTCAGCTTCAATGTAAATTATCCTAAACATCTCAGGCAGCACTGATGGGTGACGAAAGATCTCGTGAAGTAAAAGTCTTCCATTCTGCCATAACCCGTTAGAGCTAGTATAACGAAACAACGCGAGTTAAACGAGATGGTAACTTGACGGAGTGATTGATCTGATAATCGATATCATCTGCAACAACATGAAAAACAGTACAAAGCCAACATTGCAGCTTGCGGCTAACAATTTTCAATAGGCATGGGGCCAATTTGTAAAGTTATATACATGTACTCCTTAATTTATTCACTGACATAGATCCTAAGCTGCCCCAGCATGCTTGCTTTCAAACACAGATCTATAGATCCATGACGCTAAAAATTACTAGTATCCGAGCGCAATTTTTGTATGGTAGCATTTTGATCGTAATGTATATTATTTATTTTATTTATTTATTTAAACCTCCGAACAGGAGAACAATGACAAGTACAATAGATACATAAAAGTTCAACAAATATAAAATAGTACATGATTAAAAAGCTCGTACCAAAAGTTTGACCAGCCCCCTCTCGCGCGACCCCGGGGAGCAGTATCTGTCGTCGAGGAGGAGAGACCTAAGAGAGTCAACTACGCCATCCTCGCCAACAGAGGCCACGCCAACGGGGCAGAGCGAGCGGGGACGGTCTGAAAAAGCAAGAACAGCAGGCGACACGTGATGGGAGACATCGTGCAACAGTGTACCAGCAGTACAACCACGCCCCGTTAAAAATTCAGCCAAAAGAACAGCGTTAAGAGCACTAGCCGGGGACCGACGTTTAAAAATACGGTTAAAAAGTAATACCTTACTATTGAGGATCACAGAGGAGACAGGATTAACAGAAATGGCTTTCAGAAGCTTGCCATGGTGTGATCGCTTCGGTAAACCGAGCACCCGTTTAAAATTATTACTCTGAAAACTGTTTAAAATAGTCAGATCGTGTTTGTTCATATACACGCTAGAACATCCAGAGATTGCAATAGGTAAAATAGCGGTTTTCCATAAATACACTTTGGCAGCTGAACATAGGCCCGGATAACTGAAACCTGCACTTAATAGACTGAAAGCTCGACGCTGAGCAGCAGAGACCCTCTGCTCTAGATGGTGATATCAGGCTTGTACAGAACTTAACACCAAGGATGTCTACCTCGTCACCTACAGAAATTACATTGTCATCTAAATACCAAACTGGAGTCTTGGATAAGATTTCTTTACCAAATATTATACAACGTGTCTTCTTAAAGCCAAAGATGAACCGCCACCTATTGGCATATCTTGAGCAAATGTCAATTAGACCCTGTAACCCTGGGGCACTTAACGCCATTAGATTAACATCATCCGCATATGCGAAGTTATTAAATAAATACTGGGATACACGCAATCCAAGGCCAGAGTTGGAGAGTTCATTAAGTAAGTCATCTGTGAACATTATAAAAAGGAGAGGTGACAGTATACTACCCTGTCGTATGCCTCGGGTTACTCTAAACTTAACACTGTGTTGACCGTTCCACACAACCAGTGCCCTCAGGCGGGAATACCACTCATACAAAATGAGCCAGTGATTAAGAGGGATACGGGGTAATAACTTGTACATGAGACCATCATGCCATATCCTGTCAAAGCATTTTTCTGCATCCAAGCTACAGGCATAAACAGGGCTTGAATTGGAATTGAAATAAGCTACAGTATCATGTAAGAATGCACATGCCTGATCAGTGCCAAGGCCAGGCCTGAACCCAAATTGAGTTTCACTACAGTTATCACAGTCAGGTTTAATGAGACATTCCAGCAGTTTAGAATAGCAAGTGCTCACAGTTATAGGACGGTAATTACCCGGTATATTAGGGTCCAAAGTAGGCTTCTTTAACACTGGTACAATAGATCCAGTTAGCATGTCAACACCAACAACATGCCAACTAAGCATCACAGTAATAATCTGGCCAAGAACGCTACAGAGCACTGGTGAGAGTCCATACTGCAGGTGTTCTGAGCTGATTAAATCAACACCAGCTGCTTTACCCTTTTTCAGAGACAAAATAGCTGCTTCTACTTGATATTTAGATATTTCACATTCAAAGACAGAAGACAGTTCACTGGGCGTTAGCCACGTTTCGCACAAACACATGACAGAGCAGTTCTGCAGCCTCTGGGCTATGTAGGGAGCACTAGCCTTAAACCCATGACAGTTAAACGTTTCGCAAATAACTTCTTCGGAATGCTTATCGTTCCCTCCATGGATTGTCGACCTGGGTATACCAGTGTCCGCGGTCGTTGTCACAGTCCTAGGTGTAGTAGGAATCATATTCCCTGCCCCAAGAGCCAGAGGGCTGTGAATCGTATTCCCTGCACCACCCTTCATTTGCTCTCGATGCACGTGAGTGGTCATCCCAGCCAGAGTAACGCCTTGGGACCGTGTTCCGAGAGCCCCACGAACCAGTGGACCATAACGAATTCCTCTTTTGCTTATTACGGGAGTGACCTCTCCCTGCTGCTTGGGACGCCTTGAGTTTTGGGCGGGGGGCCCGAAAGGGCCGAATTATCATCCCAGCAGGCCATGAAGAATTGTTCACGATCTTGTCATATGATTCATTTGGAATGTCTAGTCTGAATGACCTGTAGTGTTCTTTATCGGCGAGCAATTCGACACCACAGTTATTCACCCCGATATCGACAATGTGATCAGCGACATCCTGTTTAGAATGCACCGGGCTCACTCGACCAAGGTAGGCTGCCTTCATCGGTGGAACCATGGTCTCATTGGTAGCCAATGGCCTCTTATTAGGTTTATCATCCGCAGGTTTCAGTACATTACGTGACGACTCATTTGGTTTACTCTTCTTCCTCCTCATTCGCTTACGTTGCATACGCAACTGTTGCGTTGGCACGGTAAAGCCGTCAGGGGCCCCCTCGTCGGGAGTGGAGTCCTCAGACGATTCCTCAGAAGGGACTGCATAGGTTACTTGAGTACCACAAGTCTCCACTGGTTGAACAGAGACAGTAGAGACATTGTTAGTAACCTCCTCGTTCACATCAGCAGGATTGAGGCTGCTATCCTTAAACGCCTGCTCTAAATGCTTATTGTCTACTCTCAAGTTTCTGGCCTCAACCTCCAGCTGACCGACTCTCTGTTTTAAGTCCGCGAGTTCTAAGATCCAGAAGTATTAAGGTAGCAGGAAGGGTTGGGCGTTTGTGGTTTCTGAGTCTGAGGGGGTTGGTGTCTGTTGACTGTGCTTTAAGAGAGACTAGGCATGGCGCCAGTCTCTCTTAAAGCACAGTCAACAGGCATTTGGTCTCAGTATTTGGGTTTTGATTGCCATGACTGTACCCCTGTAAAAGTCAGAGGAGGAGAAGTTTGGAATGATGAAAGCATTGAAGAAGAAGAAATGTTATTATTGAGGAAAGCAAAATTTATTATGAGACTAGAAGGCAGTGTCCTGACTTGATTATTTTGAAAATGGCGGTCTGAACACATTAAAAGGTGGAACATGGCATTTTATCGACTTTGAAGTGTTCCGCAGTTAAAGGGAGACTTTTGGCAGCAGCTAGGTAGGCAAGATAAAGTCATACAAATTTGCCAATAGGGGTCAGTCATATCTCTAGGCATGGCGCCAGTCTCTCTTAAAGCACAGTCAACAGGCATTTGGTCTTAGTATTTGGGTAAGTACAGAATCAAGGCAGCTCAGAGAGCAATGATTGAACGATGCTGTGGACAAGTCCAAGGATACTGCATCAGTCACGACCAACTTCTCATCAGAAAGCGTCACCACCAGCATATTCAATGTTCAGTTCCAACCTGTACCAGTCCAATGCACGCCTGTCATGGTCAGCAGTGGTCAGCTTAGCGCGATATGGAACATTCTTCCGAAACTCAAGCGAGGGAAGTCTGCTCATTAGCCTATCTCGCGCACTGCTCCTTCTTGTCAAACATCGTAGTGAAATCGTGGTACAGTGGGGCGTCCTCGAGGATTGCAGCTGGTCGGACAGACGTGAGGTGGAATGTGGGCGGCTGCACTTCTTCGTTGATGTGCGATGGCAGATAGCACAGTTGTTGCGTTGCATGACAGCTGAAAGTGAATGTGATATCATAGAACTGAGGCGTTTGCAATGAGACTATAGGTGAAGTAGAAGCAAGGAGTGAAATGGGCCATCTTCCAGTGACTAATATACAGAGTAAGGGCACTGGGTGTTGTTAGATTCAGCATTGAATGTATTCCTCGTACAAGCGTGAATAGTGTGGACATACAGTGAGAGGTGAAAGACCCCTATTGACTACTTCTTGTACTTTATCTTGGATATTATATTAGTATTGAACTTCTAGCCATGGAATATGAAGAAATCGAAGTTGTAGGCATGGAATATGAAAAATTATTCAACGATGAAAGACATTATTCCATGAGGCTTTGCCGTGATCGCAAAGGACGCGACGCGATTGGTTCACATGCTAATGAGGTATGATAATGATAATTACCTCTATAATGCTACTTGGATAGCGACTGTGTCGTTGATTGCAACAGTGGTCTATGTCAATGTGTGCCTGTAATGTCAATGAAGTATGATGAGGTGATGACGATAGTGCAATTATTAAATATATATTGGCAAGAGATCATACTACAACATAGGTCTTGTTTTTGACGGATGACTGTGCGACATTCCCATTGGGTCTTGTTAGAGTCAGCGCTGCATGTATTCCTTGTACAAGCTTGAATAGTTGTGACGGACTTTGAGGGGCGAGAGACCCCTATCGGCTACTTCGGCTAACTTTATCTTGCCTACCTAGCTGCTAGCAATAGTGCCCCTTTATCAAGACTGAAACCCACTGTGCGGGGCTAAGAAATTACCTTTATAATCCTAGTTGGATAACCACTGTGTAGATGATTTGAAGAGTGCTCTGTGGATGTGTGCCTGTAATGTCAATGAAAGTATGATGAGGTGATGACGATAGTGGAATGACGAAATATTGGAAAGAGATCTATTCCTAGAAGAACATATGTCCTGTTTTGACTAGGTGGCGTATTTTAGAATCAGCAGTGAGCACTGCGTGTAACATGGTGGAGGCAGCGGAGATAATAACTGTGTCGAAAGTATTGTTATAGGGCCTTCCCTAGGCCCATGGGGTTAAATTTACAATCCACGATTGAAAAGACGTAGTTTGATCGCATTCAACTATAAATCCATTGAACAGTTGTGTTCCTTTAGTCAACCGATGACCTTTTGTTTGGCCATGATCGGGGATTGTAAACTGTAAATGTATTATGGACTGGGAGACGGGGGAAACACAAGTGAAATAGACCAAAACAAGTGATTTTGGGGCTTTGGTTTAGACGCATGCCCCACATGCGCCATGCGGGATTATACGGTTCATGTGAACTTGTTGACATCTAGGCCTACATGATCTACTAGTGCTGTTATTGGTCATGGTACATGGTAGGCCTAATCATCATGGCTATATGTTTCAGGAGAAGCTCGGAGTAAAATGAACTGCCGATGAATAATGATGTTGTTCATGTTTACCATGTTTACTAGTACATAGCCATAGGGTATGCACTGGCCAGTGCACTTTCTGCACGTCGTCATGGTCATGTACGTGATACCTTGCATTTTGTTTTTTGAATGCGCATGCTTTTTGGGCAAAATCACTTGTACCAACACTAATGAATAATGTGACGTCTACCTCGGCCAATAATTACGCAATATATAACTGAATGATACTTTATTACGCACCTCCTATCTCTGGTTACAACTTTAATAATAACATATAACGTACGACGCTGTCAGTACGGAGAGCAGCTCTTGACTGCCACCAGGCCCACACCCGCTCACATTTATAAGGTCACCCGTGAGCAATCTCGTCCCCAGGCGCCACATTACCCCCACCTCTATTAAGAGGTTGTACTCCTGTACAATGTACCCCAACACATAACAACATAACAGTCCAAACACTAACTCGCAACACTAGAAAAACAAACTATTGACGCAAATCCAGAATCCACTGCTCCAGTCCAAAGAATTCCTAAATATGTTCACTGCCAGTCCAAAAACACATTATACATGGTATAGGAACATTAAAGTCCAACACAATCAAGAATGTCCACATATATACAAAAATTATATCCTGAGGGGTCTATTCCAGGTCGTAAGTGATTTCTTCGCGGGTCCCGTCCACATGACAAACTCTCTCGGTAACGGCCTTCACCCGGTACCGTGCGGTGTCGAACAGCCGCCTTCCGACGAGACGTAGGGTCCTCTTCCCTTCTGTTTCCGGACGTGGTCCTTTTTCTCCAACGAGAACACGGAAGCTGGGCAAGGTAGGCCCTGAATTTAGAACATTTCTGCGTTTGGGTGCACTGCCACTGACCGTTTCCACGGCCTCCACATCGCCATCTTCCTGCCGGCTTTCGCGAACACAAAAGTCGGGTGAGGGGGGTCCTGTATTTACCACCTTTCTACGTTTCGGTGTACTAACATGACTAACAGTCTCCAAAGCCTCATCACCATCGCCCTCTACCTCCCCTAAACTTACATTGGGTGAGGTAAGGTCGGCCATCGGGCTACCCGTCACCTTTGAGTAGGAGGACCGATTTACAACCACCACTGACGAGGCCACTTCCTTCCTTTTCGGGGGATGGCATCTGTCTGCATGACGCTCCAGGTTGGCCTTACGGTCGGTCGCATATTCGCACTGGTTGCACACGTATCTTTTGAAGGGCTGTTCTGCCATCTGGAACGAGAAATGGATACCCCGTGTTACTAGAAGGATCTATAGGTTAGGTCTGACCACAGCCTTTCTTTTTCTGGTGCTACGCCGAGCTGGCTGCTGGTCAGGATTTGTAACATCCTTATTTGTATCAGTTGGGGTTGTTGGTTTGACAATTTCCCAATCTAACCCCTCTGGTGTCGGGCCTATGAATGGTTTCAAGCGATTAATATGGACGACCTTGGCCTTCGATTTTGGACCTTGCTGAATACGGTACAGCAAGTCGGATATTTTGCGTACCACCCGATAAGGCCCACGCCAAGGTTTTCCCAATTTCTTGCTTTTCCCTCTTCGGATTGGTTGATCGTGAAACCATACAATATCTCCCTCAGCAAAAGGTTCTAAGCTGGCCTTGCGGTCGTAGTACTCCTTTTGTCTGTTGCTTGACATCTGTAAGTGGTCTCTCGCAAGATTATGAACTTTGTCCATCTTGTCTAACAGGGTCTCTAGGTATTCAGAGGGATTGCACTCAGGTTGGCCAGGGTATTCAGTACCAAATAGCAAATCAGCAGGTAGCGCAAGCTCCCTGCCAAACATAAGCTGGGATGGACTAAACCCTGTGGTCTCATGTTTTGACGAATTGTACGCCATAATCAGGAGCGGCAGATGGATGTCCCAATCGAATTGATTTTCGTCACAGAACATTGATATGAGGTTTCCTAAAGTCTTCATAAAACGCTCTGCCATTCCATCAGACTCAGGATGCTGCGGGCTGGTCCTGGTTTTCATGCACCCTAGTCGCTTGCACACCCCTGTCCAAACCTTCGACTCAAAGTTGGTGCCTTGGTCAGAGTGCGCCAAATCTGGTACCCCAAATATCGCCATAAAACGATCGACAAGGCAGTCAGCTACAGTCGTTGCTTCTTGATCGTGTATTGGGAAAGCCTGCACCCATTTAGTGAAGTAGTCTTCAACTACAAGAACATAGGAGTTATGATGGTCCGACTCGGGGAATGGCCCACACACATCGTATGCTATGCGCTCCATTGGGATACCCACGTTGAACTGTTTCATGGGAGCTCGGCGTCTCCTGGGACCCTTCCTCTGCTGACATGGCAGGCATTGGCTGCACCAGATCTCCACATCTCGTCTCATTCCAGCCCAGTAAAACCTTTGTCGTACTCTCGCCAATGTTCGTTTGAAACCAAAGTGGCCTGCAGCCGGTGCCTCATGCAATTCTCGTCGTACCCTGGCACGAAACCTGGAAGGAACCACTAACAGCAACACACTTTCTCCACTGTCGGACTCCCAGCGTCGACATAGTATGCCATCTTTCAACACCAGGCACTGCCACTGATTCCAGTAGGATTTGAGTCTTATGCCCTGATGTGAAATGTCCTTCCAATCTGGTCTCTGTGTGCCAGACTCCAACCATTTCACTACCTCTGCTAATTCGGGGTCCTCCAACTGAGCCTTCCTCATTGATTGGCTATCCCAGGCCCAGTCAGTGTCTGTATCTACTGGCTCATCTGCCTGTACGGCTCTGATAATCTGAAATACCCGCTCTCTCATAGGTGTTGTCTTTGGTTCATTCGTCACTCTCATTTCGTTCTGTGTACATTTCCTCGGGTTGTCCTCCCTGCTACCAGTATTACACCGGACATCCTTCCCCTTGTCTTCTTTGACCAGATCCTCCTCCTTCGATTCATGTCTGCCCAACGATTCTGTCCGTACGACAAGGACAGGCTCCGGCATCGTGGGGACCTCCGACTGGTGTTGATGCAGGCATTCTGGTGCTAGGTCATCGTCTGGTTTATCTTCGACCATCAGTTTCAGCTTATCACACTGTTTACAATTGACGCAAGGTATTGGTCTGCGGGACAGACTGTCAGCATTGATATGCTTAGATCCCGGACGGTGTGCTATTGCCATATCATATTGGGACAGTCTTTCCAACCATCGGGCGGTCTGTCCCTCCGGGTGCTTGAAGGTCATTAAAAACCGTAGTGCTGAATGATCGGTTCTTACCAGGAATTTCTGGCCATAGAGGTAATGATGGAAGTTTTTAACACTATCAACCACTCCCAACATCTCTTTTCGTGTGACACAATACCGGCGCTCGCTCTTGTTCAGGGATCGACTAAAATATCCTATGACCTTTTCTGTGCCCTCTTGCTGCTGGCTCAGCACTCCACCAATTGCTGTGTTACTGGCATCCGTGTCGAGAATGAACGGTTCACCAGGCCTTGGATACGCCAAAATCGGTGACTCGGTCAGTTTCCGTTTCAATGTTATGAATGCGGTCTCTGCATCATCATCCCAAACAAAGGTCTTTCCTTTCTCCATGAGTGTGTTCAGGGGTTTTGCAATAGCTGCAAAGTTACGTATATATCGCCGATAATACGATGCCAAACCGACGAATGATCGCACCTCTCGCTGACTTCTCGGGATGGGCCATTCCACAACTGCTTTAACCTTTTCCGGGTCTGTGCTAACTCCGTCCTTACTCACGACATGGCCAAGGAAGGCTACTTTCTTCTGGAAGAGGTTGCACTTCTTAGGGTTGAGCTTAAGCCCTGCATCCCGGAGGCGCACAAATATTTCCTTCAGACCATCCAAAGCAGAATCAAATTTCGTATGATGCGAAATGATGTCGTCTAAGTATCGAACGCATATATCCCATGGAAGGCCTTTCAGCACCATGTCCATTAACCTCTGAAATGTGGCAGGCGCATTAACTAAACCAAATGGAAGGACATTGAAGTGGAAATGGCCAACCCCCGGCACAGAGAAAGCTGTCTTCTCTTTGTCAGACAAACTCGCCATTTCTGCCTGGTGGTATCCACTTTTCAAATCTAGGGTGGAGAACCACTCGCTGCCTGACAATGCATCCAGTGAGTCGTCAATTCGTGGGAGGGGGTAACAGTCCTTTTTTGTGACTGCGTTAAGAGGCCTATAATCCACACAGATCCTGAGCGATCCGTCCTTCTTACGCACTGGTACTATGCCAGATGACCAAGGACTATTAGAAGGATCAGCAATTTTGCGTTTAACCCAATTTGTTATCTCCTCAGTGACTTCTCCTCTGATACCTAGTGCAAGTCTCCTGTTTCCTTGTTTTATCGGTTTAGAGTCCCCAGTGTCAATGGAGTGTTTTGCGAGTGTGGTATGGCCTGTATCATCTCCATCTCTTGCAAAAACATCAGCAAATTCCCGAAGAAGAAGTGCCACCTTCAGCTTTTTCTTATGATCGAGGTGCTTGCAGCTGCGGTGGAAGAGGTCTTTTAGGTGGTCAGGCACAAACAGCCCATCCTTCCGTTTTGGTTGCAGACTGTCTTCTGCTTTCTTTGTCGTCCTAACCTTTTCTTCAGGTTTACTCCCTTGAGGTATTTCTATAAGAGGCTCTACCCAAGCCATCAAAGTATGTTTCCTCAAAATTACTGGCTCCTCTGATAGATTTAGGAGCCGGATGGGGGTCGTCTCTCCGGACATGTCGACCACACTTTTGGCAACTAGGAGACCATTTTTTTCGAGTAGGGACGTCGCAGGTGATATATATCCTGCCTGGGATCCGTATGATGTGCCTGCTATCTCACACGTGACTAGCTGCTCACTCCTGGCAGGAATTGCTACTTTGCTCTTTAACACAATTCGACGGCAGGCATTTTTGGCACTCCCTCCACAACCCTGGATTTCCTGATGACAACATATAACCCTGTTGTTCATGTAGTCTACTTGGCAGTATTTACTGAGGAAGTCGTGTCCCAGTATGGTGTCATCCTGTATATCAGCTACCCAGAACTCATGGTCCACCTGTACTGAATTGAAGCGCACTCGAAACATAGCCTTTCCAGTAAAAGGTATGTTTTCTCCATTAGCCGCTATCAGTCTACCCTTTGACATTTCCAGAGCAGGTCTATCCTCTTCTGGAATATTGTTGTATACCCTAGGGTTCAGCAAACATACTGATGCACCAGAATCAATGAGAAATTCCTCTCTTTGGTCCCCCAAGTAACCTGGGATGTACAGACTACTGTTTTCTTCTCCTGTTGCTCCCATGGCACGCATGTCCACGACGGGCCCCTCATCCTTTACTGCCGATCTTTGGCCCTCAAGGTCGGCATTTCCTCGTTTCCCTGGGCCTGGGCAATTTCTTTCTGCCAAGCAGGGCATTCCCGTTTAAAGTGTCCTTGTTCCTTGCAGAAATAGCAAGTGAGGCTGCTTTTCCTGGATGGCTTTCTGGCTCCATATTGGTCATTTGTTCTGGGTACCGAGCGAGTGCTGTTGTTTGACACAGTACTTGGATTTGCAAGTTTTAACTCTTGTACCGACCTCACTAACTGTTCCAGGGTCTTTACAACGTTGTCGTTACTTTGGTCTGATGTAGCCACCCCACGAACATGGGTACTGTCAGACTGCTTCCCTGACGTTGCCTGTTGGAAGGCCTCATATTCTACTGCAGTTCGCTCTGCATCTCGCAAAGTCCTGGGCCTCGATTGTTTTACAAACCATTGATGATTCGTTTCCAATAAGGCATCAATAAACTGGTCTCTTGCAAAGGAGTCCATCAGTTCTAGTGTCACATTTGGGTAAGCCTTCCTTGCAAGGCGGCGGATCTCTTGAGATAACTCAGCTAGTGAAGACCCTTTCTTCCTCTTGTAGGACCTCAGCTGAGCACGGAACAGGTCAATTTGATTTTCATTACCAAATCTCCTTTTCAATGCAGCAACCACCGCATCATGTTGCTTCCTTTTGTAAGGCTCAAGATCACTCAGAACACTTTGTGCCGTCCCCCTCAGACTTGCCGCCAGGTATTTTCCTTTAAGATCAATATTCCACTGATTAAGATCGGCGAACGCCTCAAAATGTGACAGGAAATCGTCAAGGATTCCACTCCCATCAAACGTATCAGGCCTCAATGACGGGCATCGCGGCTTCAGCGGGTCTGTTTCTTGCTGCACTTGAGGTGTAACATTGCCTGTATTCTGCCCATCATTATGTCCTTCTGGTGGTGGACCAGCTGATGGAAGTAATCTAGGGGTCGGTCTTGGCCTCGCCGGTGACATATCAGACAGATAACGTTCTCTTGTCATGATGTCAATCCTATTCGGGCACTCAGTGTGCGCTTCACGGGTCAAACCCGAGGGCTTTCCTTGCGGTTCCTCAGTTTGTGGGCAGTCATTGTCATACAGATCCTTGCGGACTGTGAGGGGCTCACACGTGGGCCTAATATTCCTCGGACATGTCTGATGCGCAGGCCTAAAATTTCTGACCTCCTCCAGAGGATTGAGAAGCGTCACATGCCTACTTCTCACATCAGCAGAATCAGGTGACTCATGAGTTGGACTCCCTCTTTCGTTGGTTGGGTAGAACTTGTCCGACGGATGGGTAGGTTGAATCGCGGTCACCATCTCTTGAGGAAAATAAGACTCGTCTCTCTCCGCACTGAATAACTCGAGGATGGGCTTATGGACACTCTCACCATGCTCACGAGTCGTGAGTAACCTATGAGCAGCCAATTCGTGAGTCGGCCTGCTGCGAGTCGCCTCACCTTCCTCCCGAGCCGTGAGTACGTCATGAGCAGCAAACTCGTGAGTCGGCCTGCTGCGAGTCGTCTCACCTTTCTCACGAGTCGTGAGTAACTCATGAGCAGCAAACTCGTGAGTCGGCCTGTTGTGAGTCGTCTCACCTTTCTCACAAGTCGTGAGTAAATCATGAGCAGCAAACTCGTGAGTCGGCCTGTTGTGAGTCGTCTCACCTTTCTCACGAGTCGTGAGTAACTCATGAGCAGCAAACTCGTGAGTCGGCCTGTTGTGAGTCGTCTCACCTTTCTCACGAGTCGTGAGTAACTCATGATGAGCAGCCAACTCGTGAGTCGGCCTGCTGTGCTCCCGAGCTGTGCGTAACTCATGAGTGAGTAGCTCACCATACTCACGAGCCGTGAGTAATTCGCGAGAAGACTGCCTCGGAACCCTCTCGACGTGCTCACGAGCAACTCTAGTTAGGCTGTTGTCTGCCTGCCTCCGGCTGCCACTGGTGAGTAACTCGTGAGAAGACGGCATGTAGGGCCTCTCACCACAGCGAACAGGCAATTCATAGTCGGTATAACCATAGGCAGACCTACGGTCGAGAAACTTCCTATCGTGATTTCTAGTTGAAGGCCTATTCGGTAAATTTCCCAAATTTACTTCCCCTCGTCTCAAGGCCTGTTCCAGTTCTCGAATCTCATCTCGCAATTTATTTTCAAGAGCCTGTTGTTCTAGTTGCCTGCTCCATCTCCGACGATTTGTACCCTGGAGGCGAGATCGGGATTCTCGACTGCGGTCTGTTGACCGCCGTCGATATCTGTCCAAGGCCAAAACGGAGTCAAGATCGCCACTTTCCGACATATCATGCTCAGTTACAGACATGCTTATTGTGTCAGCTAGTTCAAAAGAGGTAGGTGTACCCTTCCTGGGTCCGAAACGAACTGTTGGCGTGTATTTCCCGGCCATTTTTTAAGTGAATGTGACGGCCAAGTCTCATGCAATCGGCAATGCAATGGTAGCGTATGTAGTATACACGTCAGTTTCACTGGGATTCACACGTCAAAACTACCCAATTTGTGTTCGTAATTTCACCGCTGCCGCCAATGTGACGTCTACCTCGGCCAATAATTACGCAATATATAACTGAATGATACTTTATTACGCACCTCCTATCTCTGGTTACAACTTTAATAATAACATATAACGTACGACGCTGTCAGTACGGAGAGCAGCTCTTGACTGCCACCAGGCCCACACCCGCTCACATTTATAAGGTCACCCGTGAGCAATCTCGTCCCCAGGCGCCACAATAATGTCTTCTTATCCCTATGACTCCATACACAGTGAGGGCATTGTCCCATTCCCATCAAATGGTAACTTATTGTACCGTATTAGGGTGGAAGTTGGGGAGCAGATACCTACCGTTGAACGCCTGTCATAATCAGCAGTGATGAGCTTAGCGCGATATGGAACATTCTTCAGAAACTCAAGCGAGGGACGTCTGCTCATTAGCATATCTCGCGCACTGCTCCTTCTTGTCAAACATCGTAGTGAAATATACACAGTGAGGGCATTGTCCCATTCCCATCAAATGGTAACTTATTGTACCGTATTAGGGTGGAAGTTGGGGAGCAGATACCTACCGTTGAACGCCTGTCATAATCAGCAGTGATGAGCTTAGCGCGATATGGAACATTCTTCAGAAACTCAAGCGAGGGACGTCTGCTCATTAGCATATCTCGCGCACTGCTCCTTCTTGTCAAACATCGTAGTGAAATCGTAATGGAAAACGTCTGGCTTTGCGCCAGACGTTGAGACTAATAAGTGAAGAACTAATAGGTAAAGAACTTCTACTTGCGCGAGACTGCTCTGATAAAATTATCATTGCAGAGACTACGGTGACGTACACATATATTTTTTACAATCAAAAATGCCCTCAAAAGACGACATGGAATGATTATTTTATTGATATTTCCTACTATATACCTTCCAATTATCACTTTATACAAATAGATCGGCGTTAGGTCGCATGCTTTTCTTTCCTGGTGACACTATAAAGCAAAATAGTTGCAACCCCGTAAATGCGCAAGTCCAATAATAAGTGACGGTGACCCGTTATAAATGTTTCGCCAGCTTCGCTTTTTTGCCGCTACGCGGCGCGTTGGGCCCTTGCGTCAAGTCCGCAAGTTGGATAACGGGCTGTTCCTCAGAAGCACAGACCGTTTCCCCCTTGTATATTTTATCAAGTTCCTTAGACGGTATCTGGTTCACCAAACTGTAACCCAGATGAAATATATCATCTACAAGTTTATGTTTCACCTGCCTATTTATGAGCCGTTTTTCCTTAAGTTGCGGAAAAAGGCCAATACACGCCTTACACAGCACTTTCCGAATCTCCGTCAAAGTGTTCAGTTCTAGCGTAGTCAAAGCCTCCCTTACGGAATTCTGGTTATATTGAAACGTAGTCTCGATAGACTGAATGAAAACATCGACGAAGTCAGCATTGTCTTTTAGTTTCAACAGCTCCAAGAGATCTAGCGGTTTCTTCTTATTGGCCCCCGTCATTGGCCTTGCTTTATCACCAGTGTGATCTCCATGCTCCGGGAAGCGGGACTTATGGCACTTTGCACACAGCCATAGGTCGCACATTCTCCACTCGATCGGCCCCTTGTCCTCAACATCGTGAGGACAAGGCCCACTCGGTAATCCTGCACACGCCTTCATTCTGTTCACTAAGTGTGACGGACAATACTAATTGTCTAATATGAAGTGTCTATAGTCAATAGTGCAGAGTGTGTATATTTACATGCACACTCAGTGCATAGCACAGGCAAGTGTCCGACAAGCTTTTAGTCACACCAAAAGTTCGTTAATTTCCTCGATATACCGTATCTATCCTACTCCTCGTTAGTTCTATTACCACACTGTCGAGTTCCGATTCGTTAAAATTGCATTAAAATTCGATTTTGCACATTGAGATTGCATAAAAAGTTGATTTTATACGGAGTAGAGTGGCCGATATGTTTACTCAGTACAGCGCCACCTATATACATTTCATATTGTGGTATCGTCTTAAACAGTGTTAAAGGGGGTAAGAGCAGGAGGCTTGGGTTCAATTCTGGTAGATTCCAGGGGACTGATATGTAGATAGAGATTAGGAACAGAGCCTGGTTCTGGCGCAATCAGTGTTTATCTACTGTGAGATAGTTGAGACACCTATTGGCGTCACCACTTATCCTTATTTTGACCCTTTTGGTTTCTCCCCATAGAGTCTCTTTAACTAAAAACAATGTTTAGATTTCATCGAAATCATTTGAACTAATTAGAGGCCACGACGGCATTTCATTAGCAACGTCACTACTACCCTGTCTAAATCGTATCATACTCGTCAACCCCTGTCAATCAGGAATTAATGGGCGATGTCAAATAATTCGATCAGTGATTGCATTGAGGTGGCTTCATAGCCGACCCCATGAAGTGCCGAAAGTAAAGCAACCACAATGAAGATAATGGAAAGCATTTGAGCCGCATTTAAAAAAAACTTACAAAAAAAAACCTACCCTCTTTGGCGAGCCGGAGAGGTTACAACATGTTGGCCAATCAGAGAGCAGTGACGTCATATTCGAATTTATATGCGCATATTTAACAATGGCCGACTTCCCGCTCTCGATTCAATTTCTGTTGCTAAACTCGGGTTTTTGGTCAATAATCCATGAAAAAGCATGTACATGTACATGACTGTATGGAGTTGACCTAAAACAACAAGAGTGCTCGTTATCTCCATATTGAATTTCCAGCGGTTTTGCTCGATGTCCTCCGCCCATTTTGACGCGCGTTGTCTGAAAGCTGGGTAATGATAATGCATCGAGGGTCAAGATGGTTATCTCATGAACGAAGCAAACTTTTCCTGGATTTAAAGTTATACAAACTATCTGATCCATCTTCCCTGAAAATGTCTTGACAATAGCAATAATGATAAGTGAGTTGCGAGCTTACGAGGTAAAAAACAATGGAACTCGTTATTATGCAAATTAGTTAAATAACTGGAAAAACATAAAACAAACGTGCACAACTATCATCCCTGAAAGTTTCAGCGCTCCATCGCCAAGCGGTTACTGAGGAGTTGATCGGAAACAATTTTTGTCAGAATTTTGCCAAAATTAGCCATAAATCAATAGATGCAAATTAAGCAATCAATGATCAAAAAGGACATTGCCATATCCGCTCATATCCCCCAACTGATATGTGTGTCGAATTTCATTGAAAAACTCCTAATTGTTTGGGCCGCAGAGGTGAGAAGAACAAGAACAAGAAGAAATATTTTTTTGTTTAGTGAAATCAATCGTCTTCCCCAGCTAATTCTTAAGTCAAGCGACATTCGAGTGAAAAGCTAAGGTTGCTGCCACAACAGGGGTTTAGTGAGAATATTAGCTAATATCTTAACATAGATTTTTACATGCACTAGAATCCAATTACTAATGCACACGTAGGCCTACTTGTACACGAAACTGAATGATACCTAAACTACTAATCTTTGATGTTGATGTGGCAAGTTGGTGTCCACTGCGCCTGCATAACCGCAACTGAATGAAGAGATCCTTCGGGGACTGCCTGACAGCTGTGATTGTTGACCCGACGTCATGACATCATGATGACGTCATGGCATCCTTGTGACGTCATCAGTGACATCGTAGTCTGAGCCTGCAGGCTCTGTTGCTCATGGCAACAAGAGAGGACCAAAATGAAGGATTTTGGCTACTGGGCACCGTGCACTGATGGTATGAAGCAACCATGTGTGCCTGATAGGTCATGAAGGTGCAGGAAATGCGGTTTCGTCAAGAGAGACTCATCAGATGCATGTGGCGACAAAGAAATACGGTTGGATATACAGAGGTATCCTGATAGCGGGACCGCAAGGAGTCAATTTCCCCTTGATTGACCTACAGTAGATCTTGGTCAGTCCATTCAGGCAGTATGGCCTGCTGAAGGGCTGTCTGAGCCAAACAGTTGGCAAAAAGTGGGTCTAGATGGTCAAAAGTTTAACCTGTGTGCCTAAAGAAGACACGTGAAACCGGAGAGGTTGAAACAGTTGGACAGTAAATGAAATAAGTATACGGAGGGAAATAGTATTTAAATGACGTGGCAATGTACGTATACTTACCTTGGGAACATGAAATCCACAGGGGCTGGGTGCACTGATGAAAGCTTCATGGAGCTGAAGCCCATTAATAATGCACTCTGAAGTGAGTGCGGGGCCTTAGGCCCAAATGGTTGCGACAAAAATCGACCACTTACGAAGATAGGAGAGTGTGAGACTTCCTCATCACAGGCACTACAGATGTGCAGTGCCATGGGTGTTCCCAGACAGTGGACACCAAGGAAATAATAACAAATGATGTTGACGTGGCAATTTGGTGCCCACTGCGCCTGCATGACCGCAACTGAATGAAGAGATCATTCAGGGACTGTCTGACAGCTGTGATTGTCGACCCGACGTCATGACACCATGATGACGTCATGGCATCCTTGTGACGTCACCAGTGACATCGTAGCCTGCGCCTGCATGCTCTGTTGCTCATGGCAACAAGAGAGGACCAAAATGAAGGATTTTGGCTACTGGGCACCGTGCACTGATGGTATGAAGCAACCATGTGTGCCTGATAGGTCATGAAGGTGCAGGAAAAGCGGTTTCGTCAAGAGAGACTCATCAGATGCGTGTGGCGACAAAGAAATACGGTTGGATATACAGAGGTATCCTGATAGTAGGACCGCAAGGAGTCAATTTCTCCCCTTGATTGACCTACAGTAGATCTTGGTCAGTCCATCCAGGCAGTATGGCCTGCTGAAGGGCGGTCTGAGCCAAGCAGTTGGCAAAAAGTGGGTCTAGATGGTTAAAAGTTTAACCTGTGTGCCTAAAGAAGACACGTGAAACCGGAGAGGCAGGCGCAGTGGACACCAAATTGCCACGTCAACATCATTTGTTATTATTTCCTTGGTGTCCACTGTCTGGGAACACCCCAGGGTGCTCTGGCTTTGGCACTGCACATCTGTAGTGTCTGTGATGAGGAAGTCTCACACTCTCCCATCTTCGTAAGTGGTCGATTTTTGTCGCAACCATTTGGGCCTAGGGCCCTGCACTCACTTCAGATTATTAATGGGCTTCAGCTCCATGAAGCTTTCATCAGTGCACCCAGCCCCTGTGGATTTCATGTTCCCAAGGTAAGTATACGTACTTTGCCACGTCATTTAAATAAACTACTAATCTTTGTCTGGATTGGTCATCTCGGATTGGCTTATGTTTGGGTAGCTGTTGATTATCTCGACTAATAAGATGTCATTAAGTTGTAATTTGGTGATGTCACTGATGTAACCTGACCGCTAGTGGTTCTAATGGCAAGTAGAGGCCGTCGGTTGCATGCATTCCCAGATGCACATATCCCAGATGCACAACTATCATCCCTGAAAGTTTCAGCGCTCCTGCACCAAGCGGTTACGGAGGAGTTGTCCAGAAACAATTTTTGTCAGAATTTGGCCAAAATTCGCCATAAAATCAATGATAAAAGAGCAATCAATATTCGCTTATATCCCCCAAATGACATGTGTGTCAAATTTCATTGAAAAACTCTTATCTGTTTGGGCTAGAGAGGTGAGAAGAAGAAGAAGAAGAAGAAATATTTTTAGTTAGGTAAAATCAATCGTCTTCCCCAGCTTGTTGGCTGGGGAGGCCTGATTCTCAAGTCAAGCGACATTCGAGTGAGAAGCTAAGGTTGCTGCCACAACCTCCAAAGAATTTGGGACCGCAACTTTGAGTCACGTGTGCCTGCAACGCATGACATCCGTGGTCATGGTCACTGAGGAAGCTTCCTGTTGGTCACGTACCTGTAATAAAGTTGTAAACCGTTTTTCCCTTTAAATTGGTACTTTCTACATGCTCATAACTTTTTCCGAGACGTAATCTGGGAGGAACGCATTCACAGCCCACTAGACCTATCCTAGCCTGTCAAGCCATGAAATTTTCGCTGCACATTATGCATGACCATTTCAGGGTTGGGGATCTGAGTTAGTTTTGACGGCTTTTAACCCGCGAGTCAGCTTTCTAACCACGGCGGGTTGAATGGAGCCTCAAAACCACATAAGTATTAAGCTAATTGGACTGAAACTTCACCATTTTCTTCATATTAAACACACCTTATTCTCAATTCCCAGCACTTTACGCGTGATTTACGAGAGATTTCGTGACCGATGCAGATTTCGAGAGTTTTCCGAGAGAAAAAGGGGAGTTGGTGTTCGTAGTGTTAACTAAGGGCTGAATTAAGATCCGAGTTTACGTCACCCCGCTATACAACGCAACGTGCTTTCCATTATCGTCGGAAAAGCGCGATGATTCATGAAGATTTTGAATTTTTCCTTTTTTGGGCAATTTGTTGATGGAAACTACATGTAAACGTAGAATAAGAGGTGCAGACTGGGCAGCCGACAGCTGGGTAATATTGCCCTTAATAATACCAATGGTGCTTTAAGACGAAATCACAAGTTCCCAATGGCCCAGGTCCCGTAAATAAGTAATTCATCACATATATAAAATATCATTTCATCATTTGAAATGCGTATTTTTTGCTTGTGTGTAATCGTGATTCAATACCAGTTGTGCTGTGTCGATTTCTTATCGATAATGATAATAATAATGTTAATAATTTATTTTAATAAAGCGCCACTTAAAAATCAATTGTCAGTGGCGCTATACAAAATTAGAGATAAATACACATGACAAACATAAAAAAATAGAACGACACTTTAAAGGGACAATAATATAGGCAGCAGCGAGATGTAGGAAGGCAAGATAATGTTACACAAAGTCGCCAATAGGGGTCTCTCACATCTCACAGTATGTCGAAATGCTTGACGCTTGTACGAGGAATACATTTAGTGTTGAATCTGACATGACAAAGGGCCCTTACTGTGTATATTAGTCACCTGGAGATGGCCAAATAAGCCCTTCTGCTCCTGCATATAGTCTCCCTTTAAAACACTTTTAAAACAATTCATGTAATTTTTAAAAGACTCCGTAAAAAGATCTTAATATTATTCTTAAAACTGATAAAACAATCAATCCGTCTAAGAAGTATAGGCAGTGCAATCCAAAGCCACGGTGCACAGACTCCGAAAGCCCTATCCACGGCAGTTACTTTCTTCGATCGTTTCCACTCCTAGGTAGGAGCTGAGTGATCATGAGCTCTTGTGTCTTGTCTCGATCCGTGGAGTGGAAGCCGAAGATAGTTGGACCTGTGCCATGCACGGCTTTGAGAGCAAAGATTACAATTTTAACAATTTCAAGCTCACTTTCCAAAATAGTGAAAGAGTGAACTTTGCCGTACGACCTCGGAAATGCGGTAGAGCCGTTTTTAGTTCTAGCGATTGTGGTAGTTTCTTTTCGTATTTTCTTTAAAAATGCAGCTCAAATGCTTTCCATTATCTTCATTGTGGTTGCTTCACTTTCAGCACTGAATGGGTCGGCCATGAAGCAACCTTAATGCAATCACTGATCGAATTATTTGACATCACCAATTCTGATTGACAGGGGTTGACGAGTATGATACGATTTAGACAGGGGAGTAGTGACGTTGCTAATGAAATGCCGTCGTGACCTCTAATTAGTTCAAATGATAGTCCGGCTTGCCGAACAGAGTTGATTTTTAGTGCTGTTTGGCAAGCGGCTCTCCAAGCAGGGCAAAAAAGATGCCTGTTCGGCGAGCCGCTTGCCAAATAGACCCGGCCAATTATTAAATGACAAAAACTCGTTTCTGGACAACTCCTCCGCTTTGCAGAGAGCACAGTATTTTTCTGGGATGATAGGTGATAAGTTGGAGCAATGCATGAGGGGTTGGACTTTTTTCAGGTAATTAACTAATTTCGATGAGAAAACACTGCGGCCAAGTCTCCTAGTTTTCCCCGCAAGCTCGGGACGCAGTTTTGCACTCGCGGCAGTGGTACGATTGTCTTCCTGGAAGGCCATATTGCAGTCTAGTCGCGAAGTTTCGAATGCATGCAATCGACGGCCTCTACTTGCCATTAGAATCACTAGCTGTCAGATTACACCAGTGACATCACCAAATTACAACTTAATGACATCTTATTAGTCGAGATAATCAATAGCTACCCAAACATAAGCCAATCCGAGATGACCAATCCAGACAAAGATTAGGCCTAGTAGTTTATTTCAAAAGGTGTCTCCCCATAAGCCCGACATCCACAAGTCCGGCATCCTCCAATTAAGTCCGACAATGGGAATTAATGTTTTTAAATGTACCACGATTCCGACATCCCACAAGTTCAAAGTTCAGAGAAAGGTAAACAGAAAACATTTGAACAGAAAACTGCCAAGATTTGTGATACACCCACACATAGAACCCTTAGCCATAACCTTGCGGCCGCCTACACAAGAAAGCTCCTGCCACCGTACGTCTCCAGGCGATACCTGGTGATCCTGAGGAGACAGTTGTCCTCAGACCTCAGGGATCGCCCGGGGCCGAAGGATAGGAGGAGCTCAGATATGTAACCAGGGGCAAGTCCGTTTCTTGCTTTGTATATGAGGAGCTTTGCTTTGAATTATATAAGTGCATGGATTGGTAACCAGTGGAGATTTCTCAGCACGGGGGTAATATGTTCTCGTTTACGTGTCCCTGTGATCACTCGTGCTGCGTGATTCTGGACCTTTTGTAGCTTGTCCAGGACGTTTTCATCCGCGCCAACAAAAAGGCTGTTGCAATAATCCAGTCTGGCGATGACAGTCGATTGCACAAGAAGCTTTGTTGCTTCTTGAGTAAGAAGTTTTCGCATGCGGCCAATGTTCCGGAGTTCAAATGTTGTTGTTGACTTTCAAATGTCCAGATAACTCAAGTCTTGCTGATACTCTTCAGATAACTCGGACCAAACTGAACAAAATGTGTTCCTTTAGCATGAGATTCGACTCGGTCTCTAACAGCTTTTTGACCATTCAGAGAACTAGAAATACCAGCCTTTATTTTTAAACTTGTGTTCATACAAAATGTCATGCAGCATAATAATGTCTTTCGGACTTATGGTACGGACTTATCGGACTTCGGACTTGTGGGACATCGGACTTATGAGACGTCAGACTTGTGGGATGACGGACTTGGGGGGGGGGGGGTTTATATTTTGACAGGCCATCAAAGAATTATCTTAGAAATGGTGAGCATTTCTTATTTTTCGGAATTCTGAAGACTGTTTCTCGTTGGTTTGTATTCTACTACATACGTTAATTGTTATGGGACCCACCGTCGTTGGGCCTATGCTGGAACCCCGTCAATGTATCGTCCATGGGCAATCAGTGGATCTACCATGGGGATCTTTTTTTAATGTGATGATCATCATAGATCCATCCATGGGGCCATCAATGATCCGTGCATAGACCCTTTTACCATATTTTTAACAACTATATCATTCGGTGGCCATTTATGTAGTCCAAGATAACTTTGGTCCTAGCTGGAGCACCTATATTTTTACTGCTAGGGTCGCAGCGAAATTTGAAGAGAGTATAATGATCTCTACCGTCCTGAAGAAATTTGTCGATATTTCAGGATTATAATTTTCTTATTGTACTTTATCGGCACTATTAGTAAATGGCCATTCTGATCTGTACCAAGGAAAAGTGGTTTCCCTGTCATATCCTGCAAGCTGATTCCGTTAACGACAGACGTATTCATTCTATGGCTGCTGTCAATTGTTATTCTTACCAACATTTTTACCTTCGGGTTCCTCAAATCTCCAACATCAACTGGAATGAGTAGCGCTGTGTTGGCATGATCCCAACATGCATGGATAGAAAACGCTACGTTATGCCTTTTGAGAGCAAGTCTATGACGAAGAGGCCAATGCATTCCTAGTCGGGATTCATCGGTATAACAGAACACTTCAATTTTGGGCGGACTTTGCTGGTACACGTATATATCTTGCTTGTACCATGAAACAAAATGACGAAAGACTCGCTGAACTGTTTTGTACGATGTGACCAGCGTGACTTTTTTGAACAACAACTTCTGAGTCATTCTCTGCTTCACAATGTGAAATAATAACAACTCTAGACCATATGACTTTATACCTCTATGCCAAAATTTCGCCTTTTTGTGTGTCGAGACGAATGACCAGAGAAGAATCTTTTTTTCATCTGGACATATAGCTGGTTTACCTACCTGATTATCTTCACTGGTAATCTGATAATCAACTGTGATGTCTGATACCTTATTGCCTTTTATAGTGTAAAGTGCAAATTTCACTTCGGAAGCTCTCCTGCCTCTATTTTTGAACATTATAATGAGTCTATCCTGGTAACACAGAATTAGACGCACCCGCACGTGAAGGCGAAATGATATCTTCTGATGTGAACTTCTGTAGGTGTTTCTAGGATAGTAGGATTTTACAAATGTTGGCATGTTTCCTCTAACTTCTACACTGACAATCAAAAATACTTCATGATTTGAGCAATATTCGATATGAAAATATCCCTTTGTACGTGTTAAACTAATCGATGCTTCGTATATGTATTCTTCGTGCCTTGTGTTAAACTTTTCATAAAAATACCAAAACTGTACTTTAGGACGGATGTCAATCGTACAGTGACCAATTAAAAATGGAGTCGAGTGATTAAGACATCAGGAGGTTTAAAATGTTTGAACATGTTGAAAGAAAGATGTGACTTTCAAATTACGAATTGTTTCGACTCGAAAGTTCGCAATCAGCCGACACGGCAATACAATGGGTGATTTCAAAGTTGGTTTTGGTTATGACACTGAGATTTGATGTTAATCTTAGCGTAAATATTCGTGTTTATCTGTTGCTAAGTGTTAATACAAGATTTCATCTTAGTATGAGTTTAAATGTTTGATTGGCGCCAAAACCATCTCTTGTGAAAGTGTAAAACCTGGTGTGATGCTATTAAACCTTCTTTGAAACAGGATTATAACTAATACTTAGCATTACACTATTACACCAAGCATGATTTCAATCTTGGTTGGCGTTAAAACCTCATCTTAAAACTGACTTCGGAATCATCCAATGGGTGAGTTCACATTGCTGATTAAACCTGGTGTTAGGTGCTAGTGTAACAGATTTGTAGCAGATATGTTACACTAATTATAGATATGAACTGACTTGTGTTACGTGTGATTGTGATGGTGTTAGTGTAACTGATATTGAGCGATTTTAATGTGGTCAAATTAAGACGGAGAGTTGGTTTTAAACCGAGATCAACTTGGTTTTAACTCGATTTTGTCTTAAACCCAATACTTGACCTCAACCAAGCTGAGTTGTGAACACACCCATTGTATTTCATAGCGTTGTAAAGATTCGAGACATGTGCGTTGGCTTATTCGTCGTCTGTCATAGAATTGAAATGGGTCGCACACCGGGTGATTGACGATAACTGGTTGTTGATATGAATACCATTGACTCACCAATAAACAGAATGTGCGATGAGGTTTTCTTACGATTACTTGCACCTTGCTGCAATTAATTTCATCGCCTCGTCTTTAAATTAATTAGTGCCGAAACATCGCACCTGAAGTCTCCAAAATATTACTTTGGAAAGGATACGGGTTATTGGTGCAACAGTGTATATTCTCAGGATAGTCACTCGCTTGGTTGTGAGACTTCCTTTGGGTGCAACAGCAAATGATTTACCAACACATACTTTCTTCAGCCACATCCAGACGTTTATCTCCCCGGCTCTGAATGAATACAGCTCACATGTTTCCCCAAGTGGTTGAAAGTTGAAGTTCGGTGATCGCTCCTCCAGCGATGCTCTAACTGAACATTGTAACAAGGAACGAGCATATGACTTGCTGTGAGATGAAAAGGCTGAATTTGGTCTTGATTTTTGGAATTGTTCAGATATAATTTCAGATTCACAAATGCCGCATAGATAAGACGCGATAATACATGTATAACACGCCAATTGTTTAATGGCAGGCATGATGATGATTACATAAAGAACCATACTTCACGTGTGCACTTAAGCCTTTTTGTTAGGTTAGACCGAACCCAGGACATCATTTACCATTACACCATTTCGCTCATAATTGACATGAAACTGGTGTGAAAGTTAGAAATGATTTTGCTATGCACTTATAGAATCTTAGGTACAAAATACAGAACAAGATACCATAATCGGTCAGAATTTGATAGGGCCGGACGTGTTTCAGAGGGGACTTTTCTACTTCTCAAGTATCTAGATGACACCATTTTCTACACTTGGGTGCACTCGAATTGATACCGGGCCCGGTATCATAACTCTTTCATGCCACCTCAAGTTAAAACGTCTTGTCATGCGGAGTTTCATTTTACTCAGTGCCAATGACGTTAATAGTTGGGCGTACGTAGATCATGTTCTTGATAGTGGGATATGCTATGCTCTTTCAAAGTAACATTTTCTGAGGTTTTGACCATCGTTTGTGCATCCCTCTGTTATGTTTTCAACTCCTACGAAGTGCGACAATTGAATTGGCTTCTGTCCTCAGTAATCTCCAGCCGGCAAAAGAAGGATACAAGCTCTCCAAAATATAGTTGCTCGATATCTTACTAAAAGAAGAACTCGTTGATGGGTGTAACAACTATGTCAGCTCAGGTTATCCTAAACATCTCAGGCAGCACTGATGGGTAACGACCGAACTCGTGAAGGCAAAATTCCATTCCGACATAACTCGGCAGAGCTAACATAGAGATGGAACGCATATAATAGAGGTAAACGAAATGGTAACTTGACGGAGTGATTGATCTGATAATCGATACAATTATCGATCATTGCAGGCTCACAAATGTATTGTCATCTGCAACAAAATTAAAAACAGTACAAAGCCAACATTCAAAACACTTTTCAATAGGCATGGGGCCAATTTGTAAAGCTAGAAATACTATAAAATATTGATCCTAAGCTGCGCCAGCATGCTTGCTTTCAAACACAGATCTACATGTAGTAACCGAGCGCAATTTTTGTACGGTAGCATTTTAGGACGCTTTTTGGTCACAATATATGATGTATTTGATATCGTCTGATCGTCTTAAAGGAATGAGAGCATTACATATCAATATAACAAGTCATGCCTATTTCTATATCTAAGACTTGAAACAAAATTGGCAAAATGTGGAACCGTTTCAAAAAGTGGTTTCCCAATAAACTATGAGAAGTGCGTATGATTTGCCTTGCACTCAAAACCTCAATGGCAAGTTTGTCCAACCAATTACGGTTGCTCAACTCTTTAGAAAAAAAAACACAATTACCTTAGTTATCATGAGTATATAATATTTCATGAAAATGAGCAGAAACTTATAGCGTTTGTGTATAAGTCTACACAACACTATTGCAAGTCTGTTGAAATTTATATTCACTCAGCTCGCATTTGGACAATGGGAAGGGGCGCAAGGCACATGTTCGTTTTGTTTACAATATTGGTGATGTATGATGAAGCAGATTTCTTTTGTTTTCGAATTCAAGACCAAAAGTGTTATTCGAGGGGTACTTACTGTATGACAATGCCATAACATTAGAGTGGGTGATTCGCCTCCTCACCCACCATGATTGTCAATCCAATTAATTTAATGTAAACAAGAACATGGACATCAACCGGTCAACAGCCAAATGTCCATTTACTCAACAAGTTCTTTTTAAACGTGGCGTTAAACCACGTGGTACCACGTGAAAGGATTTAGCAATGATTATCATATACAACATTTTTAAAGCATCCTTTTTTATTTTTCATTTTTGCATCACTCGAAAAATATTCACCTCAGAGTACATGAAATATGTTCACGTATAATGCACTTATCCTCTTTTCCTTTTTTGATAGTGCATAATATGTGCTACGAGCAGCTGCAAGGTGCAAAGCTCCTAGTAGTTCTAGCGAATGCCTTAAATGCATTAGATAAAGCATCATTTTGAAGACGAATGCAGTAAATACGCTGTTCATACTTCCATAATGTTTGTATAGAAAGCATCCTTACCGAAGTATTGTTTTAATGTTTGGTAGTTTTGAAACTTGAGACCAAAGAAAAACGGCAAGTTACCCAGAAAGAATAACAAAAACACTACTGGGCCCACAGGCATGCACTGATGTGGATACACTCCCTCTTTGTGGTTATGAGGAATCGTAAAATGACATTCCCGAATATCTCGACGATGGATACGAATTCTGACCATTTGTTGAGTAAGTACCAGGGGTACTTGTCGTTTTCCATTGAGCAGTTGCAGTTTCTGTGAGTGTTGCCAAGGGTAGACGGTAATAAAGGCACTGGAAAAAAAGGCACTGGAAAAAAGGTACGGAAAAAAGGCACTAGGTAAAAAAGGCACTGGAAAAAAGGCACTAGGTAAAAAAGGCACTAGGAAAAAAAGGCACTTGGTAAAAAAGGCACTGGAAAAAAAGGCACCAGGAAATCGCTATACTAGGTAAAAAAGGCACTGGAAAAAATGGCACCAGGAAATCTCTAGGTTGAAAATTCATTTGGGGTGCCCCCCCCGTGCATTTCTATATGTGTAATCTGCAATGTGTAATGTGCTTCCAAGTCTTTCTCACCAATAAAACTGCAATGAGACTCATCAAGAATGTTTTGCTAGATGTCAATAGCCACTCTTGTGAAACTATTGTATCTTGTAGAAATAGGTTATTGGTGAGGGAACCCTGAATCTAACTTGATTAAACTACTGGACCAAATCGGATGATCTTTGTATTATTTTTTATAAGGATTCCCTGCCTATCCAAGCTAGTTTTTCTGGTCGGAGGGTACTGAAAATAGGCTGTTCCGTTTTTTTGGACCACCCAGTATTCTGTTGATGTAGAAAAACTACACATAGAAATGCACATAGAAATTTTTATTTTTATTTTTTATCTATGTAGTAGGGATTTCTCAGAGATTTCCCACACATTTTTTTGGTGCCATTTTTTCCATTGCCTTTTTTTCCAGTGCCTTTTTTACCCAGTGCCTTTTTTCCTGGTGCCTTTTTTCCAGTGCCTTTTTTACCTAGTGCCTTTTTTCCTAGTGCCTTTTTTTCCTAGTGCCTTTTTACCTATTGCCTTTTTTTCCAGTGCCTTTTTACCTAGTGCCTTTTTTTCCGTACCTTTTTTACCAGTGCCTTTTTTTCCAGTGCCTTTATTACCTACATTCGTTGCCAAGTCCTCGATCCATGATATGTTGATTATATCTACCATATTTCTGCCATTTCACGCTCTAATTAACATGATGATACTGTTTGCATGATTTTCGTAATACGATATCGCAATGATTTATCAAGATCACTGTATTATAAGTCTACACAAATCGCAAAGTGTGGCAACCTCTAGCAAGAATATCGAAATCGTGTTGCTCCAATCGAAGGTTAAGTACATACACTAGTCAATAACTTTAAGCAGTTTAAGATAATTGACTGATATCATTTTCTTTCCACCGCCGATGTAACGAATTCTCGAAGGACGGACTAGTAATAGGTTGCCATTGTCAGACGCAAATATTGTGCGCGCAGCTCTAATTTTGTTAAGGCGAACGCGATAGTTGATAAAATCTTTAACCTCCTCGCAATACTTGTATACATCATTTCTCTGATTCTTGCCAATGGAAAACAAATCATCCTGACCATCCTAACAGAAGCAAGAAACCAGTTATGTGTCTATTGAAGACACTACCAAAGAACATTAAAGGTTTGTTATTGGGAACCATGAGCATTTTCCTACCAGAAAGTGCCACTCCCCAACAATCTGTTGACAGACCGCCAGGGAAAGCTTTCTCCACTTGACAGCCAGTATCATAACTGTCACCTGCACGGCCAAATCTCTTATAACAAGGATAACTTGACAAAGAAAAATGGTTTAATATCTAATCATCGCAAATAACGGTACATGCATTCAAGCTCAGCCACAGAACACGAAACTACTTGGTATAGAGACACACGTAATCAGAGATTTGCTATTTTTCCCACCCCGTAGAAAAAAAGAGCGAAAAATCAACACATTTAAATTACCCATTCAACAAAGCAATTACTGGAAAACCTTGTCAGTGAATAGGTTCAATATTTTAAAGACAAAGGGAGTAGGCATGTCTCCTTACGTCAAATGTCATATCTTTAGCATAACAATCACTTGCTTCAACTATAAACCAGCTTCAACACCGCAGACATCTGATATGTTTTTGTCTGACTTTGAACCTTGTACAATATCTGAATTGAAAAAAAATAAAGTCAACATCAGTCATCTATACTGGATCCCATTCCCTGCCAACGTTTAAATAATGTATTACCGAATATATTCCCGTCCTTCGTCGAGCACATCAATTGCTCTTTGTCGACTGGTGAATTCCCCGACAGTATGAAACTAGCAATTATAGCCCCTATTCTGAAAAAAAACAGGGAGCGGATATGTCTGATCTTAAGAACTATCGACCCGTCTCCAATTTGTCGTTCATTTTGTTTCATAGCTTCTCGAACGTGTGGTAGCAGTCACGCTCCACAAAGCCATCTTGCGACTAGCAATATGTTCAACCCAAATCAATCTGCTTACCGTCCTGGTCACAGTGTGGAGACTGCCGTGCTATCCATTACCAACAGTGTTCTCGAGAGTTTCGACAAGAGAGACGGTGTCGCAATGGTTCTCTTAGACTTATCCGCTGTCTTTAATACCATTGATCACAAGATTATGATCTCGCATTTGCAAACCGTTTTCGGTATCCAAGGCGCTTTTTTGGTTTGAATCATACCTGTCTGGTCGTTAATTTCGGGTCAAGGTCGGCGATAGTCTGTCCGACATCTATAATCTGCTGTTTGGGGTGCCTCAAGGAAGTGTCTTGGGACTACTGCTTTTTTCTTGTTATACCTACCCATTGGCTAAAGTCATCGCAGGCCATGACACCAGTGGTCACTTTTCCGCTTACGACAGACAGAACTGGCACGCCTTTAGCTTTTATGACCCCACATCGTTGGCCCAAGTGATCGCTACAAGATTAAAAACTGCCTTAGCGATGTGCGCCTGTGGATGACGGAGAATAAGCTCCAGCTCAATGATTTAGAGTTTTTTATTGGTACGTTCTCCTGATCAAAATGATAAACTAGTGCTTAGTGATGTCAATCTAAGAATCGGTGACGTTCAAATTCGTTCAAGTGAGTCGGCAGGCAATCTTTGCGTACTTTTTGATAGTAAGTTAACTTTTCACATACAGTATATCTCAGGTTGTATCGGCCAGTTTCTTTTATATGCGTAATATTGCATCTGTCAAGAAATATCTGCCTGAAGACCATTTGAACAATCTTGTGCACACTTTTATCACATCAAGACTTGATTTCGGTAATTCCTTGTTTTATAGTTTCCAGGTCTGTGAAACGCACCGCCTCCAGAAACTTCAAAACCAAGCAGCCATGCTTTTGACGGGTAAAAGAAAATCTGTTACTGTATTTATAACTTCTATTGGCTCCCGGTTCAACAACGGATTATGTTTAAAATTTTAATTTTTGCTCTCAAAGCCGTTCATAGCACAGGCCCCGACTATCTTCGACTTCCACTTCACGGATTGAGACAAGACACCAGAGCTCATGATCACTCAGCTCCAACATTGGAGTGGAAACGGTCGAAGAAATTAACTGCCGGGGATAGGAGACTATAGGCAGGAGCAGAGGGGATAATTTGGCCATCTTCAGGTGACTAATATACACAGTAAGGGCCCAGGGTCATGTCTGATTCAGCACTAAATGTATTCCTCGTACAAGCGTGAATAATTTCGACGTACTGTGAGATGTGAGGGACCCCTATTGGCGACTTTGTGTAACATTATCTTGCCTGCCTACATGCAGCTGTTGCCTATATTGTCCCTTTAAAATGTCGTACTATTTTTCATTTTTGTCATGTGTATTTATCTCTTGTAAAGCGCCACTTACAATTAATTTTTACGTGACGCTATATAACAATTATTAATATCATTATTATCATTATTGATAAGAAATCGACACAGCACGACTGCTCTTGAATCACGATGACAAACAAGTAAACAAAATACACATTTCAAATGATGAAATGATACTTTATAATGTGATGTATTACCTTTTTATGGGACCTGGCTATTGGGTACTTGTGATTTCGTCTTAAAGTAGCATTGGTATTATTAAGGGTAACATTACCCAGCTGTCGGCTGCCAAGTCTGCACCTCGTATTCCACGTTTAAATGTAGTTTCTATCAACAAATTGCCCAAAAAAGGAAAAAATTCAAAATCTGACTGAATTATCACGCTTTTCCGACGATAATGGAAATCAGTTTGAGTCGTATAACGGGGTGGCGTAAAGTCGGATCTCGGCGTGCACATACCACGTTGCGGGAAAGGTCTTCCCCGCCAGGACTTGTGCGTAGTGAAAATATCGAATAAACGCCTCTTTAAGAGCTGAATTATAACTGAAAAAGCATCAAACATGCACGTTCAGGAAAATGGTTTACTGACGAACCAAAAGAAGAACAAACATACTGCAATAAAAAGCCGCTCGTCATTTCTTTATATGGACACATACCACTAGAAATTAGGCTATCACAAACTATTGTGTAGAAGCTTTGGGAATTAAATTGTTTTGGAAAAGTTGAAAATACAGATGTATAGTAGTTCTCTGCAGTTGAGATCAATGCGTGGTCTCACCACACCAGTTGAATGGTGTTTTGCATTTTTTCCAAATTGTGAGTAAGGTGTGTTTAAAATGAAGAAAATGGTGAAGTTTCAGTCCAATTAGCTTAATAATGTGGTTTTGAGGCTCCATCCAACCCGCCGTGCTGAAAAAGCTGACTCGCGGGTTAAAAGCCGTAAAAAATCATCCCTGACTTTAGACCCCCCCCCAACCCTGAAATTATCATGCATAAAGTACAATGTAAATTTCATGTTTTGCTAGGATAGGTCTATTTGGCTGTGCATGTGTCCCTCTCAGATTACGTCTCGGAAAAAATTATGAGCGTGTAGAATAGAAAGTAGGGAAAACGGCTTAAAACGTTAATGCAGGTACGAGATACATGTATGCTGCACATGTCATAGATGTGGCAGTCCCAGTGTATGATGTAGTGTACTGTATACATTGACACATTGCGCATAACGAAAGTACTTGCGGTCTCAGGGGTTTCCTAGCCAAAGGCAAAAGGCCATCACTCGGGGGGTAATCTCAAAAGTTGTCTCCCCATAAGCCCGACATCCACTAATTAAGTCCGACAATGGGAAATAATCATTTAAAATGTACCACGATTCCGACATCCCACAAGTTCAGAGTTCAGAGAAAAGTATCGTACGTAAGTCAAAGTCCGACATCTCACAAGTCCGACGTTCTGAGAAAGGTGTCATAAGTCCGAAGTCCGACAATAAAGCGTCATCCCTGGGAGTTCTCCGAATTTATAATTTCAAATGCCTCCAAAGGATGACGTAGTATGTGTAATATTTTTTCTTCTCGAATTTTTACATATCCTTGATTTGATATATATAGCTGATACTGAGAAGGATAAAAAATGTCATCTTGATTACTAGATTCAATCCAATGTCATCTTTGCTCTTTTCGTGGATGCCGTTATCTATGATTTTACAACTACATGTATATCATTCGGTTGCCATTGTCGTTGTCCAAGTTAACTTTGGTCCTCGAGCACCTTTAATTTTACTGCCAGGGTCGTAGTGTAGTATATGGGCGTGCGCCCTTCAGGTTCTTCAACTCCTAACACTTGAACAACACGTATATCTCTTTATGATGTTTATTAATCGATCTCTCCTTCACGAGAGCCAAGGCTAATCTCCCTCACTACAAAACTATCCCTTGGTATCTCTTGGCTGTCATGTAACAGAGCCTGGCATGGGATGGCACAGGATGTTCCTATTGGCTGTTGCCAAGGATACCTTATATATAAATGTGCGCCTTGGTGGCACAAAGAGTAGGATCTTATGGAAAGATAATGAATAAGTTCATGCAAAGAATGAAGTGAACGCCATGGTTCCAAAAACGTGACTAACTATAATTCATAAAACAAGACAAAATGTTACAATAATATTACAAACAATTAACATGATTGGTCAATATTAAAGAGGGTGTGATCGTATAGTGATAAAGATTAAGGAAGCTGTCAATCATGACATGAGTGGAGGATTAATACATTATACAAGACAAGTAATGGGCACCAGTTACCACATTTCTCCCGGCCTCGAAATTTGAATTAGTTTTAATAAACACTCAATACATCATGTATGGTAAAGGAAACATAAACAAAGGATTAAGGTAAGATGCGGAGAGTAGACATGACGTAATCAAACAGTCAAAACACACACTTCAGCTAACGTTACACACGTCTAGACAAGATAATCCGGCGATTAACCTAATAACTGATGCTCAATGATTTCCAGTCAAAATATAAACAACCAAGTCATGTTGATTGAATTTACGTGAAGTGTCAAATGACGTCTCTAAAGAACTATTATAAAATGATTATAATGCACACATCAATAATTGGAATCTGCTAATCCGAATAAATGTAAAATGTAGAATTAACCTAAAAAGAGATCAAATTATGCAAATAAAAACACTAAGTCTCTGAATACGCCACAAATGTCTTGTCATATAGTGGACCGTCCATTTTTCAATTTTGATAATGGCGTGTTAATGAAGTTGCCAAACGAATGGTATAGGCGTATAGACACATACTTAATCACTACCAGATAACCAGTTGAGAATTTTCAGTAGTGTTCTTTTTGCAGATTCCCTGGTGGGACGGCGATTTTTCGAGTTATCTGTGACAGTTTTGGTGGTAAGGGTACCACTGTTATCAATATTGTCGCGGGTTTTGTCACTGGCGTGAACAGTTTTGTCACTTGACTGTTCACAATTGTCACGGTTCTGAACTTCAAGCGGATAGAGCTTTGTGATCGGGCGGTTAGTGCGGCCATTCTTTGTCCTAATGTTGGCAGCGCGGGCAATGCCATCATTGCCAGTAATCAAAGACTCAACAACAGCTAAGTCCCACATCAAGCGTTTTTTCATGTCCGCGTGAACAAGTACAACATCGCCAGGTTTGATAGTGTTTGTCAGTTTACCAGTTCTGACACGATCATGTCGCTCCCTGAGGGCAGTGAGATATTCATGTTCCCACTTAATCCAAAATGTTCGCTGAATTTCTCCCAGAATTGTGGAGCATTTGGTAAGTGTCGCTCTGGTTTCGTAAGTAGGGTCCATGATTTCATCAGAGTCTGGGATAACATGTGGGAGAGTGTTCAACAATCGACCATGCAGCAGATGAGCGGGGGTTAAAGCTAGTGCGTCCTTATCATCACCGTAAACATACGTAAGAGGACGGTTATTCAACACACATTCTATTTCGCATAGAAAAGTATTCATCTCGTCAAGGGTCACAAACGCGCGTCCAAGCACCTTTTTCAGCGTTGTTTTGACGAGACCGACCAGACGTTCGTAAAACCCACCCCACCAGGGGGCACGTTTCGGAATGAATGTCCAGTCAACATTGTTGTTTGCCATGTAGGTTTGCATAGTCGCGTTTTCTATGATATCTTTAACGTTTTGAGCGCTAGAAATGAATGTTGTAGCGTTATCACTAACTACCGAGCGGGGAAGCGAACGTCTCGCAGCCAAACGACGGAAAGCGCGCAGAAAGGACTTAGTGCTCATATCTGTGACCAATTCTAGATGAATGGCCCTCGTGTTGGCGCAGGTGAATAAACAAATGTAACATTTGCGTTGACCATTTTCGGTTTTCACGATCATTTCACCAGTGAAGTCCACTCCAGTTATTTGGAATGGATGTGCGTTTTGCAAACGCCATGTCGGTAATGGCGCGCGTATTGGTTGAGCATAATGGTAAACCACAAATCAATGTACAAAACCAACAGTTCCAGATGACGGACTTGGCGGTTACGCGTATTCTAGTAATCCAGTATGTTTGTCTCAACAATGTAACGGTGGCCTGTAGGCCCGAATGCAATGTTTTATCATGCGCATCAGCTATCCTAAGTTAACACCAGACGGCGCTACCTGCGTAATTCTCGTAGTCCAGTCATTCTTTCGTGAGGAAGCGAACAGCGCAGACCTTATCTAGGACCTCACTTGTAACAAAAAGTATTTAAAATAATAAGTGGTTCGCTTGGTAATCGGACCAAAGATATGAAATAAACTAGTCTGCTGGGTGGTCAGACATTAGAGAAAATAATCAGAGATCCGCTGGATCGCACTGAAGATAAAATAGTCTAGTCTGCTGGGTGGATCAGACATTAGAGAATATAATCAGGTTCGCTGGGTGTTCGAACCAAAAATAAACATAATCTATAAGTCTGCTTGGTGCTCAGACAGAACTATAATGAAAAGGAGAGTACCGTAAATGAGCAATTCTCGATCTCGAAATGTCTGGGTGACTATCGGTATGAACTCGATTCTTATTGTTTAAAGAGCTAAATATTGTTTAAATAGCTCACCTCTCATCTCAATGTTTTAATTCTGATATGTTGGAGGGCCCACAGAATTTGTTCCTTTTTTCCACAGAGTTTACTTATTAATCTTATCTTCAGAAGGGCCAAGAATAGTCTGCCGGGCGGTCAGACTTGGAGAATAACTTGTAATATAATATAAATTATAGGCAAAGCCTCGGTTCTAATTGGTCTGTCCCTCTTATCCAGGACTTCTAAGTCCCAGTGAAAATTCACCCGGATAGGGCGGACAAGATTGATTGGAACCTAATAAAACAACCAACGCCCAATAGACATAAAGCACGCAAAAGAGCCTCAAATTTATTAAATGGTTACATCACTCCTGGCACAAACGGTAGGCGTGAACCGCACTCCGTCCTAGGCAAGCGCTGAATGGATAGGTTCCACACCATTGCATCAGGCAGGAGGGTTCAAGTCAACCCTTTCAAGGGAATGAAAAGATTGACGTAATCTTTCCCCTCAAATGTCGACAGCCAACACAGACGACCTCACTTCTACTCGTATTGGAGAACAGTCAACATGGCGTGCCACGATGACCAGCAGCAGGCAAGCAGCTTGAAGCCACGCCTGTGGCTGAACGCGAACGCTAACCTTCACGGGAAGGACTTGCTACAACTGATAGGGAAAGTCCGGGCGTATGACGAGACAGCAATCGAAGCATCACTCCGTGCACCTGAGCTCCTAGCTTCGTTTAAAGAAAAACACCTTCTCCACAGCTACAGTCCGGCCGAACTATTTCAAGAATTCAAAAAATTAACAGCCTTTGACCTAGAGGTAAGCAAACAAATTTCTTTAAAAAATCTCGGTATCAATAAATGGCAACCTAGAAAAAGAAAAAGAAAACAGCCTTATGAAAAAAGATTGGTAACTAAATATCGAGTCTTTACCTCATGTAAAGTCTGAACTAAAGCCGCATAATTGATTTTATGGATCGGCAGGCACCTTCACGGTTTTTAGGAGCAAATGAGATCCGTTAAAAATTCAGCGGGATAGGCCAAGCTATACTCTTACTCTAACAAAAAAATTAATCGCCACAGGCCACTCTGCAAGCTATAGGGCTAGAAGACAACATGAACAACAGGAGACTAGTGTGTCATGCGGCAATCATATTTGCAAACGAAGAGGCCACCCTGCCGGGAATGCCCGTCGGAACCACCACCGAAAAAAATTCTATGCCTACGCCAACGCAAGCACATAAGCAAAAACAGCCCCAAGGGAAGAAGGACCAAAACGAAAAGGCCATGCCTGACGAGGAAGCTCATAAAGGGGAAAAAAGGGGGAGTAAAAAAAAAAAAAAAAAAAAAAAAAAAAAAAATGCGTTAAGCGGGCTCAGTTAAAACAGACTTGCAAGTCCATAAATGCTCAATGGGATGATGGTGGTTAATAGGAATCGTACAACGCTTGCAGATCAGGGACAGCCCATTCAAGCTTTAGACTGAATTCTTGTCGGCATTTATAAATGGAAGCTGAAAGAACATAAGCCGGGTCAATTCTACTCCCATGAAACAAATTTCGGCCAACAACTCTACACCATCATACTCAAAGTAACAATCAGAATGTTAAACCACTAAACGTTAGGTAAAATCGTCCTAGGCATGTGGATTCACTTGCTCATATTAATTTCAGGCTGAAACAGAGGAAAGTGCGGATGCCACAAGCATAAAACGACTTGCTGTTTTAGAGCAACAAATGAAAACGTGGAAGGAAACCTCCGGAAAGGTTACAGTGGACACGGCTCTAGCACAGGTGAGAGCATTAGCCGACAGGATCACCACCACTAACTCGGCCCTTATAGCAGCATTGGAAGTGCTATACGACACTGCGGTGATTCACAATCATGCCGAGAAAGAACACTTTAAAATGGCCCTCAAGGCCGTCAGAGCTAAAGACAACATGAAAGTCCCGTTGCATGGGCTAGTCATAAAATTGATTGGTACGGATGTAGCTAAGAAAATAAATGCCAGCGTTGACAGTTGGTTGAAAATCAGCAAAAAAGTGTCCTCGCCCTCAACAAATGTAGTCTCAAATCAAGATTCAAATAATGAATTCACAAATAATTCTAACCCTTCAAGCCCGAACAACTACTGGCAACCTCAAAGATGGTGGGCCCCTCCACCACACTATGGCAACAATTTTAATGGTCCAACGTGGGGGAGAGGCTTCCAAAACAGGGGTAGGAACAATTTCTATAGGGGAAGTATTAGTCGAGGAAACCCAAGGCCAAGGCAATGCTATGTCTGTAAATCCACGGAACACTTCCTGGATAAATGCCCAAAAATCGCGGCTTTATCGGCAAATTCTGAGGAAAAATAACCGATCATGAAAAATTGAAAGAAAGATAAAATTCTTAAACAAGAAACTAATGGGGAAATTAGAACCTTCCCTCTGAGACACTAGAAAAAAAAAAATAAAATAAATAGATAAATAAAAATAGTTCAAAGGTCCTTCCCAAAATAATCAAGGACTCTCCGAATCTCACTTCCAGGAGCTCCTAAGCTCCAGAAGCACACGCTTCGCGGGAGTGGGGTAAGGGGTGTCCCCTGCAAAAAGAAAAAAATAAAATAAAATAAAATAAAATAATAATAATAATAATAATGATAATAATAATAACAATTTTTTCTTTTTTGGTTGTTTTTTTTTAGGTAATCCCCGAATGGGAAACCAACCCCGATTTCGACCCCATAAAAGCATCAGCACAGAAAAACGAAGTGACATGGAAAAATTGCAGGGGACACCCCCTCCCCACTCCACCCGAGAAAAAACTACCAATTGAAAACGAAGACCTCACAGAAAGCAACTGGGAAACACTGCTACAAGCTTTTCCTCCCAGAGATCCAAATAGTTTTGTTGCTGGCATGTTGCACTCTCAAAAAGAAAGTTGGAAATTTGTTACTGACTCAGTTGATAATGACTCGTCCAAACTCGTGATGGATTGGATAAACAACGGTGTAGACATAACGAAATACTTTAAACACTTCAAAGGAAACTTCAAAGGGAAGTCTTATAATAATGACACTCCTCCTCCAGAAATCTTCAACAATCACAAATCCTGTGAATCATTCAAGGCCGAAATCACTCAACAAATTACTGAAAAATTGAAGAATGGGTCGTTAAGACTGTTGGGGAAAGTTGGAGAAGTAAATCCACCACATTTAGTAATGCCCTTGATTATGGTTCCACAAACCAACAAAAACAGGCTGTGTCACGATGAGAGATTTCTTAACTTATTCATAACCCCAATTAGCTTCAACTTAGAAACACTTCCCATTATTCAGAAACAAATCTCCAAGGGAGATTTCAAGGCAAGTACAGACGAAAAATCCGCCTACGACGGCATTTCATTATCGGAAAACTCCCAAACCTATTTCGGAATAGAATGGGGTGGCTGGTATTTCATTCACACAACCCTTCCTTTTGGATTCAAACTGAGTCCATATATCTACCAAACCACAGGCATGCAGGCTACAGAATATTTAAGGACTAGGGGCATAACTACGTTTCAGTACTTAGACGACAGATTCCTTGGCCCTTCGCAAGTAACAAAATCCCCATCCCAATTCAATAGCACGGGTATATCCTTATACACATCCACCGCCACCCTCTCGTTGCTAGGATATACTTTCGCCTTTTATAAAATAATCTGGGTTCCTACTCAAGTGCTAAAACATCTTGGCTTTCTGCTTCATTCGGTGGAAATGCATTTCTCAATTCCGACCGCGAAATTAGAATCCTTCAAAAACCTCATGAACACATTGCTCGCTCAGTCCACGGTCCACATTAAGATCATACACAGGTTTATGGGGAAATGCATATCTTTCCAGCTATGCATTCCAGGCGCAAAACTATTCATCAGAGAAATGGCTGTCGCCATCTCTGTGGCAGGCAAATCTTCAAGACCAATCCCGATATCGGGCAAACTGAGAGAAGAGATCGAAGCGTGGAAGTTTATATTTGAGGAAAATGTTCGTCTGCTTCCCTGGAGAAAAGAGCGACACTTTTCAATCACTCTTGCCTCAGACGCTTCAAAATTCGCATGGGGTGGCGTCATTGGCGAGATGAAAATTGGCGACTTCTTTCCCAAAGAAGACAGCAGACCCATTCACCTCAAAGAAGCTGAAGCCCTTCTCAATACGTTGATCTCAGTTTCAAATCAATTAAAAGACAAAAGGGTAGATGCATACGTGGACAACATGGCGCTCCTGAAAGCATGGGAGCACGAAGGTGCAAAAGACATAAACCTAAACAGGTTACTAAAAGAAAATATTTGAAATCACGGTATCGGCAAACTGCGACCTAAAACTTCTTTTCGTACAATCAAACAAAAACCCGGCCGACACTCCCTCACGCAAGCTGTCCAAACTCGATTCCATGTTGTCTCCACATCAATGGAAAATAGTACAAAACAGATACGGACCACACACCTTTGACCTAATGTCCCTCGATTCAAATGTACAATTAGACAACAAGGGCGAAGCCCTGCCACATTACACTCCGTTTCCTCTACCAGGCAGCGCGGGAGTGAACTGTTTTGCCCAAATTCTGGATCCAAAAGAAAACTACTACTGTTTTCCCCCACACGCAATGGCCGGCCCACTAATAAAGTTCATTCTAGAAGAATGCCAAAGGCCAATCAGACTCTCTCTGGTCATACCACATATCTCACCCCTACCGCCATGGTGGCCTAACCTTGAAAGAAATGCAGAATTATCCGTACTGGCTCACAAAGGTGAAGAATGTATCCTTGCCCCATCCCAAAACGGTTTCATTTCCAGCACTATAACACACAACCTTTATTTGGCAAGGTTTCAACTTACTTAAAGCGAAATAAAAAGTGAAATGTAAACTTCTTTCTCAAAATTCAGTTCCAGAAAGCCAGTGCTGAAATTAATCTGTCAAGGCTGCACGAAAGGGTACAATCGATAAAACGCAGTTTTCAGGCCACAGCATATCAGAGAAACAAATGTAAGCTTTTTCAAGACTTGGACTTCTTCGTTAAACAAATTGGCAAGGATATAAAAAGCTGCACCCCATATGATATATGCATAGCACTTCTTGCCCGGAAATCACGGCAAAAAATCCTAGCTGTAAATGTCCCAGGAGATTAGCATTCGGGACAGTAGCGGGGAAAATTTCCCAACTAAAACGAATTTTCCAAAAGGAATTGGGTCGTGAGAAACCTTGGGATATTTTTGAAAAAAACGGTAACCCAGCAAACTCACAGGAGGTCGCTGATTTCCTGAAACAAATAAAGAACGAACAGAGCATCGCACACTCCTGCCCAAAACAGGCGGTGCCGCTCTTTATAAAAAAGCTGGCTCTGATCTCCATGTATATCGACAGACGTCTGTCAGATACTCAACAAAAACCGACTTCAAAATATATCTTGGCACGAGACCAAGCGATATTTAAAATGATGTTTTTTGGCGGAGATCGGGCCCATGATGCTGGCATTATGCTCTCGCAAGAGGTAAAGTCCCTCCCTTCTAAATCGGGCTATATGATAAAACACACCTGGGGAAAAACATTCCGTCTAGACAAAACAAACGTCTTCTCCCTCTTTCGCTGCAAAGATGAAATGATATGCCCGGTGGCAGCATTGGAAAAGTATTTTGAACTGACTCAATCTCTGAACATAAACCTCTCCCACGGTTACCTCTTCAGACCAATAAACCAATTAGGAGAAGTTGAAGACAAACCCCTATCATACGAGGCGATATACGACAGGTTAAAACACTACCTGTCTACTCTGAACTTGGACGAAGGCGAAACACCACACAGCATTAGGGCAGGCTGTGCCATCTCCTTGAGGGCATTAGCTAGACCAGACCCCTCAGCAAACCAACAAATAAAACGTCACGTTGGATGGTTCTCAGACTCTTCGGTAAACCACTACACGCGCAGCAAACAGGTCGACCAGGCAAACGACCTTGCCAAGGCCATGTCCAGCATTAACCAAGGCCAAAATAATGAATTTGTGGACTTTAACTGTCTTCAGTCAGCATTCAGACTGGATAGCTAGACAATAAATTTCATGGCATCTGTTTGAGTGAAACTTAGGAAAAAGCTATTCATCTTCCAATGTTCATCTTCAGGCCTACGCACCTTTGCCGTCATATTTCACAACTGGCTGAAAAGTATAGAATAATCCAAAAATATAAAGATCTCGAGAGTTAGGTCCTCAAACGTCCTCGGGGACTGGGCATGTCGCAGCAACACTAGGGTTGTAGAACTAGCACCCCAATTCTAAAAGTCTTCACTAACTAGCACTCGTGCAAAGAAGCAAAGAAAATAAAAAATAAAAGATAAAAATAAAAATAAAACTAATCACCAGGACGTTCAACAACCATATACATGTATAAGTTGGAGTAAAGGCCTCGCAGCATGATGGTCTAAATTTGATCTGTGTTAGTTTAGTTTGAATATTCTGTGTACCGGTAAGCTTGAAATCAGTTGTATCGTATTACGCACCATTATATTAATTCATTCAGTCAATTTGAAATAAAAACCACTATGAAAAAATCATCTCGCTGTCTTTTCTTTCGTCTTAGAATTGAGAGAAATTTTCCTCAGGATGGGGTACTTAGTTCGGGGTAGACGGAAACTTACTCTCAATGCTAATACAAAGGGACCAACATCTAGCTGCTTGTGGAAGGAAGGATAGAATATTCCGCCCCAAACTGAATGAAGCATGAAGGGAGCGCTCATGGGTGTTCACTTAGGATACGTAGTTATCCTAAGTTAACACCAGACGGCGCTACCTGCGTAATTCTCGTAGTCCAGTCATTCTTTCGTGAGGAAGCAGGAGGCCAAAACTTGGTTAGGTTGAAACTGAAGACTGCACCATTCTTGGGTAAGGGCATCTCTCCCCGTATGGCAAAACACCAAAGAATGATAACCCATTTTTCAACACTCCCACCCGCCCACCCTCGGGAACAGGTGACACCTGTGAATGCTCCAGTCATGTCGGAAGAATATTCCGCCCCAAACTGAATGAAGCATGAAGGGAGCGCTCATGGGTGTTCACTTAGGATACGTAGTGATCACCAGCTTTGTGAAAGTATGCGTATGCGGCAGCAAGATTGGAAACTTCGCATTCTCACTGAGTGGTGCGTTATGTAACCTACCGCCACAACGAATATAACCCTGGTTATCAAGAAATAACTTGAGTTGTCGGACAAGTGGAGGCGGTACATGCTTCTGTTCAATTCGCATTTTCTGTATTTCGCGCTGGTAGGTGGTTTGCTGGACAAACTGAATCCATTTATTATTTGCGCGTTGAATTTCTTTGGCATTGAGAGTGGCATCATGATTTCGTTGGTCGGGTGCTTTCTTTAGATTGTCAACGAACCTAAGGACCCATGCGGAAATGCGATTTAGTCTGCGCAATGTCGCGTAACGGGTGATGTCAATAGTTTGTCCGATACCAAGCTGGTCATCGGGCTTTGCGGTGATGACGATATTTACCGGTTCAGGAGACTGTCCGATACCAACCTGGTCATCGGACTCTGCGGTGTCATTAGACAATAATGGATCGGTGTTGCAAGCTATTTGCTGCGGGAAAGAACCTGTTCTGAGCCACTCTGGCCCATGCCACCACACTTGGTTTTCAAGGAATTGCTGAGTTGTGATTCCTCGGCTAATCATGTCTGCCGGATTATCAGCAGTAGGGCAGTACAGGAAATGGTTAATGTCATAACTATTGATCTCTGTTACACGGTTTCGAACAAAGATCGGCAGTGTTTTGGTACTTTTTAACCAATGCAGTACTATCTGGCTATCAGACCAGAGGGTGGATGACGTAATTTTCAACTGTATTTGACTGCGCACGTATTTTAGCAATCGCGCGGCTAATAGGGCGGCCATCAGTTCCAAGCGTGGAAGTGTGAGTTGTTTCGTCGGGGCAACTCTTGTTTTTGCAATTACCAGGGCAGTATCTGTTCCGCAGCGTAGAAAAACACAAGCGCCATAAGCTTTTATGCTACTATCACCGAAGGCGTGGAGTTCACAAGACTCAGCTGAGATGGAATCAATGTTTGGAAAGTACTGTCGCGACATTTTGCATTGTTCAGATGCTAATTTCAAGTCTTCAGCGATAGATTTCCACGTTTTACTGAGGTTTGCTGGCAATGGTTCGTCCCATTCCAAACCTTCTTTCCAGAGCGCTTGGATGAAGATCCGCGATCTTATGGTTACGGGACTCATATGGCCCAATGGATCATAAACAGAGCTTGCGTATTTCAATACCTCGCGTTTGGTTGGTGTTTGAGTACATGAACTGTCACAAGGTTTGAAACCAATTGTATCCAAGTCGGTATCCCATTTCAGACCAAGAAGTGATGCGTTGCTACTGTCATCAAGCACACCTTCATTTTTTGCAGTTTCTTTCAGTAGTTGGCTGTTTGTTGCCCATGATCTGAGATGGAAACCACCGGATTCTACCAACTGATTTGCTGAGTTGAAATAGTCTAGCGCATTCTGTTCATTTTCAACACCACTGATTACGTTGTCCACGTAAATGTTGGTGGAAATGTCTCTGGCGGTTTCAGAGTCATTTTCTTTTAGGTGTTTACGGATGACCGCGTTTAGTATGGCTGGACTGGCGTTTGAACCGAATAGGACAGATGAGAACCTGTACACGATGAAGTCACTCTCTGGTTCTTCGGGATTAGACAACCAGAGGAACTTAGTGAAATCTCTATCTTGTTCATGTAGACCAACATGACGAAATGCCTTCTCAATATCACTACTTAGTGCTATGGGATGAAGGCGGAAACGCATGATTATGCCTGCCAAATCATTGAGAAGTTCTGGGCCTTTTTGTAAACAATCATTCAAGCTTGGTGTGGTTGCGGATTTACAACTACAGTCGTAAACTATGCGAATGGGCGTGGTAGGCGAATCCTTCTTTACACAGCGATTCGGTAGATAATGACCCAATCGGTTGTCATCATTCAATACGCGTTCAATGAAGCCACGTTGTTCCTGTTCATTTATGATGCGGTCATAGATTTTGATGGTATCAGGTGGGAGGTGCCTAACCAAGTTTCTAGTGCGCGCGTTGGCAACATTGAAGTTGGTCGGTAGGTGCAGGTGATCAGGTTTCCATGGTAGTCTGGAGAAATACTGTTTCTCACGTTTTTCAATGTTCTCAGCGCAAAATGTTTCAAAGTCATCGGAAGCTTCACAAGTTTGTTCACTAGGCCTAATGCCAATGCTTTCTAGATCCCATAATTTGGTTAAAGGATCAGTGTTTGCGGATTCGAGCGTTGGTGATATAACCATCACTTGAAAACTTCTCACTTCCGTTGGGAAGGTTGCGGTGTCACGTGACGTAGGTCCAGACAAAAGGTAACCAAGAGCGGACGAAACAGCGGTGGGGCCATCCCCTTTTAGCACGTGGTTTCCAACGAACTGCCAGTAGAAATCGGCGCCTATCAAAACTGAAATGCTAAGTGAGTTCTGAACTGTGATTGGCTGCGCTAATCTTAGGCCACGAATGTGCGGGAGGTTGAGAACGTCTGCAGTTACGCGGTTGTTCAACGGGGCGCATATGGTCGGCACAATTAATGCATTGACTTTAATGTGAGATCCGCTTGTTGTTTCAACGTTCACAGCAGCGTATTTTACTTTCTGAGTGGTTGGTTCTGAACCAAAGGTTGCGATGTTTACGGTTATCTCCCCATCCGGCTTAAGTTGTAACTGGTCGGCCAACTCTGACGTAACGAAGGGTTTAGTTGAGCCCTCATCAAATAAAGTATTGGTTCTAGTGGAGGATAGATTGAATTTTATGTTCGCACATGCGGTTTTTAGGAGGATTGAGTTCAGGGTCTGTGCACCATCTGGTGTTGCCACGGTGTTTGTATGGACTTGGTTGGCGGGTTTCGCGTTAGTGGCTGACTTATCAGCGAATTTTGATGGAGTCAGCGGATTAGCGAAAAGGGTAGCGTGGTGAAGCGTAGTGTGATGCTTTCCGGAACACATGCGGCATTTAAAATGCGACTCACAATGGCGGGATATGTGTTTGCTACTGAAACAATTCCAACATAAGTGCTCTTTCTTAACGATATCCAAGCGCGTATTATGGTCTTTAACCCTTTGGCAATCAAGCGCGCGGTGATTTCCCTTGCAAAACACACAGGGCCTTCGAGGTTGCGATTTCGCGTCACTAGCGTTGGTGAGAAGTGCTTGGGCAGATGCGGTTCTGGGGGCGCTGAAATCAGAGTAATCATGCACACTTGAATTAGATTGACTAACACAACTTATATCCCCTCGCTTTCCTGCTCGCATGGCCGATATCTCCTTACGAATTGCTTCACGTAACTCCTTCAGTGTCCAGTTGTCTGAACACTAATCCCTAGAAATATTCCTCAGAAGTTCCTCGGGTAGTTTCTCGGTGATGATGGGAATCAGGAGTTCCCCGAATGTTGATTCTGGGCGTCCGATGGCCTGCAGTCCCCATACGTAGGTCTCGACATTGTCGTGGAAGGTCTGTAGAGATGAAATGGTTTCCGTTGGTGACGGCAGAGACCATAAGGCTTTCATGTAGGCGTTGCTTAACTTGTGCTGTTGTCCATACCTTTCCTTCAAAATCTCCATGGCATTGGTGTAATTGTCACTAGTCAGGGGAAGCCCCTCGATAACGAGAGCCGCCTCACCCTTCAGCTGGGCACGGAGATATTGGAACTTCTGGATATTCTCCAATGCTGAATTCTTGTCAATGGCAGCTTCAAACGAATCTATGAAGCTTTGCCATCGTAGAATGTCCCCTTCGAACGTGATCAGTTGTAATTTCGGCAAATTGACAGTTTTTGGTTTATGCGACGTAAATGATGTTGTACTTACGGCTGCGATGGAGGCAACACTCAGTGAAGTATCCACGTTCGTCTGTGGTCAGTTTCGTTCAAGAAAGCCTTTGAAACACTTAATGTCCTCGTTTATTCGAATCACATAATCATCAGACTCTTCGAATACAGTACCATAGTCCTCGGTGCCGAGCAGTTTGTCCAATATCTTCTCGTGTATTCCTTCAATCACTTCGAGTTTAGTGGTCACAATTTCGACTGTCGCCTCTAACAAGTCTGCCTCTGTATCTGAAAGTTCCGGTTTGTCACAAATTACCCTTCCTTTGGCAATTTGTTTGTCTAGCTGAGCGCGACGGCTCTGCACTTTTTGCTTTAACTTATCCATCACAAAATCGAGAGTAGATCCTGGTCACGGCACCAATGTGCGCCTTGGTGGCACAAAGAGTAGGATCTTATGGAAAGATAATGAATAAGTTCATGCAAGGAATGAAGTGAACGCCATGGTTCCAAAAACGTGACTAACTATAATTCATAAAACAAGACAAAAGGTTACAATAATATTACAAACAATTAACATGATTCGTCAATATTAAAGAGGGTGTGATCGTATAGTGATAAAGATTAAGGAAGCTGTCAATCATGACATGAGTGGAGGATTAATACATTATACAAGACAAATGATGGGCACCAGTTACCACAATAAATAACCTAATTTGAAGGAATACATTGACAAACGTTTAAGAAGTTTCTGTAACCGTGGAGTGCTTGGTGCTGATTTGGACTTAACAATTTGTACTAATGAAGAATGATCCACAAATGCGTCGAAATCATGAGAGCGAAGAACATGATCAAAAGCTTTAACGTTAATGAAAAGACCAAACAATTCAAGCTCGCTGACTGAATATGATTGTGCTGCTTTGGGCAAACGCTTCGAATGATAGGCAATCAATCGTTCCTTGCCATCAACAATTTGCATCAAATGCATGGCTACCTGTACCGATTCTAGATGTGTCTGAATAAATCACAAATCGCCCATGTCGACTTGGCGCGTGCAAGAGAGCTGGCGATGTAAGCATGACCTTGAATTTGTCAAATGCACGTTGATGTTCGTCTTTCCAATGAAAAACTCTGCTTTTCTTGGTAAGTTCATGGAGAGGTTTGAGATGTTCCTGCAGTTTTGGAAGATACATTGAAAGATAGTTTACTGCACCTATGAACCTCCGTACTTGACGACAAGAAGTTGGTTTACTCATCTTACGAATCGCTGTGCACTTATCACTCATTGCTTCAATCCTTACGTAACCATCATCATCAACTCGGATTATATGGCCCAGGTAGACCACACGGCGTCTGAAGAGCTTTACCTTCCTCGGACAAATGCGTAACCCATGCTGAACTAATTTCGAAAGCACCTGGCGCAGATGAACCTTGTGATCCACCGAAGACCGTGAAAACAAAATGATGTCATCATGTATATTGATAAGGAACTCATGTGCATTAGGGATTTCACCTAATATCTGTGAGAGGGCCTCTTGGAACTTGCTCGGTGAAACTGTACAACCCATAGGGACCTTTTTATAGAAATATGAAGAACCACCATGATATGAATTAATACCCACGAATTTCTGTGCCTTTTCACTCAAAGACAAAGAATAAAATGCACTTTTGATGTCAAGCACACTTATAACTTTACAACCAGATCTACCTATTCGAGATATACTCTCTGTCAACAATGGAAATGGATGGTTAATTTTCTTGATCCCAGAGTTCAAATACCTGAGATCTGCTTCAAGACGACGTTCAGTTGTACCCTTTTTGGCGATGAGAAAAACTGGCGAAGTATACGATGTGTGACCTTTTTTCCAAAACACCTAACTTGACCAATTTAGACATCTCAGCATCTATAATGCGCTTGTTACCCTCAGATGCCGGATATGGACGTATATAGAAGGGGGTTGGATCAGAGAGTTCAAAATCAACCTCAATATCTGGACAATAACCTAATTCACCATATAAACTGAAGGCTTGGCGATTTTCCTTCACAAGATTATACACTTCCTCTCGCTCTGTGGGAGATAAAATACTATCAGTTAAATCCATCGACTGTCTGATTACTTCCTCTTCTGTAAGCCTGGATATTGAGTCATCAGATGTAAGATGAGGATAATGCTGCAGATTGGCACATTGGATGTCGGATAAGCTGCCTGATGGGGAGTCATGCGAGTTACCTCCTGTCGAGAGTTGCAAACTTCCGGCTGCCATCACCATATGAGTTGTGTCGAGTGACGCAATGGGCCTATGTTTTTGAAGCCGAATGGTGTCTGGCGTGTTATTTTTCACACGGATTGTTGCTTTACCTTTGCGTAATCTGAAACACATGCGATCTGGGCAGATTCTAGCCAAGTGATGGCCAGATTCCAAGATAACCTCTGAGTTACGCAATAAACTAGGAACTTTCGACCCTCTAATCTGCACGAACTTCGTCTCATTTGGTTTGATGAAAACTTGTTCAACCGGACCAAACCAAATTTTCTTTGGTTTCACTTTAAACCTGTTTGATGAAAAATCTAACTGACCACCCAATTCACTGAGAGTTGATGTACCGATAAGCATATCAGGACCTACCAGATTATTGGCAATAATAGCATAAATCCGAAACTTACTACCCTGAAAAGTGATATGCACATTGATTGCAGTGTTCGCCTCAAGAAACTGACCATTACCTGTGCGAAATCGAATGGGGTCAATCCTAACCGGTTTTAAGGTTGAAAGATACTTTGAGTTTGTAATGCATGCCTGGCTTATCAATGTTTTTGTGGCACCGCTATCTATAAGAGTCGGGATTGATTTACCATCTGGTAATATGCCCTTTATATAATTTCTCTCATTGAGTTGCAACGTTGCTGGTTGATCGCCTAAATATTCCGCGTCGACGTTCTCAGAAGGAGCTAATGTCTGTAGGTCTCTTGAGACATCGGCTCGTTCTGAAAATGGCAGTTGGCTGCTCCAGTTCCGGTCTGCTGTTGGTACATATCATATGGCGCGTTGGGCGACCTCTGCATGTAGCAAGGCTGCTGTTGACGATGCGAGGGTTGTTGCTGCTGGTCGGCCATTCGCTTCCAACATTTGGCGATCCTGTGTCCGGGAACCTGGCAGTAATGGCACTTGCCCGCAAATCTTCGTCTATCATTCCTCTCGCCGGACTGCGACCTCTGCCTGTTGTCGTATCGGGGAGGGTGTCGCTGCCGATCATTCGATCTTGGGCGGGACGGACGCGATTGTGATGAACCGTCTCTACCGCTGTCTCTTGTTCGCGAGTGTGGTCGTCCTCGTACTTGCTCTTGGGTCTGGGCTTGGTGTATTGCATCTATGCGTAACGACATTTCTGCCAATTTCTCACATATACTATCCGACTCAGGGGTGTTATCTGCTATTGTGGCGAAACTCACTTCCTTCGCGGCGTCGACTTGCGAACCCATGTCAAAATATCTCTGTGCACGGGCTGCCAGGGCGTCGGCATTGGCATCATCTGGCGCTGCCATGACGACTGCTGATTGACACTTAACGGGCAATGCCCCAAGAAACCTGTTTAAAACCTGTTGATCACCGTAGCCTATACGGTTCGCGGCAATCCGAATGCGGCTCAAAAGTTGGTATGCTGATTCGCCTGGTGTGTGTGCGAGCTCGTTGAACAAGCGAACGTTTGCAAATGCCGAATGGGTCGGACTAAAACGCTGTAGGAACGCTGCTTTTAACTCATCTACCGTCGCAAAGACCTTCCCTTCCATCCACAAACGGGCAGAACCTGCGAGCGTCCGCTTAAACCGCTGACAAACATCGAGAACTGCGGCTGCATCGGCCGGGGCCTGAAGATTGTGGGCCGTTAGGTAGTCGACAAACGACAAGAAATGAGCTGTGCACTTTTCATGGCTCAGTGCCTCGCCTTCGAAACGACTAGGAAGATAATCCGTCGGACGCAAAGCCATGATGAGGAATTATATCGATATGCGAGAGACGAATATAGGAGTTGAATATGAAGATGAACAAAGTGGTCTGCTTTATACTGTCATGCAAAAATGAAATTCAATTCTACTTACCACTTCCCAAGAATCCGTTTATCAACTGAATCCATTAACCACAGAAAGCACAGAATCGATTTTGCGAACAGGTCACAAAGAAATGTTCTCAAGACGTGAAATCAATGTTCATAACAGTCAAAAGGACTTCTATTGAAGGCACAGAGGGATGGTCACAATATCATCATCGTCTCTTCACCTCACAAGTGCAGTTCTTATTTCACAAGTGCAGTTCTTGTTTTCTGGTTATCAGCACGATCTGTGTGGAATCGGACGTCCTTTCTTCCTCACGCACCAGCACGGCGGAAACACAGCATGGCAGTGTGCGTATCTTCTCCTGGAGATCATCACTTTTTGGCACAAATAAGTTGGCAAACCGGTCGCAGACTACAGACGATGTCGTTTATGGTTGCCGTCATTGAACACGATCTGTACTCTTCGAAGAAAACCCAGTCTGATTAACAGGAATAAAGTGTTCAACTATGAACGTTTCCAGAGATGTTAGCCTCCTAAACACTCTTCCAAGCTGGAACTGCTGACTGTACCCAAGGAATTCTACTCTCGTGCGTCAGCTATCACAAAGTCATCCCTGATGACCGCAAGTAAACGCTCGTTGTTGACATTAACGTCATCGCCGATATCTACAGATCTATGTACATGAAGTATAGAACCTTTCCGTTCACTTCGGCGTTTATAGTGTCTTTCGTTGTTGTTCTCGGAGTTATATCCTGAATAACAGTTCCTGGCCGAAGGTCGCCATGTAGTATATGGGCGTGCGCCCTCCAGGTTCTTCAACTCCTAACACTTGAACAACACGTATATCTCTTTATGATGTTTATTAATCGATCTCTCCTTCACGAGAGCCAAGGCTAATCTCCCTCACTACAAATCTATCCCTTGGTATCTCTTGGCTGTCATGTAACAGAGCCTGGCATGGGATGGCACAGGATGTTCCTATTGGCTGTTGCCAAGGATACCTTATACATATCTATATACTACAGTAGGTAGATATGAAGAGAGTAAATGATCTCTACCGCATTGAAGAAATTTGCCGATACTTCATGATTAGAATTTTCTTATTGTATATTATTGGCACTATTAGTAAATGGCCATTCTGATCTGTACCAAGAGAAAGCGGGGTCCATGTCGTACCAAACAAGCTGATTCCGTTAACGACAGACATATTCATTCTACGGCTGCTGTCAATTGTGATTCTTACCAACTGTTTTACCTTGGGTTGCTTGTAGTCCTCCACCTCCACTGGAATCAGTAGCGCTGTGTTGGCATGATCCCAACATGCATGGATCCAGAACACAACTTTACGCCTTTTGAGAGCAAGTCCATAAACATGACAAAGAGACCAATGCATTCCTAGTCGGGATTCATCGGTATAACAGAACACTTCAATTTTGGGCGGACATTGCCGGTACACGTAAATATCTTGTTTGTACCATGAAACAAAATGACCAACGCCTCGATAAAGAGTTTTGTACGATGCGACCAGCGTGACTTTTTTGAACCACAACTTCTGAGTCATTCTCTGCTTCACGATGTCAAATAATAACAACTCTAGAGCATATGACTTAAGACCGCTTTTCCAGCAACTCGACTTTTTTTGTGTCGAGACGGATGACCAGAGAAGAATCTTCTTTTCATCTGGACATATAGCTGATCTACCTAACTGATTACCTTCACTGGTAATCTGATAATCAATTGTGATATCTGATACCTTATTGCCTTTCATTGTGTGAAGTGCAAATTTCACTTCGAAAGCTCTCCTGCCTCTATTTCTGAACATTATAATGAGTCTATCCTGGTAACACAGAATTAGACCCACCCGCACGTGAAGGCGAAATGATATCTTCTGATATGAAATTCTGTAGGTGCTTCTAGGATAGTAGGATTTTACAAATGTTGGCATGTTTCCTCCTAATTCTACACTGACAAACAAAAATACTTCATGGTTTGAGCAGTATTCGATATGACAATATCCCTTTGTACGTGTTAAATTTATCGATGTTTCGTATATGTATTCTTCCTGCCTTGTGTTTATCTTTTCATAAAAATACCAAAACTGTACTTAAGGACAGTTGTCAATCGCACAGTGACCAATTAAAAATGGAGTCGAGTGATTAAGACATCAGGAGGTTTAAAATGTTTGAACATGTTGAAGGAAAGAAGGAAAGATGTGACTTTCAAATTACGAATTTTTGGACTCAAAAGTTCGCAAACAGCCGACAAGGCACTACAATGGGTGATTTCAAAGTTGGTTTTGAGATTTAGTGTTAATCTTAGTGTTAATCTTCGTGTTAATCTGATGCTATTTATCCTGCTATCAGATTAAAACTAATACTTTGTTTTCTCTTAACACTTACAGCGACACTAATGATGAAACTGGAATGGAAATCTGGTAAAGCGTTAGTTTTACCACCAAGATTTTGTCTGATCCCGGGGTTTAAGTGTCACACTAAAACCAAGAGTGCGGTCTTAATCCTAGCTGTAATGTGTAATGGTGTAATGTTCTCCGCACAAGCAATGCATTTTGTATTTCCATAACACTTATGCCTCAGGCATTAACAACGAGCAGATGTCAAAGTTGGTGTTGGTTATCAACTAGCATCAGCTGACTAGTTTTGGAATTTCAAATACTTTTCTCAGTGGTTTTCTAGTCAGATATGATGATTACTGTTGTGCCCGGGGTTCTGAACAGAAGAAAGCTGATGTCGTTGCATGTAGTGAATGGCGTTATATTTAAAACCTGTAAAAATACACGACATTTAGCACCAAATATATATAAATCATGAGTTATTAGAATAACTATTTTTGGCCTGTTTGATTTCGGGCGTTACTCTCCCAACTAAAACATTCAGCACAAAATTTACCTGCTAAATGAGCAATTATAATCACAAATTCAACGATAAACCTTAAACAAATTAACACTTACGTTGACATCAGTCTAACAGTCCGCAATTAGATATACATATAAATTTAACACCAAACCGGGTCATCAACAAAATCCTATTAACATGGTGCGACTTGCTTGTCTTACATTTCGTGGCAAAGTGACGAAAGTGCGCTCCAACACGAGAAATTGCGAGAGCTTAACGAGGCGCGAAATACTAAAAAAACCAGGCGATAAATTTAAATATGAATATAAATTGAAATGTCTATTTTCGCCAATAGGTTTCATCGAAACAATTACTATGGAGAACATTAATTTGAATTGAATCCGTTGCATTTTCGGGCTTTAAAACATATTTTTATCTTTACACCAAGAAGCACATGTTTCTAAGTGTTAAGACAAGGTTTTATCTTAGTATGAGTTAAAATGTTTGATTGGCGCCAAAACCATCACTTAGTGTAAGTGTAAAACCTGGTGTGATGCAAAAACCTTCTTTGAAACAGGAGTAAAACTAATACTAAGCATTACACCTATATTCTACACCAAGCATGATTTCAATCTTGGTCTTATCCGTGGTTTTAGTCTCAGATCTGTTGTTAAAACCTCATCTTAAAACCGACTTTGAAATCACCCAATGGGTGAGTTCACATTGCTGATTAAAATTGGTGTTAAGTGCTAGTGTAACAGATTTGTAGCAGATATGTTACACTAATTATAGATATGAACTGACTTGTGTTACGTGTGTTTGTGATGGTATTAGTGTAACTGATATTGGGTGATTTTAAAGCAAGTTAACACCAACCACAGAGTTAACATCAGAAATAAACTGCCCACTCGGTGTTGGTGTTAAAAACAGGGGTTAGTGCGATCTCAGTTTATAGACCGGTGTTAGTGTTACAGGCGGTGTTGGTGTTACACTAACACTGACCTTAATATCAAGGCAGTGTTATCTTGGCTAGAATTCCAATGGGTTTTCTATTGCAACTAACACTAACCACTAGGTGTTAACACCAACGTGAGTTTATGGCTCCCACAAGGTGTCAGCAGCCATTTTCTTCTGCACGTTTTTTAAATTGTATGAGGTCTCAGCCTACTCAGGATGAGCCAAGGCCAAAAAGGGTAGGCCTATGCAGGTATGTATAACCAAAGGATGCATTTATAAATGGGTGATTTTAAAGTAAGTGTTAACACCGAATCTTAACAAAGCTAACACTAACCACAGAGTTAACATCAGAAATAAACTGCCCACTCGGTGTTGGTGTTAACAACAGGTGTTAGTGTGATCTCAGTTTATATACCGGTGTTAGTGTCAACACCATGATAAACAGGATGTTAACCTGAACCAAAAATTAGGGTGTCTATGTTAACATATATAATGTTAACATATCTGTTAACCAGATTTTAAAACCGGTTTTAAGAAAACTTTAAGCAAAAAACTGGTATTTGACCTCCCAACATGTTCTTGGTTAAAACTGTCTTGAAACTGTCTTCAGACCGATTTAAGACAAATTTTGAAACTCTGATAAAACTTTGGAAGTTTTAATCTGAACAGAGAGCTAAAAGTTTTGCACAAATGCACTACCAAATGTGCATGGTCGGTTTTAAGTCATAGAACTTTGGACTGTACTGAGGTCAAATATCAGAATAAAACCAACAGACATGTTTGCTCTATCAGAAAGAGTTACTGTTGCTCAGCAAAGAGGGGACAACTTTGAAAGAAAGCCTCCCTTCAGCGGAGAACCAATTGAGAGGCATTTGAGACTAAACCAGGGCGTGATGCATGAGAACTGGTTTTATCTTAGTTTTATCTTAAGTTTTATCTCGGTTTCAGTCTAGTCTTAATCCTAGGGCAGTTTTATGTGGTCGATTTAAGACCGAGAGTTGGTTTTAAACCGAGATAAACTTAGTTTTAACTCGATTTTGTCTTAAACCCAATACTTGACCTCAGCCAAGCTGAGTTGTGAATACACCCATTGTATTACATAGCGTTGTAAAGATTCGAGACATGTGCGTTGGCTTATTCTTCGTCTGTCATAGAATTGAAATGGGTCGCACACCGGGTGATTGACGATAACTGGTTGTTGATATGAATTACATTGACTCACCAATAAACAGAATGTGCAATGAGGTTTTCTTACGATTACTTGCACCTTGCTGCAATTAATTTCATCGCCTCGTCTTTAAAGTAATTAGTGTCGAAACATCGAACCTGAAGTCTCCAAAATATTACTTTGGAAAGGATACGGGTTATTGGTGCAACAGTGTATATTCTCAGGATAGTCACTCGCTTGGTTGTGAGACTTCCTTTGGGTGCAACAGCAAATGATTTACCAACACATACATGTACATGTACTTTCTTCAGCCACATCCAAACGTTTATCTCCCCGGCTCTGAATGAATACAGCTCACATGTTTCCCCAAGTGGTTGAAAATTGAAGCTCGGTGATCGCTCCTCCAGCGATGCTCTAACTGAACATTGTAACAATGAGCGGGCGTATGACTTGTTGGAAGGTGAATAGGCAGAATTTGGTCTTGATTTTTGGAATTGTTCAGAAATGATTCCAGATTCACAGATGCCACATAGATAAAACGCAACAATGTAACACACCAATTGTTTCTTAATTTCAGACAAGATGCTGGTTACATAAAGAGCCATACTTTACGTGTGCACTTAAGCCTTTTAGTTTGGTTATAAGACCAGACCCAGGACATCATTTTCCATTACAACGCATCGCTCATACTTGAGTTGAAACTAGTGTGAAAGTTTGAAATGTCCTGGGATAAGATATCCCAGGGAACAAAGGATTCTGCTGTGCCATTTTAGACCCTGAGGTATTGACAGTCATGGCCAATACAGAACAAGATATCATGATCGGTCAGAATTGGATAGGGCCGGACGTGTTTCCGAGGGGACCCTTTCTACTTCTCAAGTATCTAGATGGTTTTACACCATTTTCTACACTTGGGTGCACTCGAATTGATACTGGGCCGGTATCATAACTCTTTTATTCCAGCTCATATGTCAAAACGTCGTGTCATATGAGGGGTTTTATTCATTTCCAGTTAATTATATAGAGCAGAAGTGAGAACTTTGTTGCAATGACGTTTAGCTGGGCGAATATCATGATATAATAGTGGGATATGGTATGCTCTTTCAAAGAAATCTATTCTGAGGTTTTGACGATCGTTTGTGCATCCATACGGTGTCTTCAACTCCTACGAACCAGTAATGTGCGATAATTGAACGTCTGGCTTCTGTCCTAAATAATCTCCAGCCAACCGAGGCGGGGTACCAGATCTCCAAAATATAGTTGCTCGATATATTACTCAAAGCAAGAACTCTTGATGGGTGCAAAAACAATGTCAGCTTCAATGTAAATTATCCTAAACATCTCAGGCAGCACTGATGGGTGACGAAAGAACTCGTGAAGGCAAAGTCTTCCATTCCGCCATAACCCGTTAGAACTAGTATAGCGAAGGAACGCAAATTAAACGAGATGGTAACTTGACGGAGTGATTGATCTGATAATCGATATCATCTGCAACAAAATGAAAAACAGTACAAAGCCAACATTGCAGCTTGCTGCTAACACTTTTCAACAGGCATGGGGCAAATTTGTAAAGTTATATACATGTACTCCATAATTTATTCACTGACATAGATCCTAAGCTGCCCCAGCATGCTTGCTTTCAAACACAGATCTATAGATCCATGACGCTAAAAATTACTAGTATCCGAGCGCAATTTTTGTATGGTAGCATTCTGATCGCAAATTATAATGATACATTTCATATTGTGGTATCGTCTTAAACAGTGTTGAAGGAGGAAAGAGCAGGAGCCTTGGGTAATTCTGGTAGATTCCAGGGGACTGATATGCACATAGAGATAAGGAACAGAGCTTGGTTCTGGCGCAATCAGTGTTTATCTACTGTGAGATAGTTGAGACACCTATTGGCGTCACCACGTAACCTTATCTTAATTTTTTTTCTTCCCATAGAGTCTCTTTAACTAAAAACAAAGTTTAGATTTCATCGATATCATTTGAACTAATTAGAGGTCACGACGGTATTTCATTAGCAATGTCACTACTCCCCTGTCTAAATCGTATTACACTCGTCAACCCCTTTCAATCAGAATTGGTGATGTCAAATAATTCGATCAGTGATTGCATTAAGGTTGCTTCATGGCCGACCCATTCAGTGCTGAAAGTAAAGCAACCACAATGAAGATAATGGAAAGCATTTGAGCTGCATTTTTACAGAAAATACGAAAAGAAACTACCACAATCGCTAGAACTAAAAACGGCTCTACCGCATTTCCGAGGTCGTACGGCAAAGTTCACTCTTTCACTATTTTGGAAAGTGAGCTTGAAATTGTACAGGTCCAACTATCTTCGGCTTCCACTCCACGGATCGAGACAAGACACAAGAGCTCATGATCACTCAGCTCCTACCTAGGAGTGGAAACGATCGAAGAAAGTAACTGCCGGGGATAGGGCTTTCGGAGTCTGTGCACCGTGGCTTTGGATTGCACTGCCTATACTTCTTAGACGGATTGATTGTTTTATCAGTTTTAAGAATAATATTAAGATCTTTTTACGGAGTCTTTTAAAAATTACATGAATTGTTTTAAAAGTGTTTTAAAGGGAGACTATATGCAGGAGCAGAAGGGCTTATTTGGCCATCTCCAGGTGACTATACACTGTAAGGGCCCTGGGTCATGTCAGATTCAACACTAAATGTATTCCTCGTACAAGCGTCAAGCATTTCGACATACTGTGAGATGTGAGAGACCCCTATTGGCGACTTTGTGCAACATTATCTTGCCTTCCTACATCTAGCTGCTACCTATATTGTCCCTTTAAAGTGTCGTTCAATTTTTTTATGTTTGTCATGTGTATTTATCTCTAATTTTGTATAGCGCCACTGACAATTGATTTTTAAGTGGCGCTTTATTAAAATAAATTATTAACATTATTATTATCATTATCGATAAGAAATCGACACAGCACAACTGGTCTTGAATCACGATTACACACAAGCAAAAAATACGCATTTCAAATGATGAAATGATATTTTATATATGTGATGAATTACTTTTTTACGGGACCTGGGCCATTGGGAACTTGTGATTTCGTCTTAAAGCACCATTGGTATTATTAAGGGCAATATTACCCAGCTGTCGGCTGCCCAGTCTGCACCTCTTATTCTACGTTTACATGTAGTTTCCATCAACAAATTGCAAATCTTCATGAATGATCGCGCTTTTCCGACGATAATGGAAAGCACGTTGCGTTGTATAGCGGGGTGACGTAAACTCGGATCTTAATTCAGCCCTTAGTTAACACTACGAACACCAACTCCCCTTTTTCTCTCGGAAAACTCTCGAAATCTGCATCGGTCACGAAATCTCTCGTAAATCACCCGTAAAGTGCTGGGAATTGAGAATAAGGTGTGTTTAATATGAAGAAAATGGTGAAGTTTCAGTCCAATTAGCTTAATACTTATGTGGTTTTGAGGCTCCATTCAACCCGCCGTGGTTAGAAAGCTGACTCGCGGGTTAAAAGCCGTCAAAACTAACTCAGATCCCCAACCCTGAAATGGTCATGCATAATGTGCAGCGAAAATTTCATGGCTTGACAGGCTAGGATAGGTCTAGTGGGCTGTGAATGCGTTCCTCCCAGATTACGTCTCGGAAAAAGTTATGAGCATGTAGAAAGTACCAATTTAAAGGGGAAAACGGTTTACAACTTTATTTCAGGTACGTGACCAACAGGAAGCTTCCTCAGTGACCATGACCACGGATGTCATGCGTTGCAGGCACACGTGACTCAAAGTTGCGGTCCCAAATTCTGGGGAGGTTGTGACAGCAACCTTAACTTCTCACTCGAATGTCGGTTGACATGAGAATCAGGCCTCCCCAGCCAACAAGCTGGGGAAGACGATTGTTTTTTACCTAACTAAAAATATTTCTCCTTCTTCTTGTTCTTCTCACCTCTGTAGCCCAAACAGACAAGAGTTTTTCAATAAAATTTGACACACATGTCATTTGGGGGATATAAGCGAATATGGATTGCCCTTTTATCATAGATTTTATGGCGAATTTTGGCCAAATTCTGACAAAAAATTGTTTCTGGGCAACTCCTCCGTAACCGCTTGGTGCAGGAGCGCTGAAACTTTCAGGGATGATAGTTGTGCATCTAGGATCTGTGCATCTGGGAATGCATGCAATCGACGGCCTCTACTTGCCATTAGAACCACTAGCGGTCAGGTTACATCAGTGACATCACCAAATTACAACTTAATGACATCTTATTAGTCGAGATAATCAACAGCTACCCAAACATAAGCCAATCCGAGATGACCAATCCAGACAATGATTAGTAGTTTATTTAAATGACGTGGCAAAGTACGTATACTTACCTTGGGAACATGAAATCCATAGGGGATGGGTGCACTGATAAAAGCTTCATGGAGCTGAATCCCACTAATAATGCACTCTGAAGTGAGTGCGGGGCCCTAGGCCCAAATGGTTGCGAATCGACCGCTTACGAAGATGGGAGAGTGTGAGACTTCCTCATCACAGACACTATAGATGTGAAGTGCCAAAGCCAGAGCACCCTGGGGTGTTCCCAGACAGTGGACACCAAGGAAATAATAACGATGTTGACGTGGCAATTTGGTGTCCACTGCGCCTGCCTCTCCGGTTTCACGTGTCTTCTTTAGGCACACAGGTTAAACTTTTAACCATCTAGACCCACTTTTTGCCAACTGTTTGGCTCAGACCGCCCTTCAGCAGGCCATACTGCCTGGATGGACTGACCAAGATCTACTGTAGGTCAATCAAGGGGAAATTGACTCCTTGCAGTCCTGCTATCAGGATACCTCTGTATATCCAACCGTATTTCTTTGTCGCCACACGCATCTGATGAGTCTCTCTTGACGAAACCGCATTTCCTGCACCTTCATGACCTATCAGGCACACATGGTTGCTTCATACCATCAGTGCACGGTGCCCAGTAGCCAAAATCCTTCATTTTGGTCGTCTCTTGTTGCCATGAGCAACATAGCATGCAGACGCAGACTACGATGTCACTGATGACGTCACAAGGATGCCATGACGTCATCGTGATGTCATGACATCGGGTCGACAATCACAGCTGTCAGACAGTCCCTGAATGATCTCTTCATTCAGTTGCGGTCATGCAGGCGCAGTGGACACCAAATTGCTACGTCAACATCATTTGTTATTATTTCCTTGGTGTCCACTGTCTGGGAACACCCCAGGGTGCTCTGGCTTTGGCACCGCACATCTGTAGTACATGTGATGAGGAAGTCTCACACTCTCCCATCTTCGTAAGTGGTCGATTTTTGTCGCAACCATTGCAGTGCATTATTAATGGGATTCAGCTCCATGAAGCTTTCATCAGTGCACCCAGCCCCTGTGGATTTCATGTTTCCAAGATAAGTATACGTACATTGCCACGTCATTTAAATACTATTTCCCTCCGTATACTTATTTCCTTTACTGTCCAGCTGTTTCAACCTCTCCGGTTTCACGTATCTTCTTTAGGCACACAGGTTAAACTTTTAACCATCTAGACCCACTTTTTGCCAACTGCTTGGCTCAGACCGCCCTTCAGCAGGCCATACTGCCTGGATGGACTGACCAAGATCTACTCTAGGTCATCAAGGGGAGAAATTGACTCCTTGCGGTCCCGCTATCAGGATACCTCTGTATATCCAACCGTATTTCTTTGTCGCCACACGCATCTGATGAGTCTCTCTTGACGAAACCGCATTTCCTGCACCTTCATGACCTATCAGGCACACATGGTTGCTTCATACCATCAGTGCACGGTGCCCAGTAGCCGAAATCCTTCATTTTGGTCCTCTCTTGTTGCCATGAGCAACAGAGCATGCAGGCTCAGACTACGATGTCACTGATGGCGTCACAAGGATGCCATGACGTCATCATGATGTCATGACGTCGGGTCAACAATCACAGCTGTCAGACAGTCCCCGAATGATCTCTTCATTCAGTTGCGGTTATGCAGGCGCTGTGGACACCAAATTGCCACATCAACATCAAAGATTAGTAGTTTAGGTCTCATTCAGTTTCGTGTACAAGTAGGCCTACGTGTGCATTAGTAATTGGATTCTAGTGCATGTAAAAATCTATGTTAAGATATTAGCTAATATTCTCACTAAACCCCTGTTGTGGCAGCAACCTTAGCTTTTCACTCGAATGTCGCTTGACTTGAGAATTAGGCTTCCCCAGCCAACAAGCTGGGGAAGACGATTGATTTCACGAAACAAAAAAAAAATTCTTCTTGTTCTTGTTCTTCTCACCTCTGCGGCCCAAACAATTAGGAGTTTTTCAATGAAATTCGACACACATATCAGTTGGGGGATATGAGCGGATATGGCAATGTCCTTTTTGATCATTGATTGCTTAATATGCATCTATTGATTTATGGCTAATTTTTGCAAAATTCTGACAAAAATTGTTTCCGATCAACTCCTCAGTAACCGCTTGGCGATGGAGCGCTGAAACTTTCAGGGATGATAGTTGTGCACGTTTGTTTTATGTTTTTCCAGTTATTTAACTAATTTGCATAATAACGAGTTCCATTGTTTTTTACCTCGTAAGCTCGCAACTCACTTATCATTATTGCTATTGTCAAGACATTTTCAGGGAAGATGGATCAGATAGTTTGTATAACTTTAAATCCAGGAAAAGTTTGCTTCGTTCATGAGATAACCATCTTGACCCTCGATGCATTATCATTACCCAGATTTCAGACAACGCGCGTCAAAATGGGCGGAGGACATCGAGCAAAACCGCTGGAAATTCAATATGGAGATAACGAGCACTCTTGTTGATTTAGGTCAACTCCATACAGTCATGTACATGTACATGCTTTTTCATGGATTATTGACCAAAACCTGAGTTTAGTAACAGAAATTGAATCGAGAGCGGGAAGTCGGCCATTGTTAAATATGCGCATATAAATTCGAATATGACGTCACTGCTCTCTGATTGGCCAACATGTTGTAACCTCCCCGGCTCGCCAAAGAGGGTAGTATTTTTGCCCTGTTTGGCAAGCCCGGCCAATGTTCCGGAGTTGGAATGTTGTTGTTGACTTTAAAATGTCCAGATAACTCAAGTCTTGCTGACACTCTTCAGATAACTCGGACCAAACTGAACAAAATGTGTTCCTTTAGCATGAGATTCGACTCGGTTCTAACAGCTTTTTGACCATTCAGAGAACTAGAAATACCAGCCTTTATTTTTAAACTTGTGTTCATACAAAATGTCATACAATATAATATGTCTTTCGGACTTATGGTACTACGGACTTATCGGACGTCGGACTTGTGGGATGACGGACTTGGAGGGGGGGGGGGGATTGTCTCATAACTCTGATATCGCACTTGTGTTCTTTTGTGTCAGAATGAAGTAGCGCCAAACACCTTTTTCCAGGGATAGCAGCGGTATCCTCTTTGCACCCAAGTTATTTTTGTTCTTGCGATGGAGGGGGGGGGGGGGATCAGGTATTTTCAAGCCATACCTGACACTTTTGTGTACTCAAAAAGCATAGATATACATGCATACATAGTATATTGACATGCTACATGTATATTTACTTTTTATTACATCATTGTATACAGTACTACAAGCCTATGCAGTGCACAAGTGCCTACAAGATGAATCATCAATGTTCCATTGATGCTGAAAGGGTGGATGTCGTCCTGGGTGCCGACAAATGGTACCCAGGTTCGAGATCGACTGGACAATAAGCACCCTGGGTGCCATTACACTAGATAAACAGCACCCAGCTTCTTTTTGCCTGGCTTACGGCTCTTAGGGACGACGTTTCTTGCAATCTCGTTTTATCTCGAGCCGTGGTACTTGCGGAATTAGCAGTGCTCGAAATAAAAAGAACAGATAAACAGATAAAAACGCGTTTAGGGTTATAGGTCTTTGAAAGCACATTTCGGATATATCCCTCCTATATACCTTTTCTGAATAAATCATCCGAAATGAGCTTTCAAAGACCTTTAGGCCTAAATGCGTTTTTTTCTGTTTATCTGTTCTTTTTATTTCGCGCATTTCTAATGCCACAAGTACCACAGCGCGAGATAAAACGAGCTTGCAAGAAACGTCCTCGTCCCTAAGATCCGTAAGCCAGGCAAAAAGAAGCTGGGTGCTATTTGTCTAGTGTAATGGCACCCAGAGTGCTTATTGTCCAGTCCATCTCGAACCTGGGTACCATTTGTCGGCACCCAGGACGACATCCACCCATTCAGCTCCATTGATGGACCAATACGTAGATGGATGATGAAGAATCCCAATATTAGGTCCATGAATTGAACCCATGGTCGTATCTACCATGGGCCCATCACTGATCGATCGATGGAATCAGTTTTAATATTTTGACAGGCAATCAAAGAATTATCTTAGAAATGGTGAGCATTTCTTATTTTTCGGAATTCTGAAGACTGTTTCTCGTTGGTTCGTATTCTGCTACACACGTTTTTATGGGACCCACCGTCGTTGGGCCTATGGTGGAACACCACCAATGGATCGTCCATGGGCCAGCAGTGGATCTACCATGGGGATCTGTATTTAACATAGTTTGTGATGATCATCATAGATCCATCCATTGGGCCATCAATGATCCGTGCATAGACCCTTTTACCGTTTTTTTAACAACAATATCATTCGGTGGCCACTTTCGTAGTCCAAGATAACTTTGGTCCTGGAGCACCTACATTTTTACTGCCAGGGTTTGCAGCGAGATACGAAGAGAGTAGGCTATAATGATCTCTACCGCCCTAAAGAAATTTGCCGATATTTCTTGATTAGAATTTTCTTATTGTATAATATCGGCACTATGAGTAAATGGCCATTCTGATCTGTACCAAGAGAAAGATGTTTCCGTGTCAGATCATGCAAGCTGATTCCGTTAACGACAGACGTATTCATTCTACGGCTGCTGTCAATTGTTATTCTTAACAACTGTTTTACCTTGCGTTGCTTGTAGTCCCTAATAATCACTGGAATCAGTAGTGCTGTGTTGGCATAATCCCAACATGCATGGGTCGAAAACCCTACATTATGCCTTTTCAGAGCAAGTCTATGACAAAGAGACCAATGCATTCCTAATCGGGATTCATCAGTATAACAGAACACTTCAATTTTGGGCAGACATTGCTGGTACACGTATATATCTTGCTTGTACCATGAAACAAAATGATTAACGGCTCGATAAACTGTTTTGTACGATGTGACCAGCGTGACTTTTTTGAACCACAACTTCTGAGTCATTGTCTGCTTCACGATATCAAATAATAACAACTCTAGACCATATGACTTTATTCTTCTATGCCAACATCTCGACTTTTTGTGTGTCGAGACGGATGACCAGAGAAGAATCTTCTTTTCACCTGGACATATATCTGGTCTACCTAGCTGATCATCTTCACTTGTAATCTGATAATCAACTGTGATATCTGATACCTTATTGCCTTTTATAGTGTAAAGTGCAAATTTCACTTCGAAAGCTCTCCTGCCTCTATTTCTGAACATTATAATGAGTCTATCCTGGTAACACCGAATTAGACCCACCCGCACGTGAAGGCGAAATGATATCTTCTGGTATGAACTTCTGTAGGTGCTTCTAGGATAGTAGGATTTTACAAATGTCGGCATGTTTCCTCTAAATTCTACACTGACAAACAAAAATACTTCATGGTTTGAGCAGTATTCGATATGAAAATATCCCTTTGTACGTGTTAAACTAATCGATGTTTCTCGTATGTATTCTTCGTGCCTTGTGTTTAACTTTTCATAAAAATACCAAAACTGAACTTCAGGACGGTTGTCAATCGCACAGTGTACAATTAAAAATGGAGTCGAGTGATTAAGACATAAGCAGGTTTGAAATGTTTGAACATGTTGAAGGAAAGATGTAACTTTCAAATTAGGAATTTTTTCGACTCGAAAGTTCGCAAACAGCCGACACGGCACTGCAATGGGTGATTTCAAAGTTGGTTTTGGTTATAACACTGAGATTTCGTGTTAATCTTAATGTTAATCTTCGTGTTAATATGTTGCTATTTATCCTGCTATCAGATTAAAACTAATACTTTGTTTTCTCTTAACACTTACAGTGACACTAAAACGAGAACTAATGACGAAACCGGAATGGAAATCTGGTAAAGCGTTAGTTCTAACACCTAGACTTTGTCTGAGCCCGGGGTTTAAGTGTCACACTAACACCAAGAGTGCGATCTTAATCCCGGTTAGTGTAATGTTCTCCGCACAAGTAATGCATTTTGTATTACCATAACCCTTATGCCTTAGGCATTAACAACTCATGTTACTCATGTTATGTCACAAGAGCATCAGGGGAACCGCTCCAGTGTATCTTCGGGACCTTTTGCAGGTTCAGCAACCATCACGTGTTTTACGATCTTCTGATGGTTTGCTTTTGGTGCAGCCAAAAGGTAGGCTGGTGACTTATGGAGACAGGGCTTTTTCTTGTATTTCACCAAGGTTGTGGAACAAATTACCACTCAATTTAAGACAAATCATTAACACCCCTGTCTTCGTAGGGCATCTGAAATCCTACCTCTTTGCTCGCTACAATATGTAAGGTGTCGTTGATCACATTTTGTGGAGTCTGGCACCTTAAATACGTTAATTTTGATTGATTTGATTGATTGAACAATGAACAGATGACAAAGTTGGTGTTGGTTATCAACTAGCATCAGCTGGCTAGTTTTGGATTTTCAAATACTTTTTTCAGTGGTATTCTAGTCAGATATGGTGATTACTGCTGTGCCCGGGGTTCTGCACAGAAGAAAGCTGATGTCGTTTCATGTAGTGAATGGCGTTTTATTCAAAAGCTGTAAAAATACACGACATTTAGCACCAAATATATATACATCATAAGTTATTAGCAGAACTATTTTTGGCATGTTTGATTTTGGGCGTTATTCTCCCAACTAAAACATTCAACACAAACCCCAATAATTTACCTGCTAAAGACAAGCAAGTCGCACCATGTTAATGTGATTTTGTTGATGTCCCGGTTTGGTGTTAAATTTATATGTATATCTAATTGCGGACTGTTAGACTGATGTCAACGTAAGTGTTAATCAGTTTAAGGTTTATTGTTGAAATTGTGATTATAATTGCTTTACGCTTCGTGGCAAAGTGACGAAAGTGCGCTCCAACACGAGACATTGCGAGAGCTTAACGAGGCGCGAAATACTAAAAAAAACCAGGCGCTAAATTTAAATATGAAAATAAATTGAAATGTCTATTTTCGCCAATATGTTTCATCGAAACAATTACTATGGAGAACATTAATTTGAATTGAATCCGTTGCATTTTCGGGCTTTAAAACATATTTTAATCTTTACACCAAGAAGCACATGTTTCTAAGTGTTAAGACAAGGTTTTATCTTAGTATGAGTTAAAATGTTTGATTGCCGCCAAAAGCATCACTTAGTGTAAGTGTAAAACCTGGTGTGATGCCAAAACCTTCTTTGAAATAGGAGTAAAGCTAATATTAAGCATTACACCTATATTCTACACCAAGCATGATTTCAATCTTGGTCTAATCCGGTCCCTCATCCTAAAACTGACTTTGAAATCACCCAATGGGTGAGTTCACATTGCTGATTAAACCTGGTGTTAGGTGCTAGTGTAACAGATTTGTAGCAGATATGTTACACTAATTATAGATATGAACTGATTTGTGCTACATGTGTTTGTGATGTGGTTGGTGTAACTGATATTGGGTGATTCTAAAGTAGGTGTTAGCCCGAGTGTTAACACTAAAGCCAGCACTAACCACAGAGTTAACATCAGAAATAAACTGCCCACTCGGTGTTGGTGTTAAAAACAGGGGTTAGTGTGATATCAGTTTATAGACCGGTGTTAATGTCAACACCATGATGAAGAGGATGTTAACCTGAACCAAAAATTAAGGTGTTTAGGTTTAATATATAATGTTAATATATCTGTTAACCAGATTTTGAAACCGGTTTTAAGAAAGTTTTAAGCTAAAACCGGTATTTGACTCCCAACATGTTCTTGGTTAAAACTGTCTTGAAACTGTCTTTAGACCGATTTAAGACAAGTTTTAAAACTCTGATAAAACTTTGGAAGTTTTAATCTGAACAGAGAGCTAAAAGTTTTGCACAAATGCACTACCAAATGTGCATGGTCGGTTTTAAGTCATAGAACTTTAGACTGTACTGAGGTCAAATATCAGAATAAAACCAACATACATGTTTGCTCTATCAGAAAGAGTTACTGTTGCTCAGCAAAGAGGGGACAACTTTGAAAGAAAGCCTCCCTTCAGCGGAGAACCAATTGAGGGGCATTTAAGATTAAACCAGCGCATGATGCATGAGAACTGGTTCAGCAAATCCTTGAGTTTTAGCCTGGTTTTATCTTAGTTTTATCTAAGGTTTTATCTCGGTTTGAATCTAGTCTTAATCCAAGGGCAGTTTTATGTGGTCGAATTAAGACCGAGAGTTGGTTTTAAACCGAGATAAACTTGGTTTTAACTCGGTTTTGTCTTAAACCCAATACTTGACCTCAACCAAGCTGAGTTGTGAACTCACCCATTGTATTACATAAAGACGATTTCGGGCATGTGCGTTTGCTTTCTCGTCGTTTGTCATAGAATTGAAATGGGTCGCACAACGGGTGATTGACGATAACTGGTTGTTGATATGAATTACATTGACTCACCAATAAACAGAATGTACAATGAGGTTTTCTTACGATTACTTGCATCTTGCTGCAATTAATTTCATCGCCTCGTCTTTAAATTAATCAGTGCCGAAACATGGAACCTGATGTCTCCAAAATATGACTTTGGAAAGGATCCGGTGTGACAGCGGATATAGTCCCTCTGGAGTCATAGTCCGGTAGCATTGTATTTGACAAATTAAGCAGCATGATCTATTGTACCGCTAACCCTAACCAAAACATTTAGCAATGCGGGCTATTGTTACACGGACTATCAGCCCTAGGACTACTATCCCTTGCACAGCGGGTTATTGGTGCAACGGTGAGTATTCTCAGGATAGTCACTCGCTTGGTTGTGAGACTTTCTTTGGGTGCAACAGCAATGATTTACCAACACATACATGTACTTTCTTCAGCCACATCCAGACGTTTATCTCCCCGGCTCTGAATAAATACAGCTCACACGTTTCCCCAAGTGGTTGAAAGTTGAAGCTCGGTGATCGCTCCTCTAGAGATGCTCTAACTGAACATTGTAACAATGAGCGGGCGTATGACTTGTTGGAAGATGAATAGGCAGAATTTGGTCTTGACTTCTGGAATTGTTCAGACATAATTCCAGATTCACAGATGCCACATAGATAAGACCCGATAATGTAACACACCAATTGTTTAATGGCAGACATGATGATGATTACATAAAGAGCCATACTTCACGTGTGCACTTTTAGCCTTTTAGTTTGGTTATAAGACCGGACCCAGAACATCATTTACCATTACACCGCGTCGCTCATACTTGCAAATGAAACTGGTATGAAAGTTTCAAGTGTCCTGGGATGGGATATCCCAGGGAACAAAGGATTCTGCTATGCACTTTTAGACTCTGAGGTACTGACAGTCATGGCCAATACAGAACAAGACACTATGATCGGTCAGAATCTGATAGGAACGAACGTGTTTCCGAGGGATCCTTTTCTACTTCTTAACAGTATCGGATCTAGATTGTTTTTACACCATTTTCTACACTTGGGTGCACTCGAATTGATACCGGTGTAACATCTGTGGTTGTTCCCCATGTGTCAGTGTTTCCAAACAATAGGCAGCTAGAGAGACCATGACTTTTCAATAGGGGGGATACACAGAAAAACTCGTCAATCTATTTTTGAGCGTTCCGCAACAATGATGGGAAACACTCAAAAACAGAAACACTCAAAAACATTACACCGGGCCTGGTGTCATAACTCTTTTGTGCCGCCTCAAGTTAGAGACAAGACCACCATTGATTTTCCAAGCCATTTCCAGTTATTTCAAATGCCCGCCGTCAAATACTGCGTAAGGTTGTGAACCTGAAATTCGGATATGATATACGGGTTAGTCTTGGGAGTAACTAATGCGATTTAAACTGGTAGTTGACCACGTATTTTTTTTTAAATTGACAAGTTTGACACAAGTGGACAGTTTTACCCATTTCGGCCATTTTCACTCCAAATTTGATTGACGCCCCCTATTGCCAGGTTGTCAAAATTCAAAATTAATTTTTTACCAAACAATTTATTTATATCTGTAGACTTGCCACCGCAAATACTTTTTCAATACCTCTCCAAATATGTTCTTGATAGTTAAAAACATGCACTGTCTTATTGATAGGCCTGGACCCTCCAACCTATGAATATAATTCATTGGTGGTATTGTCTCGTTAAAACGTCTTGTCATGCGGGTTTTCATTTTACTCAGTGGCCATGACGTTAATAGCTGGGCGTACGTAGATCATGTTCTTGATAGTGGGATATGCTATGATCTTTCAAAGTAATCTTTTCTGAGGTTTTGACCATCGTTTGTGCATCCCTCTGTGATGTTTTCAACTCCTACGAACCAGTGAAGTGCGACAATTGAACTGGCTTCTGTCCTAAGTATTCTCCAGCCGGCCAAAGCAGGATACAAGCTCTCCAGAATATAGTTGCTCGATATCTTACTAAAAGAAGAACTCGTTGATGGGCGTAACAACTAGGTCAGCTCAAGTTATCCTAAACATCTCAGGCAGCACTAATGGGTAACGACCGAACTCGTGAAGGCAAAATTCCATTCCGACATAACTCGGCAGAGCTAACATAGAGATGGAACGCATATAATAGAGGTAAACGAAATGGTTATTGACGGAGTGATTGATCTGATGATCGATACTATTATCGATCAGTGCAGGCTCACAAATGTATTGTCATCTGCAACAAAATTAAAAACAGTGCAAAGCCAACATTCAAATCATTTTTCAATAGGCATGGGGCCAATTTGTAAAGCTAGAAATACTATAAAATATTGATCCTAAGCTGCGCCAGCATGCTTGCTTTCAAAAACAGATCTACATGTAGTAACCGTGCGCAATTTTTGCACGGTAGCATTTTAGGACGCTGTTTGGTCACAATGAATGATGTATTTGATATCGTCTGATCGTCTTAAAGGAATAAGAGCAGGAGCCTGGGGTCCAATTCTAGTAGTTTCCAGTCGATTTCGATATACACGTATAGGCAAAAGAATGTCATTTTTGGCGGCCATTTTGAACTCCAAGATGGCGGCCATTATAGCGTCCTAGCATTTTGGCAATAGGCGGTTTTTAAAACTTCTAACGGCATTTGGAACCACTCCTGAAAATTTTTAAAACTGTAACCGAAAGACGCATATACAGCCACTTTTGCAAACACAAGCTGACGGACTAAAAATTCCAATGATGATATTGTACATCCACGTTTGCATTACATATCAATATAACAAGTCATGCCTATTTCTATATCTAAGACTTGAAACAAAATTGGCAAATTGTGGAACCGTTTCAAAAAATGGTTTCCAATAAACTATGAGAAGTGCGTATGATTTGCCTTGCACTCAAAACCTCAATGGCAAGTTTGTCCAACCAATTACGGTTGCTCAACTCTTTAGAAAAAAAACACAATTAATTACCTTAGTTATCATGAGTTATATAATATTTCATGAAAATGAGCAGAAACTTATAGCGTTTGTATATAAGTCTACACAACACTATTGCAAGTCTGTTGAAATTTATATTCACTCAGCTCGCATTTGGACAATGGGAAGGGGCGCAAGGCACATGTTCGTTTTGTTTACAATATTGGTGATGTTATAATGAAGCAGATTTCTTTGTTTTCGAATTCAAGACCAAAAGTGTTATTCGAGGGGTACTTACTGTATGACAATGCCATAACATTAGAGTGGGTGATTCGCCTCCTCACCCACCATGATTGTCAATCCAATTAATTTAATGTAAACAAGAACACGGACATCAACCGGTCAACAGCCAAATGTCCTGTTCCATGTCTGGGCGTGACTCTTACACTACGGTGACTACCACTCGCAGAGAAATCGGTAAGACGGATGAGCATAAGTTTATTTTACGTTCAAACTAGTAGCGCAGCCTGGGCGAAACATTTCTAACCAATCGCACCAAAGGTAATAACCCTTACGTTCCCGGACGGTTCGAATATATGAGACATTTACTCAGCAAGTTCTTTTTAAACGTGGCGTTATACCACGTGGTACGCCTACCCCACCCTCACCGGGTCCCAGACGAACTTGGCCTCAGAGTCCAGATTCAAATTGGTACACAACATGCACCGTGCTAAAGCCGGTGGCGTTGTTGTTTACCGCCATATTGTTAATAAGCCATGATACGTCAAACACAAGTTTTCGTGGTGCCCCCCTGCAGCGCCACGTTATTTTTAGACGGAAACCACCTATGCCACGAGGTATTTTCAGAAAGAAACTCCTCAACCCCGTGGGTGATCATCAAATACAAATTTCTCAGTCTCCTAATTTCTGTATGGATTTCTATGAGGCAAGGGGAAAATATTCATTTTATCGACTTTGGAAATAATAACTTCTAAAGTACACTGTTGGGCAAAATGGTTGTCACCCCTGCGATGGCAGATATGATTTCATATCCATTTTTAATTTATTTTGATATGGTTAACATTAATGAGTGGAAACTTTGCAGTTGTATACACATGGTATTAACGGGTGTTTTTGGACCATAAACTTGCACATGTTTGCCATCAATTGCTTATTAATTGACATTTTATCTACAGAGGCTCAGCAGGGACCTAAACTATGGAAAACATCTTTGCCACTGTTTCACTCTGTTCTCTCCATCTGACCAGATTTGATTGTCCAAATTGATAGGAATTGCACAATTGGGTAATTTCTCACTGCTTGCATAACTAATATCGCATATTGTTCCCCCCCCCCCCCTGGGCTGCAATGAGCGCTGCAATTCGTCGGGACATGCTTGTAACGAGGCTTTGTAACCTTCGTTGGGGGATTTCGCCCAAATACGGACAATTGCATCTCCAAGGTCGGCAAGGTTCTGAGGCTGAGGGTCCAAATTTTCGAGTTCTCTGCCGATATGGTCCCACAGGTGCTCTATGGGGTTCATATCCGGGCTGTAAGGAGGCCAGTCCAGACGGTTGACGTCTTGTTCGTGCAAGAAATTGTTCACTATTGCTGCTCTGTGGGGTCTGGCGTTGTCGTCTGCTAATGTCCAGTTGTTGCCGAAGTGGGCCCTTGCTTCTGGCAGCACGTGATCTCGGAGGATCTCCAAGTAGAGGAGACCGTTTACATTTTGCTCTAAGACGCGGAGTGCAGTTTTTCCATGATAGTGAATGGCGCCCCAGATATGGACTGAACCACCTCCAAATGGAACACGCAGGCCAACACAGTCTTCCCGAAGCTGCTCGCCTGGTAATCGACGAACTCTGACCCTGCCATCAACACGGAACAGCAAGAAACGGGACTCGTCACCAAAGACGATGTGGCGCCACGTTTCGTCCGGCACGTCAGCATGCGCTCTCGCCCACAGAAGCCGTCGACGTTTTGCCGCATCTGTCAATTTTGGACAGACTACCTGCCTTCTTGCATGATACCCGGCAGCAATCAGCCTACGGTTTACCGTTGTCCAACTAGCGTCAACATTATCCAGGTTGTGCAAGTCATTGCGCAGCTGTGTCGTCGTTGTCTTACGATCTGCACGGCAACGACGCAAGAGATGACGGTCGTCTCTTTCATAAGAGATGCGAGGACGACCAGTAGATCTCCCAACGTTAACAATACCGTCCTGTCGCCACTTCGAATTTCACCTGTGCACCGTCCTTTTCGAAAGTCCCATCACTTCGGCGATGGCGCCAGGACCTTGCCCGCTGCACCACCTTCCAATGGCCTCACCTCGCTGAATTTGGCTTTATGGGCCGGGCATGACAAGTTCTGCATTCGCTGGTCAAGAAAATCCAATAGGATTGCGTTGGTTAACCAGGAGAATGCACGAACGCCAAGTCGGCTGTGGACTAGGCATAGGACCGAAAGGACATGGTCAGCAGAAGCACTCCTTTTATAGTGTCTTATTACATCACACGACTGCCATACCCTGTGACAAAATTGAATTAGGTCTCTCATGTCAATTTCAATCTAAGAATGAAAGAAACCTGACCATGATTGTGGAGAAATATGGATATAAACCTGAAACTCACAATTGGGGTGACAACCATTTTGCCCAACAGTGTATTGTTGTGTGTTTTTACTTCCCGTTTTGGCCGGCAAACTTCATCTCAAGGAGCTAGATGCACTGTGTATTTGCTATATGAGTGCCAAATGTATAAGCAGTTGTATAGCCTACCTGACACCGTGTGTATAGTCGCGTGCAACGAAATATTTGCTCTAACGAAAGCGAAAATATTGTGTTATGCGTGGCCTTTTCCAGCCACCGTAGGTAAACATTCAGGACGCAAATATTCATTGATGCCATCCATAATTTGATGTGTTAATGTCTACGGCAGCAAATACCCAACTCGTTCACGCAATACGTTGTAAACTGCTTCCCTCCACCAAGCACGTAGAGGTTACAGTTGACAGAATGGTTTACGAGAGATCGCTGAAGCTGTCCATACAATCACCACTACCACGGATATTTTGATCTTTTTTGTCTCAGAGATCACGTATGATGTGCATCATATGATGAACGCAAAGGACACTAACATAAGCCTTTTGGTAAAGCGTTTGGGTCTAATTTTCCTGATTTTTCGTCTTCGCCGAGTTTATTCCTATTGGACGCAGTCACCTGAATGACGCCCCATAAGATTAGAATATTAGATATGAGGATAACAGAGAATGGAATGAATACCAAGACAGTAGACTGATATACCGCTATGATTACTTCCACCCAGTGATACTCTTTGACACTAAGGACAATACTATCGATGTTACCCTCAATTAATCGGACTTAATGTTAACATCATGTTGATATTAACAAGACATTAGTCAATGCAACAATCTTCCTTGCATGTGACACTGTACACAGAGCTTTTGCTTTCAACGGGTACATGACTGCGCACGCGCGATCAGCAGAATAGGCGGCAAGTGCACGCCTTGATGACGCAGCACTGGAATAAGATGAATAGTTCACCCAGCTGATGATTAAAATCACAAAGTACATTAGCAAATATATATATTCTCCACTTTATTTTAGAATCCCCCCCCTCCGCTTGTCAGTATTTTCGCACTCTACATGCGTCAAACACAAAAACAATGGATAGTACAACATGTACGTCTACTCGCCGTGGTACATATATGAAATCAGTCTATAATCGTATGGATTTGCAATGGTAGTATATTACAGTCCAGCACTGAAATGCCAATCAATCTGTATGAAAAATGTATATCTAATGGAAAAGATATTGATTTGTGTAAAATGCACGTTCATTATTGTCCCGAATATTGTAGATGATTGTCCGCGATTTAGCAATGATTATCATATACAACATTTTTAAGGCATCCTTTTTTATTCTATATATTTGCACCACTCGAAAAATATTTACCTCAGAGTACATGAAATATGTACATGTATAATGCGCTTATCTTCTTTTCCTTTTTTGATAGTGCATAATATGTGCTACGAGCAGCTGCAAGGTGCAAAGCTCCTGGTTGTTCTAGCTAATGCCTTAAATGCATTAGATAAAGCATCATTTTGAAGACGAATGCATTAAATACGCTGTTCATACTTCCATAATGTTTGTATAGAAAGCATCCTTACCGAAGTATTGTTTTAATGTTTGGTAGTTTTGAAACTTGAGACCCAAGAAAAACGGCAAGTAACCCAGAAAGAATAACAAAAACACTAATGTGCCCACAGGCATGCACTGATGTGGATATACTCCCTCTTCGTGGTTATGAGGAATCGTGAAATGACATTCTTGAATATCTCGATGATAGATACGAATTCTGACCATTTATTGAGTAAATACCAACGAGGTGTACTTGTCGTTTTCCATTGAGTAGTTGCAGTTTCTGTGAGTGTTGCCAAGTCCTCGGTCCATGATATGTTGATTATATCTACCATATTTCTGCCATTACACGCTCTAATTAACATGATGATACTGTTTGCATGATTTTCGTAATACGATATCGCAATGATTTATCAAGATCACTGTATTATAAGTCTACACAAATCGCAAAGTGTGGCAACCTCTAGCAAGAATATCGAAATCGTGTTGCTCCAATCGAAGGTTAAGTACATACACTAGTCAATAACTTTAAGCAGTTTAAGATAATTGACTGATATCATTTTCTTTCCACCGCCGATGTAACGAATTCTCGAAGGACGGACTAGTAATAGGTTGCCATTGTCAGACGCAAATATTGTGCGCGCAGCTCTAATTTTGTTAAGGCGAACGCGATAGTTGATAAAATCTTTAACCTCCTCGCAATACTTGTATACATAATTTCTCTGATTCTTGCCAATGGAAAACAAATCATCCTGACCATCCTAACAGAAGCAAGAAACCAGTTATGTGTCTATTGAAGACATTACCAAAGAACATTAAAGTTTGTTATTGGGAACCATGAGCATTTTCCTACCAGAAAGTGCCACTCCCCAACAATCTCTTGACAGACCGCCAGGGAAAGCTTTCTCCACTTGACAGCCAGTATCATAACTGTCACCTGCACGGCCACATCTCTTATAACAAGGATAACTTGACAAAGAAAAATGGTTTAATATCTAATCATCGCAAATAACGGTACATGCATTCAAGCTTAGCCACAGAACACGAAACTACTTTGTATAGAGACACACGTAATCAGAGATTTGCTATTTTTCCCACCCCGTAGAAAAAAAGAGCGAAAAATCAACACATTTAAATTACCCATTCAACAAAGCAATTACTGGAAAACCTTGTCAGTGAATAGGTTCAATATTTTAAAGACAAAGGGAGTATGCATGTCTCCTTACGTCAAATGTCATATCTTTAGCATAACAATCACTTGCTTCAACTATAAACCAGCTTCAACACCGCAGACATCTGATATGTTTTTGTCTGACTTTGAACCTTGTACAATATCTGAATTGAAAAAAAATAAAGTCAACATCAGTCATCTATACTGGATCCCATTCCCTGCCAACGTTTAAATAATGTATTACCGAATATATTCCCGTCCTTCGTCGAGCACATCAATTGCTCTTTGTCGACTGGTGAATTCCCCGACAGTATGAAACTAGCAATTATAGCCCCTATTCTGAAAAAAAACAGGGAGCGGATATGTCTGATCTTAAGAACTATCGACCCGTCTCCAATTTGTCGTTCATTTTGTTTCATAGCTTCTCGAACGTGTGGTAGCAATCACGCTCCACAAAGCCATCTTGCGACTAGCAATATGTTCAACCCAAATCAATCTGCTTACCGTCCTGGTCACAGTGTGGAGACTGCCGTGCTATCCATTACCAACAGTGTTCTCGAGAGTTTCGACAAGAGAGACGGTGTCGCAATGGTTCTCTTAGACTTATCCGCTGTCTTTGATACCATTGATCACAAGATTATGATCTCGCATTTGCAAACCGTTTTCGGTATCCAAGGCGCTTTTTTGGTTTGAATCATACCTGTCTGGTCGTTAATTTCGGGTCAAGGTCGGCGATAGTCTGTCCGACATCTATAATCTGCTGTTCGGGGTGCCTCAAAGAAGTGTCTTGGGACTACTGCTTTTTTTCTTGTTATACCTACCCATTGGCTAAAGTCATCGCAGGCCATGACACCAGTGGTCACTTTTCCGCTTACGACAGACAGAACTGGCACGCCTTTAGCTTTTATGACCCCACATCGTTGGTCCAAGTGATCGCTACAAGATTAAAAACTGCCTTAGCGATGTGCGCCTGTGGATGACGGAGAATAAGCTCCAGCTCAATGATTTAGAGTTTTTTATTGGTACGTTCTCCTGATCAAAATGATAAACTAGTGCTTAGTGATGTCAATCTAAGAATCGGTGACGTTCAAATTCGTTCAAGTGAGTCGGCAGGCAATCTTTGCGTACTTTTTGATAGTAAGTTAACTTTTCACATACAGTATATCTCAGGTTGTATCGGCCAGTTTCTTTTATATGCGTAATATTGCATCTGTCAAGAAATATCTGCCTGAAGACCATTTGAACAATCTTGTGCACACTTTTATCACATCAAGACTTGATTTCGGTAATTCCTTGTTTTATAGTTTCCAGGTCTGTGAAACGCACCGCCTCCAGAAACTTCAAAACCAAGCAGCCATGCTTTTGACGGGTAAAAGAAAATCTGTTATTTATAACTTCTATTGGCTCCCGGTTCAACAACGGATTATGTTTAAAATTTTAATTTTTGCTCTCAAAGCCGTTCATAGCACAGGCCCCGACTATCTTCGACTTCCACTTCACGGATTGAGACAAGACACCAGAGCTCATGATCACTCAGCTCCAACATTGGAGTGGAAACGGTCGAAGAAATTAACTGCCGGGGATAGGAGACTCTAGGCAGGAGCAGAGGGGATAATTTGGCCATCTTCAGGTGACTAATATACACAGTAAGGGCCCAGGGTCATGTCTGATTCAGCACTAAATGTATTCCTCGTACAAGCGTGAATAATTTCGACGTACTGTGAGATGTGAGGGACCCCTATTGGCGACTTTGTGTAACATTATCTTGCCTGCCTACATGCAGCTGTTGCCTATATTGTCCCTTTAAAATGTCGTACTATTTTTCATTTTTGTCATGTGTATTTATCTCTTGTAAAGCGCCACTTACAATTAATTTTTACGTGGCGCTATATAACAATTATTAATATCATTATTATCATTATTGATAAGAAATCGACACAGCACGACTGCTCTTGAATCACGATGACAAACAAGTAAACAAAATACACATTTCAAATGATGAAATGATACTTTATAATGTGATGTATTACCTTTTTATGGGACCTGGCTATTGGGTACTTGTGATTTCGTCTTAAAGTAGCATTGGTATTATTAAGGGTAACATTACCCAGCTGTCGGCTGCCAAGTCTGCACCTCGTATTCCACGTTTAAATGTAGTTTCTATCAACAAATTGCCCAAAAAAGGAAAAAATTCAAAATCTGACTGAATTATCACGCTTTTCCGACGATAGTGGAAATCAGTTTGAGTCGTATAACGGGGTGGCGTAAAGTCGGATCTCGGCGTGCACATACCACGTTGCGGGAAAGGTCTTCCCCGCCAGGACTTGTGCGTAGTGAAAATATCAAATAAACGCCTCTTTAAGAGCTGAATTATAACTGAAAAAGCATCAAACATGCACGTTCAGGAAAATGGTTTACTGACGAACCAAAAGAAGAACAAACATACTGCAATAAAAAGCCGCTCGTCATTTCTTTATATGGACACATACCACTAGAAATTAGGCTATCACAAACTATTGTGTAGAAGCTTTGGGAATTAACTTGTTTTGGAAAAGTTGAAAATACAGATGTATAGTAGTTCTCTGCAGTTGAGATCAATGCGTGGTCTCACCACACCAGTTGAATGGTGTTTTGCATTTTTTCCAAATTGTGAGTAAGGTGTGTTTAAAATGAAGAAAATGGTGAAGTTTCAGTCCAATTAGCTTAATAATGTGGTTTTGAGGCTCCATCCAACCCGCCGTGCTGAAAAAGCTGACTCGCGGGTTAAAAGCCGTAAAAAATCATCCCTGACTTTAGACCCCCCCCCCCCCAACCCTGAAATTATCATGCATAAAGTACAATGTAAATTTCATGTTTTGCTAGGATAGGTCTATTTGGCTGTGCATGTGTCCCTCTCAGATTACGTCTCGGAAAAAATTATGAGCGTGTGGAATAGAAAGTAGGGAAAACGGCTTAAAACGTTAATGCAGGTACGAGATACATGTATGCTGCACATGTCATAGATGTGGCAGTCCCAGTGTATGATGCAGTGTACTGTATACATTGACACATTGCGCATAACGAAAGTACTTGCGGTCTCAGGGGTTTCCTAGCCAAAGGCAAAAGGCCATCACTCGGGGGGTAATCTCAAAAGTTGTCTCCCCATAAGCCCGACATCCACTAATTAAGTCCGACAATGGGAAATAATCATTTAAAATGTACCACGATTCCGACATCCCACAAGTTCAGAGTTCAGAGAAAAGTATCGTACGTAAGTCAAAGTCCGACATCTCACAAGTCCGACGTTCTGAGAAAGGTGTCATAAGTCCGAAGTCCGACAATAAAGCGTCATCCCTGGGAGTTCTCCGAATTTATAATTTCAAATGCCTCCAAAGGATGACGTAGTATGTGTAATATTTTTTCTTCTCGAATTTTTACATATCCTTGATTTGATATATATAGCTGATACTGAGAAGGATAAAAAATGTCATCTTGATTACTAGATTCAATCCAATGTCATCTTTGCTCTTTTCGTGGATGCCGTTATCTATGATTTTACAACTACATGTATATCATTCGGTTGCCATTGTCGTTGTCCAAGTTAACTTTGGTCCTCGAGCACCTTTATTTTTACTGCCAGGGTCGTAGTGTAGTATATGGGCGTGCGCCCGCCAGGTTCTTCAACTCCTAACACTTGAACAACACGTATATCTCTTTATGATGTTTATTAATCGATCTCTCCTTCACGAGAGCCAAGGCTAATCTCCCTCACTACAAAACTATCCCTTGGTATCTCTTGGCTGTCATGTAACAGAGCCTGGCATGGGATGGCACAGGATGTTCCTATTGGCTGTTGCCAAGGATACCTTATATATAAATGTGCGCCTTGGTGGCACAAAGAGTAGGATCTTATGGAAAGATAATGAATAAGTTCATGCAAGGAATGAAGTGAACGCCATGGTTCCAAAAACGTGACTAACTATAATTCATAAAACAAGACAAAAGGTTACAATAATATTACAAACAATTAACATGATTCGTCAATATTAAAGAGGGTGTGATCGTATAGTGATAAAGATTAAGGAAGCTGTCAATCATGACATGAGTGGAGGATTAATACATTATACAAGACAAGTAATGGGCACCAGTTACCACATTTCTCCCGGCCTCGAAATTTGAATTAGTTTTAATAAACACTCAATACATCATGTATGGTAAAGGAAACATAAACAAAGGATTAAGGTAAGATGCGGAGAGTAGACATGACGTAATCAAACAGTCAAAACACACACTTCAGCTAACGTTACACACGTCTAGACAAGATAATCCGGCGATTAAGCTAATAACTGATGCTCAATGATTTCCAGTCAAAATATAAACAACCAAGTCATGTTGATTGAATTTACGTGAAGTGTCAAATGACGTCTCTAAAGAACTATTATAAAATGATTATAATGCACACATCAATAATTGGAATCTGCTAATCCGAATAAATGTAAAATGTAGAATTAACCTACAAAGAGATCAAATTATGCAAATAAAAACACTAAGTCTCTGAATACGCCACAAATGTCTTGTCATATAGTGGACCGTCCATTTTTCAATTTTGATAATGGCGTGTAAAGCTCTGTACACACTGACAACATTTTGGGAAACATGTTGGCCAACATGTTGTCCAGGTGCGATGTTATCGAAAATGTTGGCAGTGTGTACAGTTCGGAAACATTCGGTAACATGTTGGCCAAATGTTGCTCAAATGTTGTCGAAATAATACAAAATCAATTTTGTTGCCGAGATGCTAATGATGTTGTCGAGTTTTATCCAATCAGAAATAGGCCACAAATCACATGATCTACCTTAAGCCATGTGATGTAGTCAAAATGGCAGCCTCAAGCAAGGAATGGTTACTGAGTGAAGTTGAACAACTTATTGCAGTATGGGAAAGTTGTGCCTGTTTATGGGATGTAACATCCAGGGAATATAAAGACAAGAACAAAAAGAAAGCTGCTATTCTAGAAATAGCAACAAAATTTGCCCCATGCTGGTGTCTCATATAAATCCATGGTCTTGTCAACACTCTTTTCTCATCTTTACGTCTTCTTCGCCGTCTTTCATTCAATCAGGATACGTAAAATTATGGCAGAGCCACCGAAAATACATCTTCTTCTCTTGGAATCTTCCATTGTTTATGAATTTCCCTCCAAAATATTCCCTCAAAAATCCTCATTTCTCGGAAACATTCGACAACAAGTTGCCCAACATGTTGTCGAATGTTGTCATGTGTATACAGGGCCAAATTTTCGATAACATCGCACCTGGACAACATGTTGGCCAACATGTTTCCCAAAATGTTGTCAGTGTGTACAGAGCTTTAATGAAGTTGCCAAACGAATGGTATAGGCGTATAGACACATACTTAATCACTACCAGATAACCAGTTGAGAATTTTCAGTAGTGTTCTTTTTGCAGATTCCCTGGTGGGACGGCGATTTTTCGAGTTATCTGTGACAGTTTTGGTGGTAAGGGTACCACTGTTATCAATATTGTCGCGGGTTTTGTCACTGGCGTGAACAGTTTTCTCACTTGACTGTTCACAATTGTCACGGTTCTGAACTTCAAGCGGATAGAGCTTTGTGATCGGGCGGTTAGTGCGGCCATTCTTTGTCCTAATGTTGGCAGCGCGGGCAATGCCATCATTGCCAGTAATCAAAGACTCAACAACAGCTAAGTCCCACATCAAGCGTTTTTTCATGTCCGCGTGAACAAGTACAACATCGCCAGGTTTGATAGTGTTTGTCAGTTTACCAGTTCTGACACGATCATGTCGCTCCCTGAGGGCAGTGAGATATTCATGTTCCCACTTAATCCAAAATGATCGCTGAATTTCTCCCAGAATTGTTGAGCGTTTGGTAAGTGTCGCTCTGGTTTCGTTAGTAGGGTCCATGATTTCATCAGAGTCTGGGATAACATGTGGGAGAGTGTTCAACAATCGACCATGCAGCAGATGAGCGGGGGTTAAAGCTAGTGCGTCCTTATCATCACCGTAAACATACGTAAGAGGACGGTTATTCAACACACATTCTATTTCGCATAGAAAAGTATTCATCTCGTCAAGGGTCACAAACGCGCGTCCAAGCACCTTTTTCAGCGTTGTTTTGACGAGACCGACCAGACGTTCGTAAAACCCACCCCACCAGGGGGCACGTTTCGGAATGAATGTCCAGTCAACATTGTTGTTTGCCATGTAGGTTTGCATAGTCGCGTTTTCTATGATATCTTTAACGTTTTGAGCGCTAGAAATGAATGTTGTAGCGTTATCACTAACTACCGAGCGGGGAAGCGAACGTCTCGCAGCCAAACGACGGAAAGCGCGCAGAAAGGACTTAGTGCTCATATCTGTGACCAATTCTAGATGAATGGCCCTCGTGTTGGCGCAGGTGAATAAACAAATGTAACATTTGCGTTGACCATTTTCGGTTTTCACGATCATTTCACCAGTGAAGTCCACTCCAGTTATTTGGAATGGATGTGCGTTTTGCAAACGCCATGTCGGTAATGGCGCGCGTATTGGTTGAGCATAATGGTAAACCACAAATCAATGTACAAAACCAACAGTTCCAGATGACGGACTTGGCGGTTACGCGTATTCTAGTAATCCAGAAGTATTAAGGTAGCAGGAAGGGTTGGGCGTTTGTGGTTTCTGAGTCTGAGGGGGTTGGTGTCTGTTGACTGTGCTTTAAGAGAGACTAGGCATGGCGCCAGTCTCTCTTAAAGCACAGTCAACAGGCATTTGGTCTCAGTATTTGGGTTTTGATTGCCATGACTGTACCCCTGTAAAAGTCAGAGGAGGAGAAGTTTGGAATGATGAAAGCATTGAAGAAGAAGAAATGTTATTATTGAGGAAAGCAAAATTTATTATGAGACTAGAAGGCAGTGTCCTGACTTGATTATTTTGAAAATGGCGGTCTGAACACATTAAAAGGTGGAACATAGCATTTGGACTTTGAAGTGTTCCCCAGTTAAAGGGAGACTATAGGCAGCAGCTAGGTAGGCAAGATAAAGTCATACAAATTTGCCAATAGGGGTCAGTCATATCTCTAGGCATGGCGCCAGTCTCTCTTAAGGCACAGTCAACAGGCGTTTGGTCTTAGTATTTGGGTAAGTACAGAATCAAGGCAGCTCAGAGAGCAATGATTGAACGATGCTGTGGACAAGTCCAAGGATACTGCATCAGTCACGACCAACTTCTCATCAGAAAGCGTCACCACCAGCATATTCAATGTTCAGTTCCAACCTTTACCAGTCCAATGCACGCCTGTCATGGTCAGCAGTGGTCAGCTCAGCGCGATATGGAACATTCTTCCGAAACTCAAGCGAGGGAAGTCTGCTCATTAGCCTACCTCGCGCACTGCTCCTTCTTGTCAAACATCGTAGTGAAATCGTGGTACAGTGGGGCGTCCTCGAGGATTGCAGCTGGTCGGACAGACGTGAGGTGGAATGTGGGCGGCTGCACTTCTTCGTTGATGTGCGATGGCAGATAGCACAGTTCTTGCGTTGCATGACAGCTGAAAGTGAATGTGATATCATAGACCTGAGGCGTTTGCAATGAGACTATAGGTGAAGTAGAAGCAAGGAGTGAAATGGGCCATCTTCCAGTGACTAATATACAGAGTAAGGGCACTGGGTGTTGTTAGATTCAGCATTGAATGTATTCCTCGTACAAGCGTGAATAGTGTGGACATACAGTGAGAGGTGAGAGACCCCTATTGACTACTTCTTGTAACTTTATCTTGGATATCATATTAGTATTGAACTTCTAGCCATGGAATATGAAGAAATTGAAGTTGTAGGCATGGAATATGAAAAATTATTCAACGGTGAAAGACATTATTCCATGAGGCTTTGCCGTGATCGCAAAGGACGCGACGCGATTGGTTCACATGCTAATGAGGTATGATAATGATAATTACCTCTATAATGCTACTTGGATAGCGACTGTGTCGTTGATTGCAACAGTGGTCTATGTCAATGTGTGCCTGTAATGTCAATGAAGTATGATGAGGTGATGACGATAGTGCAATTATTAAATATTGGCAAGAGATCATACTACAACATAGGTCTTGTTTTTGACAGATGACTGTGCGACATTCCCATTGGGTCATGTTAGAGTCAGCGCTGCATGTATTCCTTGTACAAGCTTGAATAGTTGTGACGGACTTTGAGGGTGAGAGACCCCTATCGGCTACTTCGGCTAACTTTATCTTGCCTACCTAGCTGCTAGCAATAGTGCCCCTTTATCAAGACTGCAACCCACTGTGGGGGGCTAAGAAATTACCTTTATAATCCTAGTTGGATAACCACTGTGTAGATGATTTGAAGAGTGCTCTGTGGATGTGTGCCTGTAATGTCAATGAAAGTATGATGAGGTGATGACGATAGTGGAATGACGAAATATTGGAAAGAGATCTATTCCTAGAAGAACATATCTCCTGTTTTGACTAGGTGGCGCATTTTAGAATCAGCAGTGAGCACTGTGTGTAACATGGTGGAGGCAGCGGAGATAATAACTGTGTCGAAAGTATTGTTGTAGGGCCTTCCCTAGGCCCATGGGGTTAAATTTACAATCCACGATTGAAAAGACATAGTTTGATCGCATTCAACTATAAATCCATTGAACAGTTGTGTTCCTTTAGTCATCCGATGACTTGTTGGGCCATGATCGGGGATTGTAAACTGTAAATGTATTATGGACTGGGAGACGGGGGAAACACAAGTGAAATAGAACAAAACAAGTGATTTTGGGGCTTTGGTTTAGACGCATGCCCCACATGCGCCATGCGGGATTATACGGTTCATGTGAACTTGTTGACATCTACATGATCTGGTGCTGTTATTCACTATTGGTCATGGTACATGGTAGGCCTAATCATCATGGCTATATGTTTCAGGAAAAGCTCGGAGTAAAATGAACTGCCGATGAATAATGATGTTGTTCATGTTTACCATGTTTATTAGTACATAGCCATAGGGTATGCACTGGCCAGTGCACTTTCTGCACGTCGTCATGGTCATGTACGTGATACCTTGCATATTTTGTTTTTTGAATGCGCATGCTTTTTGGGCAAAATCACTTGTACCAACACTAATGAATAATGTCTTCTTATCCCTATGACTCCATACACAGTGAGGGCATTGTCCCATTCCCATCAAATGGTAACTTATTGTACCGTATTAGGGTGGAAGTTGGGGAGCAGATACCTACCGTTGCACGCCTGTCATCATCAGCAGAGATGAGCTTAGCGCGATATGGAACATTCTTCAGAAACTCAAGCGAGGGAAGTCTGCTCATTAGCATATCTCGCGCACTGCTCCTTCTTGTCAAACATAGTAGTGAAATCGTAATGGAAAACGTCTGGCTTTGCGCCAGACGTTGAGACTAATAAGTGAAGAACTAATAGGTAAAGAACTTCTACTTGCGCGAGACTGCTCTGATAAAATTATCATTGCAGAGACTACGGTGACGTACACATATATTTTTTACAATCAAAAATGCCCTCAAAAGACGACATGGAATGATTATTTTATTGATATTTCCTACTATATACCTTCCAATTATCACTTTATACAAATAGATCGGCGTTAGTTCGAATGCTTTTCTTTCCTGGTGACACTATAAAGCAAAATAGTTGCAACCCCGTAAATGCGCTATAAGTCCAATAATAAGTGACGGTGACCCGTTATAAATGTTTCGCCAGCTTCGCTTTTTTGCCGCTACGCGGCGCGTTGGGCCCTTGCGTCCAGTATGTTTGTCTCAACAATGTAACGGTGGCCTGTAGGCCCGAATGCAATGTTTTATCATGCGCATCAGCGATCACCAGCTTTGTGAAAGTATGCGTATGCGGCAGCAAGATTGGAAACTTCGCATTCTCACTGAGTGGTGCGTTATGTAACCTACCGCCACAACGAATATAACCCTGGTTATCAAGAAATAACTTGAGTTGTCGGACAAGTGGAGGCGGTACATGCTTCTGTTCAATTCGCATTTTCTGTATTTCGCGCTGGTAGGTGGTTTGCTGGACAAACTGAATCCATTTATTATTTGCGCGTTGAATTTCTTTGGCATTGAGAGTGGCATCATGATTTCGTTGGTCGGGTGCTTTCTTTAGATTGTCAACGAACCTGAGGACCCATGCGGAAATGCGATTTAGTCTGCACAATGTCGCGTAACGGGTGATGTCAATAGTTTGTCCGATACCAAGCTGGTCATCGGGCTTTGCGGTGTTGACGATATTTACCGGTTCAGGAGACTGTCCGATACCAACCTGGTCATCGGACTCTGCGGTGTCATTAGACAATAATGGATCGGTGTTGCAAGCTATTTGCTGCGGGAAAGAACCTGTTCTGAGCCACTCTGGCCCATGCCACCACACTTGGTTTTCAAGGAATTGCTGAGTTGTGATTCCTCGGCTAATCATGTCTGCCGGATTATCAGCAGTAGGGCAGTACAGGAAATGGTTAATGTCATAACTATTGATCTCTGTTACACGGTTTCGAACAAAGATCGGCAGTGTTTTGGTACTTTTTAACCAATGCAGTACTATCTGGCTATCAGACCAGAGGGTGGATGACGTAATTTTCAACTGTATTTGACTGCGCACGTATTTTAGCAATCGCGCGGCTAATAGGGCGGCCATCAGTTCCAAGCGTGGAAGTGTGAGTTGTTTCGTCGGGGCAACTCTTGTTTTTGCAATTACCAGGGCAGTATCTGTTCCGCAGCGTAGAAAAACACAAGCGCCATAAGCTTTTATGCTACTATCACCGAAGGCGTGGAGTTCACAAGACTCAGCTGAGATGGAATCAATGTTTGGAAAGTACTGTCGCGACATTTTGCATTGTTCAGATGCTAATTTCAAGTCTTCAGCGATAGATTTCCACGTTTTACTGAGGTTTGCTGGCAATGGTTCGTCCGATTCCAAACCTTCTTTCCAGAGCGCTTGGATGAAGATCCGCGATCTTATGGTTACGGGACTCATATGGCCCAATGGATCATAAACAGAGCTTGCGTATTTCAATACCTCGCGTTTGGTTGGTGTTTGAGTACATGAACTGTCACAAGGTTTGAAACCAATTGTATCCAAGTCGGTATCCCATTTCAGACCAAGAAGTGATGCGTTGCTACTGTCATCAAGCACACCTTCATTTTTAGCTCAGCTGACAAAGTCAGCGGAGCTAGTCAAATAGCTATTCGATTGGTGTCCGTCCTTCCTTCCATCCATCCTGCCATCCTTCCATCCAGCCATCTGTAGACAAAGTTGGGCATTTTGTAATCATACAACCGAGGCACTTCAAATCTAGTCTTGATTATAAACACCGCAAAAAATGTTGCTTACGGAAAAAAATTTGGGCGATTCGACTCAAATTCAGGCCCCCAGGGGGCAAAATGCGTAAATGAAAAAACAATTTTTTGACGCTCTATTCCAGCAGATAAAAGCTTGAAATAAAGTTGAAAAGGTCTTCATGATACAGAAGTTTTGATATAAAATAGATTAGTGTCAATTTATATCACCAGTTGGCGGTAGTGAGCAAAACTGTTGTTTCACCCCGGATGACCCCGCTTTAAATTTCCCGCCCCGAACTGACATGAAAACCTCGAACCAGGGAATACCGGACTGCTGGTATGCCAGTCCATCCACTGTATGAACGGCTCGACCCTCCACTGCGCGGTCGAGGTTACCTGGAGTACTGTCATCAAGAAAATGGCGGTGACCTTTTATTTCTACCGGAGCGATGATTTTGTGAGTTAAAAATTTTCTTATTTAAGCCTTTACGGAAATGTATTTTGGTACGAAACTTCACATGTTTATAGAAAAGATCAACGAGAATGTGTTCGAATGCCCTCATAATGATGAGTTCAACGGAATTTTGTGAAAACAACCTTCGAATGGAGTCAACTTTCTTTGCGAAATTGAAGCGACGACCTCATTATTTATCGTAATTTATGCAGATCTGAGTCCAGCTGATGGGTGATGTTCTGATTTGTGTTCAAACTATTGGAAACTTCGGAAATTAGTTCTATCAGTTCTACTCTTCTGCAGGAGTATATTATAGCCACTGATGATGACAGCTAAAAGCACGAAAACTTTGTTTATTTATAAAACTGTATCGAGTGTTATCGAATCGAATGGATGTGTCGATCGTCGGGGCGGATTGATATGTGGTTGTGCGTCCAAGGCGATTAGGTCATTCAGTTAGTTTGAGAAAGATCATGATCATGAAGATGCGTGTTGTGTTATCATAACCGGAATAAAATTTGAAGTTTTTAGTGGTGTTGTCATTGCCATTTTTTGCATGGAATGATAGTTCGAGAGCTCTCATCGACGTATTCAGCATTAGGGGAAAGTAGGTCCGGATTTGGCAACACGCCAGGTGTCTCACATGTTCGGCATGTTCACGAATTTGCGCAGGTAAGAATGATGTTGGAAGATTTTATCTCAATGTAACTTTGATTTTCTGCCAGCCATTGGCCATAAGAACTCTAATGTGACGAAGTAGATTGTAGTATGAGTCCCATAGTATTGTAACGTAGCGATGTGGTGCTGTTTGAGGCCTAATATATCCCGTAAATTTAGGTCGCTGAGGACGATGTTGACAACGAAACAATCATCTTGGCAATTCCTAAAAATGGGGTGGCCGATTTTTCTGCACGTCTTGGCAATTTTGGGAAGAATCTCGCCTTTTACGTTTATTTTCTCCCTGCCATTGGCCGTGACTTCTGTTATTTTAAAAGTCACATCGTAGTATGAATTCCACAGTTGCGTTATGCAGCAGGTGGAGCAATATGCTCCAGTGGCTTGCAACTTGGGCCTATTTTGTGTAGAAAATTTCGGCTGTCATAGTCCTGTCAGTGGCTGTGGCTGTGCTCAGCTGTTAGTATTGGCCGTGACTTCTGTTATTTTAAAAGTCACATCGTAGTATGAATTCCACAGTTGCGTTACGCAGCAGGTGCAGCAATATGCTCCAGTGGCTTGCAACTTGGGCCTATTTTGTGTAGAAAATTTCGGCTGTCATAGTCATGTCAGTGGCTGTGGCTGTGCTCAGCTGTTAGTATTGGCCGTGACTTCTGTTATTTTAAAAGTCACATCGTAGTATGAATTCCACAGTTGCGTTACGCAGCAGGTGCAGCAATATGCTCCATCTTAGTGGCTTGCAACTTAGGCCTATTTTGTGTAGAAAATTTCGGCTGTTGTAGTCATGTCAGTGGCTGTGGCTGTGCTCAGCTGTTAGTGTTACCATTTGGAGTCGTTGTGCCATAGTGAATTAAAATCTGTAGTTATTTATTAGAATGTTTAAGTAAGTGATGAAACTCCCAAGGTAATAATCGAGGACTAGAGTAGAGATATAAAGTGCATGCCTCCTACAGTACGGTAAGCAATGATTGAAGTGTCATCGATCAATTTGGAATATGCTGAATAAGTGCAGGGATTCCTGTCCGGCATTCCATTTGTGAAGCCATTTACTGATTTAGTTCTCAATGTTTACCTTTCTCTGGTTGGGAGTTTCATCACTACCTTCACAGACTATGGTTGTGCAGTACAAATTTTCGAATGGAAAAGAATGCTGGGACTAGCTGGGAAGATTCAAGGACACCCCACACCCTATTTGATAGTACCTCATCATCAAGTCCACATTGACATTTAGGACATCCAGTGTTGTCAATAATGGACCAGTTACAGCCACTCTGGGTTTGTTGATTATAAACAAATTCTTTGTCCCCAGGTAAACATTGATCATGGACTAAATGTCCTACATGACCTCGATTCCAGGCCTGCTCATGTAACATGCTGGTAATTAATTTCAAACAGGCCTTGTGTCCAGGTAGGAAATGAAACTCAACCATTCCACACATTGTACATGTTGTTGTTACAGTTCTACCTGAAGACAAGGCTTTGTAAACAAGGGTATGTTTGTAAGAGGTCCATTTTCAGGAGGTTACTTCTACACCACTCACTCATCTTTAAGCCCAGCTCTTGGCTCACATCATGTGGGCACGGTTGGCTGTTGAGTGTTATGGTTCAGTTTGTGAGATGGCCTAATTTAATGAGGTTACACTATTTTTTGGAAAATCAGCCCACAGGACTGACTTTTCTGGAAATTAAGTGTGCCCTTCGAAGGTTACATCTCTTTGTGGATTTGCTTCCATTGATGCCTTGTTCAGCATATCACCTGATCAAGCACAGACTGTATCCGGTGGTGTACCTAGCTAAGTCCTGAATAGGGGAAAATCTATAGTCTGTTTGATAATACTATTTCGCCCATCGATGTCAGCCTTCTTTATTTGGTGTTAATTTCCCTGCTCTTTCTTTACAGATTTACTGTTGTTGGCAAGAGAAGTTCTCGGCACATTTCAAGTCCAGTAAAGCATTTGCTGTTCCCACATCAGAGAGAGTAAGGTGTGCTTACTCATCTTACTGCTTTCCATTCCCGGAGAGCATTATCAAATACCTGCCGCAAGGCACAAAATACCTGCCGCAAGGCACAAAATACCTGCCGCAAGGCACAGAATACCTGCCGCAAGGCACCGAATACCTGCCGCAAGGCACAAAATATCTGCCGCAAGGCACCGAATACCTGCCGCAAGGCACAAAAATACCTGCCGCAAGGCACCGAATACCTGCCGCAAGGCACCGAATACCTGCCGCAAGGCACCGAATATCTGCCGCAAGGCACCGAATACCTGCCGCAAGGCACAAAATACCTGCCGCAAGGCACCAAATACCTGCCGCAAGGCACCGAATACCTGCCGCAAGGCACCGAATTGTTGCCGCAAGGCACCGAATTGTTGCCGCAAGGCACCGAATTGTTGCCGCAAGGCACCGAATTGTTGCCGCAAGGCACCGAATTGCTGCCGCAAGGCATCGAATACCTGCTGCTTAGCAACAAATACCTGCATTGAAGTACCAAATACGTGCCTCGAGGCATATTGCTTCACAAATAGACCAGCTGCAAGGCAGGCAACAAATACTTGCCACAGAACTTCATTTGCTTTACTGGACTTCGAAAACTTGCTGTATTGAAAATAATGGGTAACGATCTTGTTCAATATAGGTCTGTGGTTGGCCAGTTTTCTTCAACTGCTAATGCATTGAGTCGGCCAGTGCAAACAACTGCATGTAGATGTTGTCCATTTCGCCGAAGTCATTGTAATTTTAATGTTTTTACATGTAGTTCATGGAAAGACGATTGTTCAGAAAAATATTGGATTAAAAAAGAAGATGAAGATGACTTCAGAACTGTATGGTACTTCAACTCAATCTGGCTAGTTAAGATCTATATGCATAATATGAAAATGTTCTTTCAAAAAGATCAGCAGCTAAATAACAAAAATAATTTAGATGTTTTAAATCAGGAAATTGATTTAAAGTCTGAAAAATGGTTTGCCAAAATAATGAAAACTTATGAAGCCAAAAAGAACCAGAACACTTGTCATGTAATGAACACTCACACAAGTTCATCACTTGACCCTTCCATGGAAAGTAATTGCATAACGTCATTCTGGCATTACAAACATGTCACTTTTGAATTGTCATTAGTGTTATTCTTTGTCTTGACTATGGGGTATGAAGTGTACATCTCCAATGTTCTGAAATTGAGTAATGATATTGAAACAAATCCTGGCCCAGTTGATCATGTTGTTGACTCTCTTATAAGAAAAGTTGTCCAAGGTTCATATCACCAAGGTAATGAACGATACTCTGAAACTTCCATGGGTAGACAGTGTGTCACTAATGCTGCATCATCTCTTTTATATTCTGTCATTATTTCACCAGCACACTGGCAATCACAAGACCTTGATGACATTTTAAATGAAGGAGATTCATGGTACAGAGAAGTAAAATTGACCAAACCGTCCTTGAATTACTTGGCCATTGATGAACTGCCAGCTTACCATTCATGTTTTAATGAAAATTTCAGAATCAAACGAGTTGGAGTGTCATATAATTATTCTTATTGTGATGCAAATTCCCAAGCTCTACCTGCTGAACAATTCCTTGCAAACATGTCATCTGAATATGGTGCTATTGTGATAGTAGCATCTCAAGCAGCAGCCTTTACTGTTATCCATATTGATGAGAGATATTATTTATTCGATTCACATAGTAGAGATAAACATGGTAAGCCATCGCCTGATGGGTTTTCTCTTCTACTCTCATTCTCAGATTTGAACAAGTTTGGTGCCTATTTAAAACAGCATATTGGAATTATTATTGATTGCATATTTGAAGCAACATTTTTCGAAGTATGTATAGTATCAAAGAGAACTTTGAAACGTGGCCTAGAGAAGTCAACAACAACAAAATCAACAACAAATGCGTTAATTGATGATTATTTAGATGATCAGGCTAAACAACAAAAACGAAAGCATGATAAAAAAGTGTGTATACAGTTCAAAAGAAGAATAGAACAATTTCGGCAAAATGAGTGTGAACAACAAAAGTTGTTTAAAAAGAAGGCAAGGTTGATTAAAAGTAAGCAAAATCAAATTTTAGAAATTGAAAGTAGGTCTAAGCAAAAAAGCAAACTCGATGATTCTAAAAGACAAAAGATTCAAGAAATTGATAGGCTATCAAAACAGAAAGCCAGACTTGATGATTCTAAGAGACAGAAAATTCAAGAAATTGAAAGAAAATCAAAAGAAAAAGCGAGACTTGATGATTCTAAAAGAGAGAAGGTTCAAGAAATTGAAAGAAAATTGAAACAGAAAGCCAGACTTGATGATTCTAAAAGACAGAAGGTTCTAGCAATTGAAAAAAGGTCAAAACAGAAAGCCAGACTTGATGATTCTAAAAGACAGAAGATTCAAGAAATTGAAAGGAAATTGAAACAAAAAGCCAGACTTGATGATTCTAAAAGACAGCATGTTCTAGAAATTGAAAGAAAATCAAAACAAAAAGCCAGACGTGATGATTTTAAAAAACAGAAGGTTCAAGAAATTGAAAGAAAATCAAAACAGAAAGCCAGACTTGATGATTCTAAAAGACAGAAGGTTCAAGAAATTGAAAAGAGAAGAAAGCATAAAGCCAGGCTTGATAGTTGTAAAAGAGGACATGTTCAAAACCTTGAGAAGAAATTAAAACGAAAGGCACGCCTTGATCAACCTACAAAAAATTCTGAAAATGAAAGAGATATGCTTCGCAAGAAGAGAAAGCGTGACACTGTGTCTTACAGAGAAATCGAACTTCTGCAAAAACGTGTCAGATACATAAAAAACAAATCTAATGAACAAAATGTCCAAACCCTACAAAATTGTCAACTTGTTCCTGAATTAAGTAATGATCTCTCTTCCTATCAAAAGAAGAAATATGGCGCAACATTAAAAGACAATATTGATCTATTTTTTGAATCGACTGCCAATGGTCCTATTTACATCTGCAGCTGCTGTCACCAAACATGGTTTCGACATTCAGTAAAATCCTCTGAATCCTGGCCTAAGCACTTTGACTCTGATTTCATTGAAAGTCTTTTGACAGAAAAAACATCTATAGATGGCAAACGGTGGCTTTGTAATACATGCATAGATTCTTTAAAATCTGGTAAAGTCCCATAACTAGCTGTTGCAAATGGAATGAAATTTCCAGCCACGCCACCTGAATTACAAAATCTATTTCAACTTGAAGAGCGATTGATTGCTTTGAGAATACCATTCATGCAAATACGACAGTTACCAAGAGGCTCACAATTATCCATGAAAGGATCAGTAGTCAACGTTCCAACAGATGTGGAAACTACAGTCAATTCACTTCCAAGAACATTTGATAAAACATGCACAATTCCAATAAAATTAAAAAGAAAGCTATCCTATTCACATGCGATGACTACACAGAATGTACGTCCCGCTGTAATCATAACTGCACTGCATTATCTGATGAACAATAGTGAATTATATAAAAATGCCAATTTGACAGTGAATGATCGGTGGCTTCAAAGTTTCCCTGCTGTAGTTGTAGAACTTGAAGAGGAGAGTCCAGTTTTTGACACTAACGATAATCCAGACAGTTCCATTGATGTTGACACACTTGTTAAAGAATTTGAAGAAGCTGAACAATATAACCCTGATGATCATTTTGAAGAAATCCAAGATGATCCAGCAGGCAATCTTGATACTTTACTGGATGAACCTGAAATATCCAATACCTATGTATATTCATTTGCACCAGGTGAAAATCAGAGGCCACTTGGCCTGTTCCAAGATAAAGATTCTGAATACCTCTGCTTTCCATGTATATTTATTGGACAGAGACGCCCAGATAGTAAAGAACGTAAAGTTCCTGTTCATTATAGTGACATATGTAAATGGGAACTCCGAGCTGCAGATAGAAGAGTGGCTAAATCAGTGCCAAACCTTTTCTACAAAATGAAAAAGCTGCAAATCAAGCAAATTTCAGATAAAGTTCAACTGGCTATGCGACGATGTAAAACACAAGGTAAAACGTATCACGCTAGTGATTTATTGAATGCTACTGTTGTAAATGAAATAACCAGATTAGATGAAGGATACCGAATCTTCAGGACTATAAGAAGTTCGCCACCATATTTTGAAGCTAAAAAAAAGGAACTCTTTGCACTGATAAGACAATTGGGTTTGCCCACTTGGTTTATATCACTATCTGCTGCTGAAACAAGATGGATTGACCTTCTTCGTACTCTGGGGAATTTGTTGGATAACAAAACCTATTCAGACAATGAAATACTTGATTTCAATTGGACCAAAAAGTGCGACTTGATTAAATCAGATCCTGTTACTTGTGTGAGATTCTTTGATCATCGAATCCATACTTTTCTTCATACTGTATTGTTAAGTCCTCATAATCCCATTGGCAAAGTAACAGAATACTTCTACCGTGTAGAAATGCAACAAAGAGGAAGCCCACACATTCATATGCTAATGTGGATTGCAAATGCACCGCAATTTGATATAGACTCTGATGAAGATCTAGTCAAATTCATAGACCAATACGTAACGTGTTCACTTTCTCATACATCTGATGTAGCCTTCATTCAACTCCAACTACATAAGCACAGTATGACATGTCGAAAAAACGGAAAAGCAATTTGTCGCTTCAACTTTCCTCTGCCACCAATGCCTGCCACAAAAATCTTGCGCCCATTTGAAATAGAACCAGAGGACATTGCTAAACACAAATCAAATTACACCAAAATAACCGCTGAATTAAACGCAATGGGAGATGGTTCAGATATATCCTTCAATGAATTTCTAGAAAAATTAGAATTATCCGAGGATGAATATTATTCTGCTCTCAGGACATCAATCAATGGACCCAAAGTCTTTTTGAAACGAGAGCCATCAGAAATCCGAGTAAATGCCTACATGAAATCATTAGTAAATGTTTGGAAAGCCAATCATGATATCCAGTTCGTTTTGGATGCATTTGCTTGTGCAACATATATAGTGTCCTATGTCAGCAAATCAGCTCGTGGCATGAGTAATTTATTACACAACGCTTGTACAGAAGCAAGAAATGGAAACAACAATTTACGCCAGCAAGTTCGACATATTGGAAACAAATTTCTGAATGCGTGTGAAATATCAGCTCAAGAATCTGCTTATCTCGTCATGCAGTTACCCCTAACTAAAGCAACACGTGATGTTATATTCCTTCCAACAGCACAACCTGATGATCGTACTTTTTTAATCAAGAGTACTGCTGAATTAGAAAAACTTCCTCCGAATTCAACTGATATCAAAGTGGGTAATATAATATCAAGATATAGTACTAGACCAAAACAGTTGGAAAATTGGTGTTTAGCAGATTATGCCTCAAAACTCAATATTACTTATCCAAAACAAAAAAATGACCCATTCAAAGATAATTTAGACGATATTGATGAAGACTTGATTAACCCTGACACTGAAAATTTGCAAGCTGATAATGATGAAAATGAAGTAAACTTCACTACGAACAGTGGTGTAGTCTATAAATTGAAAAAGAACCCAAAAGTCATTAGATATGTGCGATACAATGTAAACACTGATCCTGAAAACTGTTACCGAGAAAGAATTCTTCTCTTCATACCGTGGAGAAATGAAACCACAGATTTACTTGGTGGCCATAGCACACATTATGCCCATTATAATGCCAAGAAATCCATAATCGATATCAAAAGAAAGCAATATGAACACATGGCTGACATCCTTGATGAAGCTGCAAAAAGAGCTGAAACTGAATCACAATCGTTTGATGGCATTGCACCAGGCAACATGCACACAGAAACTCAAGATGCTGATCAAACAGTTCATGATTGTCCAGAATTAGCTTTCTTCAACCCTGCAAACAGTGAACAAATGAGAACTTACGATATAGGGGTTGACATTGGACTTCATCCTCAAAAAGAATCACACCACTTTGATAAACTACCAGGCAGAATATCTGATGAAGAATACCACCAATTGGTGAGAGATTTAAATAGGAAACAGCGTGACATCTTCAAACATGTATTGAAACATATTAAAACGTCATCTAAACAATTACACTTATTTGTCACAGGTGGTGCTGGTGTAGGCAAAAGTGTTACTATTAAAGCTATTCATCAAAGTCTACTCCGTTGTTTATCTACGAATGCAGGCGATGACCCTGAACATTGTCGTATTCTACTAACTGCTCCAACTGGAACGGCAGCATACAATATTCGTGGCACCACCCTGCACACAGCTTTCCATATTTTACCAAACCAAGGCTTGAAATACACTAAGTTACCAAATAATCTGAGTGAAAAATACATAACATACTACAGAAATCTATCTGTTCTCATCATTGATGAAATCAGTATGGTCGGGCGAAATATGTTCCAATTCCTATCTCTTAGATTACAAGAACTAAAAGGTAATAAAGAGCCATTTGGTGGCATTCATGTCATTACTTTCGGAGATCTGTACCAACTGCAACCAGTTATGGACAAGTGGATTTTCTCAGATCAAGCCAAAAGAGAAAAGGTTGATTATAGAGATTTAGCCACCAATTTGTGGACTGGTGAACAATTCAATACTAGTAATGATAATGAACCAAACCAGACCTATTCTAATAACGCTGAAAATGAAAATGAATGCCATTTCGAGATGTTTGAACTAACCGAAATTATGCGCCAAAAAGATGACATGGATTTTGCACAACTGCTCAATCGTTTAAGAGAAGGCAAACACACAAAAGATGACATTGAAACATTAAACTCGAGAGTAATTTCCAAAGATGATCCTAATTATCCCAAAAATGCATTACACTTGTACTGTACAAGAGCTAATGTATCAACACACAACCAATTCATCTTTGATCACGTATCATGTGAAAAAATCATTGTCAAACCTGTTGACACAGTAATAAGTGATTTTAGTGATCAAGTCAAACAAACCATTATTGAACGTATTCCTGATGACCCTTCTGTAACAGCTGGCCTAGTAAATGAACTGTCAGTAGCAGTTGGCTTGCCTTACATGATCACATGCAATGTAAATATTAGTGATGGGTTGACTAATGGAACCATGTGTGAAATGAAAAGAATCCACTATATGAATAATTTTGAGCGACCTGCAATTCTTTGGGTATTGTTCCAAGATCCAGAAGTTGGAAAAACTATACGATCTACTTACAAATCATTCTTTTCAACTGATACCCCAAGAGACTGGACTCCCATTTTCGCCGTAAAACGCACATTTTACCGTGGCAAGAGCTACGCACCGGTTACAAGGACTCAATTTCCATTAACAATTGGAGCCTCAAAAACTATCTGGAAAGCACAAGGTTATTCCCTAAAAGAAGTCGTTGTTGACATGACTTCACGTAGAAAAATCAACCATGTACACTACGTTGCATTGAGCAGAGTTACAAATATCAATGTCTTATTCATTTTGAATTTACAAGAAGACAAAATAGGTACTGACTCAGTTGTTACCGAAGAAATGGATAGACTCAGACACGAATCTCACTTAAAGTTCAATTACATCATACCGTCAGTACTTGAACAAGACTATCTGAAATTAATATTCCACAATACAAGATCCTTAAATCTTCATATGAATGATATATCTGCTGATCACCATATGATGGCTGCAGACATACTACTTGTAGCAGAATCTCGTCTTCTTGCCACAGACACCAATGATACTTTTGACATCCCAAACTTTCATCTCTTTCGAAATGATCAACTTAATACAACTACTGCAAGAAGACCACCACATGGTTTAGCTGTATATATATCAGCTCCTCTTTCTCAGTTCTGTACAGTTCAACATGTATCAACTCCAAACTTCGAAGCCACCTGCATTTCTCTGTCAAAATCCATGCTCTTCCTCCAAATCATCTGCTTGTACAAGTCGCCTTCGTGTTCACTTACAGAATTGTGTGCAAAGCTTCAAACAATTGCATCAGAAATAGATCTTACAAAACCTTTTCTTGTCGTTGGTGATTTCAACTTCGACATTTGGAATGGCAAAAATGATTCGCATTTGCAAAGAGTTTCCAATATATTAGGATGTGAACAATTCATCAATGAAATTACAACTGATTATGATTCACAGATTGATATGGTATTTTACAATCGAACCAATCTTATTACATCAACAATAGAATCAACCTGGTCAGATCATAAAATTATCTTAATAGCTAATCCTCTTAACACTCATTGATGCTCTCTATGACAAATAACCTACATCCAGTTAAGAAGTATGGGCGGAGAGGTGGGGAGGAGGTGGACTAAATTAGGAACAGTTATATCATCATTTTCACATTCATTGTTTAACTTAGGACATAGTATGTTTGTATATGGTACTAGTTATCATAACAAAAGGGTTAGTTTTTTCAACCCTAAGGGGCCATACTTTTAGTATGTACGCATGAGAGGGGGGGGCTGTCCAGCAAATTGGTGTCAAAATGAGTACTCTAATGTATTTGCTGTACATTATTTTCTATCTACTATGCGTGCATGGGAGGGGGGGGGGGGTCTCAAAAACAAGGAAAATGTGCTTACATACTAAAAGTAAGCCCCCTATAATGAGGCATTTTAAGCCGATATTATACATTTTACTTTCTTGTAATATTACCTAGGTGTACATGTGGTAATTTAGTTTACAACAAGACGAGGGGACAATGGTGGAACATAGATAACATCAAAAGTAAATCTTGATAACATCAGTGATATAAACCTCCTCATCCTCCAATGCTACCTTGGTCTACTTTGCTTGATTTCAAAGGTGCAATCTGCACTTTCATTACAAAATCAATGAATGCTAAATAATCCAGTACCAGACTTCTTTCCACCACCTGCAGCTAAACATGAATTCAGTACTGGAGCTGCATTGTACCGCGACTGGGTGGGGGGGGGGGGGGGATGTCCCATAGAGGAACATATGACCAGTATAGACAACTTGGACTTTAAATGCACACATTAGCAATAGCATACATGGACTCATCTGACACTTTGATTCTGTACCTAATACGGTACATAACAAAATGTGGAAAATTCAGTTGTGAATGATACGTTTCAACAGGATTAATACGAACTTCAAGAACATTACTGACACTTTCTAAAAGGATACGGATTCAACTAACGTCTACAAGTTTAAAGTTTCATCCCAAGTGTAAACAGGATTTCTCTGACGACATATTGTTGTGCTAAGGCTGCCTTTCGGAATTCCAACAGTATAAAGCCCTTCTCTCAACTAACACTTCCTCCAGAACATGCCCTAAAAACTGAGTGATAAACACATCCAGATCTGACTACTACCACTATACCAGCAGCAATTCAATAACACTAACAGGTAATTATCGAAATATCCTTTCCACTATCAAACCTTCAATCATACCATCCTAACTGAAAATTATTTAATAACCTCCTTATTTTATTCCTACAGATTTCATCATGATTCTACACACACCACTTTTCTTTGCTCGTCTTGATGCTAACGTTTCATTTATATGTATTCCAGGTTCATCCTCAACATGGCTTCCGCAACATCAAATTCAAATCAAGACAAACGTAAAGCAGAAGAGGTCGACAAAGTCGGATATATCCACAATGTATCCCCTATGAAACGTAGCAGAACCAATCATGACTACTTTAACTCCACGTTGCAAATAGGACCAAATGCATATACAAACATCTTAGGATTCAACAAGAAACATCTAGCCCAACTGAAAGAAGCAGCACAACACAAGTAAGTATAACACTAACAGTCAACAGCGAACGACGCCATCGTCATGTCAAATCATAATTTCACAGATGCCAATATTATTGGTAAATTATTAATTTTCTCTTCAATTGAAAATAACCATAGAAGACTTTGTTCCCTGGAAACACGAAAAAAAGACAATCCCTCCTCTTTACAACAATTTCAGTATTACCTGTCATCATGTCTTATTATTTCAAACCTTCATCTCCACCATCGTAAACACACAAACCTCAAATTCCAAGATAACACAACTTCTAATAACTATCAACATAACAAAACTTTGCATGTATTCTTCTATTTCAGAAGCCCAGTTAAAATAAACAAGGCTGCACTCGTACCTAATTTGAAAGAGAGCAACAAAATGGATATAAAGATACAGTATCCAACACAGATTTCAACTCACCCAACGGCGCTGTCATTCAAGTATAAACAACCACAGGAAGAAAAGTCACTCACCATGCCAACCATCAAAGATATCAAAACCCATCAAGCAACTGAACGACAGAAGGTCAGTTCTTCTCGACAAATAATACATTTCTAATATTGCTCAATATAACTAAAACACAACAGTAAACCTTAGAGCTTACTTAGACTATAATTTACAACTACGTACTATAGTACACATCAACCTCGTCAAATCCAATTAACTTGCACCTTAAATCAGATTCATGATTAATCATGGCCAACTAATTACAACTGAGTCTTTAGATAGTTATCCACTAAAATCTTAACAATATCAAACACTAATTCAGGCACCTTACGTTTTATCCCTAATGCTTGGTGCTTTCCTTTTTCAGCTCAATGTCACAGGCCGAATTACAAAGGTTCTGGAAGAAGAATCCATACAGTCAGTGTTTGGCACGGACCTCGCAAAGAAAGTATTTGCCCTTGCCGATGAAGAAGAAACCATCGCCATCGCTCTGTATAGTACCTTGATACCTACAGTCGAATTGGACAAAACGTACTCTTTCAAAAATGTATCTATCCGCCAGAACAACGACACAAAGACCCTCACCACAACACCAACAACTGAAATAACGCCAGCTGATGATATCATTGCTTGTGACAAACTTCCAAAGTGTGAAAATGTTTCACATCTCCTGCTGGCAACTTGTCAACAAATTGAAGTCTCCAGTTCAAAATCCTGCAGCAGTTGTAAAAAGAATTTACCAAACCCGAACATCCTGCAAGCTAAAACATTCAAATGCCCCAACTGTAACATGCGACAAATCACTGAACTTGTCACAAATCATATTAAAGCCAAGATGAACATCAAAGACAATGGCAACATTTATCGCTTAACTGCCTTCTCAGATCTATTAACTAACTTCCTCAAAGCCAACTTCATCAACCTGGATTCAATAGAAGATATGGAAGTTTTCTTCCTAGAGTTGCCACCTTTTCATTTATCATACAACTCCGCTACCATGGCTGTAACATACATGGCCACTCATTAACACTTGAACAAGACAAACGTCCAGTTCTGTTCTGAGTTCATACTTCATATGCCCCTATCTGTACATTTGCTAAAGAACGTACATGTATGCTCAGTTCATCAACCTATCATAGTTATCTTAAAGTTACATGTTATTATTTCATTTCATTGTGATCTGTGATTGATTTGACTTGTGCAATTTGTTACATTTCTTCAATATCGAACTGTAATAGAGGTTTCCCACATGACATTTGACAAACACCTCCCAGTGCATTTCCTCTACGACCATATCGTAACAACATAATAGAATACTAGTATGCATTTGCAGGTCACCCTCTGATGACAGTGGGATTTCTCTATATCATTGTTATCTTAAAGTCACATTTTTGGCTCACCGTAGGGGAGTCGATACAATAGCGCTGTGTCTGTCGTCGTCGTCCATCGTATCCTGTGCTCTGTTTTATTTCATTTTGTTGAATCTGTAATTCTATATCTAATTCTATATGTAATTCAAATGTGATTCACACGAATCAAAACTATATCAGGTGGCACACAAAAAACAAGTACACAATATATTTTGTTATCAGTCAAAAAGTCTCCATCGCATTGTAATGCAATTTCTTGCACATTTTTTTTGTTTGACATCTTTCACATCTTCTGATAAGAGTTTCAATGAAACATCTGAAATGTTTTAGAAGTAATAGGCATTTGAAAAATTGGACAGAAAAGTGTAATGCCAGACCTTCAATAACCACAAAAACAAATTTCTGGCTATAACTGCCATAATATTGCTGGTATGATTATGATTTTCATGTCAAAGTATACGTTGTCGTGACCAAGAAATCATTTAAACTTGGTTTAGGAGTTGTTACACCATTGCATCATGGGAATTGCTTCTGGTTTTTTAGGCCAATTCACAGCCATCTTTGATTTCCCATAATGCGATTGTGGTGCAACTCCGAAACCAGGCTTAAATGATACCTTGACCCAAAAAACCTATATTTCGACACTAAAATAGTTATCCTATCTGGAATATTATGGAAGTTATAGCTAAAAAATATGTTTTATGAATCACCCTACATGTCATAGGCCTGGCATTTTCATATCATACCTCAATTTTTCAAATGCTAGTAACTTCTAAAATATTTTAAGTTTTTCATTGAAATTTCATAGTAAGGCGAGAAAGAAGTCAAATAATTGTGAAATGGCATTTCAGCATGATAAATATTTCCATACTTATAATGAAAACGTTTGTGGACTCATTTTTTTCTGCACCACCCGATATATATACTTTGAAAATGATTCCAATCACCTGCTGGTCAGGACAATTTGATACCAATAAAAAAACATCTCATTTTTCAACTCTTGGTTCATTTGTTCAATTATTTTCCTGTCTTCAGCATCTAAGCTATGCTACATTGCCCCAGTATCAGAAAGATAACCACAGATTCCAACTACCATATATGGACCACTTCCAACTTTCCTAATACAAGTAAGAAATATGGTAATTTACGTGTTCGCTAAACACCTTCAGCACTCCTACTCTGCAATCAGGACAATATAACAAAAGACATCTTCAGTCATCATATAAAAGCTACTTCATACAGCCTGTCAGCTCAGTACAATCCCCATGTGCCTTTTTGGCTCACCGTAAGGGGAGTCTATACGATAGCGCTGTGTCCGTCGTCGTCGTCGTCGTCGTCGTCGTCGTATCCTAACAGTGGCACGTTTCTTAACTGCTAGGGCTATGAACTTGAAACTTTGTACACAGAATGCCCTAGGTCAGCTGACCTCTGACACTGATTTTCGGTCCGATCTGATTCTCTGTTTGGCCACCAGGGGGCCAAATGTCGATATCTAAAAAGTGTGATATCTCGCTTATTAGTGACTTGTTTTCGATAAAACTTTTGTTGTAGGTACTCATAGCAAATATACATTTTATATTATACGGGTTTTTAATTTGACCTTGTTTTCAAGGTCGCAGAGGTCATATGGCGTAAATTGGCCATTAGAGTGTAAACTATGGCACGTTTCTTAACCACTAAAGCTATGAACTTGAAACTTGGTACATATAACCCCCTATATCACATAGCCTCTGGTGCTGAATTTTGGTTCGATCTGATTCCTAACTTTGCCACCAGGGGGCCAAAAGTGGAAATCTAAAAAGTGTGATATCTCGCTTATAAGTGACTTGTTTTCGATAAAACTTTTGTTGTAGGTACTCATAGCAAATATACATTTTATATTATACGGGTTTTCAATTTGACCTACTTTTCAAGGTCACAGAGGTCATATGGCGTAAATTGGCCATTAGAGTGTAAACTATGGCACGTTTCTTAACCACTAAAGCTATGAACTTGAAACTTGGTACATATAACCCCCTATATCACATAGCCTCTGGCGCTGAATTTTGGTTCGATCTGATTCCTAACTTTGCCACCAGGGGGCCAAAAGTGGAAATCTAAAAAGTGTGATATCTCGCTTATAAGTGACTTGTTTTCGATAAAATTCTTATGGTAGGTACTGTTTGGAAGAATACATCACATATTTTACGGGTTTTCAATTTGACCTACTTTTCAAGGTCACAGAAGTCATATGGCGTAAATTGGCTGTTAGAGTGTAAACTATGGCACGTTTCTTAACCAGTAAAGCTATGAACTTGAAACTTGGTGCATATAACCCCCTACATCAGATAACGTCTGATGTCGAATTTTGGCCTGATCTGATTCTTTATTCGGTCACCAGGGGGCCATAACGGAAAAAGGAAGAAGTGCAATATCTTGCCTATTTGAGTGAATTGTTTTTGATAAAATTTTATGGCAGGGACTCCTAGCAAGGATACATCACATTTCCTATGATTTTTGGATTTGACCTCCTTTTCTAGGTCACAGAGGTCAAATGGCGTAAATTGACCGTTCGAGTGTAACTATGGCACGTTTCTTAACTGCTAAAGCTATGAACTTGAAAGTTGGTACATGTAACCCCCTACATCAGATAATCTCTGACACCGAATTTTGGCCTGATCTGATTCTTGATTTGGCCACCAGGGGGTCAAAACTGAAAAAGTAGGACGTGCAATATCTCGCTTATTAATGACTTTTTTTCGATGAATTTTTTATTGCAGGGACTCTTAGCAATCACACGATATTGATCTTGTTGATGTCATAGACAATTATTGGTTGGATCATAAACTTATATATACTGCCCTGTCTTATTACTTGACATCAATACACATCTAAAAAAAGTCTTCATGCCTGATTGTGTTCACCATATTCACCTCTAAACTAAGCATGATCCTGCCTAATAAAAGATGTATACGGTGAGCACAATGGCCCCTGGCCGTTTCATTTTAATTGCTATCAATGGTTGCATGTCCTGTCGGCAAGCGCCAGGCCCATGGGCCTCTTGTTAAATCCAATGTCGGAGTTTGAAAAAGGAGTTATTTTCGAAAAATCAATTGGTCGTTTTATGTGGTGCTGCTGTATCTCGTCATCTTCAGAAGCTACTGTTTTGGATTATAAATCTGCCAACCATACATTTTCAGAAAATGGAAAAAAATGGAGTTACTAGCATATGACCCCTCTTAAAGCATTTTCTTGCCCTTAGATTGTCTGGACCCGGTAATTCCTATTATGCCAGTGTTTCTATCGGAAGTAATCATGCTCACATATCTCTCATTTCCAGATTTTCAAATCGATTGTAAAAAGTTGGCCTCATCTTCTGCTTCAGACATCATTAGTACTAACTATTACACCAACCTACAATAAATGTCTCCTTAACTTCACTCTGGCAGGAACCCTGACCTCTTTAACACTTGCTTCCCTAGTACACATACACGATGTACTTAAATCAGCTGAGCGCCAGGCCCTTGGGCCTCTTGTTTGCAGTTTCTTTCAGTAGTTGGCTGTTTGTTGCCCATGATCTGAGATGGAAACCACCGGATTCTACCAACTGATTTGCTGAGTTGAAATAGTCTAGCGCATTCTGTTCATTTTCAACACCACTGATTACGTTGTCCACGTAAATGTTGGTGGAAATGTCTCTGGCGGTTTCAGAGTCATTTTCTTTTAGGTGTTTACGGATGACCGCGTTTAGTATGGCTGGACTGGCGTTTGAACCGAATAGGACAGATGAGAACCTGTACACGATGAAGTCACTCTCTGGTTCTTCGGGATTAGACAACCAGAGGAACTTAGTGAAATCTCTATCTTGTTCATGTAGACCAACATGACGAAATGCCTTCTCAATATCACTACTTAGTGCTATGGGATGAAGGCGGAAACGCATGATTATGCCTGCCAAATCATTGAGAAGTTCTGGGCCTTTTTGTAAACAATCATTCAAGCTTGGTGTGGTTGCGGATTTACAACTACAGTCGTAAACTATGCGAATGGGCGTGGTAGGCGAATCCTTCTTTACACAGCGATTCGGTAGATAATGACCCAATCGGTTGTCATCATTCAATACGCGTTCAATGAAGCCACGTTGTTCCTGTTCATTTATGATGCGGTCATAGATTTTGGTGGTATCAGGTGGGAGGTGCCTAACCAAGTTTCTAGTGCGCGCGTTGGCAACATTGAAGTTGGTCGGTAGGTGCGGGTGATCAGGTTTCCATGGTAGTCTGGAGAAATACTGTTTCTCACGTTTTTCAATGTTCTCAGCGCAAAATGTTTCAAAGTCATCGGAAGCTTCACAAGTTTGTTCACTAGGCCTAATGCCAATGCTTTCTAGATCCCATAATTTGGTTAAAGGATCAGTGTTTGCGGATTCGAGCGTTGGTGATATAACCATCACTTGAAAACTTCTCACTTCCGTTGGGAAGGTTGCGGTGTCACGTGACGTAGGTCCAGACAAAAGGTAACCAAGAGCGGACGAAACAGCGGTGGGGCCATCCCCTTTTAGCACGTGGTTTCCAACGAACTGCCAGTAGAAATCGGCGCCTATCAAAACTGAAATGCTAAGTGAGTTCTGAACTGTGATTGGCTGCGCTAATCTTAGGCCACGAATGTGCGGGAGGTTGAGAACGTCTGCAGTTACGCGGTTGTTCAACGGGGCGCATATGGTCGGCACAATTAATGCATTGACTTTAATGTGAGATCCGCTTGTTGTTTCAACGTTCACAGCAGCGTATTTTACTTTCTGAGTGGTTGGTTCTGAACCAAAGGTTGCGATGTTTACGGTTATCTCCCCATCCGGCTTAAGTTGTAACTGGTCGGCCAACTCTGACGTAACGAAGGGTTTAGTTGAGCCCTCATCAAATAAAGTATTGGTTCTAGTGGAGGATAGATTGAATTTTATGTTCGCACATGCGGTTTTTAGGAGGATTGAGTTCAGGGTCTGTGCACCATCTGGTGTTGCCACGGTGTTTGTATGGACTTGGTTGGCGGGTTTCGCGTTAGTGGCTGGCTTATCAGCGAATTTTGATGGAGTCGGCGGATTAGCGAAAAGGGTAGCGTGGTGAAGCGTAGTGTGATGCTTTCCGGAACACATGCGGCATTTAAAATGCGACTCACAATGGCGGGATATGTGTTTGCTACTGAAACAATTCCAACATAAGTGCTCTTTCTTAACGATATCCAAGCGCGTATTATGGTCTTTAACCCTTTGGCAATCAAGCGCGCGGTGATTTCCCTTGCAAAACACACAGGGTCTTCGAGGTTGCGATTTCGCGTCACTAGCGTTGGTGAGAAGTGCTTGGGCGGATGCGGTTCTGGGGGCGCTGAAATCAGAGTAATCATGCACACTTGAATTAGATTGACTAACACAACTTATATCCCCTCGCTTTCCTGCTCGCATGGCCGATATCTCCTTACGAATTGCTTCACGTAACTCCTTCAGTGTCCAGTTGTCTGAACACTGATCCCTAGAAATATTCCTCAGAAGTTCCTCGGGTAGTTTCTCGGTGATGATGGGAATCAGGAGTTCCCCGTATGTTGATTCTGGGCGTCCGATGGCCTGCAGTCCCCGTACGTAGGTCTCGACATTGTCGTGGAAGGTCTGTAGAGATGAAATGGTTTCCGTTGGTGACGGCAGAGACCATAAGGCTTTCATGTAGGCGTTGCTTAACTTGTGCTGTTGTCCATACCTTTCCTTCAAAATCTCCATGGCGTTGGTGTAATTGTCACTAGTCAGGGGAAGCCCCTCGATAACGAGAGCCGCCTCACCCTTCAGCTGGGCACGGAGATATTGGAACTTCTGGATATTCTCCAATGCTGAATTCTTGTCAATGGCAGCTTCAAACGAATCTATGAAGCTTTGCCATCGTAGAATGTTCCCTTCGAACATGATCAGTTGTAATTTCGGCAAATTGACAGTTTTTGGTTTATGCGACGTAAATGATGTTGTACTTACGGCTGCGATGGAGGCAACACTCAGTGAAGTATCCACGTTCGTCTGTGGTCGGTTTCGTTCAAGAAAGCCTTTGAAACACTTAATGTCCTCGTTTATTCGAATCACATAATCATCAGACTCTTCGAATACAGTACCATAGTCCTCGGTGCCGAGCAGTTTGTCCAATATCTTCTCGTGTATTCCTTCAATCACTTCGAGTTTAGTGGTCACAATTTCGATTGTCGCCTCTAACAAGTCTGCCTCTGTATCTGAAAGTTCCGGTTTGTCACAAATTACCCTTCCTTTGGCAATTTGTTTGTCTAGTTGAGCGCGACGGCTCTGCACTTTTTGCTTTAACTTATCCATCACAAAATCGAGAGTAGATCCTGGTCACGGCACCAATGTGCGCCTTGGTGGCACAAAGAGTAGGATCTTATGGAAAGATAATGAATAAGTTCATGCAAGGAATGAAGTGAACGCCATGGTTCCAAAAACGTGACTAACTATAATTCATAAAACAAGACAAAAGGTTACAATAATATTACAAACAATTAACATGATTCGTCAATATTAAAGAGGGTGTGATCGTATAGTGATAAAGATTAAGGAAGCTGTCAATCATGACATGAGTGGAGGATTAATTCATTATACAAGACAAATGATGGGCACCAGTTACCACAATAAATAACCTAATTTGAAGGAATACATTGACAAACGTAACCGTGGAGTGCTTGGTGCTGATTTGGACTTAACAATTTGTACTAATGAAGAATGATCCACAAATGCGTCGAAATCATGAGAGCGAAGAACATGATCAAAAGCTTTAACGTTAATGAAAAGACCAAACAATTCAAGCTCGCTGACTGAATATGATTGTGCTGCTTTGGGCAAACGCTTCGAATGATAGGCAATCAATCGTTCCTTGCCATCAACAATTTGCATCAAATGGCTACCTGTACCGATTCTAGATGTGTCTGAATAAATCACAAATCGCCCATGTCGACTTGGCGCGTGCAAGAGAGCTGGCGATGTAAGCATGACCTTGACTTTGTCAAATGCACGTTGATGTTCGTCTTTCCAATGAAAAACTCTGCTTTTCTTGGTAAGTTCATGGAGAGGTTTGAGATGTTCCTGCAGTTTTGGAAGATACATTGAAAGATAGCTTACTGCACCTATGAACCTCCGTACTTGACGACAAGAAGTTGGTTTACTCATCTTACGAATCGCTGTGCACTTATCACTCATTGCTTCAATCCTTACGTAACCATCATCATCAACTCGGATTATATGGCCCAGGTAGACCACACGGCGTCTGAAGAGCTTTACCTTCCTCGGACAAATGCGTAACCCATGCTGAACTAATTTCGAAAGCACCTGGCGCAGATGAACCTTGTGATCCGCCGAAGACCGTGAAAACAAAATGATGTCATCATGTATATTGATAAGGAACTCATGCGCATTAGGGATTTCACCTAATATCTGTGAGAGGGCCTCTTGAAACTTGCTCGGTGAAACTGTACAACCCATAGGGACCTTTTTATAGAAATATGAAGAACCACCATGATAGATCTACCTATTCGAGATATACTCTCTGTCAACAATGGAAATGGATGGTTAATTTTCTTGATCCCAAAGTTCAAATACCTGAGATCTGCTCAGTTGTACCCTTTTTGGCGATGAGAAAAACTGGCGAAGTATACGATGTGTGACCTTTTTTCCAAAACACCTAACTTGACCAATTTAGACATCTCAGCATCTATAATGCGCTTGTTACCCTCAGATGCCGGATATGGACGTATATAGAAGGGGGTTGGATCAGAGAGTTCAAAATCAACCTCAATATCTGGACAATAACCTAATTCACCATATAAACTGAAGGCTTGGCGATTTTCCTTCACAAGATTATACACTTCCTCTCGCTCTGTGGGAGATAAAATACTATCAGTTAAATCCATCGACTGTCTGATTACTTCCTCTTCTGTAAGCCTGGATATTGAGTCATCAGATGTAAGATGAGGATAATGCTGCAGATTGGCACATTGGATGTCGGATAAGCTGCCTGATGGGGAGTCATGCGAGTTACCTCCTGTCGAGAGTTGCAAACTTCCGGCTGCCATCACCATATGAGTTGTGTCGAGTGACGCAATGGGCCTATGTTTTTGAAGCCGAATGGTGTCTGGCGTGTTATTTTTCACACGGATTGTTGCTTTACCTTTGCGTAATCTGAAACACATGCGATCTGGGCAGATTCTAGCCAAGTGATGGCCAGATTCCAAGATAACCTCTGAGTTACGCAATAAACTAGGAACTTTCGACCCTCTAATCTGCACGAACTTCGTCTCATTTGGTTTGATGAAAACTTGTTCAACCGGACCAAACCAAATTTTCTTTGGTTTCACTTTAAACCTGTTTGATGAAAAATCTAACTGACCACCCAATTCACTGAGAGTTGATGTACCGATAAGCATATCAGGACCTACCAGATTATTGGCAATAATAGCATAAATCCGAAACTTACTACCCTGAAAAGTGATATGCACATTGATTGCAGTGTTCGCCTCAAGAAACTGACCATTACCTGTGCGAAATCGAATGGGGTCAATCCTAACCGGTTTTAAGGTTGAAAGATACTTTGAGTTTGTAATGCATGCCTGGCTTATCAATGTTTTTGTGGCACCGCTATCTATAAGAGTCGGGATTGATTTACCATCTGGTAATGTGCCCTTTATATAATTTCTCTCATTGAGTTGCAACGTTGCTGGTTGATCGCCTAAATATTCCGCGTCGACGTTCTCAGAAGGAGCTAATGTCTGTAGGTCTCTTGAGACATCGGCTCGTTCTGAAAATGGCAGTTGGCTGCTCCAGTTCCGGTCTGCTGTTGGTACATATCATATGGCGCGTTGGGCGACCTCTGCATGTAGCAAGGCTGCTGTTGACGATGCGAGGGTTGTTGCTGCTGGTCGGCCATTCGCTTCCAACATTTGGCGATCCTGTGTCCGGGAACCTGGCAGTAATGGCACTTGCCCGCAAATCTTCGTCTATCATTCCTCTCGCCGGACTGCGACCTTTGCCTGTTGTCGTATCGGGGAGGGTGTCGCTGCCGATCATTCGATCTTGGGCGGGACGGACGCGATTGTGATGAACCGTCTCTACCGCTGTCTCTTGTTCGCGAGTGTGGTCGTCCTCGTACTTGCTCTTGGGTCTGGGCTTGGTGTATTGCATCTATGCGTAACGACATTTCTGCCAATTTCTCACATATACTATCCGACTCAGGGGTGTTATCTGCTATTGTGGCGAAACTCACTTCCTTCGCGGCGTCGACTTGCGAACCCATGTCAAAATATCTCTGTGCACGGGCTGCCAGGGCGTCGGCATTGGCATCATCTGGCGCTGCCATGACGACTGCTGATTGACACTTAACGGGCAATGCACCAAGAAACCTGTTTAAAACCTGTTGATCACCGTAGTCTATACGGTTCGCGGCAATCCGAATGCGGCTCAAAAGTTGGTATGCTGATTCGCCTGGTGTGTGTGCGAGCTCATTGAACAAGCGAACGTTTGCAAATGCCGAATGGGTCGGACTAAAACGCTGTAGGAACGCTGCTTTTAACTCATCTACCGTCGCAAAGACCTTCCCTTCCATCCACAAACGGGCAGAACCTGCGAGCGTCCGCTTAAACCGCTGACAAACATCGAGAACTGCGGCTGCATCGGCCGGGGCCTGAAGATTGTGGGCCGTTAGGTAGTCGACAAACGACAAGAAATGAGCTGTGCACTTTTCATGGCTCAGTGCCTCGCCTTCGAAACGACAAGGAAGATAATCCGTCGGACGCAAAGCCATGATGAGGAATTATATCGATATGCGAGAGACGAATATAGGAGTTGAATATGAAGATGAACAAAGTGGTCTGCTTTATACTGTCATGCAAAAATGAAATTCAATTCTACTTACCACTTCCCAAGAATCCGTTTATCAACTGAATCCATTAACCACAAAAAGCACAGAATCGATTTTGCGAACAGGTCACAAAGAAATGGTCTCAAGACGTGAAATCAATATTCATAACAGTCAAAAGGACTTCTATTGAAGGCACAGAGGGATGGTCACAATATCATCATCGTCTCTTCACCTCACAAGTGCAGTTCTTATTTCACAAGTGCAGTTCTTGTTTTCTGGTTATCAGCACGATCTGTGTGGAATCGGACGTCCTTTCTTCCTCACGCACCAGCACGGCGGAAACACAGCATGGCAGTGTGCGTATCTTCTCCTGGAGATCATCACTTTTTGGCACAAATAAGTTGGCAAACCGGTCGCAGACTACAGACGATGTCGTTTATGGTTGCCGTCATTGAACACGATCTGTGCTCTTCGAAGAAAACCCAGTCTGATTAACAGGAATAAAGTGTTCAACTATGAACGTTTCTAGAGATGTTAGCCTCCTAAACACTCTTCCAAGCTGGAACTGCTGACTGTACCCAAGGAATTCTACTCTCGTGCGTCAGCTATCACAAAGTCATCCCTGATGACCGCAAGTAAACGCTCGTTGTTGGCATTAACGTCATCGCCGATATCTACAGATCTATGTACATGAAGTATAGAACCTTTCCGTTCACTTCGGCGTTTATAGTGTCTTTCGTTGTTGTTCTCGGAGTTATATCCTGTATAACAGTTCCTGGCCGAAGGTCGCCATGTAGTATATGGGCGTGCGCCCTCCAGGTTCTTCAACTCCTAACACTTGAACAACACGTATATCTCTTTATGATGTTTATTAATCGATCTCTCCTTCACGAGAGCCAAGGCTAATCTCCCTCACTACAAATCTATCCCTTGGTATCTCTTGGCTGTCATGTAACAGAACCTGGCATGGGATGGCACAGGATGTTCCTATTGGCTGTTGCCAAGGATACCTTATACATATCTATATACTACAGTAGGTAGATATGAAGAGAGTAAATGATCTCTACTGCATTGAAGAAATTTGCCGATACTTCATGATTAGAATTTTCTTATTGTATATTATTGGCACTATTAGTAAATGGCCATTCTGATCTGTACCAAGAGAAAGCGGGGTCCATGTCGTTACAAACAAGCTGATTCCGTTAACGACAGACATATTCATTCTACGGCTGCTGTCAATTGTGATTCTTACCAACTGTTTTACCTTGGGTTGCTTGTAGTCCTCCACCTCCACTGGAATCAGTAGCGCTGTGTTGGCATGATCCCAACATGCATGGATCCAGAACACAACTTTACGCCTTTTGAGAGCAAGTCCATAAACATGACAAAGCGACCAATGCATTCCTAGTCGGGATTCATCGGTATAACAGAACACTTCAATTTTGGGCGGACATTGCCAGTACACGTAAATATCTTGTTTGTACCATGAAACAAAATGACCAACGCCTCGATAAATAGTTTTGTACGACGCGACCAGCGTGACTTTTTTGAACCACAACTTCTGAGTCATATTCTGCTTCACGATGTCAAATAATAACAACTCTAGAGCATATGACTTAAGACCGCTTTTCCAGCAACTCGCCTTTTTTTGTGTCGAGACGGATGACCAGAGAAGAATCTTCTTTTCATCTGGACATATAGCTGGTCTACCTAACTGATTACCTTCACTGGTAATCTGATAATCAACTGTGATATCTGATACCTTATTGCCTTTTATTGTGTGAAGTACAAATTTCACTTCGAAAGCTCTCCTGCCTCTATTTCTGAACATTATAATGAGTCTATCCTGGTAACACAGAATTAGACCAACCCGCACGTGAAGGCGAAATGATATCTTCTGGTATGATTTTCTGTAGGTGCTTCTAGGATAGTAGGATTTTACAAATGTTGGCATGTTTCCTCCAAATTCTACACTGACAAACAAAAATACTTCATGGTTTGAGCAGTATTCGATATGAAAATATCCCTTTGTACGTGTTAAATTTATCGATGCTTCGTATATGTATTCTTCGTGCCTTGTGTTTATCTTTTCATAAAAATACCAAAACTGTACTTTAGGACAGTTGTCAATCGCACAGTGACCAATTAAAAATGGAGTCGAGCGATTAAGACATCAGGAGGTTTAAAATGTTTGAACATGTTGAAGGAATGATGTGACTTTCAAATTACGAATTTTTTGGACTCGAAAGTTCGCAAACAGCCGACACGGCACTACAATGGGTGATTTCAAAGTTGGTTTTGAGATTTAGTGTTAATCTTTGTGTTAATCTTCGTGTTAATCTGATGCTATTTATCCTGCTATCAGATTAAAACTAATACTTTGTTTTCTCTTAACACTTACAGCGACACTAAAACGAGAACTAATGATGAAACCGGAATGGAAATCTGGTAAAGCGTTAGTTTTAACACCTAGATTTTGTCTGATCCCGGGGTTTAAGTGTCACACTAAAACCAAGAGTGCGGTCTTAATCCTAGCTGTAATGTGTAATGGTGTAATGTTCTCCGCACAGGCAATGCATTTTGTATTTCCATAAGACTTATGCCTTAGGCATTAACAACGAGCAGATGTCAAAGTTGGTGTTGGTTATCAACTAGCATCAGCTGACTAGTTTTGGAATTTCAAATACTTTTCTCAGTGGTTTTCTAGTCAGATATGATGATTACTGTTGTGCCCGGGGTTCTGAACAGAAGAAAGCTGATGGCGTTGCATGTAGTGAATGGCGTTATATTTAAAACCTGTAAAAATACACGACATTTAGCACCAAATATATATAAATCATGAGTTATTAGAAGAACTATTTTTGGCCTGTTTGATTTTGGGCGTTACTCTCCCAACTAAAACATTCAGCACAAAATTTACCTGCTAAATGAGCAATTATAATCACAAATTCAACGTTAAACAAATTAACACTTACGTTGACACCAGTCTAACAGTCCGCAATTAGATATGCATATAAATTTAACACCAAACCGGGTCATCAACAAAATCATATCAACATGGTGCGACTTGCTTATCTTACACTTCGTGGCAAAGTGACGAAAGTGCGCTCCAACACGAGAAATTGCGAGAGCTTAACGAGGCGCGAATTACTAAAAAAAACCAGGCGCTAAATTTAAATATGAATATAAATTGAAATGTCTATTTTCGCCAATAGGTTTCATCGAAACAATTATGCATGCACATGTTTCTAAGTGTTAAGACAAGGTTTTATCTTAGTATGAGTTAAAATGTTTGATTGGCGCCAAAACCATCACTTAGTGTAAGTGTAAAACCTGGTGTGATGCCAAAACCTTCTTTGAAACAGGAGTAAAACTAATACTAAGCATTACACCTATATTCTACACCAAGCATGATTTCAATCTTGGTCTTATCCGTCGTTTTAGTGTCAGATCTGTTGTTAAAACCTCATCTTAAAACCGACTTTGAAATCACCCAATGGGTGAGTTCACATTGCTGATTAAAATTGGTGTTAAGTGCTAGTGTAACAGATTTGTAGCAGATATGTTACACTAATTATAGATATGAACTGACTTGTGTTACGTGTGTTTGTGATGGTATTAGTGTAACTGATATTGGGTGATTTTAAAGCAAGTTTTACACCAACCACAGAGTTAACATCAGAAATAAACTGCCCACTCGGTGTTGATGTTAAAAACAGGGGTTAGTGCGATCTCAGTTTATAGACCGGTGTTAGTGTTACAGGCGGTGTTGGTGTTACACTAACACTGACCTTAATATCAAGGCAGTGTTATCTTGGCTAGAATTCCAATGGGTTTTCTATTGCAACTAACACTAACCACTAGGTGTTAACACCAACGTGAGTTTATGGCTCCCACAAGGTGTCAGCAGCCATTTTCTTCTGCAAGTTTTTTAAATTGTATGAGGTCTCAGCCTACTCAGGATGAGCCAAGGCCAAAAAGGGTAGGCCTATGCAGGTATGTATAACCAAAGGATGCATTTATAAATGGGTGATTTTAAAGTAAGTGTTAACACCGAATCTTAACAAAGCTAACACTAACCACAGAGTTAACATCAGTGTTGGTGTGATCTCAGTTTATATACCGGTGTTAGTGTCAACACCATGATAAACAGGATGTTAACCTGAACCAAAAATTAGGGTGTCTATGTTAACATATATAATGTTAACATATCTGTTAACCAGATTTTAAAACCGGTTTTAAGAAAACTTTAAGCAAAAAACTGGTATTTGACCTCCCAACATGTTCTTGGTTAAAACTGTCTTGAAACTGTCTTCAGACCGATTTAAGACAAATTTTGAAACTCTGATAAAACTTTGGAAGTTTTAATCTGAACAGAGAGCTAAAAGTTTTGCACAAATGCACTACCAAATGTACATGGTCGGTTTTAAGTCATAGAACTTTAGACTGTACTGAGGTCAAATATCAGAATAAAACCAACAGACATGTTTGCTCTATCAGAAAGAGTTACTGTTGCTCAGAGGGGACAACTTCGAAAGAAAGCCTCCCTTCAGCGGAAAACCAATTGAGAGGCATTTGAGACTAAACCAGGGCGTGATGCATGAGAACTGGTTTTATCTTAGTTTTATCTTAAGTTTTATCTCGGTTTCAGTCTAGTCTTAATCCTAGGGCAGTTTTATGTGGTCGATATAAGACCGAGAGTTGGTTTTAAACCAGGATAAACTTAGTTTTAACTCGATTTTGTCTTAAACCCAATACTTGACCTAAGCCAAGCTGAGTTGTGAATACACCCATTGTATTACATAGCGTTGTAAAGATTCGAGACATGTGCGTTGGCTTATTCTTCGTCTGTCATAGAATTGAAATGGGTCGCACACCGGGTGATTGACGATAACTGGTTGTTGATATGAATTACATTGACTCACCAATAAACAGAATGTGCAATGAGGTTTTCTTACGATTACTTGCACCTTGCTGCAATTAATTTCATCGCCTCGTCTTTAAAGTAATTAGTGTCGAAACATCGAACCTGAAGTCTCCAAAATATTACTTTGGAAAGGATACGGGTTATTGGTGTAACAGTGGATATTCTCAGGATAGTCACTCGCTTGGTTGTGAGACTTCCTTTGGGTGCAACAGCAAAGGATTTACCAACACATACATGTACTTTCTTCAGCCACATCCAGACGTTTATCTCCCCGGCTCTGAATGAATACAGCTCACATGTTTCCCCAAGTGGTTGAAAGTTGAAGCTCGGTGATCGCTCCTCTAGAGATGCTCTAACTGAACATTGTAACAATGAGCGGGCGTATGACTTGTTGGAAGATGAATAGGCAGAATTTGGTCTTGATTTTTGGAATTGTTCAGAAATGATTCCAGATTCACAGGTGCCGCATAGATAAAACGCAACAATGTAACACATCAATTGTTTCTTAATTTCAGACAAGATGCTGGTTACATAAAGAGCCATACTTTACGTGTTCACTTAAGCCTTTTAGTTTGGTTATAAGACCAGACCCAGGACATCATTTTCCATTACAACGCATCGCTCATACTTGAGTTGAAACTGGTGTGAAAGTTTGAAATGTCCTGGGATAAGATATCCCAGGGAACAAAGGATTCTGCTGTGCCATTTTAGACCCTGAGGTATTGACAGTCATGGCCAATACAGAACAAGATATCATGAACGGTCAGAATTTGATAGGGCCGGACGTGTTTCCGAGGGGACCCTTTCTACTTCTCAAGTATCTAGATGGTTTTACACCATTTTCTACACTTGGGTTCACTCGAATTGATACTGGGCCGGTATCATAACTCTTTTATTCCAGCTCATATGTCAAAACGTCGTGTCATATGAGGGGTTTTATTCATTTCCAGTTAATTATATAGAGCAGAAGTGAGAACTTTGTTGCAATGACGTTTAGCTGGGCGAATATCATGATATAATAGTGGGATATGGTATGCTCTTTCAAAGAAATCTATTCTGAGGTTTTGACGATCGTTTGTGCATCCATACGGTGTCTTCAACTCCTACGAACCAGTAATGTGCGACAATTGAACGTCTGGCTTCTGTCCTAAATAATCTCCAGCCAACCGAGGCGGGGTACCAGATCTCCAAAATATAGTTGCTCGATATATTACTCAAAGCAAGAACTCTTGATGGGTGCAAAAACAATGTCAGCTTCAATGTAAATTATCCTAAACATCTCAGGCAGCACTGATGGGTGACGAAAGAACTCGTGAAGGCAAAGTCTTCCATTCCGCCATAACCCGTTAGAACTAGTATAGCGAAGGAACGCAAATTAAACGAGATGGTAACTTGACGGAGTGATTGATCTGATAATCGATATCATCTGCAACAAAATGAAAAACAGTACAAAGCCAACATTGCAGCTTGCTGCTAACACTTTTCAACAGGCATGGGGCAAATTTGTAAAGTTATATACATGTACTCCATAATTTATTCACTGACATAGATCCTAAGCTGCCCCAGCATGCTTGCTTTCAAACACAGATCTATAGATCCATGACGCTAAAAATTACTAGTATCCGAGCGCAATTTTTGTATGGTAGCATTTTGATCGCAATTTATAATGATACATTTCATATTGTGGTATCGTCTTAAACAGTGTTGAAGGAGGAAAGAGCAGGAGCCTTGGGTTCAATTCTGGTAGATTCCAGGGGACTGATATGCACATAGAGATAAGGAACAGAGCTTGGTTCTGGCGTAATCAGTGTTTATCTACTGTGAGATAGTCGAGACACCTATTGGCGTCACCACGTAACCTTATCTTAATTTTTTTTTCTTCCCATAGAGTCTCTTTAACTAAAAACAAAGTTTAGATTTCATCGATATCATTTGAACTAATTAGAGGTCACGACGGTATTTCATTAGCAATGTCACTACTCCCCTGTCTAAATCGTATTACACTCGTCAACCCCTGTCAATCAGAATTGGTGATGTCAAATAATTCGATCAGTGATTGCATTAAGGTTGCTTCATGGCCGACCCATTCAGTGCTGAAGGTAAAGCAACCACAATGAAGATAATGGAAAGCATTTGAGCTGCATTTTTAAAGAAAATACGAAAAGAAACTACCACAATCGCTAGAACTAAAAACGGCTCTACCGCATTTCCGAGGTCGTACGGCAAAGTTCACTCTTTCACTATTTTGGAAAGTGAGCTTGAAATTGTTAAAATTGTAATCTTTGCTCTCAAAGCCGTGCATGGTACAGGTCCAACTATCTTTGGCTTCCACTCCACGGATCGAGACAAGACACAAGAGCTCATGATCACTCAGCTCCTACCTAGGAGTGGAAACGATCGAAGAAAGTAACTGCCGGGGATAGGGCTTTCGGAGTCTGTGCACCGTGGCTTTGGATTGCACTGCCTATACTTCTTAGACGGATTGATTGTTTTATCAGTTTTAAGAATAATATTAAGATCTTTTTACGGAGTCTTTTAAAAATTACATGAATTGTTTTAAAAGTGTTTTAAAGGGAGACTATATGCAGGAGCAGAAGGGCTTATTTGGCCATCTCCAGGTGACTATACACTGTAAGGGCCCTGGGTCATGTCAGATTCAACACTAAATGTATTCCTCGTACAAGCGTCAAGCATTTCGACATACTGTGAGATGTGAGAGACCCCTATTGGCGACTTTGTGTAACGTTATCTTGCCTTCCTACATCTAGCTGCTGCCTATATTATTGTCCCTTTAAAGTGTCGTTTTTTTATGTTTGTCATGTGTATTTATCTCTAAGTTTGTATAGCGCCACTGACAATTGATTTTTAAGTGGCGCTTTATTAAAATAAATTATTAACATTATTATTATCATTATCGATAAGAAATCGACACAGCACAACTGGTCTTGAATCACGATTACACACAAGCAAAAAATACGCATTTCAAATGATGAAATGATATTTTATATATGTGATGAATTACTTTTTTACGGGACCTGGGCCATTGGGAACTTGTGATTTCGTCTTAAAGCACCATTGGTATTATTAAGGGCAATATTACCCAGCTGTCGGCTGCCCAGTCTGCACCTCTTATTCTACGTTTACATGTAGTTTCCATCAACAAATTGCAAATCTTCATGAATGATCGCGCTTTTCCGACGATAATGGAAAGCACGTTGCGTTGTATAGCGGGGTGACGTAAACTCGGATCTTAATTCAGCCCTTAGTTAACACTACGAACACCAACTCCCCTTTTTCTCTCGGAAAACTCTCGAAATCTGCATCGGTCACGAAATCTCTCGTAAATCACCCGTAAAGTGCTGGGAATTGAGAATAAGGTGTGTTTAATATGAAGAAAATGGTGAAGTTTCAGTCCAATTAGCTTAATACTTATGTGGTTTTGAGGCTCCATTCAACCCGCCGTGGTTAGAAAGCTGACTCGCGGGTTAAAAGCCGTCAAAACTAACTCAGATCCCCAACCCTGAAATGGTCATGCATAATGTGCAGCGAAAATTTCATGGCTTGACAGGCTAGGATAGGTCTAGTGGGCTGTGAATGCGTTCCTCCCAGATTACGTCTCGGAAAAAGTTATGAGCATGTAGAAAGTACCAATTTAAAGGGGAAAACGGTTTTACAACTTTATTACAGGTACGTGACCAACAGGAAGCTTCCTCAGTGACCATGACCACGGATGTCATGCGTTGCAGGCACACGTGACTCAAAGTTGCGGTCCCAAATTCTGGGGAGGTTGTGACAGCAACCTTAACTTCTCACTCGAATATCGGTTGACTTGAGAATCAGGCCTCCCCAGCCAACAAGCTGGGGAAGACGATTGATTTTACCTAACTAAAAATATTTCTCCTTCTTCTTGTTCTTCTCACCTCTGTAGCCCAAACAGATAAGAGTTTTTCAATGAAATTTGACACACATGTCATTTGGGGGATATAAGCGAATATGGATTGCCCTTTTATCATTGATTTTATGGCGAATTTTGGCCAAATTCGGACAAAAAATTGTTTCTGGACAACTCCTCCGTAACCGCTTGGTGCAGGAGCGCTGAAACTTTCAGGGATGATAGTTGTGCATCTGGGATCTGTGCATCTGGGAATGCATGCAATCGACGGCCTCTACTTGCCATTAGAACCACTAGCGGTCAGGTTACATCAGTGACATCACCAAATTACAATTTAATGACATCTTATTAGTCGAGATAATCAACAGCTACCCAAACATAAGCCAATCCGAGATGACCAATCCAGACAATGATTAGTAGTTTATTTAAATGACGTGGCAAAGTACGTATACTTACCTTGGGAACATGAAATCCACAGGGGCTGGGTGCACTGATAAAAGCTTCATGGAGCTGAATCCCATTAATAATGCACTCTGAAGTGAGTGCGGGGCCCTAGGCCCAAATGGTTGCGAATCGACCACTTACGAAGATGGGAGAGTGTGAGACTTCCTCATCACAGACACTATAGATGTGCAGTGCCAAAGCCAGTCCCAGACAGTGGACACCAAGGAAATAATAACGATGTTGACGTGGCAATTTGGTGTCCACTGCGCCTGCCTCTCCGGTTTCACGTATCTTCTTTAGGCACACAGGTTAAACTTTTAACCATCTAGACCCACTTTTTGCCAACTGCTTGGCTCAGACCGCCCTTCAGCAGGCCATACTGCCTGGATGGACTGACCAAGATCTACTCTAGGTCATCAAGGGGAGAAATTGACTCCTTGCGGTCCCGCTATCAGGATACCTCTGTATATCCAACCGTATTTCTTTGTCGCCACACGCATCTGATGAGTCTCTCTTGACGAAACCGCATTTCCTGCACCTTCATGACCTATCAGGCACACATGGTTGCTTCATACCATCAGTGCACGGTGCCCAGTAGCCGAAATCCTTCATTTTGGTCCTCTCTTGTTGCCATGAGCAACAGAGCATGCAGGCTCAGACTACGATGTCACTGATGACGTCACAAGGATGTCATGACGTCATCATGATGTCATGACGTCGGGTCAACAATCACAGCTGTCAGACAGTCCCCGAATGATCTCTTCATTCAGTTGCGGTTATGCAGGCGCTGTGGACACCAAATTGCCACATCAACATCAAAGATTAGTAGTTTAGGTCTCATTCAGTTTCGTGTACAAGTAGGCCTACGTGTGCATTAGTAATTGGATTCTAGTGCATGTAAAAATCTTTGTTAAGATATTAGCTAATATTCTCACTAAACCCCTGTTGTGGCAGCAACCTTAGCTTTTCACTCGAATGTCGCTTGACTTGAGAATTAGGCTTCCCCAGCCAACAAGCTGGGGAAGACGATTGATTTCACGAAACAAAAAAAAAATTCTTCTTGTTCTTGTTCTTCTCACCTCTGCGGCCCAAACAATTAGGAGTTTTTCAATGAAATTCGACACACATATCAGTTGGGGGATATGAGCGGATATGGCAATGTCCTTTTTGATCATTGATTGCTTAATATGCATCCATTGATTTATGGCTAATTTTGGCAAAATTCTGACAAAAATTGTTTCCGATCAACTCCTCAGTAACCGCTTGGCGATGGAGCGCTGAAACTTTCAGGGATGATAGTTGTGCACGTTTGTTTTATGTTTTTCCAGTTATTTAACTAATTTGCATAATAACGAGTTCCATTGTTTTTTACCTCGTAAGCTCGCAACTCACTTATCATTATTGCTATTGTCAAGACATTTTCAGGGAAGATGGATCAGATAGTTTGTATAACTTTAAATCCAGGAAAAGTTTGCTTCGTTCATGAGAAAACCATCTTGACCCTCGATGCATTATCATTACCCAGCTTTCAGACAACGCGCGTCAAAATGGGCGGAGGACATCGAGCAAAACCGCTGGAAATTCAATATGGAGATAACGAGCACTCTTGTTGATTTAGGTCAACTCCATACAGTCATGTACATGTACATGCTTTTTCATGGATTATTGACCAAAACCTGAGTTTAGTAACAGAAATTGAATCGAGAGCGGGAAGTCGGCCATTGTTAAATGTGCGCATATAAATTCGAATATGACGTCACTGCTCTCTGATTGGCCAACATGTTGTAACCTCTCCGGCTCGCCAAAGAGGGTAGTATTTTTGCCCTGTTTGGCAAGCCCGGCCAATGTTCCGGAGTTGGAATGTTGTTGTTGACTTTAAAATGTCCAGATAACTCAAGTCTTGCTGACACTCTTCAGATAACTCGGACCAAACTGAACAAAATGTGTTCCTTTAGCATGAGATTCGACTCGGTCTCTAACAGCTTTTTGACCATTCAGAGAACTAGAAATACCAGCCTTTATTTTTAAACTTGTGTTCATACAAAATGTCATACAATATAATATGTCTTTCGGACTTATGGTACTACGGACTTATCGGACGTCGGACTTGTGGGATGACGGACTTGGAGGGGGGGGGATTGTCTCATAACTCCGATATCGCACTTGTGTTCTTTTGTGTCAGAATGAAGTAGCGCCAAACACCTTTTTCCAGGGATAGCAGCGGTATCCTCTTTGCACCCAAGTTATTTTTGTTCTTGCGATGGAGGGGGGGGGGGGGATCAGGTATTTTCAAGCCATACCTGACACTTTTGTGTACTCAAAAAGCATAGATATACATGCATACATAGTATATTGACATGCTACATGTATATTTACTTTTTATTACATCATTGTATACAGTACTACAAGCCTATGCAGTGCACAAGTGCCTACAAGATGAATCATCAATGTTCCATTGATGCTGAAAGGGTGGATGTCGTCCTGGGTGCCGACAAATGGTACCCAGGTTCGAGATCGACTGGACAATAAGCACCCTGGGTGCCATTACACTAGATAAACAGCACCCAGCTTCTTTTTGCCTGGCTTACGGCTCTTAGGGACGACGTTTCTTGCAATCTCGTTTTATCTCGCGCCGTGGTACTTGCGGAATTAGCAGTGCTCGAAATAAAAAGAACAGATAAACAGATAAAAACGCGTTTAGGGTTATAGGTCTTTGAAAGCACATTTCGGATATATCCCTCCTATATACCTTTTCTGAATAAATCATCCGAAATGAGCTTTCAAAGACCTTTAGGCCTAAATGCGTTTTTTTCTATTTATCTGTTCTTTTTATTTCGCGCATTGCTAATGCCACAAGTACCACAGCGCGAGATAAAACGAGATTGCAAGAAACGTCCTCGTCCCTAAGATCCGTAAGCCAGGCAAAAAGAAGCTGGGTGCTATTTGTCTAGTGTAATGGCACCCAGAGTGCTTATTGTCCAGTCGATCTCGAACCTGGGTACCATTTGTCGGCACCCAGGACGACATCCACCCATTCAGCTCCATTGATGGACCAATACGTAGATGGATGATGAAGAATCCCAATATTAGGTCCATGAATTGAACCCATGGTCGTATCTACCATGGGCCCATCACTGATCGATCGATGGAATCAGTTTTAATATTTTGACAGGCAATCAAAGAATTATCTTAGAAATGGTGAGCATTTCTTATTTTTCGGAATTCTGAAGACTGTTTCTCGTTGGTTCGTATTCTGCTACACACGTTTTTATGGGACCCACCGTCGTTGGGCCTATGGTGGAACACCACCAATGGATCGTCCATGGGCCAGCAGTGGATCTACCATGGGGATCTGTATTTAACATAGTTTGTGATGATCATCATAGATCCATCCATTGGGCCATCAATGATCCGTGCATAGACCCTTTTACCGTTTTTTTAACAACAATATCATTCGGTGGCCACTTTCGTAGTCCAAGATAACTTTGGTCCTGGAGCACCTACATTTTTACTGCCAGGGTTTGCAGCGAGATACGAAGAGAGTAGGCTATAATGATCTCTACCGCCCTAAAGAAATTTGCCGATATTTCTTGATTAGAATTTTCTTATTGTATAATATCGGCACTATGAGTAAATGGCCATTCTGATCTGTACCAAGAGAAAGATGTTTCCGTGTCAGATCATGCAAGCTGATTCCGTTAACGACAGACGTATTCATTCTACGGCTGCTGTCAATTGTTATTCTTAACAACTGTTTTACCTTGCGTTGCTTGTAGTCCCTAATAATCACTGGAATCAGTAGTGCTGTGTTGGCATAATCCCAACATGCATGGGTCGAAAACCCTACATTATGCCTTTTCAGAGCAAGTCTATGACAAAGAGACCAATGCATTCCTAATCGGGATTCATCAGTATAACAGAACACTTCAATTTTGGGCAGACATTGCTGGTACACGTATATATCTTGCTTGTACCATGAAACAAAATGATTAACGGCTCGATAAACTGTTTTGTACGATGTGACCAGCGTGACTTTTTTGAACCACAACTTCTGAGTCATTGTCTGCTTCACGATATCAAATAATAACAACTCTAGACCATATGACTTTATTCTTCTATGCCAACATCTCGACTTTTTGTGTGTCGAGACGGATGACCAGAGAAGAATCTTCTTTTCACCTGGACATATATCTGGTCTACCTAGCTGATCATCTTCACTTGTAATCTGATAATCAACTGTGATATCTGATACCTTATTGCCTTTTATAGTGTAAAGTGCAAATTTCACTTCGAAAGCTCTCCTGCCTCTATTTCTAAACATTATAATGAGTCTATCCTGGTAACACCGAATTAGACCCACCCGCACGTGAAGGCGAAATGATATCTTCTGGTATGAACTTTTGTAGGTGCTTCTAGGATAGTAGGATTTTACAAATGTCGGCATGTTTCCTCTAAATTCTACACTGACAAACAAAAATACTTTATGGTTTGAGCAGTATTCGATATGAAAATATCCCTTTGTACGTGTTAAACTAATCGATGTTTCTCGTATGTATTCTTCGTGCCTTGTGTTTAACTTTTCATAAAAATACCAAAACTGAACTTCAGGACGGTTGTCAATCGCACAGTGTACAATTAAAAATGGAGTCGAGTGATTAAGACATAAGCAGGTTTGAAATGTTTGAACATGTTGAAGGAAAGATGTAACTTTCAAATTAGGAATTTTTTCGACTCGAAAGTTCGCAAACAGCCGACACGGCACTGCAATGGGTGATTTCAAAGTTGGTTTTGGTTATAACACTGAGATTTCGTGTTAATCTTAGTGTTAATCTTCGTGTTAATATGTTGCTATTTATCCTGCTATCAGATTAAAACTAATACTTTGTTTTCTCTTAACACTTACAGTGACACTAAAACGAGAACTAATGACGAAACCGGAATGGAAATCTGGTAAAGCGTTAGTTCTAACACCTAGACTTTGTCTGAGCCCGGTGTTTAAGTGTCACACTAACACCAAGAGTGCGATCTTAATCCCGGTTAGTGTAATGTTCTCCGCACAAGCAATGCATTTTGTATTACCATAACCCTTATGCCTTAGGCATTAACAACTCATGTTACTCATGTTATGTCACAAGAGCATCAGGGGAACCGCTCCAGTGTATCTTCGGGACCTTTTGCAGGTTCAGCAGCCATCACGTGTTTTACGATCTTCTGATGGTTTGCTTTTGGTGCAGCCAAAAGGTAGGCTGGTGACTTATGGAGACAGGGCTTTTTCTTGTATTTCACCAAGCTTGTGGAACAAATTACCACTCAATTTAAGACAAATCATTAACACCCCTGTCTTCGTAGGGCATCTGAAATCCTACCTCTTTGCTCGCTACAATATGTAAGGTGTCGTTGATCACATTTTGTGGAGTCTGACACCTTAAATACGTTAATTTTGATTGATTTGATTGATTGAACAATGAACAGATGACAAAGTTGGTGTTGGTTATCAACTAGCATCAGCTGGCTAGTTTTGGATTTTCAAATACTTTTTTCAGTGGTATTCTAGTCAGATATGGTGATTACTGCTGTGCCCGGGGTTCTGCACAGAAGAAAGCTGATGTCGTTTCATGTAGTGAATGGCGTTTTATTCAAAAGCTGTAAAAATACACGACATTTAGCACCAAATATATATACATCATAAGTTATTAGCAGAACTATTTTTGGCATGTTTGATTTTGGGCGTTATTCTCCCAACTAAAACATTCAACACAAACCCCAATAATTTACCTGCTAAAGACAAGCAAGTCGCACCATGTTAATGTGATTTTGTTGATGTCCCGGTTTGGTGTTAAATTTATATGTATATCTAATTGCGGACTGTTAGACTGATGTCAACGTAAGTGTTAATCAGTTTAAGGTTTATTGTTGAAATTGTGATTATAATTGCTTTACGCTTCGTGGCAAAGTGACGAAAGTGCGCTCCAACACGAGACATTGCGAGAGCTTAACGAGGCGCGAAATACTAAAAAAAACCAGGCGCTAAATTTAAATATGAAAATAAATTGAAATGTCTATTTTCGCCAATATGTTTCATCGAAACAATTACTATGGAGAACATTAATTTGAATTGAATCCGTTGCATTTTCGGGCTTTAAAACATATTTTAATCTTTACACCAAGAAGCACATGTTTCTAAGTGTTAAGACAAGGTTTTATCTTAGTATGAGTTAAAATGTTTGATTGGCGCCAAAAGCATCACTTAGTGTAAGTGTAAAACCTGGTGTGATGCCAAAACCTTCTTTGAAATAGGAGTAAAGCTAATATTAAGCATTACACCTATATTCTACACCAAGCATGATTTCAATCTTGGTCTTATCCGGTCCCTCATCTTAAAACTGACTTTGAAATCACCCAATGGGTGAGTTCACATTGCTGATTAAACCTGGTGTCAGGTGCTAGTGTAACAGATTTGTAGCAGATATGTTACACTAATTATAGATATGAACTGATTTGTGCTACATGTGTTTGTGATGTGGTTGGTGTAACTGATATTGGGTGATTCTCAAGTAGGTGTTAGCCCGAGTGTTAACACTAAAGCCAGCACTAACCACAGAGTTAACATCAGAAATAAACTGATCACTCGGCGTTGGTGTTAAAAACAGGTGTTAGTGTGATATCAGTTGATAGACCGGTGTTAATGTCAACACCATGATGAAGAGGATGTTAACCTGAACCAAAAATTAAGGTGTTTAGGTTTAATATATAATGTTAATATATCTGTTAACCAGATTTTGAAACCGGTTTTAAGAAAGTTTTAAGCTAAAACCGGTATTTGACTCCCAACATGTTCTTGGTTAAAACTGTCTTGAAACTGTCTTTAGACCGATTTAAGACAAGTTTTAAAACTCTGATAAAACTTTGGAAGTTTTAATCTGAACAGAGAGCTAAAAGTTTTGCACAAATGCACTACCAAATGTACATGGTCGGTTTTAAGTCATAGAACTTTAGACTGTACTGAGGTCAAATATCAGAATAAAACCAACAGACATGTTTGCTCTATCAGAAAGAGTTACTGTTGCTCAGCAAAGAGGGGACAACTTTGAAAGAAAGCCTCCCTTCAGCGGAGAACCAATTGAGGGGCATTTAAGATTAAACCAGCGCATGATGCATGAGAACTGGTTCAGCAAATCCTTGAGTTTTAGCCTGGTTTTATCTTAGTTTTATCTAAGGTTTTATCTCGGTTTCAATCTAGTCTTAATCCAAGGGCAGTTTTATGTGGTCGAATTAAGACCGAGAGTTGGTTTTAAACCGAGATAAACTTGGTTTTAACTCGGTTTTGTCTTAAACCCAATACTTGACCTCAACCAAGCTGAGTTGTGAACTCACCCATTGTATTACGTAAAGACGATTTCGGGCATGTGCGTTGGCTTTCTCGTCGTTTGTCATAGAATTGAAATGGGTCGCACAAGGGGTGATTGACGATAACTGGTTGTTGATATGAATTACATTGACTCACCAATAAACAGAATGTACAATGAGGTTTTCTTACGATTACTTGCATCTTGCTGCAATTAATTTCATCGCCTCGTCTTTAAATTAATCAGTGCCGAAACATGGAACCTGATGTCTCCAAAATATGACTTTGGAAAGGATCCGGTGTGACAGCGGATATAGTCCCTCTGGAGTCATAGTCCGGTAGCATTGTATTTGACAAATTAAGCAGCATGATCTATTGTACCGCTAACCCTAACCAAAACATTTAGCAATGCGGGCTATTGTTACACGGACTATCAGCCCTAGGACTACTATCCCTTGCACAGCGGGTTATTGGTGCAACGGTGAGTATTCTCAGGATAGTCACTCGCTTGGTTGTGAGACTTTCTTTGGGTGCAACAGCAATGATTTACCAACACATACATGTACTTTCTTCAGCCACATCCAGACGTTTATCTCCCCGGCTCTGAATAAATACAGCTCACACGTTTCCCCAAGTGGTTGAAAGTTGAAGCTCGGTGATCGCTCCTCTAGAGATGCTCTAACTGAACATTGTAACAATGAGCGGGCGTATGACTTGTTGGAAGATGAATAGGCAGAATTTGGTCTTGACTTTTGGAATTGTTCAGACATAATTCCAGATTCACAGATGCCACATAGATAAGACCCGATAATGTAACACACCAATTGTTTAATGGCAGACATGATGATGATTACATAAAGAGCCATACTTCACGTGTGCACTTTTAGCCTTTTAGTTTGGTTATAAGACCGGACCCAGAACATCATTTACCATTACACCGCGTTGCTCATACTTGAAAATGAAACTGGTATGAAAGTTTCAAGTGTCCTGGGATGGGATATCCCAGGGAACAAAGGATTCTGCTATGCACTTTTAGACTCTGAGGTACTGACAGTCATGGCCAATACAGAACAAGACACTATGATCGGTCAGAATCTGATAGGAACGAACGTGTTTCCGAGGGATCCTTTTCTACTTCTCAACAGTATCGGATCTAGATTGTTTTTACACCATTTTCTACACTTGGGTGCACTCGAATTGATACCGGTGTAACATCTGTGGTTGTTCCCCATGTTTCAGTGTTTCCAAACAATAGGCAGCTAGAGAGACCATGACTTTTCAATAGGGGGGATACACAGAAAAACTCGTCAATCTATTTTTGAGCGTTCCCAAACAATGAGGGGAAACACTCAAAAACAGAAACACTCAAAAACATTACACCGGGCCTGGTGTCATAACTCTTTTGTGCCGCCTCAAGTTAGAGACAAGACCACCATTGATTTTCCAAGCCATTTCCAGTTATTTCAAATGCCCGCCGTCAAATACTGCGTAAGGTTGTGAACCTGAAATTCGGATATGATATACGGGTTAGTCTTGGGAGTAACTAATGCGATTTAAACTGGTAGTTGACCACGTATTTTTTTTTAAATTGACAAGTTTGACACAAGTGGACAGTTTTACCCATTTCGGCCATTTTCACTCCAAATTTGATTGACGCCCCCTATTGCCAGGTTGTCAAAATTCAAAATTAATGTTTTACCAAACAATTTATTTATATCTGTAGACTTGCCACCGCAAATACTTTTTCAATACCTCTCCAAATATGTTCTTGATAGTTAAAAACATGCACTGTCTTATTGATAGGCCTGGACCCTCCAACCTATGAATATAATTCATTGGTGGTATTGTCTCGTTAAAACGTCTTGTCATGCGGGTTTTCATTTTACTCAGTGGCCATGACGTTAATAGCTGGGCGTACGTAGATCATGTTCTTAATAGTGGGATATGCTATGATCTTTCAAAGTAATCTTTTCTGAGGTTTTGACCATCGTTTGTGCATCCCTCTGTGATGTTTTCAACTCCTACGAACCAGTGAAGTGCGACAATTGAACTGGCTTCTGTCCTAAGTATTCTCCAGCCGGCCAAAGCAGGATACAAGCTCTCCAGAATATAGTTGCTCGATATCTTACTAAAAGAAGAACTCGTTGATGGGCGTAACAACTAGGTCAGCTCAAGTTATCCTAAACATCTCAGGCAGCACTAATGGGTAACGACCGAACTCGTGAAGGCAAAATTCCATTCCGACATAACTCGGCAGAGCTAACATAGAGATGGAACGCATATAATAGAGGTAAACGAAATGGTTATTGACGGAGTGATTGATCTGATGATCGATACTATTATCGATCAGTGCAGGCTCACAAATGTATTGTCATCTGCAACAAAATTAAAAACAGTGCAAAGCCAACATTCAAATCATTTTTCAATAGGCATGGGGCCAATTTGTAAAGCTAGAAATACTATAAAATATTGATCCTAAGCTGCGCCAGCATGCTTGCTTTCAAAAACAGATCTACATGTAGTAACCGTGCGCAATTTTTGCACGGTAGCATTTTAGGACGCTGTTTGGTCACAATGAATGATGTATTTGATATCGTCTGATCGTCTTAAAGGAATAAGAGCAGGAGCCTGGGGTCCAATTCTAGTAGTTTCCAGTCGATTTCGATATACACGTATAGGCAAAAGAATGTCATTTTTGGCGGCCATTTTGAACTCCAAGATGGCGGCCATTATAGCGTCCTAGCATTTTGGCAATAGGCGGTTTTTAAAACTTCTAACGGCATTTGGAACCACTCCTGAAAATTTTTAAAACTGTAACCGAAAGACGCATATACAGCCACTTTTGCAAACACAAGCTGACGGACTAAAAATTCCAATGATGATATTGTACATCCACGTTTGCATTACATATCAATATAACAAGTCATGCCTATTTCTATATCTAAGACTTGAAACAAAATTGGCAAATTGTGGAACCGTTTCAAAAAATGGTTTCCAATAAACTATGAGAAGTGCGTATGATTTGCCTTGCACTCAAAACCTCAATGGCAAGTTTGTCCAACCAATTACGGTTGCTCAACTCTTTAGAAAAAAAACACAATTAATTACCTTAGTTATCATGAGTTATATAATATTTCATGAAAATGAGCAGAAACTTATAGCGTTTGTATATAAGTCTACACAACACTATTGCAAGTCTGTTGAAATTTATACTGTAGTTTCATGAAAATAACACCACTTCATTAACAGCCGGTGTCGCCGCCCCTGACTCATAGGGTGGCGAACAGAGCTGTTGAGAAGGCCGATCATTGGCTGGGATTCCAGAGAGGGTTGTCCAGGCCTCATATCCAATATACTTCAGTTTCGAGTCCAATCCTTATTGTTTGGGTTGTTGAAACCGATTCGTAGGTCTCCTATGAATGGGATAATGGGATCGGGCCTTCGGCCATTGTACTGAGTGTCCCAGAACATTTTCAACTAATCGTCATTGGTAGTGTAAAGGGTGTCCCAGTGCTAATGGCTGATAGTGTACAGGGTGTCCATGAAAAAAGTCCAACTGACATATTGGCTTCTGCTGGTTTTAGGGACTGACCTGCCCTTTCAAAGTGAGGCACTGCTCAGGGAGGTAATGGAGTATGTCTTCGGGTCTTATCATCCCTTATCAGCTTCGGGCTTTCAAAGATACTTTGCAGTGCGAAATTGGTAAGAATGAGAAGTTGTCCGTCACATATCTGGAGACAACACCGAACATCCCTCTGAATGTACAGTCTTGTCCAAAGTGATCAGTGAAGGAAGAAAAAAGAACGATGCAAATCCCGATTCAATTTTTTTTCAAAGCTAAAGATACACATTATTAGATTGTCCAGCTTTCAGAATCGTACCCACAATCATTCACAACACCCACAATCAATTCAAGTCCATCACAATGTCCTCCTCGACTACATTCACGAACTCTGGTCCATCCACGGCAGTCTCCTCTTCTTCCTCCAAGATAGCATGTGGTCCAGCTTCGATTGGCCTTGGTCGAAACGATGCTTCAAATCAGTTGACGATAACGTCCTCATCAACACCATCCCATGCATCTCTGATGATGTTGGTCACGTCTCTCAGGCCGATGTGAGGGAAGTCTCCTCGTCCGTCCGTGTGGTCCTTCTTCCACGATTTCCATTGTCGCTGTACGTGACATTTGAAGGACTTCATGACTGCAACGTCTAACGGTTGTACGAGGGATGTGCAACCAGCAGGTACGTAATACAGGCTACCTCTCATGTCGCGGACTCTCGTCCGGAAGTTCTCTGTCCGGTGGACCCGATAATGATCGACGATTAACAGGAACTGGTCGGTCTCGTTGTCGGTGACGTGGGGTGATAGGACTTCATCTAACCAGTGGTGCGCCATTTCCTCCCTCATCCAACCAGTTTCCGATTGGGTAACCTTTACATCTGCTGGCGGGTTGTCTTGTAGGGCTGCAAACACCCGGACGAAACCTTTTCTTGGGAAGGTGATGTGCGCCGGCAACTTTGCTCAAGAGGCTGCGATGCAGAGGGTGACGGTGTATCCAAGCTTGGTATTGGACCTGGATGATCGGACGTCTATGGCCTTCTCCCCCGTGGTGTAGGCCGTGTACATGGTTCTCATATCAAACAGGACAAAGGTTTGGTCCATGTTAAAGAAGAACCGTATCTGTATATCATATCGATCGATGTTCCCAGTAACTGCATCTCGGAAGGTCTGGATCCTTGCAGCAGCATCAGCGGGGACGGTCGTTGTATTCTTAGTCACCTTCCGTAGGGACACGTGGCGTCTCTTCATCAAGCACTCCACCCAGCCTATGGATGCGTTGAAATCCCATAGCTGAGGGCGACAATGCTGAATCCTTTCTCTGACATCTTGGGCTAACTCATTCCACCAGCTTTGCCACACTACCAACGCCTTATCTTGAATGTCGAGAACGGAGACTGCGAGGCGACACTCTCTCATCTGCTGCAGCCATTGGTAAAGCTGGTCCTCAACCTGTGGCCATAACGGATCACGGGGCTCCATCACTGTCTTCTTCCGGCCATGCCCTTGTTCTTGCTTCTGCTCGAGGTCCTCAGATTCCACCTTCTAAACGTCTCCCAGAAAAACAGAGGATGAGCTCCTCGTTTTTCTTCGGAATTTCGTGACTCTTATCATTGCCTGAATCTCACTTTGCTTTACTAATGCAAGCATTCGTAGATTTTCCTTCAGAGTTTCAATAAGGACTTTTTTGTTTTGGGGGGTTTGGATCAATCTAAAAGGTGCTTCAGTTTTATGAGACAACCTGTATAAACGGTCGGCGAGTGACCTTACCATTTACGTCATTCCACATGCGCACTCATCGACCAGTAGGCTCACAACACTTCGAATCAATAGGGCTGCGGTAATAAGTGGTTTAGCGTAACCGTGACAGCTCGGCTGAGCCATCACAAGGGCCAGCGAAGTCACTCATTGGTTACCTCTGGTGAATAGACTCGAGAGAAGAGGCCGGGCCTTGAATATCCCGAAGTGGTGTTATTTTCATGAAACTACAGTATTCACTCAGCTCGCATTTGGACAATGGGAAGGGGCGCAAGGCACATGTTCATTTTGTTTACAATATTGGTGATGTTATGATGAAGCAGATTTCTTTGTTTTCGAATTCAAGACCAAAAGTGTTATTCGAGGGGTACTTACTGTATGACAATGCCATAACATTAGAGTGGGTGATTCGCCTCCTCACCCACCATGATTGTCAATCCAATTAATTTAATGTAAACAAGAACACGGACATCAACCGGTCAACAGCCAAATGTCCTGTTCCATGTCTGGGCGTGACTCTTACACTACGGTGACTACCACTCGCAGAGAAATCGGTAAGACGGATGAGCATAAGTTTATTTTACGTTCAAACTAGTAGCGCAGCCTGGGCGAAACATTTCTAACCAATCGCACCAAAGGTAATAACCCTTACGTTCCCGGACGGTTCGAATATATGAGACATTTACTCAGCAAGTTCTTTTTAAACGTGGCGTTATACCACGTGGTACGCCTACCCCACCCTCACCGGGTCCCAGACGAACTTGGCCTCAGAGTCCAGATTCAAATTGGTACACAACATGCACCGTGCTAAAGCCGGTGGCGTTGTTGTTTACCGCCATATTGTTAATAAGCCATGATACGTCAAACACAAGTTTTCGTGGTGCCCCCCTGCAGCGCCACGTTATTTTTAGACGGAAACCACCTATGCCACGAGGTATTTTCAGAAAGAAACTCCTCAACCCCGTGGGTGATCATCAAATACAAATTTCTCAGTCTCCTAATTTCTGTATGGATTTCTATGAGGCAAGGGGAAAATATTCATTTTATCGACTGTGGAAATAATAACTTCTAAAGTACACTGTTGGGCAAAATGGTTGTCACCCCTGCGATGGCAGATATGATTTCATATCCATTTTTAATTTATTTTGATATGGTTAACATTAATGAGTGGAAACTTTGCAGTTGTATACACATGGTATTAACGGGTGTTTTTGGACCATAAACTTGCACATGTTTGCCATCAATTGCTTATTAATTGACATTTTATCTACAGAGGCTCAGCAGGGACCTAAACTATGGAAAACATCTTTGCCACTGTTTCACTCTGTTCTCTCCATCTGACCAGATTTGATTGTCCAAATTGATAGGAATTGCACAATTGGGTAATTTCTCACTGCTTGCATAACTAATATCGCATATTGTTCCCCCCCCCCCCCCCCCTGGGCTGCAATGAGCGCTGCAATTCGTCGGGACATGCTTGTAACGAGGCTTTGTAACCTTCGTTCGGGGATTTCGCCCCAAATACGGACAATTGCATCTCCAAGGTCGGCAAGGTTCTGAGGCTGAGGGTCCAAATTTTCGAGTTCTCTGCCGATATGGTCCCACAGGTGCTCTATGGGGTTCATATCCGGGCTGTAAGGAGGCCAGTCCAGACGGTTGACGTCTTGTTCGTGCAAGAAATTATTCACTATTGCTGCTCTGTGGGGTCTGGCGTTGTCGTCTGCTAATGTCCAGTTGTTGCCGAAGTGGGCCCTTGCTTCTGGCAGCACGTGATCTCGGAGGATCTCCAAGTAGAGGAGACCGTTTACATTTTGCTCTAAGACGCGGAGTGCAGTTTTTCCATGATAGTGAATGGCGCCCCAGATATGGACTGAACCACCTCCAAATGGAACACGCAGGCCAACACAGTCTTCCCGAAGCTGCTCGCCTGGTAATCGACGAACTCTGACCCTGCCATCAACACGGAACAGCAAGAAACGGGACTCGTCACCAAAGACGATGTGGCGCCACGTTTCGTCCGGCACGTCAGCATGCGCTCTCGCCCACAGAAGCCGTCGACGTTTTGCCGCATCTGTCAATTTTGGACAGACTACCTGCCTTCTTGCATGATACCCGGCAGCAATCAGCCTACGGTTTACCGTTGTCCAACTAGCGTCAACATTATCCAGGTTGTGCAAGTCATTGCGCAGCTGTGTCGTCGTTGTCTTACGATCTGCACGGCAACGACGCAAGAGATGACGGTCGTCTCTTTCATAAGAGATGCGAGGACGACCAGTAGATCTCCCAACGTTAACAATACCGTCCTGTCGCCACTTCGAATTTCACCTGTGCACCGTCCTTTTCGAAAGTCCCATCACTTCGGCGATGGCGCCAGGACCTTGCCCGCTGCGCCACCTTCCAATGGCCTCACCTCGCTGAATTTGGCTTTATGGGCCGGGCATGACAAGTTCTGCATTCGCTGGTCAAGAAAATCCAATAGGATTGCGTTGGTTAACCACGAGAATGCACGAACGCCAAGTCGGCTGTGGACTAGGCATAGGACCGAAAGGACATGGTCAGCAGAAGCACTCCTTTTATAGTGTCTTATTACATCACACGACTGCCATACCCTGTGACAAAATTGAATTAGGTCTCTCATGTCAATTTCAATCTAAGAATGAAAGAAACCTGACCATGATTGTGGAGAAATATGGATATAAACCTGAAACTCACAATTGGGGTGACAACCATTTTGCCCAACAGTGTATTGTTGTGTGTTTTTACTTCCCGTTTTGGCCGGCAAACTTCATCTCAAGGAGCTAGATGCACTGTGTATTTGCTATATGAGTGCCAAATGTATAAGCAGTTGTATAGCCTACCTGACACCGTGTGTATAGTCGCGTGCAACGAAATATTTGCTCTAACGAAAGCGAAAATATTGTGTTATGCGTGGCCTTTTCCAGCCACCGTAGGTAAACATACAGGACGCAAATATTCATTGATGCTATCCATAATTTGATGTGTTAATGTCTACGGCAGCAAATACCCAACACGTTCACGCAATACGTTGTAAACTGCTTCCCTCCACCAAGCACGTAGAGGTTAAAGTTGACAGAATGGTTTACCAGAGATCGCTGAAGCTGTCCATACAATCACCACTACCACGGATATTTTTATCTTTTTTGTCTCAGAGATCACGTATGATGTGCATCATATGATGAACGCAAAGGACACTAACATAAGCCTTTTGGTAAAGCGTTTGGGTCTAATTTTCCTGATTTTTCGTCTTCGCCGAGTTTATTCCTATTGGACGCAGTCACCTGAATGACGCCCCATAAGATTAGAATATTAGATATGAGGATAACAGAGAATGGAATGAATACCAAGACAGTAGACTGATATACCGCTATGATTACTTCCACCCAGGGATACTCTTTGACACTAAGGACAATACTATCGATGTTACCCTCAATTAATCGGACTTAATGTTAACATCATGTTGATATTAACAAGACATATAGACAATGCAACAATCTTCCTTGCATGTGACACTGTACACAGAGATTTTGCTTTCAACGGGTACATGACTGCGCACGCGCGATCAGCAGAATAGGCGGCAAGTGCACGCCTTGATGACGCAGCACTGGAATAAGATGAATAGTTCACCCATCTGATGATTAAAATCACAAAGTACATTAGCAAATATATATATTCTCCACTTTATTTTAGAATCCCCCCCCCCTCCGCTTGTCAGTATTTTCGCACTCTACATGCGTCAAACACAAAAACAATGGATAGTACAACATGTACGTCTACTCGCCGTGGTACATATATGAAATCAGTCTATAATCGTATGGATTTGCAATGGTAGTATATTACAGTCCAGCACTGAAATGCCAATCAATCTGTATGAAAAATGTATATCTAATGGAAAAGATATTGATTTGTGTAAAATGCACGTTCATTATTGTCCCAAATATTGTAGATGATCGTCCGCGTGAAAGGATTTAGCAATGATTATCATATATACAAAATTTCTAAAGCATCCTTTTTTATTTATTTTTTGCATCACTCGAAAAATATTTACCTCAGAGTACATGAAATATGTACATGTATAATGCACTTATCTTCTTTTCCTTTTTTGATAGTGCATAATAATATGTGCTACGAGCAGCTGTAAGGTGCAAAGCCGGCTCCTAGTAGTTCTAGCTAATGCCTTAAATGCATTAGATAAAGCAGCATTTTGAAGACGAATGCATTAAATACGCTGTTCATACTTCCCTAATGTTTGTATAGAAAGCATCCTTACCGAAGTATTGTTTTAATGTTTGGTAGTTTTGAAACTTGAGACCAAAGAAAAACGGCAAGTTACCCAGCAAGAATAACAAAGACACTACTGGGCCCACAGGCATGCACTGATATGGATATACTCCCTCTTCGTGGTTATGAGGAATCGTGAAATGACATTCCCGAATATCTCGATGATGGATACGAATTCTGACCATTTGTTGAGTAAATACCAACGAGGTGTACTTGTCGTTTTCCATTGAGTAGTTGCAGTTTCTGTGAGTGTTGCCAAGTCCTCGGTCCATGATATGTTGATTATATCTACCATATTTCTGCCATTTCACGCTCTAATTAACATGATGATACTGTTTGCATGATTTTCGTAATACGATATCGCAATGATTTATCAAGATCACTGTATTATAAGTCTACACAAATCGCAAAGTGTGGCAACCTCTAGCAAGAATATCAAAATCGTGTTGCTCAAAGCGAAGGTTAAGTACATACACTTGTCAATCACTTTCAGCAGTTTAAGATAGTTGACTGATATCATTTTATTTCCACAGCCGATGTTACGAATTCTCGAAGGACGGACTAGTAATAGGTTGCCATTGTCAGACGCAAATATTGTGCGCGCAGCTCTAATTTTGTTAAGGCGAACGCGATAGTTGATAAAAACGTTAACCTCCTTGCAATACTTGTGTACATCATTTCTCTGATTCTTACCAATGGAAAACAAATCATCCTTAACATCCTAAAAAAGCAAGAAACCAGTCCTGTGTCTATTGAAGACACTACCTAAGAATGTTAAAGGTTTGTTATTGGGAACCATCAGCATTTTCCTACCAGAAAGTGCCACTCCCCAACAATCTGTTGACAGACCACAAAGGATAGCTTTCTCTACTTGACAGCCAGTATCATAACTGTCACCTGCACGGCCACATCTCTTATAACAAGGATAACTTGATGAAGAAAAATGGTTTAATATCTAATCATCGCAAATAACGGTACATGCATTCAAGCTTAGCTACAGAACACGAAACTACTTAGTATAGAGACACAAGTAATCAGAGATTTGCTATTTTTCCCACCCCGTAGAAAAAAAGAGCGAAAAATCAACACATTAAAATTACCCATTCAACAAATCAATTACTAGAAAACCTCGTCAGTGAACAGTGACAATGGGAATATAACTATGCATGTCTCCTTACGTCAAATGTCATATCTTAAGCAAAACAATCACTTGCTTCAACTATAAAACAGCTTCAACACCGCGGACATCTGATATGTTTTTGTCTGACTTTGAACCATGTACAATATCTCAATTGAAAAAAATAATGAAGTCAACGACAGTCATCCATACTGGATCCCATTCCCTGCCAACGTTTAAATAATGTATTACCGAATATATTCCTGTCCTTGGTCGAGCACATCAATTGCTCTTTGTCGACTGGTGAATTCCCTGACAGTATGAAACTAGCAATCATAGCCCATATTCTGAAAAAACAGGGAGCGGATATGTCTGATCTTAAGAACTATCGACCCGTCTCCAATTTGTTGTTCATTTTGTTTCATAGCTTACGAACGTGTGATAGCAGCAAGGCTCCACAGCCATCTTGCGGCTAGCAATATGTACCACCCAAATCAATCTGCTTACCGTCCTGGTCACAATGTGGAGACTGCCGTGCTATCCATCACCAACAGTGTTCTCGAGAGTTTCGACAAGAAAGACGGTGTCGCAATGGTTCTCTTAGACTTATCCGCTGTCTTTGATACCATTAATCACAAGATTATGATCTCGCATTTGCAAACCGTTTTCGGTTTCCAAGGTGGTGCGCTTTTATGGTTTGAATCATACCTGTCTGGTCGTTAATTTCGGGTCAAGATCGGCGATAGTCTGTCCGACATATATAATATGCTGTTCAGGGTGCCTCAAGGAAGTGTCTTGGGACTACTGCTTTTTTCTTGTTATACCTACCCATTGGCTAAAGTCATCGCATGTGATGACATTAGTGTTCACTTTTCCGCTGACGACACACAGAGCTGGCACGCCTTTAGCTTTTATGACCCCACATCGTTGGCCCAAGTGATCGCTACAAGATTGAAAACTGTCTTAGCGATGTGCGCCTGCGGATGGTTTAGAGCTTTTTATTGCTACGTTCTCCTGATCAAAATGATAAACTAGTGCTTAGTGATGTCAATCTAAGAATCCGTGACGTTCAAATTCGTTCAAGTGAGTCGGCACGCAATTTTGTATACTTTTTGATAGTAAGTTAACCTTTCACATACAGTATATCTCAGGTTGTATCGGCCGGTTTCTTTTATATGCGTAATATTGCATCTGTCAAGAAATATCTGCCTGAAGACCATTTGAACAATCTTGTGCACGCTTTTATCACATCAAGACTTGATTTCGGTAATTCCTCGTTTGATGGTTTCAAGGTCTGTGAAACGCACCGCCTCCAGAAACTTCAAAACCAAGCAGCCATGCTTTTGACGGGTACAAGAAAATACGATCATATCACATCTGTTTTTTATAACTTGATCTATTGACTCCCGGTTCAACAACGTATAATATTTAAAATTTTAATTTTTGCTCTCAAAGCCGTTCATGGTACAGGCCCCGACTATCTTCGACTTCCACTCCACGGATTGAGACAAGACACCAGAGCTCATGATCACTCAGCTCCAACATTGGAGTGGAAACGGTCGAAGAAATTAACTGCCGGGGATAGGAGACTATAGGCAGGAGCAGAGGGGATAAGTTGGCCATCTGCAGGTGACTAATATACACAGTAAGGGCCCAGGGTCATGTCTGATTCAGCACTAAATGTATTCCTCGTACAAGCGTGATTAATTTCGACGTACTGTGAGATGTGAGGGACCCCTATTGGCGACTTTGTGTAACATTATCTTGCCTGCCTACATGCAGCTGTTGCCTATATTGTCCCTTTAAAATGTCGTACTATTTTTCATTTTTGTCATGTGTATTTATCTCTTGTAAAGCGCCACTGACAATCAATTTTTAAGTGGCGCTATATAAAAATTATTAATATCATTATTATCATTATTGATAAGAAATCGACACAGCACGACTGCTCTTGAATCACGATGACAAACAAGTAAACAAAATACATATTTCAAATGATGAAATGATACTTTATAATGTGATGTATTACCTTTTTATGGGACCTGGCTATTGGGTACTTGTGATTTCGTCTTAAAGGACGATTGGTATTATTAAGGGTAATATTACCCAGCTGTCGGCTGCCAAGTCTGCACCTCGTATTCCACGTTTAAATGTAGTTTCTATCAACAAATTGCCAAAAAAAGGAAAAAATTCAAAATCTGACTGAATTATCACGCTTTTCCGACGATAATGGAAATCAGTTTGAGTCGTATAACGGGTTGGCGTAAAGTCGGATCTCGGCGTGCACATACCACGTTGCGGGAAAGGTCTTCCCCGCCAGGACTTGTGCGTAGTGAAAATATCAAATAAACGCCTCTTTAAGAGCTGAATTATAACTGAAAAAGCATCAAACATGCACGTTCAGGAAAATGGTTTACTGACGAACCAAAAGAAGAACAAACATACTGCAATAAAAAGCCGCTCGTCATTTCTTTAAATGGACACATACCACTAGAAATTAGGCTATCACAAACGATTGTTTAGAAGCTTTGGGAATTAACTTGTTTTGGAAAAGTTGAAAATACAGATGTATAGTAGTTCTATGCAGTTGAGATCAATGCGTGGTCTCACCACACCAGTTGAATGGTGTTTTGCATTTTTTCCAAATTGTGAGTAAGGTGTGTTTAAAATGAAGAAAATTGTGAAGTTTCAGTCCAATTAGCTTAATAATGTGGTTTTGAGGCTCCATCCAACCCCAATTTCATGTTTTGCTAGGATAGGTCTATTTGGCTGTGAATGTGTCCCTCCCAGATTAAATTATGAGCGTGTAGAATAGAAAGTACCATTTTAAAGGGAAAACGGCTTAAACGTTAATACAGGTACGAGATACATGTATGCTGCACATGTCAAAGATGTGGCAGTCCCAATGTATGATGTAGTGTACTGTATACATTGACACATTGCGCATGACGAAAGTACTTGCAGTCTCAGGGGTTTCCTAGCCAAAGGCAAAAGGCCATCACTCGGGGGTAATCTCAAAAGGTGTCTCCCCATAAGCGCAACATCCACTAATAAAGTCCGACAATGGGAAATAATCATTTAAAATGTACCATGATTCCGACATCCCACAAGTTCAGAGTTCAGAGAAAAGTATCGTACGTAAGTCCAAGTCCGATATCTCACAAGTCCGACGTTCTGAGAAAGGTGTCATAATTCCGAAGTCCGACAATAATGCGTCATCCCTGGGAGTTCTCTGAAATCATAATTTCAAATACCTCCAAAGAATGACGTAGTATGTGTAATATTTTTTCTTCTCGAATTTTTACATATCCTTGATTTGATATATATAGTTGATATTGAGAAGGATAAAAATGTCATCTTGATTACTAGATTCAATCCAATGTCATCTTTGCTCTTTTCGTGGATGCCGTTATCTATGATTTTTCAACTACATCATTCGGTGGCCATTTTCGTTGTCCAAGTTAACTTTGGTCCTCGAGCACCTTTATTTTTAACTGCCAGGGTCGTAGGTAGATATGAAGAGAGTAAATGATCTCTACCGTATTGAAGAAATTTGCCGATACTTCATGATTAGAATTTTCTTAGTGTATTTTATTGGCACTATTAGTAAATGGCCATTCTGATCTGTACCAAGAGAAAGCGTGGTCCATGTCATACCAAACAAGCTGATTCCGTTAACGACAGACGTATTCATTCTACGGCTGCTGTCAATTGTTATTCTTATCAACTGTTTTACCTTGGGTTGGTTGCAGTCCCCAATTACCACTGGAATCAGTAGCGCTGTGTTGGCATGATCCCAACATGCATGGATCCAGAACACTACGTTATGCCTTTTGAGAGCAAGTCCATAAACATGACAAAGCGACCAATGCATTCCTAGTCGGGATTCATCGGTATAACAGAACACTTCAATTTTGGGTGGACATTGCTGGTACACGTATATATCTTGTTTGTACCATGAAACAAAATGATGAACGCCTCGATCAACTGTTCTGTACGATGCGACCAGCGTGACTTTTTTTAACCACAACTTCTGAGTCATATTCTGCTTCATGATGTCAAATAATAACAACTCATATGCATATGCATATGCATATGACTTTTTGCCTCTACGCCAACATTTCGCCTTTTTGTGTGTCGAGACGGATGACCAGAGAAGAATCTTCTTTTCATCTGGACATATAGCTGCTCTACTTAACTGATTACCTTGACTGGTAATCTGATAATCAACTGTGATGTCTGATACCTTATTTCCTTCTAAAGTGTAAAGTGCAAATTTCATTTCGAAAGCTCTCCTGCCTCTATTTCTGAACCTTATAATCAGTCTATCCTGGTAACATAGAATTAGACCAACCCGCACGTGAAGGCGAAATGATATCTTCTGATGCGAACTTCTGTAGGTGCTTCTAGGATTGTAGGATTTTACAAATGTTGGCATGTTTCCTCTAAATTCTACGCTGACAAACAAAAATACTTCATGGTTTGAGCAGTATTCGATATGAAAATGTCCCTTTGTATGTGTTAAACTAATCGATGTTTCGTATATGTATTCTTCGTGCCTTGTGTTTAACTTTTCATAAAAATACCAAATCTGAACTTAAGGACGGTTGTCAATCGCACAGTGACCAATTAAAAATGGAGTCGAGTATGGGCCGTGAAAACCGCAAAAAGCGGTCGTACCTCGAATAGACGTTGGGTGGCGCTTTACATGTTTTTCGGTGCGCGGTCGTGCCTCAAATAGACGTCTTCACATGTTTTTGTAAGCGGTCGTCGCTCGCGCAAACTTGTCTTGCATGTTTTTGTGAAAGAGGACGTCGAAGAACGCGATCGTACATCAAAACAGACGTTGGGTGGCGCTCGCAATTGAAGTCTTCATTCAATGTGAACGAGCCGTCTCGAGCGCTACCCAACGTCTGTTTTGATATACGACCGCGTTCTTCGACGATCTCTTTAACAAAAAACATGTGAAGCAAGTTTGCGCGAGCGCCACCCAACGTCTATATGTGATACGACCGCTTAGATAAAAAATAAAAATAAAAATTTCTATGTGCATTTCTATGTGTAGTTTTTTCTACATCAACAGAATACTGGGTGGTCCAAAAAAACGGAACAGCCTATTTTCAGTACCCTCCGACCAGAAAACTAGCTTGGATAGGCAGGGAATCCTTATAAAAAATAATACAAAGATCATCCGATTTGGTTCAGTAGTTTAATCAAGTTAGATTCGGGGTTCCCTCACCAATAACCTATTTCTACAAGGTACAATAGTTTCACAAGAGTGGCTATTGACATCTAGCAAAACATTCTTGATGAGTCTTATTGCAGTTTTATTGGTGAGAAAGACTTGGAAGCACATTACACATAGCACATTACACATATGGAAATGCACGGGGGGGGCACCCCAAATGAATTTTAAACCTAGAGATTTCCTGGTCCCTTTTTTTCCAGTGCCTTTTTTACCTAGTATAGCGATTTCCTGGTGCTTTTTTTCCAGTGCCTTTTTTACCTAGTGTCTTTTTTACCCAGTGCCTTTTTCCTAGTGCCTTTTTTACCTAGCGCCTTTTTTTCCAGTGCCTTTTTTACATAGTGCCTTTTTCCGTACCTTTTTTTCCAGTGCCTTTTTTCCAGTGCCTTTATCACCGTCTACCGCTAGATCCGAGTCGTTGTGTTAGGTTCATTCCGTGACCACCGTCCTTTCGTCTTGAGAAATTCCATATACTCATTGTCATAATCCCTGACATACACAGTACGTTCAGGGTTCAGAAGTTAGGCCTTTGTTTTGTGCAAACTTATAACAGGTGCACGGTTATCAGATTGTAAGACAGCAATGAAGTTACTAAAGTGAGCTAAAGATAGCTGGGTTTCATCGATGGGGTGGACCTATTCTGAGATACGGGTGTAGCAGTAGTTGAATTTTAGGGAGATGATTTGACGGTAATAAAGGCACTGGAAAAAAAGGCACTGGAAAAAAAGGCACTAGGAAAAAAGGCACTGGGTAAAAAAGGCACTAGGTAAAAATGCACTGGAAAAAAAGGCACCAGGAAATCACTATACTAGGTAAAAAAGGCACTGGAAAAAAGGCACTAGGAAATCTCTAGGTGAAAAATATGTGTAATGTGCTATGTGTAAATGTGCTTCCAAGTCTTTCTCACCAATAAAACTGCAATGAGACTCGTCAAGAGTGTTTGCTATATGTCAAAAGCCACTCTTGTGATAAACTATTGTATCTTGTAGAAATAGGTTATTGGAGAGGGAACCCTGAATCTAATTTGATTAAACTACTGGACCAAATCGGATGATCTTTGTATTATTTTTTATAAGGATTCCCTGCCTATCCAAGCTACTTTTTCTGGTCGGAGGGTACTGAAAATAGGCTGTTCCGTTTTTTTGGACCACCCAGTATTCTGTTGATGTAGAAAAAAACTACACATAGAAATGCACATAGACATTTTTATTTTTATTTTTTATCTATGTAGTAGAGATTTCTCAGAGATTTCCCATACATTTTTTCTGGTGCCATTTTTCCATTGCCCTTTTTTCCAGTGCCTTTTTTACCCAGTGCCTTTTTTTCCAGGTGCCTTTTTTTCCAGTGCCTTTTTTACCTAGTGCCTTTTTTCCTTGTGCCTTTTTTTCCTAGTGCCTTTTTTATCTAGTGCCTTTTTTTCCAGTGCCTTTTTACCTAGTGCCTTTTTTTCCGTACCTTTTTTTCCAGTGCCTTTATTACCTACATTCCTGTTGGTCATATGCTTAGATATTTGAGCAGGATTTGGTGTTATTAACTTTAAGTTGCGTGAGTTTTGGAACATATCAATTCAAATTTTGTCAAGTTAATTGGACTTTTGTTGGATTATGTAAACAATACCTCTGATCCCTCTGCTGTAGTTATGCTGCACTTGCTTACCTCGCTTAACCAACCTCGATGCCAGGATATTGGTATAAAGTCTGTGGAACGGGCTGGTGCAATTAGAATGTTGCCAGCACGACGTGGCATGTGAGGTATCTCAACCCTCAAAGCAAACCCACTAGAGAATGCCTGCATGGAGTGGCATGGGAGGTGGCTCAATCCTCAAATCTCTAGTCTAAGGGCCAATGTTAGCAAGGCTAATCATGGGAGGCAACCTACCCTTTGCAAATTGCTAGAACAACTTAGCATGAAGGTAGTCTAACCCTCTCCTGGCGATGCATCAGTGGCTATCCGATGGAAGCTCTTGTAATTATAGGCCTCACAAGCGAGATGTTGGGCTCACTGTTTTGCACTTTTGTTTGCGAGTGTGCTTCAGAAATGATCAATTATGTTATTAGGATAAGATTGGTGACAGATCAGTGATTACATTGTACTTGACGAACCGGTTAATATCGTCGATTGTTGTGACATTGTCTTTGTTTCTTTAAATGTGCCGCCTTACCGCTCGACCCGGTTCCACGCTACAATATTTTGAGAACATCTCAACATATCTGTAGACCTCACATCACAGCTTTATATGATGTACACCATAATATATTTGGATAACAGTTCAAAGATATGATGCATCCTTATTAATACACACTTGCCATACACATTTCAGCGAAAGTCGTTTGAGTTGAGCAAATGCAAATCTTTTTAACAAACATCTCCTAGTCATGCTTGTGTTAAAACCGTGAATAGGATCAGGTAGATTTTCAATATACTGATATGCTATAATTTTTTTCTTAAATGTGAAAATAATAGGTTTTTGATTGACTGCATATCAAAAGTAAATCGTGTAGCAGCCTCCAGCGTTTACGTTGTCAGTTAGACGATATTATTATCAAAAATGCATCAAACAATTTATACAACACAGCAAACCCCGTGCAATTTTCACCATCCATTCCAAAGATATGGCATTCATGTGTTTGACAACTTGATTACATAATCAGGCTAGCAACTGGCTTGTTAGAGCCAGGCGTTGGGCTCACCACAAGCTGTGAAATAGATCCGACCTTTGTCCTACTTGGGAGGACAAATATCCATCAATCGTATAGAAATTGATATACATGTATACGTCTGAACCACAAATTTGCTTGTCTAGGTTACATATATAATGTTAATCAATCTGTTACACTCACACATAACACAGTGTGTAAGCTGAGTTGTGAACTCACCCATTGTATTACATAAAGACGATTTCGGACATGTGCGTTGGCTTAATTGTAGTTTGTCATATAATTGAAATTGGTCGCACGCTGAGTGATTGACGACAACTGGTTGTTGATATGAACTACATTGACTCACCAATAAACAGAATATGCAATGAGGTTTTCTTGCAATTACTTGCACCTTGCTGCAATAAATTTCATCGCCTCGTCTTTAAATTAATCAGTGCCGAAACATGGAACCTGATGTCTCCTTAATATGACTTTGAAAAGGATCCGGGTTATTGGTGCAACAGTGGATATTCTCAGGATAGTCACTCGCTTGGTTGTGAGACTTCCTTTGGGTGCAACAGCAAATGATTTACCAACACATACATGTACTTTCTTCAGCCACATCCAGACGTTTATCTCCCCGGCTCTGAATGAATACAGCTCACATGTTTCCCCAAGTGGTTGAAAGTTGAAGCTCGGTGATCGCTCCTCCAGAGATGCTCTAACTGAACATTGTAACAATGAACGAGCATATGACTTGTTGCAAGATGAATAGGCAGAATTTGGTCTTGATTTTAGGAATTGTTCAGAAATTATTCCAGATTCACAGATGCCGCATAGATGAGACGCAACAATGTACCACACCAAGTGTTTCTTAATGGCAGACAAGATGCTGATTGCATAAAGAGCCATACTTTACGTGTGCACTTTTAGCCTTTTAGTTAGGTTGTAAGACCGGACCAAGGACATCATTTACCATTACACCGGATCGTTCATACTTAAATTTGAACTGGTGTAAAGGTTTGAAGCGTCCTGGGATGGGATATCCCAGGGAATAAAGGATTCTGCTATGCGCTTTTAGACTCTGAGGAACTGACAGTCATGGAAAATACAGAAAAAGATATGATGATTGGTCAGAATTTGATAGGGCCGAACGTGTTTCCGAGGGGACCTTTTTTACTTCTCAAGTATCTAGATGGTTTTACACCATTTTCTACACTTGGGTTCACTCGAATTGATACTGGGCCGGTATCATAACTCTTTTATTCCAGCTCATATGTCAAAACGTCGTGTCATATGAGGGGTTTTATTCATTTCCAGTTAATTATATAGAGCAGAAGTGAGAACTTTGTTGCAATGACGTTTAGCTGGGCGAATATCATGATATGATAGTGGGATATGGTATGCTCTTTCAAAGAAATCTATTCTGAGGTTTTGACGATCGTTTGTGCATCCATACGGTGTCTTCAACTCCTACGAACCAGTAATGTGCGACAATTGAACGTCTGGCTTCTGTCCTAAATAATCTCCAGCCAACCGAGGCGGGGTACCAGATCTCCAAAATATAGTTGCTCGATATATTACTCAAAGCAAGAACTCGTTGATGGGTGCAAAAACAATGTCAGCTTCAATGTAAATTATCCTAAACATCTCAGGCAGCACTGATGGGTGACGAAAGAACTCGTGAAGGCAAAGTCTTCCATTCCGCCATAACTCGGTAGAGCTAGTTAGTATAACGAAACAACGCGAATTAAACGAGATGGTAACTTGACGGAGTGATTGATCTGATAATCGATATCATCTGCAACAAAATGAAAAACAGTACAAAGCCAACATTTCAGCTTGCTGCTAACACTTTTCAACAGGCATGAGGCAAATTTGTAAAGCTATATACATGTACTCCATAATTTATTCACTGACATAGATCCTAAGCTGCCCCAGCATGCTAGCTTTCAAACACAGATCTATAGATCCATGACGCTAAAAATTACTAGTATCCGAGCGCAATTTTTGTATGGTAGCATTTTGATCGCAATTTATAATGATACATTTCATATTGTGGTATCGTCTTAAACAGTGTTAAAGGAGGAAAGAGCAGGAGCCTTGGGTTCAATTCTGGTAGATTCCAGGGGACTGATATGCACATAGAGATAAGGAACAGAGCTTGGTTCTGGCGCAATCAGTGTTTATCTACTGTGAGATAGTTGAGACACTTATTGGTGTCACCACGTAACCTTATCTTAATTTTTTTTTCTTCCCATAGAGTCTCTTTAACTAAAAACAAAGTTTAGATTTCATCGATATCATTTGAACTAATTAGAGGCCACGACGGTATTTCATTAGCAATGTCACTACTCCCCTGTCAAAATCGTATTACACTATTCAACCCTGTCAATCAGAATTGGTGATGTCAAATAATTCGATCAGTGATTGCATTAAGGTTGCTTCATGGCCGACCCATTCAGTGCTGAAAGTAAAGCAACCACAATGAAGATAATGGAAAGCATTTGAGCTGCATTTTTAAAGAAATACGAAAAGAAACTACCACAATCGCTAGAACTAAAAACGGCTCTACCGCATTTCCGAGGTCGTATTCCTCGTACAAGCGTCAAGCATTTCGACATACTGTGAGATGTGAGAGACCCCTATTGGCGACTTTGTGTAACATTATCTTGCCTTCCTACATCTAGCTGCTACCTATATTGTCCCTTTAAAGTGTCGTTCAATTTTTTTATGTTTGTCATGTGTATTTTTCTCTAATTTTGTATAGCGCCACTGACAATTGATTTTTAAGTGGCGCTTTATTAAAATAAATTATTAACATTATTATTATCATTATCGATAAGAAATCGACACAGCACAACTGGTCTTGAATCACGATTACACACAAGCAAAAAATACACATTTCAAATGATGAAATGATATCTTATATATGTGATGAATTACTTTTTTACGGGACCTGGGCCATTGGGAACTTGTGATTTCGTCTTAAAGCACCATTTGTATTATTAAGGGCAATATTACCCAGCTGTCGGCTGCCCAGTCTGCACCTCTTACATGTAGTTTCCATCAACAAATTGCCCAAAAAAGGAAATATTCAAAATCTTCATGAATGATCGCACTTTTCCGACGATAATGGAAAGCACGTTGCGTTGTATAGCGGGGTGACGTAAACTCGGATCTTAATTCAGCCCTTAGTTAACACTACGAACACCAACTCCCCTTTTTCTCTCGGAAAACTCTCGAAATCTGCATCGGTCACGAAATCTCTCGTAAATCACCCGTAAAGTGCTGGGAATTGAGAACAAGGTGTGTTTAATATGAAGAAAATGGTGAAGTTTCAGTCCAATTAGCTTAATACTTATGTGGTTTTGAGGCTCCATTCAACCCGCCGTGGTTAGAAAGCTGACTCGCGGATTAAAAGCCGTCAAAACTAACTCAGATCCCCAACCCTGAAATGGTCATGCATAATGTGCAGCGAAAATTTCATGGCTTGACAGGCTAGGATAGGTCTAGTGGGCTGTGAATGCGTTCCTCCCAGATTACGTCTCGGAAAAAGTTATGAGCATGTAGAAAGTACCAATTTAAAGGGGAAAACGGTTTACAACTTTATTACAGGTACGTGACCAACAGGAAGCTTCCTCAGTGACCATGACCACGGATGTCATGCGTTGCAGGCACACGTGACTCAAAGTTGCGGTCCCAAATTCTGGGGAGGTTGTGACAGCAACCTTAACTTCTCACTCGAATGTCGGTTGACTTGAGAATCAGGCCTCCCCAGCCAACAAGCTGGGGAAGATGATTGATTTTACCTAACTAAAAATATTTCTCCTTCTTCTTGTTCTTCTCACCTCTGTAGCCCAAACAGATAAGAGTTTTTCAATGAAATTTGACACACATGTCATTTGGGGGATATAAGCGAATATGGATTGCCCTTTTATCATTGATTTTATGGCGAATTTTGGCCAAATTCGGACAAAAAATTGTTTCTGGACAACTCCTCCGTAACCGCTTGGTGCAGGAGCGCTGAAACTTTCAGGGATGATAGTTGTGCATCTGGGATCTGTGCATCTGGGAATGCATGCAACCGACGGCCTCTACTTGCCATTAGAACCACTAGCGGTCAGGTTACATCAGTGACATCACCAAATTACAACTTAATGACATCTTATTAGTCGAGATAATCAACAGCTACCCAAACATAAGCCAATCCGAGATGACCAATCCAGACAATGATTAGTAGTTTATTTAAATGACGTGGCAAAGTACGTATACTTACCTTGGGAACATGAAATCCACAGGGGCTGGGTGCACTGATGAAAGCTTCATGGAGCTGAAGCCCATTAATAATCTGAAGTGAGTGCGGGGCCCTAGGCCCAAATGGTTGCGAATCGACCACTTACGAAGATGGGAGAGTGTGAGACTTCCTCATCACAGGCACTATAGATGTGCAGTGCCAAAGCCAGAGCACCCTGGGGTGTTCCCAGACAGTGGACACCAAGGAAATAATAACGATGTTACGTGGCAATTTGGTGTCCACTGCGCCTGCCTCTCCGGTTTCACGTGTCTTCTTTAGGCACACAGGTTAAACTTTTAACAATCTAGACCCACTTTTTGCCAACTGTTTGGCTCAGACCGCCCTTCAGCAGGCCATACTGCCTGGATGGACTGACCAAGATCTACTGTAGGTCAATCAAGGGGAAATTGACTCCTTGCGGTCCTGCTATCAGGATACCTCTGTATATCCAACCGTATTTCTTTGTCGCCACACGCATCTGATGAGTCTCTCTTGACGAAACCGCATTTCCTGCACCTTCATGACCTATCAGGCACACATGGTTGCTTCATACCATCAGTGCACGGTGCCCAGTAGCCAAAATCCTTCATTTTGGTCCTCTCTTGTTGCCATGAGCAACATAGCATGCAGACGCAGACTACGATGTCACTGATGATGTCACAAGGATACCATGACGTCATCATGATGTCATGACGTCGGGTCGACAATCACAGCTGTCAGACAGTCCCTGAATGATCTCTTCATTCAGTTGCGGTCATGCAGGCGCAGTGGACACCAAATTGCTACGTCAACATCATTTGTTATTATTTCCTTGGTGTCCACTGTCTGGGAACACCCCAGGGTGCTCTGGCTTTGGCACCGCACATCTGTAGTACATGTGATGAGGAAGTCTCACACTCTCCCATCTTCGTAAGTGGTCGATTTTTGTCGCAACCATTTGGGCCTAGGGCCCCGCACTCACTTCAGAGTGCATTATTAATGGGTTTCAGCTCCATGAAGCTTTCATCAGTGCACCCAGCCCCTGTGGATTTCATGTTTCCAAGGTAAGTATACGTACATTGCCACGTCATTTAAATACTATTTCCCTCCGTATACTTATTTCCTTTACTGTCCAGCTGTTTCAACCTCTCCGGTTTCACGTATCTTCTTTAGGCACACAGGTTAAACTTTTAACCATCTAGACCCACTTTTTGCCAACTGCTTGGCTCAGACCGCCCTTCAGCAGGCCATACTGCCTGGATGGACTGACCAAGATCTACTCTAGGTCATCAAGGGGAGAAATTGACTCCTTGCGGTCCCGCTATCAGGATACCTCTGTATATCCAACCGTATTTCTTTGTCGCCACACGCATCTGATGAGTCTCTCTTGACGAAACCGCATTTCCTGCACCTTCATGACCTATCAGGCACACATGGTTGCTTCATACCATCAGTGCACGGTGCCCAGTAGCCAAAATCCTTCATTTTGGTCCTCTCTTGTTGCCATGAGCAACAGAGCATGCAGGCTCAGACTACGATGTCACTGATGACGTCACAACGATGCCATGACGTCATCATGATGTCATGACGTCGGGTCAACAATCACAGCTGTCAGACAGTCCCCGAATGATCTCTTCATTCAGTTGCGGTTATGCAGGCGCTGTGGACACCAAATTGCCACATCAACATCAAAGATTAGTAGTTTAGGTCTCATTCAGTTTCGTGTACAAGTAGGCCTACGTGTGCATTAGTAATTGGATTCTAGTGCATGTAAAAATCTATGTTAAGATATTTGCTAATATTCTCACTAAACCCCTGTTGTGGCAGCAACCTTAGCTTTTCACTCGAATGTCGCTTGACTTGAGAATTAGGCTTCCCCAGCCAACAAGCTGGGGAAGACGATTGATTTCACGAAACAAAAAAATATTTCTTCTTGTTCTTGTTCTTCTCACCTCTGCGGCCCAAACAATTAGGAGTTTTTCAATGAAATTCGACACACATATCAGTTGGGGGATATGAGCGGATATGGCAATGTCCTTTTTGATCATTGATTGCTTAATTTGCATCTATTGATTTATGGCTAATTTTGGCAAAATTCTGACAAAAATTCTTTCCGATCAACTCCTCAGTAACCGCTTGGCGATGGAGCGCTGAAACTTTCAGGGATGATAGTTGTGCACGTTTGTTTTATGTTTTTCCAGTTATTTAACTAATTTGCATAATAACGAGTTCCATTGTTTTTTACCTCGTAAGCTCGCAACTCACTTATCATTATTGCTATTGTCAAGACATTTTCAGGGAAGATGGATCAGATAGTTTGTATAACTTTAAATCCAGGAAAAGTTTGCTTCGTTCATGAGATAACCATCTTGACCCTCGATGCATTATCATTACCCAGCTTTCAGACAACGCGCGTCAAAATGGGCGGAGGACATCGAGCAAAACCGCTGGAAATTCAATATGGAGATAACGAGCACTCTTGTTGATTTAGGTCAACTCCATACAGTCATGTACATGTACATGCTTTTTCATGGATTATTGACCAAAACCCGAGTTTAGTAACAGAAATTGAATCGAGAGCGGGAAGTCGGCCATTGTTAAATATGCGCATATAAATTCGAATATGACGTCACTGCTCTCTGATTGGCCAACATGTTGTAACCTCTCCGGCTCGCCAAAGAGGGTAGTATTTTTGCCCTGTTTGGCAAGCCCGGCCAATGTTCTGGAGTTGGAATGTTGTTGTTGACTTTAAAATGTCCAGATAACTCAAGTCTTGCTGACACTCTTCAGATAACTCGGACCAAACTGAACAAAATGTGTTCCTTTAGCATGAGATTCGACTCGGTCTCTAACAGCTTTTTGACCATTCAGAGAACTAGAAATACCAGCCTTTATTTTTAAACTTGTGTTCATACAAAATGTCATACAATATAATATGTCTTTCGGACTTATGGTACTACGGACTTATCGGACGTCGGACTTGTGGGATGACGGACTTGGAGGGGGGGGGGGGATTGTCTCATAACTCCGATATCGCACTTGTGTTCTTTTGTGTCAGAATGAAGTAGCGCCAAACACCTTTTTCCAGGGATAGCAGCGGTATCCTCTTTGCACCCAAGTTATTTTTGTTCTTGCGGTGGAGGGGGGGGGGGATCAGGTATTTCCAAGCCATACCTGACACTTTTGTGTACTCAAAAAGCATAGATATACATGCATACATAGTATATTGACATGCTACATGTATATTTACTTTTTATTACATCATTGTATACAGTACTACAAGCCTATGCAGTGCACAAGTGCCTACAAGATGAATCATCAATGTTCCATTGATGCTGAAAGGGTGGACGTCGTCCTGGGTGCCGACAAATGGTACCCAGGTTCGAGATCGACTGGACAATAAGCACCCTGGGTGCCATTACACTAGATAAACAGCACCCAGCTTCTTTTTGCCTGGCTTACGGCTCTTAGGGACGACGTTTCTTGCAATCTCGTTTTATCTCGCGCCGTGGTACTTGCGGAATTAGCAGTGCTCGAAATAAAAAGAACAGATAAACAGATAAAAACGCGTTTAGGGTTATAGGTCTTTGAAAGCACATTTCGGATATATCCCTCCTATATACCTTTTCTGAATAAATTATCCGAAATGAGCTTTCAAAGACCTTTAGACCTAAATGCGTTTTTTTCTGTTTATCTGTTCTTTTTATTTCGCGCATTGCTAATGCCACAAGTACCACAGCGCGAGATAAAACGAGATTGCAAGAAACGTCCTCGTCCCTAAGATCCGTAAGCCAGGCAAAAAGAAGCTGGGGTCTCACTAGCCAGTGCAATGGCCGGGCCTACCTGGCTCCACAAATGGCGCGACGTCATTTCATGCATACCCCTGTTCAAGTGGCTGTCGACCTTGCAGTATATCACTCTCACACATAAACCTATACATTTCTGAATAGCTTGTCGCTTCTAGAATACATCTGGCCAGCTTTCATTGTTATCAAGTAATTCAGTCATGAGAACATGGGGGCAGCACAATACATGAGACACCCTGTACATCGATGAAAATTTTGAAAATTTCACCTTGCCGCCTTATAACTTGACAATTAACATGGATGGTGAAATAATATTTTTATAAACTTCTACTTATCACCTTGAGAAAGCCAAATAATAACAATTTTAAATTTTGATACCAAAATAGGGTGTCGTTGCGGCTTTTCTTTGAGCATTTTGACCTCGAAGTCTCACCTTGAGAACATGTGCACTCTGACAGGAACCAGTTCATGTCAACATCCGATTGAGCTATACATAGAATGCGAGGCCTGGTCACTGCGGACGTGCACAGAAGAAGCTGATATTTTCCTCAAATAATCGTCAGAGCTACCTCTTCACAAAATACCCAGAAGTATTAAGGTAGCAGGAAGGGTTGGGTGTTTGTGGTTTCTGAGTCTGAGGGGGTTGGTGTCTGTTGACTGTGCTTTAAGAGAGACTAGGCATGGCGCCAGTCTCTCTTAAAGCACAGTCAACAGGCATTTGGTCTCAGTATTTGGGTTTTGATTGCCATGACTGTACCCCTGTAAAAGTCAGAGGAGGAGAAGTTTGGAATGATGAAAGCATTAAAGAAGAAGAAATGTTATTATTGAGGAAAGCAAAATTTATTATGAGACTAGAAGGCAGTGTCCTGACTTGATTATTTTGAAAATGGCGGTCTGAACACATTAAAAGGTGGAACATGGCATTTTATCGACTTTGAAGTGTTCCGCAGTTAAAGGGAGACTATAGGCAGCAGCTAGGTAGGCAAGATAAAGTCATACAAATTTGCCAATAGGGGTCAGTCATATCTCTAGGCATGGCGCCAGTCGCTCTTAAAGCACAGTCAACAGGCATTTGGTCTTAGTATTTGGGTAAGTACAGAATCAAGGCAGCTCAGAGAGCAATGATTGAACGATGCTGTGGACAAGTCCAAGGATACTGCATCAGTCACGACCAACTTCTCATCAGAAAGCGTCACCACCAGCATATTCAATGTTTAGTTCCAACCTGTACCAGTCCAATGCACGCCTGTCATGGTCAGCAGTGGTCAGCTTAGCGCGATATGGAACATTCTTCCGAAACTCAAGCGAGGGAAGTCTGCTCATTAGCCTATCTCGCGCACTGCTCCTTCTTGTCAAACATCGTAGTGAAATCGTGGTACAGTGGGGCGTCCTCGAGGATTGCAGCTGGTCGGACAGACGTGAGGTGGAATGTGGGCGGCTGCACTTCTTCGTTGATGTGCGATGGCAGATAGCACAGTTGTTGCGTTGCATGACAGCTGAAAGTGAATGTGATATCATAGAACTGAGGCGTTTGCAATGAGACTATAGGTGAAGTAGAAGCAAGGAGTGAAATGGGCCATCTTCCAGTGACTAATATACAGAGTAAGGGCACTGGCTGTTGTTAGATTCAGCATTGAATGTATTCCTCGTACAAGCGTGAATAGTGTGGACATACAGTGAGAGGTGAGAGACCCCTTCTTGTAACTTTATCTTGGATATTATATTAGTATTGAACTTCTAGCCATGGAATATGAAGAAATTGAAGTTGTAGGCATGGAATATGAAAAGTTATTCAACGGTGAAAGACATTATTCCATGAGGCTTTGCCGTGATCGCAAAGGACGCGACGTGATTGGTTCACATGCTAATGAGGTATGATAATGATAATTACCTCTATAATGCTACTTGGATAGCGACTGTGTCGTTGACTGGAACAGTGGTCAATGTCAATGTGTGCCTGTAATGTCAATGAAGTATGATGAGGTGATGACGATAGTGCAATTATTAAATATTGGCAAGAGATCATACTGCAACATAGGTCTTGTTTTTGACAGATGACTGTGCGACATTCCCATTGGGTCTTGTTAGAGTCAGCGCTGCATGTATTCCTTGTACAAGCTTGAATAGTTGTGACGGACTTTGAGGGGTGAGAGACCCCTATCGGCTACTTCGTCTAACTTTATCTTGCCTACCTAGCTGCTAGCAATAGTGCCCCTTTATCAAGACTGAAACCCACTGTGCGGGGCTAAGAAATTACCTTTATAATCCTAGTTGGATAACCACTGTGTAGATGATTTGAAGAGTGCTCTGTGGATGTGTGCCTGTAATGTCAATGAAAGTATGATGAGGTGATGACGATAGTGGAATGACGAAATATTGGAAAGAGATCTATTCCTAGAAGAACATATGTCCTGTTTTGACTAGGTGGCGCATTTTAGAATCAGCAGTGAGCACTGTGTGTAACATGGTGGAGGCAGCGGAGATAATAACTGTGTCGAAAGTATTGTTATATGGCCTTCCCTAGGCCCATGGGGTTAAATTTACAATCCACGATTGAAAAGACGTAGTTTGATCGCATTCAACTATAAATCCATTGAACAGTTGTGTTCCTTTAGTCAACCGATGACCTTTTGTTGGGCCATGATCGGGGATTGTAAACTGTAAATGTATTATGGACTGGGAGACGGGGGAAACACAAGTGAAACTGAAATAGACCAAAACAAGTGATTTTGGGGCTTTGGTTTAGACGCATGCCCCATGCGCCATGCGGGATTATACGGTTCATGTGAACTTGTTGACATCCACATGATCTGGTGCTGTTATTGGTCATGGACATGGTACATGGTAGGCCTAATCATCATGCCTATATGTTTCAGGAAAAGCTCGGAGTAAAATGAACTGCCGATGAATAATGATGTTGTTCATGTTTGTTTACCATGTTTACTAGTACATAGCCATAGGGTATGCACTGGCCAGTGCACTTTCTGCACGTCGTCATGGTCATGTACGTGATACCTTGCATATTTTGTTTTTTGAATGCGCATGCTTTTTGGGCAAAATCACTTGTACCAACACTAATGAATAATGTCTTCTTATCCCTATGACTCCATACACAATGAGGGCATTGTCCAATTCCCATCAAATGGTAACTTATTGTACCGTATTAGGGTGGAAGTTCGGGAGCAGATACCTACCGTTGCACGCCTGTCATAATCAGTAGTGATGAGCTTAGCGCGATATGGAACATTCTTCAGAAACTCAAGCGAGGGAAGTCTGCTCATTAGCATATCTCGCGCACTGCTCCTTCTTGTCAAACATCGTAGTGAAATCGTAATGGAAAACGTCTGGCTTTGCGCCAGACGTTGAGACTAATAAGTGAAGAACTAATAGGTAAAGAACTTCTACTTGCGCGAGACTGCTCTGATAAAATTATCATTGCCGAGACTACGGTGACGTACACATATATTTTTTACAATCAAAAATGCCCTCAAAAGACGACATGGAATGATTATTTTATTGATATTTCCTACTATATACCTTCCAATTATCACTTTATACAAATAGATCGGCGTTAGGTCGCATGCTTTTCTTTCCTGGTGACACTATAACGCAAAATAGTTGCAACCCCGTAAATGCGCTATAAGTCCAATAATAAGTGACGGTGACCCGTTATAAATGTTTCGCCAGCTTCGCTTTTTTGCCGCTACGCGGCGCGTTGGGCCCTTGCGTCCAGGACACCGCCATTTGAACATGCAGCAATAGCGATATGATAGGCTCATCTGTATCCATGGTAATCGCCTGAGATTGAAGAACTTTTTTTTTAAGGGGGACCAATGTTGACCTGATCACCACTGGCTAGTGAGACCTGGGTGCTATTTGTCTAGTGTAATGGCACCCAGAGTGCTTATTGTCCAGTCGATCTCGAACCTGGGTACCATTTGTCGGCACCCAGGACGACATCCACCCTTTCAGCTCCACTGATGGACCAATACGTAGATGGATGATGAAGAATCCCAATATTAGGTCCATGAATTGAACCCATGGTCGTATCTACCATGGGCCCATCACTGATCGATCGATGGAATTAGTTTTAATATTTTGACAGGCAATCAACGAATTATCTTAGAAATGGTGAGCATTTCTTATTTTTCGGAATTCTGAAGACTGTTTCTCGTTGGTTCGTATTCTGCTACACACGTTTTTATGGGACCCACCGTCGTTGGGCCAATGGTGGAACACCACCAATGGATCGTCCATGGGCCAGCAGTGGATCTACCATGGGGATCTGTATTTAACATAGTTTGTGATGATCATCATAGATCCATCCATTGGGCCATCAATGATCCGTGCATAGACCCTTTTACCGTTTTTTTAACAACAATATCATTCGGTGGCCACTTTCGTAGTCCAAGATAACTTTGGTCCTGGAGCACCTACATTTTTACTGCCAGGGTTTGCAGCGAGATACGAAGAGAGTAGGCTATAATGATCTCTACCGCCCTAAGGAAATTTGCCGATATTTCTTGATTATAATTTTCTTATTGTATAATATCGGCACTATGAGTAAATGGCCATTCTGATCTGTACCAAGAGAAAGATGTTTCCGTGTCAGATCATGCAAGCTGATTCCGTTAACGACAGACGTATTCATTCTACGGCTGCTGTCAATTGTTATTCTTAACAACTGTTTTACCTTGCGTTGCTTGTAGTCCCTAATAACCACTGGAATCAGTAGTGCTGTGTTGGCATAATCCCAACATGCATGGCTCGAAAACCCTACATTATGCCTTTTCAGAGCAAGTCTATGACAAAGAGACCAATGCATTCCTAATCGGGATTCATCAGTATAACAGAACACTTCAATTTTGGGCAGACATTGCTGGTACACGTATATATCTTGCTTGTACCATGAAACAAAATGATTAACGGCTCGATAAACTGTTTTGTACGATGTGACCAGCGTGACTTTTTTGAACCACAACTTCTGAGTCATTGTCTGCTTCACGATATCAAATAATAACAACTCTAGTCCATATGACTTTATTCTTCTATGCCAACATCTCGACTTTTTGTGTGTCGAGACGGATGACCAGAGAAGAATCTTCTTTTCACCTGGACATATATCTGGTCTACCTAGCTGATCATCTTCACTTGTAATCTGATAATCAACTGTGATATCTGATACCTTATTGCCTTTTATAGTGTAAAGTGCAAATTTCACTTCGAAAGCTCTCCTGCCTCTATTTCTGAACATTATAATGAGTCTATCCTGGTAACACCGAATTAGACCCACCCGCACGTGAAGGCGAAATGATATCTTCTGATATGACCTTCTATAGGTGCTTCTAGGATAGTAGGATTTTACAAATGTCGGCATGTTTCCTCTAAATTCTACACTGACAAACAAAAATACTTTATGGTTTGAGCAGTATTCGATATGAAAATATCCCTTTGTACGTGTTAAACTAATCGATGTTTCTCGTATGTATTCTTCGTGCCTTGTGTTTAACTTTTCATAAAAATACCAAAACTGAACTTCAGGACGGTTGTCAATCGCACAGTGTACAATTAAAAATGGAGTCGAGTGATTAAGACATAAGCAGGTTTGAAATGTTTGAACATGTTGAAGGAAAGATGTAACTTTCAAATTAGGAATTTTTTCGACTCGAAAGTTCGCAAACAGCCGACACGGCACTGCAATGGGTGATTTCAAAGTTGGTTTTGGTTATAACACTGAGATTTCGTGTTAATCTTAGTGTTAATCTTCGTGTTAATATGTTGCTATTTATCCTGCTATCAGATTAAAACTAATACTTTGTTTTCTCTTAACACTTACAGTGACACTAAAACGAGAACTAATGACGAAACCGGAATGGAAATCTGGTAAAGCGTTAGTTTTAACACCTAGACTTTGTCTGAGCCCGGGGTTTAAGTGTCACACTAACACCAAGAGTGCGATCTTAATCCCGGTTAGTGTAATGTTCTCCGCACAAGCAATGCATTTTGTATCACCATAACCCTTATGCCTTAGGCATTAACAACTCATGTTACTCATGTTATGTCACAAGAGCATCAGGGGAACCGCTCCAGTGTATCTTCGGGACCTTTTGCAGGTTCAGCAGCCATCACGTATTTTACGATCTTCTGATGGTTTGCTTTTGGTGCAGCCAAGAGGTAGGCTGGTGACTTATAGAGACAGGGCTTTTTCTTGTATTTCACCAAGGTTGTAGAACAAATTACCACTCAATTTAAGACAAATCATTAACACCCCTGTCTTCGTAGGGCATCTGAAATCCTACCTCTTTGCTCGCTACAATATGTTAGGTGTCGTTGATCACATTTTGTGGAGTCTGGCACCTTAAATACGTTAATTTTGATTGATTGGATTGATTGAACAATGAACAGATGACAAAGTTGGTGTTGGTTATCAACTAGCATCAGCTGACTAGTTTTGGATTTTCAAATACTTTTTTCAGTGGTATTCTAGTCAGATATGGTGATTACTGTTGTGCCCGGGGTTCTGCACAGAAGAAAGCTGATGTCGTTTCATGTAGTGAATGGCGTTTTATTCAAAACCTGTAAAAATACACGACATTTAGCACCAAATATATATAAATGATAAGTTATTAGCAGAACTATTTTTGGCATGTTTGATTTTGGGCGTTATTCTCCCAACTAAAACATTCAACACAAACCCATATAATTTACCTGCTAAAGACAAGCAAGTCGCACCATGTTAATGTGATTTTGTTGATGTCCCGGTTTGGTGTTAAATTTATATGTATATCTAATTGCGGACTGTTAGACTGATGTCAACGTAAGTGTTAATCAGTTTAAGGTTTATCGTTGAAATTGTGATTATAATTGCTTTACGCTTCGTGGCAAAGTGACGAAAGTGCGCTCCAACACGAGACATTGCGTGAGCTTAACGAAGCGCGAAATACTAAAAAAAACAGGCGCTAAATTTAAATATGAAAATAAATTGAAATGTCTATTTTCGCCAATATGTTTCATCGAAACAATTACTATGGAGAACATTAATTTGAATTGAATCCGTTGCATTTTCGGGCTTTAAAACATATTTTAATCTTTGCACCAAGAAGCACATGTTTCTAAGTGTGAAGACAAGGTTTTATCTTAGTATGAGTTAAAATGTTTAATTAGCGCCAAAACCATCACTTAGCGTAAGTGTAAAACCTGGTGTGATGCCAAAACCTTCTTTGAATTAGGAGTAAACTAATACTAAGCATTACACCTATATTCTACACCAAGCATGATTTCAATCTTGGTCTAATCCGGTCCCTCATCTTAAAACTGACTTCGAAATCACCCAATGGGTGAGTTCACATTGCTGATTAAACCTGGTGTTAGGTGCTAGTGTAACAGATTTGTAGCAGATATGTTACACTAATTATAGATATGAACTGATTTGTGCTACATGTGTTTGTGATGTGGTTGGTGTAACTGATATTGGGTGATTCTAAAGTAGGTGTTAACCCGAGTGTTAACACTAAAGCCAGCACTAACCACAGAGTTAACATCAGAAATAAACTGATCACTCGGCGTTGGTGTTAAAAACAGGGGTTAGTGCGATCTCAGTTGATAGACCGGTGTTAGTGTTACAGGCGGTGTTGGTGTTACACTGTTATCTTGGCTAGAATTCCAATGGGTTTTCTATTGCAACTAACACTAACCTCTAGGCGTTAACACCAACGTGAGTTTATGGCTCATACAAGGTGTTAGCAGCCATTAACTTCTGCAAGTTTTCAAATTGCATGAGGTCTCCGATCAGCCTACTCAGGATGAGCCTAGGCCAAAAGGGTAGGCCTATGCAGGTATGTATAACCAAAGGATGCATTTATAAATGGGTGATTTTAAAGTAAGTGTTAACACCGAGTCTTAACAAAGCTAACACTAACCACAGAGTTAACATCAGAAATAAACTGCCCACTCGGCGTTGGTGTTAACAACAGGTGTTAGTGTGATCTCAGTTTATAGACCGGTGTTAATGTCAACACCATGATAAAGAGGATGTTAACCTGAACCAAAAATTAAGGTGTTTAGGTTTAATATATAATGTTAATATATCTGTTAACCAGATTTTGAAACCAGTTTTAAGAAAGTTTTAAGCTAAAACCGGTATTTGACTCCCAACTTGTTTTTGGTTTAAAATGTCTTGAAACGGTCTTTAGACCGATTTAAGACAAGTTTTAAAACTCTGATAAAACTTTGGAAGTTTTAATCTGAACAGAGAGCCAAAAGTTTTGCAAAATGCACTACCAAATGTACATGGTCGGTTTAAAGTCCTACAACTTAAGACTGTACTGAGGTCAAATATCAGAATAAAACCAACAGTCATGTTTGCTCCACCAGTAATAGTTGCTGTTGCTCAGCAAAGAGGGGATAACTTTGTAAGAAAGCCGGCCTTCCGCGGAGAACCAATTGAGGGGCATTTAAGATTAAACCAGCGCATGATGCATGAGAACTGATTCAGCGAATCCTTGAGTTTTAGCCTGGTTTTATCTCAGTTTTATCTAAGGTTTTATCTCGGTTTCAAACTAGTCTTAATCCAAGAGCAGTTTTATGTGGTCGAATTAAGACCGAGAGTTGGTTTTAAACCGAGATAAACTTGGTTTTAACTCGGTTTTGTCTTAAACCCAATACTTGACCTCACCCAAGCTGAGTTGTGAACTCACCCATTGTATTACGTAAAGACGATTTCGGGCATGTGCGTTTGCTTTCTCGTCGTTTGTCATAGAATTGAAATGGGTCGCACAACGGGTGATTGACGATAACTGGTTGTTAATATGAATTACATTGACTCACCAATAAACAGAATGTACAATGAGGTTTTCTTACGATTACTTGCATCTTGCTGCAATTAATTTCATCGCCTCGTCTTTAAATTAATCAGTGCCGAAACATGGAACCTGATGTCTCCAAAATATGACTTTGGAAAGGATCCGGTGTGACAGCGGATATAGTCCTCCTGGAGTCATAGTCCGGTAGCATTGTATTTGACCAATTAAGCAGCATGATCTATTGTACCGCTAACCCTAACCAAAACATTTAGCAATGCGGGCTATTGTTACACGGACTATCAGCCCTAGGACTACTATCCCTTGCACAGCGGGTTATTGGTGCAACGGTGAGTATTCTCAGGATAGTCACTCGCTTGGTTGTGAGACTTCCTTTGGGTGCAACAGCAATGATTTACCAACACATACTTTCTTCAGCCACATCCAGACGTTTATCTCCCCGGCTCTGAATGAATACAGCTCACATGTTTCCCCAAGTGGTTGAAAGTTGAAGCTCGGTGATCGCTCCTCTAGAGATGCTCTAACTGAACATTGTAACAATGAGCGGGCGTATGACTTGTTGGAAGATGAATAGGCAGAATTTGGTCTTGATTTTTGGAATTGTGAAATAATTCCTGATTCACAGATCCCGCATAGATACGACGCGATAATGTAACACACCAATTGTTTCTTAATGGCAGACATGTTGATGATTACATAAAGAGCCATACTTCACGTGTGCACTTAAGCCTTTTAGTTTGGTTATAAGACCAGACCCAGGACATCATTTACCATTACACCGGATCGTTCATACTTGAATTTAAACCGGTGTGAACGTTTGAAATGACCTGGGATGGGATATCCCAGGGAACAAAGGATTCTGCTATGCCATTTTAGACTCTGAGGTATTGACAGTCTAGGCCAATACAGAACAAGATACCATGAACGGTCAGAATTTGATAGGGCCGGACGTGTTTCCGAGGGGACCTTTACTACTTCTCAAGTATCTAGATGACACCATTTTCTACACTTGGGCGCACTCGAATTGATACTGGGCCGGTATCATAACTCATTCATTCCAGCTCATATGTCAAAACGTCTTGTCATATGCGGGGTTTTATTCATTTCCAGTAGATTATATCGAGCAGAAGTGAGAACTTTGTGGCAATGATATTTAGCTGGGCGTTTATGATGTTCAAAATAGTGCGATATGCTATGCTCTTTCAAAGTACATTGTAATGTATGCTGAGGTTTTGACGATCGTTTGGGTATCCCTCTGCAGTGTCTTCAACTCCTACGAACCAACGAAGTGCGACTATTGAACTTCTGGCTTCTGTTCTAAATATTCTCCAGCCGGCCAAGGCAGGGTACAAGATCTCCAAAATATAGTTGCTCGATATATTACTAAAAGCAAGAGCTCGTTGATGGGTGCAAAACATTGTCCGCTTAAGTTATCCTAAACATCTCAGTTAGTACTGATTGGTGACGAGCGAACTCGTGAAGTCAAAGTCTTCCATTCCAAGAACTTGACAGATTTAGTATAGCGAAGGAACGCGATTTCAACGAGATCGTAACTTGACGGAGTGATTGATCTGATAATCGATACTATTATCAATCAGTGTCATCGGCTCATAAATGTATTATCATCTACAACAAAATGAAAAACAGTAAAAAGCCAACATTTAAGTTTACTATACATGTACATGTACTGCATAATTTTATAGCACTATGACATATAAATCCTTAGCCCGCCCCAGCATGCTTGCTTTCAAGCATATATCTATGGGTCCATGGGCAATATAGAGATAAGGAACAGAGTATGGTTCTGGCGTAAGCAGTGTTTATCTACTGTGAGATAGTTGAGACACCTATTGGCGTCATCACGTAACTTTATTCTGACCTTTTTTGTTTCTCCCTAAGAGTCTCTTTAACTAAAAAGCATGTTTAGATTTCATCGAAATCATTTGAACTAATCAGAGGTTACGACGGTATTCCATCAGTAATGACACTACTCCCCAGTCCCAATCGTATACATGTATATACTCTTCAACCCATGTCAATCAGGAATTAATGGGTGATGTCAATTAATTCGATCAGTGATTTCATTGAGGTGGCTTCATAACCGACCCCATGAAGTGCCGAAAGTAAAGCAACCAGAATGGAGATGATGGAAAGCATTCGAGCCGCATTTTTAAAAACTTTACGAAAAAAAAACCACAATCGCTAGAACTAACAAGAGACCCAAGGGCATCTAGACATCTTACCTGTTCTGTTGAGCGGATGATCGACTTATACCATTGATTTGAGGTGATTTTATTCCTTCTATTTTCATACGCTTCAAGCACAACAAAAAAGCTAGGCTCTACATGCTTGGTCTACGTGCATGCAGCTTCAGGTGCAATCAGGAGAGCAGAATATGACTACGCAACTATGACGTCAAAGTGCGTTTTTTAAAGATTTCTTAATTTTCTGGGTTAATAACACCCCCTGCCGGAAAATATTTTTAACTAATGCATATCTATCTCGGAAATTTCATAATTTTAGCCAATCTTCAGACCCAAATTGAACACCTTTCTTCGTCCAGTAAGCAAAATAGCCTTTTTTAAACAAAGCTGTCTCGCACGCTTAATCTAGGTCGAATCGCGTTGATCTTTGGTTTCTGATCAGAGAAAATATACCCTAAAATTAGACATTAAGTAAGTTGAAATCTCTAGGTCGTACGGTTACAAAACGTGCGCCCCATTCCGACAGACGGACGGCCCGACAGACGGGCGGCCCGACCGACGGACTCACGGACAGACCCTCAGACAGAATCTCAATAGCTATTCTACCAGCTCGCTGACTTCGTCAGCTGAGCTAGAAACGTCTTTACCGCAATTCCGAAGGTCGTAGTCCAAAGTTCACTCTTTCACTATTTTGGGAAAGTGAGCTTACAATTGTTAGAATTGTACCGTAAAATAAAAATAAACGCATCAATATTTACAATTTTTTCAATTTTACCATTGTTGGCATATCCGACTCAAACTCCGGTTGCAAAGAACACCTTAACACTGTCCCAATCCTGGATTCAACATACTGGGCGCTAATTGCAAAATGTGCGCTCGGGTCAATTCTTCATGAGGTGTGTAGTTATTAAAGTGTACCTGGTACTATAAATTGTGCATGTATAGTGCATACATTTTACAATGAGGTTTTTGGAACACCCATTTAAAGTCCAATGATTATATTGTATACCAACGTTTGTATTACATATCAAAATAACAAATCCTGCTTATCTCTACTTTCTAAGAACTGAAACGAAATTTGCTAAAAATGGTTTCCCAATATAATATGAGAAGTGGGGATAACTCGCCTTACACTCAAAACTGCAATTGCAACAAGTTACTGTCCAGCCAGTTACCTCTGCTCAACTATTAAGAGATAAATTCTAAAAGTACACATTATGTTTACTTTTTTCCGTTTCCGTTTACCTTTCCCTGGTTGCTAAAATACAAAAGTTAATTGTAGTATTTCCATTTAAACTTTGAAAAGAAATCAAATGAATTTACGTATTTGAGGGACCATAAACTATGTACATTTGTAAAAGTGTTTCCACGTTAAGGTTAAGTTGAGTCGATACTTTGAAAGAGAATACCCAACACTTTCACAGGGCTCTTCCAGTTACCTCCTTTATGACATGCATTAAATCAACTATATTGTTCATAGAGTTGATAATGTCTCAGTTGACGCTCAGCGCTCAACTCAATATCTTAATGTCAAGTCGTACTTATGAACAATATTCGGATACTCCTGCCACCCATAAGGACAATCTGTTGCCGATGATGATTCGTCCCCGGGACAGATAATCATCCATGAGGACAATTCATTTTCAAGGACAAGTCGTCCTTACGGACAATTCGTTTTCTTGGACAGTTTCTCCCAGGGCAACCAGTCTCCATGGATTACTAGGTGACTGTTGGGATAAGACCGAGAGTAAAACACCAATAGTTCATGATACATTATCAGAGTTGTTGTTATTGTCCCACCTCTCTCTGCAGACATACGGCGGGCTTCGCAACGCTTACGAAGTTAAATGCCCTGTATCGAAGACCTTTTTGAAATTCTTCGGCTACACGGTCAACTAATTAGTAGGCAAGATGATACGTGTCACGTATTGAATAAGCACTGGATCGGACGCAATGTCACGACAGATCTTCGTAGTCCGTAAAATCTCCTTTGAATGTCAGAAGAAAATATACAATTCTATGTTTCGAGTTTATTCTATTAGACATTATTGTTTTACATATACATATATTTTCTTACATCAAATGTTGACACGAAATATTTACAAACTGTTCATACATTTCTTAGCATGGAGTCACAAGAAAAATCACGACAGTCATCAAAATTATACGACGTATTTCTCATTGAGAAACTTGTATTAGCAATTATGCAATGGTGATAAAGTAATAAATACCAGTGTGATGTTATCATCATCGTCATACCACCACCATCATAATCATCACAATCATCTTCATCATTATTTGTATCGTCACCATCATCATCTTTAATATCTCTAGCATCATTATCTTCCACTTTGCTAGTTGCAAAAACAATATTGTGAACATGCATGCGCCTTTGTTAATATAAAGAATGGCGTTGAATGAAAAGTTCAAATACATGAATCCAGATCAAAAATTAATGACACCCACACACCAGAAACGCTTGCTGTTTGAAATCGCTTCAACTATATCTCCTCAGCATATATCACAAATGTATCTTTATGCTGATGATAGGATAATTACCTTAATATGTATGCTGATAACTGAAACGCAAACGGATCGAGTGCTCCTTCCTTTACCATGTTTCAGCTGCCCACACTGCTCAAAATTCCACACATTTTCTTCTAATCATACCATTGCTCGATAAGGCTGAGTTTATATCATAGGATTCTCGTTGTCATAAATCCAGATTTCACGTGTCTTGTCACTTATCAAGAGCATGTTCGTTCATTAACTCATACTTGAAAACAGGATAATGAAATGTGACGAAGTTAATCCTATGTAGCCCACTTGTTTGTAATGACATGTTCGTTCTTAATGTCACACGTTTCATGTAACTCTATGTAAACCCGGCCCATGGTCCTCAAACCAGTTCTGATAGCTTGCACTTTGATCTGGGTGAAAATCTTAGTAAAACTCAGAAACATTTTGCTACGTGCAGGTATTCTCCACAGCAGCGCAACTAGAGTCTGGAGGGGCCAAGAACAATCGTCCATTGTGGCCACATATGCATAGTTGATACACTCCAGGATAGCGCGTCCCATCTCCAATTGGTTCACTGACAGGAAGATTTAAAAATTGGACATTGTCGGAGTCTAACCGGATCTGAAATAAGAATAAAATATATTTCTGAGGTAATAATACATTGATCAATACTGTTATACACGTAGATGTAATTATATTGTTAATACATTGTATTGTGCAATGATTGGGGCGTAGGTGAGATACTGGTATCATAAAATCTGTCGCCACACGAAACGGCTGTAAGAAAAGTGGTGGCTCATTGGAGAATCCAGTCGAGTGAGACTGTCAAATTTGTTAGAAAGGTTACAGAGACAATATTTGAATATCAAAATCATTTTATATTCGACCGTGGGGTGGTATGACTGCTGACGAGGACTCCCCTATTTGGCACATAGTTTTGCCAGGCTACTGTTGATTAGCGCTTTAACTTACTGCATTATCTAATGACTGTATTTTCATGTCATAAAGACTTGTGATGCTGATTTCTCCAGCCGGAGAGAAGAGATTGACACCGCGTGGGGCAGACACTTGGACATATTCTGTAGGAGACTCCAACCTGGAAAAGTACATGTGTGTAAATTTAAAGAAAACCTCTCTCCACACTTGCGAAACAACATGAACAACACCTCCCCAACGGTCTAAAGCTACCCAACAAACAGTCAGAAAAAGTGAACATCATGTAAAAGATTAGCCAATAGCACCGTATTGTTCACTTGGCACGTTGTGGAAAGACAATTCAATTACGCTTGAATGTTCTTGTCCACCTAGTACAAAAGACATTTCACATGAAGCCGGACAAGATTTTTTGATACATTTAAAAACAATTGAACAAAGGAAGAGAGGAGTTCGTGGGGATTGAGGCGTACAGAAAATAATTGGGAAACAGTATATTGTCATTGATCTCTCTTGCTGTTTTACTGCACCGCTCGTCCAACTTTTAGACTGGGGAATCACGATGGCGAAGACGTTTTTCCTCATACCAACCAGTCAGCGATGACGACATCGGTAGAATAATGCCATGCATGGAAAAGTAAAAATTATCGGATGGCAAGTGATCGCCAATGGCGTGACGTGATTGATCCACGTACTAGTGAGGTATGATCAACAGAATTATCGTGAGAGGAAGTGAGGACATACCTGAGATTGTGATATGCATCCGAACGTACTCTTGGTGTTTGGACGGAACCATTAAATGCAGCTCCTTTGGCACCTACAATTTTGATACAAATTAAACGACGAGGATCATGTTGTCTCAACCACATTGTCAATGCAGTGGGTTTAGAAAGGGCTAAGTACTTGATGTACCTGTATCATTAATTGGTGACGAAAATAACCTTTTACTCCCAATTCTATTCGATAGCATTTTCTATTAATAGGTATCATTCCAACAATATACATGACGTATCACTTACTTCCAGGAGGAGAACCCTTGTGCATGCTTAGAGACCAACCGCTTCAAACAAAGGTTCAGTGAGGCTCATTAATGTCAAGGACAAGGCAGGATCTAGGAAGTCAAATTGGTAGTCCTCAGGGGACTAGTAAGCACATTTATGGGCCTGTACCATTGCTTATAGATATAGTTTATAGTTTAATAGTACCTCCATGGTGTGATTCAGCGACAATTTTGTTCTTTACACAAGCGCCTGATCAACAGTTTCGATGTACTGTGAGAGACCCCTACCGGCGACTTCTCTGACCTACCTGGCTTCTAATAGAGCCACCCTATAAACCAAAATGCTAGAACACATGTACATGTACCTGTTATTTTAAGAATTTCTGCCCCAAGCACTGCTTTCTTACTGTCTGCATAGAACAGCTGGCGTCCTTTTGCGTTTTTCACCTCAAAGGCGTCGCTATATGCTTCTATTCTATTGTTCGCTGAAAATATAAATTGGCGAGAGAAACAATTAGGGTAGACCCTCGCTATTAAAAAGGACAATCTCGGGACTGACAAGTACTGTCCTCCGCCCTTTTAAACCCCTTTTGAACCCCCAAAAAATGCCGTTTTTTTCACCCCTTTTAAGCATTTCAAACTTCCTGCGGCGTTCTGAAGTCAGCAGACGACCGGATCTTTTGGTGTACCAAAAATTCCGCTATGTGTCGCATTCTATCGTCTGCTGGAAAAGTATACGCTTATTGAACATTTTCCATTTCGCATTTTATGTTTGTTTTGTGATTTTCTTTCTGTCATTTTTCGTTCATAATTGATTTATTATGGGAGATCGTTTTGGAAGAACCTCATTTCCCCTTATTTTGTTGCCAGATTCACCATCCTTGATGAGTATTGCCTCCAGAATTTAGTCATGATGTAAAATTTGGTGTATCTGCCCGAAGAAAGTGTTCAGAAGTCAGAAAACTGAAAGGTTCTTGCAATTTTCGTGGTATTCTTCAGTTTCTGTGCGTTTCCATGGCAACGGGGTGAAAATATGACAAGTATTCTTGGACTAGTTGAAAGGCAGTTCACTGCCCTAAATCTTGTTTCACACAAGAAGTGTTTTTTGTCAAAGTTAGTTCATATCATCACACATAATGTATGTGGTTTTGGTAAGTCTGCATCAGTATTTACCCTGTGCTATAGTATAGTGACCTAATGGGTCGGCCTACTGTCCCAAAGGTTTGCCATATCAACCTTGTTCCAAGAGATATGTTTAATTCACCATTCTTGATAAAAATTACCTACTAAATTCATTTTTGATGATATTTTTGGTGTGTCTGACCAGGGAAACTGTGTAAAGACTATTATGTTGGGAATACATAACATTTTTGTGGAAATTTAAGACTTTCTGGAGAATTTCAACCGTTGCCATGGGAACAACATCAATATTATGACGCTTACTTAGGTCCCACCTGAAAGGCAGTTCACTACCCCTAAAATAATTCCATTACACCTATACTCTATCTCTCCTATTAAGCCCACAATCATGTCAATCATATTCGTTGGGGTATTTTGACTAAAATCTATCCTAAAAAAACTTGTCCCTCAGAGAGTTAATAGGGAGGTCATCTATTTAGAGAGGTCAAATTAAATGGAAACAACAATTTTAATTTAGGACCAAAACTAGTGTACTTAATAGAGAGGTTGGCCTTAATGGAGAAATATCCGCTAAGGGATGTTCTACTGTATTAGTACAAGGTAAACCGATATAGAAATAAGTTGTTCCATCATTTCCACTGCAATTAAAGACGAGGGATGCACCGAATGGAATGGGACGGGGTGGCGAAATCCATTAGGACGCAATGACTGTGACGGCAAAGACCTGATGCTCTGTAACCACTGCTAACCACATGAATCGATGCATTAGCAAATTCTTCTATGATTATTATCTCGTTTGTCTGTGAAAAATCTGAAAACCCCAGAATTTATTCGTGTTCAGGAAAACATACATAAAGCAAAGTTCCCGCATAAAATAGTTGCTCGTAAACCAATCAACTACGCTTAGCTAATGGCACAGTTTCAGTTCACTAGTTGCCTTCTAGGTGGAAGGATTGAAGGAAGATGGTCCGGCTACCTAGACGGCAGTAGATGAACTAAATCAAGTGCTCTTGGCATTGGATATTCTGATGATTAAAGTCAGCATATCCGGTTAACGCCATGCAGCTACTGTGTGGAAACTTGTTATCAAGTGATGTGATCATCTTATTCATCATAAGGGCATTTTTACCTCGCCCCCAACATTTTGTACGAATGACAGAGTGTATTCTATTTACCTAAGATGAGTTTACTTCTAACCACATCATTCACTGTAGTTTGCATAGATATGTTTGTGTCCGACTGTATTTTCAATGGCTTATTCTGAAAATAGAAATTAGAACGATATCAGCTAATTAGTGATTCGTTGGATGACTTCGAATAAACTCCAGACATCGAGTAGAACTAACCGAGGTTAACTGTTTCAAGCGCATGCGTAATCGGATACAAAATCTGGAAATTTTGTTCTACCTCCTGCCGACAGTGGTGCTGATTTAATATCTGGAGAGAGTACTGCAGCTCTGGTTGATTCTTCGTAAGAGTTTCGGGGAGGCAACGGAGGTTGTTCCTGTCCCGACGTCCCGCACCGTCACTGTTCACACTATTTCCCGATTAGCAGAATCCTATTGATAATGCGCTCTGCGACCAATTAGTTCCGACCTTTTTTTTCCCAGATCCCGACGTCCCTCCCTCCCCTAAGGTACAATGTAGTACGGCGTCATAAATACGACATCCGCGTCCGGTACAGTAGCTTATTAGGCCAGTTTCGCAAAGCTCCCGAAACGTCAACGCGAACGACTAGCTCCCTGTTTGCATGATCTCCTCATAACGATGTGACGACCGAACAAATAAGTTCGGCTTCGAGGAGTTAATTTTTCACCCTTCATTTGTGATCGAAGGCCTACCGCAATTCTTTTGAGCGCTTTCGCCATGTCGTAATCAAATTGAAAAATTGCTCCCTAGATATGACGTATCCGTATGGATTTACATATGTGGTCTTTCACACATCCAAGTACACCATACGTTATTCGATATGTCTACGGCCCGGCCGACAGAGACGTGCTCCTCACCGGTTGCTCCTCACCGAGACATACCTGAGTAAACTTTAGTAATGTTTTAAGATGGCACCACTGAGGTTTCTGCATGTAGCCATATAGCTTGCAGATGTAGAAGTTTGAAAAGTCCTAGGATAGAATGTCCGGGGAGCAAAAAATTATATTGTGTGTGCTTTGATCTCCGAGGGATTGATAGCCATTACCTTCAAAAACAATACATCATAATCCGGCAGAATACAATAGCGCCGGACACTTTCAAGGGGAACATTTTCTGCATTCACCGGTGCAGAAGTTTGAAATGTCCGATATCAGAATGTCCAGCACTTGTCCGGGGCACAAAGGACTCTTTTTCGCGCCTTGATGGTTAAACTATTTACGTGATTGACGGCCATCGGCCTGTAAAAAAACATTTACTATAATCCGTCAGAATACAACAGGCACGAAAGGGGCGGATACTTTTTCCAATGGGACATTTTCTACTTCATCTATTCATTTTCATATCACGCATGAATTCGCATCAGTTCTTGTCAAAATAGATAGACAATGCATTTAAATGTAAGTACCTTATATGATCCAATTTTTGAAACTTTCATATTTTTGATGAACTCAACGTCTCCCTCCAAACGAACTCCTTTCTTTGTGATTCGTAACTTCCCCATGCCGTCCTGAAAATAGAGATGTGAATGGGTGTAATTCGTGATGAAAAATACTTGATAATCTGGTTCAGTACTTTGAGCGTCAAATACCTCTCTCTCTAGGCTGTTCATCCTGTCTTCAGTAATCAATTACTCCAGGCTGACCGAGGAGAAAGAGTTGCGCCTGTTCATGCGGCAACTATATTTTCTTTCTGTGGGGTGACCGGGATATTTTTGGAAATGAAACATACAGTTTTCAGTTGACGTTCCGATTACACAAGGTTCTTAAAACGCTCTTAAAATAATGGTCTATGAATTTTTGAAAAACCTAGCCAACACAAATACATTGAGGTTTTTCAGGAAAATGACAATCCATTTGTGGTTTCTCAGAAGTTCAATCAAATTCAGGGTATTTCATTTCTCTGAACCTCTAAGGGTTTGGATATTTTGGTTGGCTTACATTTATAATTGACACCGACCTCGAGGTATTTGTGGCCTCACTGCACATCACGAGGATGGCGCTAACTAAACTGTAGACTAAAACCGACGGGTTTTTAGCTCACCTCTTAGCAGAGGTGAGCTTATCCCATACCGTGGCGTCCGTCGTCCGTCGTCGTCGTCGTCGTCGTCGTCGTCGTCGTCGTCGTCGTCGTCGTCGTCGTCGTCGTCGTCGTCGTCGTCGTCGTCGTCGTCGTCGTCGTCGTCGTCGTCGTCCGTCGTCCGTTAGCAGGGCACGTTTCGTAACTGTTAGAGCTATTGAGTTGAAACTTGGTACACATGTACCCTTTTGTAATGACACCTTGGAGACCAAGTTTCGGTCCGATTCGTTTCATGGTTTGGCCACCAGGGGGCCAAACGTTAAAAGTGAAAATATGCAATATCTCCCTTAATAGTAGTCGGGAAATTTTGAAAAAAATATGGTAGGTACTTCTAGCAAAGGTGCATCATATTTCCTCCGGGTTTTTGATTTGACCTCCTTTTCAAGGTCACAGAGGTCAAATGGTGTAAATTGGCCGTTAGGATGTAACGATGGCACGTTTCTAAACTGCAATGACTATTGATACCAAATTTGGTACACATTTACCCCTTAGTCAGGTGATCTCAGGGACCGAAGTTTGGTCCAATATGATTCACCACTTGACCACCAGGGGGCAAAATCCAAAAACCTTAAAAATGTGATTATTCCTTAACTTCTTGCCCGATTGCCACCAATTTTATATCATGGGTACATCTAACCACCATACAGTATATGTCACACAGGTTTTTAATTTGACCTTCTTGTCAAGGTCACAGAGGTCAAATGGCGTAAATTCGCCGTCAGGCCGTAACTATGGCACGTTTCTTAACTGCAATGACTATTGATCACAAATTAAGTACACATGTACCCCTTGGTCAGGTGATCTCAGGTACCGAAGTTTGGTGCGATCTGATTTGCCGTTTGGCCTCCAGGGAGGGGGCCAAATCCTAAATTCTTCAAAATGCCATTATTCCTAGTAATGACTTGCCCGATTGGTACCAATTTTATATCATAGGTACATCTAATTCTAACAACCATTCAATGTGTCACCCGGGTCTTCTTTGATTTGACCTACTTTTCAAGGTCACAGAGGTCGAATGTTATGTAAATTGGCCATTTTGGGGAAATTGTAATTGCTTGGACCTACATCAAACCTAACACTACATGACACAATACCATGCTCTTTATCCATCTTTCCTCCACATGAGGTGAGCACAATGGCCCTGGCCATTTCATTGCCTTTGTCAGCGCTTTATTGTCTTCATTTTTTGACGGATCATTTTCATCTTCCATATGTGCATACATGGGCCAAGTTCGATTTTGAGTGCAAGTCGATTCCTAATTTGGCCACCAGGTGGCTTTTTTGTAAAAAACTAAAAATTTATGTTTTTTACTCATGCTTTGAGCTAAGGTGCTCAGTTTTTAGCTTTCCTCTGGAGGCTTATACGATACTGTGGCGTTCGTCGTCGTCTGTTAGCGGAGCAGGTTTCGTCACCCCTGGGGCTAGATGGCTAAAACTTGGTGTGATGGTAGCTTTGGGCTATATGCTCATACTTATTTTTCTTTTTTGCAATATGACGTACTTTCTGGCCTTCAGGCGGCCATCTTAGAAATAGTTTTTTGCCTTTTTAAAGCTAATGGTTGTACGTAGAGGGAAGAAATGTTTTTGGTGGGAATATCTATTAAGGTTAAATGACATATCACCCGGGTTTTTGATTTGACCTACTTTTCAAGGTCACAGAGGCCAAAGTTCACTAAATCACCGATTGGTGGCACATTTCGTTTCTATTTGAGCCAGAAGGTTCTACACTTGTGAGGACATGTATCTAGGGACCCTTTATTCTACCCAAAAAAATTTGGGACTCTAACTTCAAAAATGGCCGCCAGGCGGCCATCTTGAAAATTAAGTCGGATTGCAACCAAATTTCATGTGATTGTATATCTATGTACTATGCAACATCCCTGATTTTCAGTCAAATCCATCTTTAAAATTAAACAAAGTCCTATTACTCCGAAACTAAGGATCGGATTGCAACCAAACTTCATCTGATTATGTATCTATGGACTCTTATCAATATACTTAATTTTCAGTCAAATCCCATGACAAATATGGCCGCAAGGCTGCCATCTTGAAAATCCAAAAAAATTCCTATTATTCCCAAACTGTTGAACAGATGTCAACCAATTTCCATGTGACATGTACACTCTTCAATAACCCTGAAATTCAGTCAACTTTATAACCAAAGTGCTATACTTATATGGTACCGGTAATTTTCTTTTGTGCCATTGAGCCGAGAAGAAGAGTATTATTCAATGGAATCAAAACTGGTGAAACTAGTCAGAAAGTGTCATCCTGATATCCACTGCAAATGACATGGATTACATTACCTGAGGTGAGCACATGGTCCCTGGACCGTTTCACTTTTAATGAAATGACAGGTCCATTCAAGCGCTAGGTTATGAATACCAACAATGAGTTATCACTTTCTATTCTAAAATTCCCCAGACTAGATATATTTTAATTAAAATGGCGTTATCCACCGAGAATCGGCGCATACATTCTGCACATTTTATCTCAACCCCAAGAGGTCATGGTTGCTTATCAAAACCTCTGTTGGTCAAAATGGGGGTTATAGAAATTGTATTTAAACCAAAAACATAAAATACTTTCTGTGAAGAGTGTAGCTCCAGAAGTCATGGTGACGGCTTTTCACATGTGTCTGAAGCAGTCTGTGAATAAATTGACCTTCTGATTGAGAATTTAAATCAATAGCCTCGTGATTTCATGATAAGAAACGGCACTGCCGGGATCACGTGCCGACAGCCGCCTCTTTGATTGTACATGGCGGGAGTTATGATTAAACATCCGTCACTGACAGAGACACAAGAAAAATGCTACACAGAAATCGATTCGAACTTCGATTTTTCAGATTGCTCGTTATATTTTTGATTTGATGCATAATGCGACTCAACGTGAATTGTCCTCAAAGTGGTCGATTCCAATCCCGCTTAAGCGTGTTGAGAAACTAAAGCTATACATGTACATGTGTTATAGCATATTTTCTTGATATTGATAAACAAGTAGAAAAAGGGTGTTTTCAAATCGTTGTACGTATCATGAGTCACGAAACAAAGAATCGACCATCAACATCAAAACCACGTAGCTGATTCGATCTGGAAGATTTTTTGAAAATCCTTTTCGCTTACGACAATTAGGTACTGTACTATGTCTCTACCAATGATATGAACTGCAATTGCAGCACTTGAAGGTCACGTAGAAATAGGGAGTGGACATTGAGGGTCTATATCATTGAATAATTAGGGGGGGGGAATCGTAGTTTCTGGGATTTTTTTATTTGGTGACCTGTTGTTTTTTTCTCATTAAAGGACACTGAATTAGGATGTACATGTACATGAAACTTTAAGTGCCAACATACAAATTATAAATCTAAGGCATTCGGACTTGTATTTTCGTTTGGAGAAAACGGCTGGTTATGCTGACTTAAAGTTAGCTGCTCCACAATACAGTACTTTGAGGCACCACCCGGTACGCAGAAATTTGAACACAATTTTCAGGTTTTTCTTCCGGTTAAGCATGCGCACTGATAAGTAACCAAGCCGTTACCAAGGAATACGTATTCATTATGTTCTTTCGTAAGCGTAACCGGATCCAAAATATGGAAAAATTGTTCGATCTTCTGCCGTCCGCGGTGCTGATTCAAACTTCTGTAAGAGGTCTAAAAATGTCTTTCGCTACAGAGACCAACACATTACCGGTAAAGCACGGTTATAGTAAAGCGTATTTTTCATGGAAAGGAAACTTTCTGAAGGGTGTGAATGAATCTGATGTGATCGACTTACTATTGAGAAGTCCATGACTCTGAGTATCCATACGGTTAGGGCGAAGTTGATGATCATGGCGGAGAGGAGGAATACAGTGGAACAATACAGGCACCGTTTCCGCCACCCATATATCCCAGAGGCGTAATGGTCGTTGCACACCATCGTCCGTGGTGCCAGAGAGCTACTCCCGTCGGACAGGGCTAGGGCGTCTTTGGAATCACTTTTTACACGCTGCAAAGAGAAAGGTTTAAAGGACATAAGCTCAAGGGGGATTGCAGGCAGGGTTTAGATGGTCTAACTACTGGTGTCTTGACTGAAATGCACATGCAGTAAACTGACTCTGTTTTGACTCGTGAATGAAGGGGATTCCTCGTACAAGTGTAAATAGTGCCAATGTCATGAAGGATAGTTGCTGCAAATGGTTTGCCCTTTACAGCTCATGCAATTATTCCGCATCCGTGTGCAAGAGCATAGGGAAGAATACAATATAGAGCAAAGAAACAAACATCACATTTATATTTGTCCTTGCCGGTTTTGGTATATCGACGCCCATGATAGCTGTTTCGTGGAAATGACGTTTTCAAGATTTACCCTGATTACCCTTTAATAAGACACTGCTGGAACAATGGCAATTCAGGTATGAGCGGGGTTTGTTTAAAGATAATAGACCTGGATTCTTACAACTACGAGGCAATAGGTAAAGTGACCCAACGAATCTCAAAAGATTATGCACTTCTTTTATAACAGTGATCTGTATCAGCCAGCAGAGAGGCGAATCTGTCATCTTTGTAATTTCCCTCGTATCATCCCAATCACGTGATGAACAGCGGGATTTCTCTTTCCATTTATCCATGATTATAGTTGCTTTTTCCTGATTGCGTCCGATGAATCTTTACCCTGGTCATAAATACACTATCTCAATCACAGTTTAGTTTTTTTTCCTGATCAACGCTTTTTTATGATGTTACCTATTGAGACACTACGCGTTGGGTGGTTTCTGTAGTCTTAAGTGCGCAGTTTTTTCTCTCTTGTTTACGTGCTATCACGCGGGTAACCAGTTCCATGGCCAGGTGGTGCAGTACAAGCGATCAGGCAGACGTAACATTAGATTCATCAGTATCGCTTCATTCGACTTCTGATTCTCGATTACCCCCGGCAATTTTTCTGAGCATCAGTCTTTACATAGCAAGGGGCCACTACTCACGAGTGTCAGGATTTTGTATACAAACAATCGAAACACATAACTTTTTCTGTTGACCTGGCTTGTATTTATTTAGTCAAAACCGAGGAGCCCAGCCCAATGACACATTCTTATCATTTGGACGGTGTTATATAAAAAATAAACTCTCTATAAAATATAAGGTGCAAATATATACATGTAATCATCTCATGTTCTTCACAGGAAGTCCAACAGGAAATACCTCCCAGCGCCACAAACCCCAAGTATACAAATTAAACACACACCAACCAACACTTCACTTCCATCTATTACAATCACACCAAACTATGTACACATGCAAAACAATGTCACTTTGTGACTCTTAATTTCAGCTCTTGAAATACGAAAGCTCAAAAACATATTCGAAAAGCTTAATAGCCAATACCAGACTACCTATTGCCCCCCCCCGCCCGGGGTCGCTCCTTTACCGGTTTCCTATCTATAATCATGGACCGCTGCACCCCCACCCGGTTTTCTCATTGCTTCAATAATTCATCTGTGAATTTAATCTTAAATTCGAACAGTGAGATTGCATTAACCTGTTCACACTCTGACGATGTTCTCATAAATAATTGACAATTTATAATTTTAGAGATTTAATACGATAAGTGCTAACCAAGATCGTTGCATCTAGTCTTTCGCGAAGAACTCCCTTAACCTGTGGTAACGCAGTCTCAAAGCTAATGACCATCCTCGATCAGCTAACTGAACTTCCAGCGGTATTGCCTCCGTAGGCGCGTTGTCTGGAAGCTGAGCAATGCCGATACATCGATATCTACAGAAGTATGTGTCTGATCTGAACCTACAGAAGTATGTGTCTGATCTGAACCTACAGAAGTATGTGTCTGATCTGAAAATTGGCGATATTGAAATTGAGCTGAGTGATACCATCAAGATTCTTGGTGTAACATTTGACAGAGAAATGTCCATGAAAACGCATGTTAACAATGTATGCCGTGCGGCAAATTTCCATCTCTATCGTATAAGCAAGATAAGATCTTTGCTCAGTAAATCAGCAGCAACAAGTGCAGTGCGGACTTTAGTTGTCTCGCGGTTGGACTACGCAAATAGTCTGCTATATAACATCTCTGAGGCCAATGTGCGTAAGCTTCAACTGGTTCAAAACTCGGCAGCTCGTCTCGTCACTAGGGTGTCCAGAGGGGATCATATCACTCCGGTTCTGTGCGCACTCCACTGGCTTCCTTTGAAAGCAAGGCTCGAGTACAAGGTTAATCTAATGGTCTACAAATGTCTACATGATTACGCACCAAAATATCTCGCAGACTGCTTGGAAGTTTACAAACCCTCACGCTCCCTGCGGTCAAGTACAATGGGTCTGTGTAAGGAAATCCGCACAAACCGGGTGATAGGCTCCTCTGCATTCGCAGTGGCGGGACCAAAGCTATGGAATGAGTTTCCAAATAGTGTTCGTGGCCAGAGTACCCTGGGTCGTTTTAAAACTGCACTAAAAACTCATATTTTTAAGAAATTCTTTTGAATCCTTTGCACGTTTTCTTTAGCAATGACTTTTATTCTATCATGTATTAATGTTATGTTTTATTATAAATTGTAAAGCGCTTAGAAGTTTTAACAACGTTAAGCGCTATAAAAATGTTTTTAATAATAATTAATAAAATCTAATCAACGTTGCAATTGCGGATGTGTGACCAGCTGGTTTGACCTGTGACCGTTTGTGAAGATGAAGATCTTCGCATGATCTCTCAATTTCAATATATTGAAGGTCAAGATGCTTCTATAGTGTTGTCTGCACGGTACCTCAGAAATCAAAAATCGTTTAACTGTACTGATAACTATATAAAATAACTTTTAGGACAGATACAATGTATATCCTCTTATCATTTCGCCAATAACTGAACCACAAGTGATCATATGCAATGCACTTAAGCGTCTTGAGAGGCTGCACCGATGAACCATGCCAGACACCCCCCAAAAAATGTTATCAGCGGAGCGGATAGTAATCAATTTTCAGCAGGAGGATCAAATTTAGATTCAGCTCAACAACATAATGTCGCGCATCAGGGAACGAAGTGTATGTACAATCAGTCACACCAGTATACATGAACAATACATAGTACATACAGTGATCATAATATTAGGTGTGTGTAAGCATATACGAGGCCTTGATCCTTCATAATGTGAGAGAGTCTTTCAATATTAACTGTACACCCAGAAGTATTAAGGTAGCAGGAAGGGTTGGGCGTTTGTGGTTTCTGAGTCTGAGGGGGTTGGTGTCTGTTGACTGTGCTTTAAGAGAGACTAGGCATGGCGCCAGTCTCTCTTAAAGCACAGTCAACAGGCATTTGGTCTCAGTATTTGGGTTTTGATTGCCATGACTGTACCCCTGTAAAAGTCAGAGGAGGAGAAGTTTGGAATGATGAAAGCATTGAAGAAGAAGAAATGTTATTATTGAGGAAAGCAAAATTTATTATGAGACTAGAAGGCAGTGTCCTGACTTGATTATTTTGAAAATGGCGGTCTGAACACATTAAAAGGTGGAACATGGCATTTTGTCGACTTTGAAGTGTTCCGCAGTTAAAGGGAGACTATAGGCAGCAGCTAGGTAGGCAAGATAAAGTCATACAAATTTGCCAATAGGGGTCAGTCATATCTCTAGGCATGGCGCCAGTCTCTCTTAAAGCACAGTCAACAGGCATTTGGTCTTAGTATTTGGGTAAGTACAGAATCAAGGCAGCTCAGAGAGCAATGATTGAACGATGCTGTGGACAAGTCCAAGGATACTGCATCAGTCACGACCAACTTCTCATCAGAAAGCGTCACCACCAGCATATTCAATGTTCAGTTCCAACCTGTACCAGTCCAATGCACGCCTGTCATGGTCAGCAGTGGTCAGCTTAGCGCGATATGGAACATTCTTCCGAAACTCAAGCGAGGGAAGTCTGCTCATTAGCCTATCTCGCGCACTGCTCCTTCTTGTCAAACATCGTAGTGAAATCGTGGTACAGTGGGGCGTCCTCGAGGATTGCAGCTGGTCGGACAGACGTGAGGTGGAATGTGGGCGGCTGCACTTCTTCGTTGATGTGCGATGGCAGATAGCACAGTTGTTGCGTTGCATGACAGCTGAAAGTGAATGTGATATCATAGAACTGAGGCGTTTGCAATGATATTATAGGTGAAGTAGAAGGAAGGAGTGAAATGGGCCATCTTCCAGTGACTAATATACAGAGTAAGGGCACTGGGTGTTGTTAGATTCAGCATTGAATGTATTCCTCGTACAAGCGTGAATAGTGTGGACATACAGTGAGAGGTGAGAGACCCCTATTGACTACTTCTTGTAACTTTATCTTGGATATTATATTAGTATTGAACTTCTAGCCATGGAATATGAAGAAATTGAAGTTGTAGGCATGGAATATGAAAAATTATTCAACGGTGAAAGACATTATTCCATGAGGCTTTGCCGTGATCGCAAAGGACGCGACGTGATTGGTTCACATGCTAATGAGGTATGATAATGATAATTACCTCTATAATGCTACTTGGATAGCGACTGTGTCGTTGACTGCAACAGTGGTCAATGTCAATGTGTGCCTGTAATGTCAATGAAGTAGGATGAGGTGATGACGATAGTGCAATTATTAAATATTGGCAAGATATCATACTGCAACATAGGTCTTGTTTTTTTACAGATGACTGTGCGACATTCCCATTGGGTCTTGTTAGAGTCAGCGCTGCATGTATTCCTTGTACAAGCTTGAATAGTTGTGACGGACTTTGAGGGGTGGGGGACCCCTATCGGCTACTTCGTCTAACTTTATCTTGCCTACCTAGCTGCTAGCAATTGTGCCCCTTTATCAAGACTGAAACCCACTGTGCGGGGCTAAGAAATTACCTTTATAATCCTAGTTGGATAACCACTGTGTAGATGATTTGAAGAGTGCTCTGTGGATGTGTGCCTGTAATGTCAATGAAAGTATGATGAGGTGATGACGATAGTGGAATGACGAAATATTGGAAAGAGATCTATTCCTAGAAGAACATATGTCCTGTTTTGACTAGGTGGCGCATTTTAGAATCAGCAGTGAGCATTGTGTGTAACATGGTGGAGGCAGCGGAGATAATAACTGTGTCGAAAGTATTGTTATAGGGCCTTCCCTAGGCCCATGGGGTTAAATTTACAATCCACGATTGAAAAGACGTAGTTTGATCGCATTCAACTATAAATACATTGAACAGTTGTGTTTGTTACTTTAGTCAACCGATGACCTTTTGTTGGGCCATGATCGGGGATTGTAAACTGTAAATGTATTATGGACTGGGAGACGGGGGAAACACAAGTGAAACTGAAATGGACCAAAACAAGTGATTTTGGGGCTTTGGTTTAGACGCATGCCCCACATGCGCCATGCGGGATTATACGGTTCATGTGAACTTGTTGACATCTACATGATCTGGTGCTGTTATTGGTCATGGTACATGGTAGGCCTAATCATCATGGCTATATGTTTCAGGAAAAGCTCGGAGTAAAATGAACTGCCGATGAATAATGATGTTGTTCATGTTTACCATGTTTACTAGTACATAGCCATAGGGTATGCACTGGCCAGTGCACTTTCTGCACGTCGTCATGGTCATGTACGTGATACCTTGCATATTTTGTTTTTTGAATGCGCATGCTTTTTGGGCAAAATCACTTGTACCAACACTAATGAATAATGTCTTCTTATCCCTATGACTCCATACACAGTGAGGGCATTGTCCCATTCCCATCAAATGGTAACTTATTGTACCGTATTAGGGTGGAAGTTGGGGAGGAGATACCTACCGTTGCACGCCTGTCATAATCAGTAGTGATGAGCTTAGCGCGATATGGAACATTCTTCAGAAACTCAAGCGAGGGAAGTCTGCTCATTAGCATATCTCGCGCACTGCTCCTTCTTGTCAAACATCGTAGTGAAATCGTATTGGAAAACGTCTGGCTTTGCGCCAGACGTTGAGACTAATAAGTGAAGAACTAATAGGTAAAGAACTTCTACTTGCGCGAGACTGCTCTGATAAAATTATCATTGCAGAGACTACGGTGACGTACACATATATTTTTTACAATCAAAAATGCCCTCAAAAGACGAAATGGAATGATTATTTTATTGATTTTTCCTACTATATGACTTCCAATTATCACTTTATACAAATAGATCGGCGTTAGGTCGCATGCTTTTCTTTCCTGGTGACACTATAAAGCAAAATAGTTGCAACCCCGTAAATGCGCTATAAGTCCAATAATAAGTGACGGTGACCCGTTATAAATGTTTCGCCAGCTTCGCTTTTTTGCCGCTACGCGGCGCGTTGGGCCCTTGCGTCTAGTTACGAAGACAGTAGGAAGGTTGAGAACTAGTCTTTCAAATATATTCGTTGTACAACTAGTTACGAATATATTCACTGTACACCAGGTTTCGAAGACAGTAGGGAGGTTGAGAACTAGTCTTTAAAATATATTCATTGTACACCTAGTTACGAATGTATTCACTGAACACCTAGTAACGAAGACAGTAGAGAGGTTGAGAACTAGTCTTTCAAATATATTCATAAGAAAGACTCTGGTCATGCTGATTAAAAGTCTCCAGTCGTTGGCGTTGGCGTTACACTGCTGGCCACTACGCAATAGGGCCCGGGTTCGATCCCGGGAAGAACCCATGATCGTATGTCTGGATGAACCGGCGTGGCTTTCAAGGAACTAAAATTCCTGGCTCTTCACAGTCCTTCGAATGAGACTCAAAACCGAGGTTCCTTGTACCTGGTGTCTATGCCAGGGCAAGCTAAGACCCCACCAAGTGAGAAACATGAGTAGCTTGCGTGGACTCTATCTCTCTCGCCAAAGTCGGACCACTAGGCCAATAAACCCAATTGGCGCCTAACCGTAGTGGCACGCAGGATACGCTCATCCCGCCTTGGAGGAGGATTACTCCTAGGAGAATGACCCCTCCAAGTGCAGAGCGAACGCTGAAGAAGAAGAAGAAGAAGAAGTTGGCGTACAAAACAATCAAATCCTCCCGTACATCAATAATATCAAGTTTGGATCAAAGAAGAATGTTTAATTAGCTATTGGCTAGATATAAACTGGCACTTCGTTTTATTTCTGAATATAGGGGTGTTTTGTAATTCAATAATATTAGTCCTAACCGTTGAACTTTTACCCGAGTGCTTCTGCATGGATTGTTTTATTACCTCCCCACCCCGCAAACAAAATCTGCTAAAACATATTTATTTTGAGAGTGCATATCTACATGTACGTGACCAATTAAGAAAATAGAGAATGTATATACAGTATTTGCATAGTCTTTCTCTTTTACACAAATCGAAGTAGCTTAATTTGTCATATCAGGTATGAAGATGAGCGAGGTATATCATTTTTGTACTGGTCTTTGCCTCAATAGCAACCCTTGCAAACGGCTAAGGGATCAATAGCAACAGGGTACCATGTAATTTACAAAATACATGTACGTTTTTATGGGACTATTTCGAGTTGTTCATTCTTAGTCTCTAATCTATAAACTTGATAAATGAAAGACAGCGGCGCAGCCATCCTGACTGATGCGCTACCGTCACCCCTCTTGAGCTCCGAAGAAGAAGACCAACAGGCCTAGCCTCATGGACCATACCAGGCGAAAAGAAACGATATTGACCAGCCAAGTAAAATCCCTGAAGGATATTGCCTATTATGAGCAAATGAGAAAGAAGGACAGAAGATCAAAGGACTAATATGATGAAAAAAGACAATTACCGGTAGAAACTGGATGGTCAATACATTACTATACCAAGCTATTACATCTACCCTTCGACCTTTGACTGGTTAGCAAGGGATAATGCTATGACATCAAACAATACTGATGCTACAATAGAAGAAACCATTGAATTGCAATCGGGAGGTTTATCCCCTCAGCATGCACGTCGGGCTGTTTCTGAGCAGCATATGGAAACTACCATTGAAAAAAGTCATACCCACATGCACAACTTCAATATTAGTAGACCTACCTATGGTAGTTTTTCAAACCATAACATTAATGATGATTTCAGGCTTGGGTGGTCTGAAGTTTTGGGGGTCACTATTTTCGACCATTTCTGTCCAGCGAATCGACTTTTCGGCCGCGACGGGTTAATTGTACCACAATGTTTAGACTACTGAACTGAAACGTCATCATCATTTACCTTTTATATAGAAGGCATTCATAATTCATAAAAAAATGTATTCATAATGGAAAACACATCCATACTGGTGACTGAGACCTTGTAATTTAAATGTTCTATACAACCTAGTCTCGCGGACCGAGATAGAAAGAAACGTTAATAAGACATGAACTGAGAAATTACCGGGCGGGAAAAGAATCAATATATTGAAGCAATTACGTGAAGTGACCTTTGGTAATGATTTTAGAGAGTTACACGAGACACAGAGAGGGAGGAGGATGGAGGATATCAAAGGATCGGATATTGTTGGGAGAGAGGTGATTACTAGATTGACAAAGGTGATAGGGAGGAACATTTACCGTTAGGCTGTGGTAGATACACGATACATGTGGATTTCCAGCCATATCAGTTTCTTTCACAAAAGATTCGGTACTGCAAAATGTTTCTACAATTCTTTTGGCAATCCCTAGCTCATCGGCCGCGTGGGATAAAGTTTGGATGAGAGGCATACCGGTAAATAAGATTACGAAAGGGCCAACTTAGGCATATCACATATTGGTTTTTCGTGCAAAACCGGCATCTAGCACAGGACTGCAACTTCTCCAAACTAGCTCATTGCAAAATAATGTTAAAACTGACAATAACAATACACTAGAAGGTGATGCAGCATCAGGCCTGCCTGAAATTCGCAAACCTTGTCCTAAACTGCCTTGCAACACTGGCAAAATTCATTAACAGAGATGAGCATTAGTGTCATACTACATTGTGGCGGCTCAGAAAACAATGTATCATTCCCTCGATAGAAACATCTGCGAATTGTTAGTATTGTGGGCTGTTAAGTCAAGTGAATACTATTATTCAGTGAGGTGTGCCTGGAACAAATTACAACAGAAAGCGTCTTTGCTTGAAAGTTATTGTGTGGACTCTTCTAAACAATATTATCCGAGATTAGCAAAAATCAGAAAAGTAGCTAATTATGTAGCATAATCCAATATATCCTTGATATCTTTGAAACCGTTGATTTTATACACCATACTGATGTTTTACAAGTGGATAGGAATATGGTATGAAATAATCATAACTGCCTATTAAGAAATAATATGACGTACAATTGACGTCGTGACGTACATGCTACGTCATGATATCTAATAATCTAATGATTATATCTATAGCTAATGTGTTAAAATTATAATGGTTTCAAAATTACCTTTTCCCCCAGCAGTGGTGAATTGAGGCGGTAGATAACTCGCTGTGGACCTAGAGGGCAAAAAACTAACACTTTTAAATAAGAGAGGGGTGTAATAATAATACAGGAACTGAACAAATACCGGCAAAGAACAATAAGCTGAAATAATTACATGCCAGACTTCGATAATGGTGCAAGGAAGCCACATGAGATACCGACAAATAAGAAGATATCAAAGGCTCGAGTATTGCTTAAGGGGGGGGGGGATTACCCGTTGGACTATGTTGGTAACAGCTTGGCGGGTAAGACAAAATGACAAATGAAAGGATCGGGTTATAAGACAATATAAAGCTATTCCTGATAGTCCATTTCCCCGTCAGAAACGTTTCAATAAATTAAATCAGGGCTAGCAGGGGGAACCATCTTTTTAATAAACGTTCCTCCGTTGAGTGGTGGTTCTGCGTTACAAATATAATGGGCTTGTTGCAGAACGATATCAAAAAGCTAATGAGACAAGAACTGTGAAGAAGAATCAATTTACTGATTCAATTACATGAAGTGACCTTTAATAAAGGCGCTCGGTTAAACCACAGACAACGAGGTGAATATCAAAGGCTCGGATATTGTTAGGAGATAGGTGGACAAGGTGGACTCTTCCTTAAACTTAATATTTCTTTCCTGCCCAGATATGCTTGATAAATGTTGAAGTACATTTGAAAAAAAAAATCTTATAGTTTAACTTCCCCCTCCATTCCCTCGAGTGCTGTTATTTGTTAATTATGGACCTATAAGAGATATTAAAAACAGAATCAAAAGGCTTACACATGAACTGCCGGAGATAGAAGAACAATACACTGGATCCATTACATCAAGTAACTTTGTTAATGGTGCTACACGTATAAAGCAGCTTGTCGTAAGGACGTATAGTACAGGCTATCAAAAGCTCGGATATTGCCCAGAGAGACATGGTGACAAAAGGAAGGCAAGTAAACATACAGTGAGAAAATATATCCTACTATCTCTTTTCCTCAACGTGAAAGTACCGGAGAAGACTTGATACATTTACACTCAGTATCATTTTGATAATGGTGCTAGGGAGCTGCATGTTCGAATCGGATATTGAGAGAGAGTGTGGACACTGTCCCGGTGAAAGGTCCGGTTTGATAAATGGTGAGGATGGGGTTCGCTGGATGAGGAATATGATTCCATATTATGGTAAATTGGGGTCTCTTTGTCCAAAAAGATCCCAGAAGACCATCCGCTTAATATTCGATATCGCGGCGACTTAATCGAGGTGGCTATAAATAAATGACCTCTCCTAACTCATCTAGGCTATATTGCCAGGTTATTATCATCGAATTATTATGAACATTCAAATATAACTCAGTATTGAAATCAAGAACGGAATAATCTCCAAACTTCAAGCTTTTTCTGCCAACGAACCTCATCAGCCTCCCGTAGTCACTTTAACCATGCCAGGTCAGTTAAGCGCCAGGCATACGTGGGGGTATTGTCGCTGCGACTTGTAATATCATGATTGCATTCGACAAAAATCTCTTGTTTGCGACGGTCAACTCAGGTGACCTGCGATAAATATCAAACCCAGCGACCACCAGTTCACTCGCAGATGGTCGATCGTTTTATCGCTCGTCACAGCGATAACTCTTGCTGGTCGCAGCCCCAAAACTCGCGGGATTGCAATACGTCCTATATGAAGAAAGGAAGGAGCATGATCTGTGCTGATAACCAGCTGCCAGACGTCTCTTCAACCATGAAACTGTCAATTACTGGTCCTCGCGATCGGTTATTAGCAGTATTTCGTATCATAGGTCATGATGTTTTCTCGTTAAGAGGATATTGGACAATGGCGCTAAAAGGTTGGGACAGAAGCAAGGAGGATGTATAACCGAGATGTCTCATTGCTTTATTGTAAGATGAGGCTAAATCTCTGGTTAGGGGAGATCCAAGTCAATTTGTAAAATAATGAGTCCGCAGCTCATAGAAGTGGCAATTATTGTCAGAGATAATCTCGCTGAGAAATCAGCAACAACCTCTCCGATGCGAGGGTTGCCCACCTCTCCGAGTCAACGCTATAACAATCTCCGAGTGAACCCAGCATCCGATTGAAATCTACCTCTGCTATACTATGCCCAACTTACAACTTCCTTATTGTGGTACGATCTTGCTTGTATGTCTTCGGTGCTTGAACGGGAAAAGTTCGGATGCGTCGTGTTCTTTTTTTCCCGTAGGCACACAGATTTTTATTCGAACACTTAGCCTGACAAATGCCTGAGATGCAACATCAATTAAAAGTTCTTGAGATAATCCTAAACTTCTACTTTTCCAATTGCCATACATCTGTGTTTTTCATGCATATTGTGAAGAAAAAACCCCCAAAAACACCCAGTCTTGTAATCTGCAGACCCCAGCTGCTGGTTCGGCCGCCAAATCCAAATATCAGTTGTGAGATAGAGCCCAAATAAAAGCTATTGGTCTCGCCTTTGGAGTCCGCCTCACAGAGTAACACGCCTGCGGTAGCCCTTAGGGGGCTACCTCTCATAAATAAACCCGTGGGTAGTGGTTACCATTAAATATTAGCCATTGGCTTACCAAGAAGTTATTTAATTTATTTAATTTATTATAAGTTTATTGAGCACCAATATACAAGAGTACAGAACATAAACAATAGAAATACAAACAAACGAAGGAACACAATGATGGCACTCAATAGGGACACCCAGAGGGATCATAGACCCATAATAGGGGTCCCCTAAAAATTAATACATATAATGATAAAAATCAATCAATATTGGACTTTAAAAAAAAACAGGCGCAGAGAGATTAAAAATCTACAGTTAGCACATCTGCAGCGCCCAACCCATGCATGCACGCATTGTCCGGGTCAGGTTATTGCAACGACCAGTAGTTTATTAGAGCAGTTTTTAGAGGTGGTATTAATAAGTCCAATATCTGAAGTCCGTCGATCACCCCGAACACCCGCTAGTACGTCACATTGTTTTCCCACGTTGCTTGATTATGTGAGCACTGCTTTCATGGTGCACTGAGATCAGATGAGTTGGGTTTATTGATAAAATGTATGATCCGGCAGCAGACAACGTTGCTCGAAGCAGATGTACAAATACAAAGACATGGACCCCACCTTGCACAAAGTAGATACCATTGCTGTTTGTCTTAAATTTAGTGACATGACACCACCAAGTTCTTTTTAGTTTTACTACGATGAATACTTCAAAATCTGAATCAAACTATAAATTTTCCTCAGACATTCGTTGTTCTTACAAGGAGATATCCGCAATATCATGATCTTGCGGCGTTTCCTTTCGTTGATCATATCAGGTCAATTAAGCATTTCCTTGCAAGAAAGTAACTTCTATCTATTATCGATCAACTCCAGCCAATGCTCTCCGGGTCCTTCAGTAATGTCCGAGTCAGCTGCTCTTCGACCGCCAGACATGCACCACGGGGATAGAGACGTTTCCTGTTCAATAATAGCTTCCTTTCAACCGCTTCTTTTGCCGTATTCCTCCGCGGTATTGCGGTGATGACTTGGTAATGATCCCGGCACACTTTGTTAACGTCGTAATAAGGGGCAGTTCAGATTTCCAATCCACTTTCGCCAATGTATTCAATACTAGATTACACCAGACAACGGTAGGCCTAAAATAGGTATACCGGCTAATCTCCGTTTGGAGGCTCGGGCCAAGTATCACCTTGCAATTAAAAGGGTGAAGCAGGAACGTGACTGCGTAGCTGCTGAAAAACTAGCTGATGCTCTTCATGGAAGAGATACTCGTGTTTTTTGGGAAGAGTGAAGAAAGTACGGGGGAAGTCATACCCACAAAGATGGATGGGAAGGTTGGAATGGCCGAGATAGGTAATCTGTTTGTAGATAAGTTCAGAGCGCTCTATAACTCTGTCTAATATATCGTGATGATGATTTGAAATTGTTGCAGGGTAAAATAGAAAATGACAACATAATCAATTGTTGTGTCGGTAAATGTAAAACCTCCCACATGTCGAAGTAGGCAATGTAGCAGCCGCTATTAAACGCCTGAAGAAGGGTAAAAAGGACAGTATAAAATAACGTATCCTGTAATAATTTTATATAAAAAATGCACACCGGAAGCTGCATGTTTGTCTCACCTTTCTGTTAATCACAATGATATCTCATGGTTTCTGCCCTAGTGATTTCTCTACGTCTACTGTTGTCCCTATTCCTAATTAAGAATCGAGAAAATCATTGAATGTTTCTGAGAAGTACCGTGGTATTGCACTTAGTAGTATAATTGGTAAGGTTTTAGATTACTTCATTCTAGATGAATATAGTGAGTTTTTGTTAACAAAAGACAGCCAATTTGGTTTCAAAAATATGTTGTCAACTACAAGCTGCAGTTTTATGGTTGAAGAAGTTATTAGGTATTTCAATAACAATGACACCCCTGTGTGTTGAAATGAATATACTTAGACTGGAGATCGTTGCATTTGTTTACTTCTACCTCCGTCCCGACACTCTACCTACAAGAGCGCCGCTGCTGAAGTAAGGTACAATCTGTTTAGAAGTCATTGTATGTCATTGTATGGATGTGAAATGTGGGTTCTGTCCAAACCTCATAATTATTCAATCAGTGTATATAGCATGGAGAAAATGTGTCCAACGGGTAATGTGCATACCTCCACGGACTCATTGCAACTTGATTCCGATTGATTATAATTGATGATTGTGATATACAAATTACCCTTGAAAAGTGTGCTATGAACTTTTTCAACTCTCAAGCATCATCGTCTAATCAGTACTTAAAATTTGGTTGGCGGCTAGCCCTTGCTTGGAGTAGATCGCCATTAAGCAATAGCGTCAATCACTTGTGTACTAAGTACAACATCAACAAACATGTTCTTACTGCAGATTAAATACCTCACTTTGGTACCCAAATCGAGGAATGAGTGAAACATGTTGGAACACAGATTAAGGAACTTTTGAATCGGAGAGACTATGGACCCGACCTCCTAACCCGCGAGGAAACCAGTGAGATCATTGAGCTCCTGTACGTGCATGCATTGAAAACCCCCAATATCTGAATGTTATTATTGGCGCTCTCAGTGTATTAGTATTGGTGTACCAAATCACTATGTTGTATTTATATGTTTTACCTCAGTATCACATGTTAAGCACACTGCACGCTAGTACGTTCACACATAGACTAGTGTAAATGTACTTCTATTCATTACGAAATAAACATATATAATGTCCCATTCTCACTGATGACACGAATTTTAACTCAAATAATGAATCAAAATTGCTCTGCTCCTTGCCCAGTTTCAGCATCATTCCACTTGTTTTGAGAGGATATTCTTCTTTCGAATCTCTGTTGACAATCTCGCATTACTGATCTACTTGATCAGTTTTTTATCGGCAATACTTTTCTTTTTTTCTGTTGACAATTCTAACATTACTCTGTTGACAATTTTAAAATAACGCTTCTAAGCTGCGAACAATTCCAACATTACCTTCTTTCTCAATTGACTACAAAATTGTTTTACTTTCCCTTTGGGTAATTCCAATATGTTTGTCACTCTTCCGTGGAAAATTCCAACATGGACTCGAGGTAAGCTCTGCAGTTACTGACAATTCCGTAAGAAGATGTTAAGATATTGTTTGACCTTTTGAAATGAAGATTTCTAGATCTGTTCTTGGACCGATAAGTCATATTATAATAACAAGTTGGACAATGAATTCCCTACGCTCAGACAATGTCGCAATGGATTACAATTTGCTCTGCCGGCAATGCTATATTTTATGGACACAGTGATGTCGATACTAATGGCTTGTCTGTCAGCGTCCAGACTTGACGAAGATAAAAAAGGGAAAGATGAAAAAATCGCTGGTGGATGATCAGTATAAAGATATCAGTGGCGAAGAATCTGCGGAAATAGCCTATTGGCCTCTTTTGTACTGGTCTTTTGAAATGCCAGATGTTGTCCATTGTAGCCAACATCGCTGCGCTCGGTCGCCAGAACTCCTGGAATTTTTTTAAAATCATATATTTTTGCTTTGATCCTTCCGAAGATATCTCCATCGTTATTCTTCAATGTGGAAGTCATCCTCTTTGCGCGCAGGACTGGAAATCTATCTTTCTGATATGTTGATCCTTGCTTGAATTCATTATTATATACACGTATAATTCTGTGACATGGTTAAAATGACACATTAAAACATTTTGGTCAAATTTTCCTCTGCGACACGATTTTGAAAATTTATACACCCCAACTGTTGTACGAATCTGTGGCCGCGAGGCATTTTCCGTCCGATTATACACTGCGCGATCGCAATGTACATGTGTCATGTACAGTGACTATGATAGTACAACATGGCAGCTAATACGCATGCTTGAATAATGTGTCTGCTTTGGGTAATGTCTGTAAGTCTGCCTTGCCACTGCGGGAAAGTCACATGTGTATGATAGGAGCCAAAGTATTTATCTTGCTTATAATCTTATGCCTTATCTTAAACGACTCGAGTCAGCCCGTGACCAGACCTTCTTCTTCCTGCAACTCTGTGACAAATATACTGTAACTAAATGTTCTTACGTGACATCGTTACCAGGGGTGACAGATGGAATAAATGTTAAGCGACATTGCTTCATTCTTATTAATTTGTGTGATAAATCACATGCTCGTGTGTGCAAGCTGCATGCCAGTGGCTTCTGATAACTGGTTAAGTTTTTCTTGCACGAGTCTTGTGCATTCGGCAACCTTTGCTTGTCCTACTTAATGCCCGGAAATTGTCGGGACAACTCGCGTGCTTGGATGTACGAAGGTAGCGGATCGGTATTTGCAGGAACTGTCGATTGGCGGAAGACACCCATTTGGTTTACCGCCGTTTACCGCAATCGGTTTAATGCTTCACTTAATAACCAATATTAACGAAACATAAAGTATCCAAAATGTTCCCACGGTGTGTGTAATGTAATATGTCAAATACATAACACTAGCATTAATGCTTGTGATAAGAGGACTTGATTTGTATAATATCAGCACTATCTGGCTGACAGAAATATTTCTGATGTCCTGACATGTTGAAATGCTGACGTCTGATATAAAGAGCCAATGAGATTGTTCAGATTAAAAAGGGTCATGAGGTTGGATGAATTAAAGCAGATTTTATTTTCTTCATACAACAGGTTTGATATTAGGATCATGCGTCGTGGAGGCAAATCAGAGTCTTGTTCCGACCGAGGCCATAGGCGGTGACAGGTCGCGTACGCTACTTAATTAGAATGAATGAATCGGCTCATCTTTAATTTTTAGTGATTTCGAGGGCAATGCCCGTCACTTCAGTAGATGGATGGGCTTCGTCCATCTGGGGATATCCCTCCATCTTGGAAGTAGAAGCGACCTAATTGACGCTTCCTCTCTCAATATACATCATTGGTTTTGGTTTCATTACTGTCTTTAGCAATGTCAGCTGGTATTAGCGTTTTATCTGCGGGAGAATGGCCAGCGTATACATAATGGATTTCGATTAGTAAAAGATGTGACATGTTGATATTGCAATGATTGGTTGTCTCGACGGATAAATGGCTGATTATCGCCGATATCCGCTCCCCAGATGTCACCGGAATGCCATCCTTTCTCATTGTTATGGATTGATTTAAATACCATGGTGATGGTCGGCGGGATTATATAACTGTATAGGTTTAACCCATTTAAGTATAAATTCGTAGTTTGTTATCGAAGTCAACCTTTCTAAAAAATACATATTCAAAATGATAAAAAGATATTTTATGCGACGAATTTTTATTTCTAACAGAACCTGGGGCATACAATGTAAGTACTTGTAATTTCGCCTAAAATGAACACAGACCACTAGAAATTGAGCTATCACAAACTATTGTGTAGAAGCTTTGGTAGTTACTTTGTTTGGAAAAAAAGTTGCATGACAAAACAGTAATGCGTGGTAAAGAAATTTGATCAATAGAGCCTGGTTTGAGAAGTAAATACCAAACTTAAACTGTTCAAAAGTAAGTTTCCCGGGAGAAACCTTCGAAAAGCTTTATGTTCTAACAGCAAGCTTCCTCAATGACCTTGACCACGGATGACGTCACGCGTTGGAGGCACCCGCGACTCAAAGATCCAAAATTCTGGGGAGGTTGTGTGGCAGCAACCTTGTTTAAAGGTATCAGCTTTCACTCGAATGTCGCTTGACTAGGCTTCCCAGCCAACAAGCTGGGAAGACGATTGATTTACTCATCGACAATATTCCTTCTTGTTCTTGTTCTTGTTCTTCTCACCTCTGGAGCCCAAAATATTAGGAGTTTTTCAATGAAATTTGACACACATATCAGTTTGGGGATATAAGCGGCACTGTCGTGGGGATATGATATGGCACTGTCCTTTTTATTATTGATTGCGTAATTTGCATCTATTGATTAATGGCTAATGTTGGCCTAATTTTAACAAAAAATTAATTCCGGACAACTCCTACGTAACCGCGCTTGGTGCAAAGCGCTCAAACCTTCAGGGATGATAGGCAATACGTTGAAGATGTGCTTGTGGGTTTAATTTTTTTCCAGTTATGAAACTAATTTGCATTATAATGAGCTCCCTTGTTGTTTGCCTCGTAATCTCGCAACTCACTTATCATTATAGCTATTGTCATGGATCATGTGGTTTGCAACAACTTTAAGTCCAGGCAAAAGTGTGATATTTTGCTTCGTTCATGAGATAACCATCTTGACCCTCAATGTATTGACATTGCTCAGCTTTCAGACAACGCGCGTCAAAATGGGCGGGGCTACGGAGGCAATACCACTGGAAATTCAGTATGGAGATTACGAGCCCTCTTGTTTTAGGTAATTATCAAATGACAAAAACTCGTTTCTGGACAACTATTCCTTAGTCGCTAGGCAGAGAACACTGCACTTTGCCGGGATGATACGTGATAAGTTGGAGCAATGCATGTGGGGTGGGAATTTTTTCAGTTAATTCACCAAGTTGCATGAGAAAACCACTGCTGGAAAGCCTCCGAGTTTGCCCCGCAAACTCCGGACACCTCTAGTAAAATTGCAGTTTTGCACTCGCTGCTGTGGTACGATTGTCGTCTTGGAAGGCCATTGTAGTCTAATCGCGAAGGTACGAATGCATGCAACAGACGGTCTCTACTTGCCATAAGAACCACTCGCGGTCAGGTTACATCAGTGACATCACCAAATTACAACTTCATGACAACATATTAGTCGAGATAACAGCTACCAAAACATAAGCCAAACCAAGGTGACAAATCCAGACAAAGATTGGTACATTAGTACAAGCCTTCTAGTCGGCCCAGGTACATTGTGGTTGAAAACGTCCAGTACAAAAAACGCCTGGCTTGCGCGAGACTAATAAGTGAAGAAGGTGTGGCAGTGCGGGACTACTGTGATAAAAATGACCATTGCAGCGACTCTGTGACGTAGGCATATACTTTTTACAATTAAAAATGCTCTCAAAAGACGATAAGGAATGATTATTTATTAACATTTCCTGAACCATATACCTTCTAATTATCACTTTACATATATAGGTTGGCGTAAGGTCGCGTGCTTTTCTTTCCTCGTGACAATATACAGCAAAATAGTTACAACCCCATAATCGCGCTATAAGTCCATAATGAGATCACAGTGACCCGTTATAAATGTTTCGCCAGCTTCGATACTTTGCCACTACGCGGCGCGTTGGGTCCTTGCATCAAGTATTCATTATGATAAAGCCCCCGGAAATAATGTTTTTACCCGACATATAATATCCAATAGTTTACGCCTGGACATAAAATATTCACTTAATATCTTTCGATGGCCATTTTCGTTGTCCAAGATAACCTTGGTCCTGGAGCACCTTATATTTTTACAGCTAGGGTCGCAGGTAGATATGAAGAGAGCACCATTGTGGAGGCGATCGATCTCGTAGTCAAAGACGTAACAACTCATGAACTGCCAAAATCCCAAAACGCGCAATCCTTTATTCAAATTCTACATTCGTTGGCAACATCACATACAGGCATCTGTCAAATGCTTAAACACGTTCGTGGTCAGCGATTTGCACCTTGCGGCTTGCGGTTTACTGAAAAATACAACGCAAAACTTCCATAAGAAACAGGCAAATATCCCTTCTCGGACACTATAGTACCACGTAAGATTGTTGGACGAATTTGTCCACGACTCCCAAACTTATACCAAAGTCACCGATGTACAATATTCTCTCAACTGTACTGCAACTCAGAAGAAAGACCAACATCATGATAATGAAAAATACTCACAGGACGTTGGTGTTCCATTCTGATCCACGTCCACAGTTTTATCTAACAACGCAGTTCACAATCACGGAAGCAAAAGAAGCAAAAGTCTCTCTCTTCAACAAAACGCAAAGTGCCGGAGGCGAAAGTTTCATGGCGCGAGATTAAAAAACGGCTGCAACAACCATGATCTCGACTACTGCATTGAAGAAATTCGACGATACTTCATGATTATAATTTTCTTATTATATCTTATCGGCACTATTAGTTAATGGCAATTTTGATCTGTCAAGTTTTTTCCCTGCCATATCTGACAAACTGATTCCGTTAACGACAAACTTATTCATTCTACGGTTGTTGTCAATTGATATTCTTACCAAAATTTTTCCCTTGTGGTACCTGTAGTCTCGAACTATCACTGGAATCAGTAGCGCTGATGTTCCCGGAACGGACCCATGATGGAAAATCCAAATCATGGATCCATGAATTGAACCCATGGTCGTATCTACCATGGGCCCATCATTGATCCATGGATGGAATCAGTTTAAATATTTTGACTGGCCATCAAAGAATTATTGGATAACAATTCTTATTTTTCGGAATTCTGAGGACTGTTTCTCAAATTGGTTTGTATTCTGCTACATACATATACGCTAATTTCTATGGGACCCACCGTCGTTGGGCCTATGATGGCACACCCATCAATAGATCTATATGTGGATCTACCATGGGGGGGGGGGATCTGTATTAAACATAGTTTGTGATAATCATCATAGATCCATCCATGGGGCCATCAATGATCCGTACATGGACCCTTTTACCTGTGTATAACAACTACATCATTCGGTGGCCATTTTCGTTGTCCATGATAACTTTTGTCGTGGAGCACCTATATTTTTACAGCCAGGGTCGCAGGTAGATAAGAAGAGAGTAAATGATATCTACCGCATTGAAGAAACTTGCCGATACCTTATGATTAGAATTTTCTTATTGTAAGTTGTCGACGCTATTAGTAAATGGCCATTCTGATCTGTACCAAGAGAAAGCGAGGGCCATGTCCTACCAAACAAGCTGATTCCGTTAACGACAGACGTATTCATTCTATGGCTGCTGTCAATTGTTATTCTGACCAACTGTTTTACCTTGCGTTGCTTAAACATTGGAATCAGTAGCGCTGTGTTGGCATGATCCCAACATGCATGGATCCAGAACACTACTTTAAGCCTTTTGAGAGCAAGTCCATAAACATGACAAAGAGACCAATGCATTCCTAGTCGGGATTCATCGGTATAACAGAACACTTCAATTTTGGGCGGACATTGCTGGTACACGTATATGTCTTGTTTGTACCATGAAACAAAATGATGAACGCCTCGATAAACTGTTCTGTACGATGCGACCAGCGTGACTTTTTTTAACCACAACTTCTGAGTCATATTCTGCTTCACGATGTCAAATAATAACAACTCATATGCATATGCATATGCATATGACTTTTTGCTTCTTCGCCAACATTTCGCCTTTTTGTGTGTCGAGACGGATGACCAGAGAAGAATCTTCTTTTCATATAAACACATAGCTGCTCTACCTAACTGATTACCTTGACTGGTAATCTGATAATCAACTGTGATGTCTGATACCTTATTTCCTTCTAAAGTGTAAAGTGCAAATTTCACTTCGAAAGCTCTCCTGCTTCTATTTATGAACCTTATGATCAGTCTATCCTGGTAACATAGAATTAGACCAACCCGCACGTGAAGGCGAAATGATATCTTCTGGTATGAACTTCTGTAGGTGCTTCTAGGATAGTAGGATTTTACAAATGTTGGCATGTTTTCTCTAAATTCTACACTGACAATCAAAAATACTTCATGGTTTGAGCAGTATTCGATATAACAATATCCCTTTGTACGTGTTAAACTTATCGATGCTTCGTATATGTATTCTTCGTGCCTTGTGTTTATCTTTTCATAAAAATACAAAAACTGTACTTTAGGATGGTTGTCAATCGCACAGTGACCAATTAAAAATGGAGTCGAGTGATTAAGACATCAGGAGGTTTAAAATGTTTGAACATGTTGAAGGAAAGATGTGACTTTCAAATTACGAATTTTTTCGACTCGAAAGTTCGCAAACAGCCGATACGGCACTACAATGGGTGATTTCAAAGTTGGTTTTGGTTATAACACTGGGATTTAGTGTTAATCTTTGTGTTAATATTCGTGTTAATCTGATGCTATTTATCCTGCTATCAGATTAAAACTAATACTTTGTTTTCTCTTAACACTTACAGCGACACTAAAACGAAAACACATGGTGAAACCGGAATGGAAATCTGGTAAAGCGTTAGTTTTAACACCTCGATTTTGTCTGATCCCGGGGTTTAAGTGTCACACTAACACTAAGAGTGCTGTCTTAATCATAGCATGGTGTAATGTTCTCCGCACAAGCAATGCATGTTGTATTACCATAACACTTATGCCTTAGGCATTAACAAAGAGCAGATACCAAAGTTGGTGTTGGTTATCAACTAGCATCAGCTGACTAGTTTTGGAATTTCAAATACTTTTCTCAGTGGTTTTCTAGTTAGATATGTTGATTACTGTTGTGCCCGGGGTTCTGAACAGAAGATCCGTTTCATGTAGTGAATGGCGTTTTATTTTAAACCTGTAAAAATACACGACATTTAGCACCAAATATATATAAATCATGAGTTATTAGAAGGACTATTTTTGGCGTGTTTGATTTTGGGCGTTACTCTCCCAACTAAAACATTTAGCACAAAATTTACCTGCTAAATGAGCAATTATAATCACAAATTCAACTATAAACTTTAAACTAATTACGCTGACATCAGTCTAACAGTCCGCAATTAGATATACATATAAATTTAACACCAAACCGGGACATCAACAAAATCCTATTAACATGGTGCGACTTGCTTGTCTTACGCTTCGTGGCAACAAAGTGACGAAAGTGCGCTCCAACACGAGAAATTGCGAGAGCTTGACGAGGCGCGAAATACTAAAAAAACCAGGCGCTAAATTTAAATATGAAAATAAATTGAAATGTCTATTTTCGCCAATATGTTTCATTGAAACAATTACTGTGGAGAACATTAATTTGAATTGAATTCGTTGCATTTTTGGGCTTTAAAACATATTTTAATCTTTACACCAAGAAGCACAATCAAGTGTTAAGACAAGATTTTATCTTAGATAAGGTTTAAATGTTTGATTGGCGCCAAAACCATCTCTTAGTGGAAGTGTAAAACCTGGTGTGATGCTAAAACCTTCTTTGAAACGGGATTAAAACTTATACTAAGCATTACACTAACACCAAGCATGATTTCTATCTTGGTCTAATCCGTGGTTTTAGTGTCAGATCTGTTGTTAAAACCTCATCTTAAACTGACTTTGGAATCATCTAATGGGCGAGTTCACATTGCTGATTAAACCTAGTGTTAGGTGCTAGTGTAACAGATTTGTAGCAGATATGTTACACTAATTATAGATATGAACTGACTTGTGTTACATGTGATTGTGATGGTATTAGTGTAACTGATATTGGGCAATATTAATGTGGTCAAATTAAGACCGAGAGTTGGTTTAAAACCGAGATAAACTTGGTTTTAACTCGGTTTTGTCTTAAACCCAATACTTGACCTCAACCAAGCTGAGTTGTGAATACACCCATTGTATAACATAGCGTTGTAAAGATTCGAGACATGTGCGTTGGCTTATTCGTCGTCTGTCATAGAATTGAAATGGGTCGCACACCGGGTGATTGACGATAACTGGTTGTTGATATGAATACCATTGACTCACCAATAAACAGAATGTGCAATGAGGTTTTCTTACGATTACTTGCACCTTGCTGCAATTAATTTCATCGCCTCGTCTTTAAATTAATCAGTGTCGAAACATCGCACCTGAAGTCTCCAAAATATTACTTTGGAAAGGATCCGGGTTATTGGTGCAACAGTGGATATTCTCAGGATAGTCACTCGCTTGGTTGTGAGACTTCCTTTGGGTGCAACAGCAAATGATTTACCAACACATACATATACTTTCTTCAGCCACATCCAGACGTTTATCTCCCCGGCTCTGAATGAATACAGCTCACATGTTTCCCCAAGTGGTTGAAAGTTGAAGCTCGGTGATAGCTCCTCCAGCGATGCTCTAACTGAACATTGTAACAAGGAACGAGCATATGACTTGCTGTAAGATGAATAGGCAGAATTTGGTCTTGATTTTTGGAATTGTTCAGATATAATTCCAGATTCACAGATGCCGCATAGATAAGACGCGATAATGTAAAATACCAATTGTTTAATGGCAGACATGATGATGATTACATAAAGAGCCATACTTCACGTATGCACTTAAGCCTTTTAGTTAGGTTAGACCGGACCCAGGTCATCATTTACCATTTCACCCTCTCGCTCATACTTGAAATGAAACTGGTGTGAAAGTTAGAAATGTCCTGGGATGGGATATCCCAGGGCACAAAGGATTTTGCTATGCGTTTTTAGAATCTTAGGTACTGACCATCATGGCCAATACAGAACAAGATACCATTACCGGTCAGAATTTGATAGGGCCGGACGTGTTTCAGAGGGGACTTTTCTACTTCTGAAGTATCTAGATGACACCATTTTCTACAATTGGGTGCACTCGACTTGATACCGGGCCCGGTATCATAACCCTTTCATGCCACCTCAAATTAAAACGTCTTGTCATGCGGGGTTTCATTTTACTTAGTGGCCATAACGTTAATAGCTGTGCGTACGTAGATCATGTTCTTGATAGTGGGATATGCTATGATCTTTCAAAGTAATCTTTTCTGAGGTTTTGACCATCGTTTGTGCATCCCTCTGTGATGTTTTCAACTCCTACGAACCAGTGAAGTGCGACAATTGAACTGGCTTCTGTCCTAAGTAATCTCCAGCCGGCCAAAGCAGGATACAAGCTCTCCAAAATATAGTTGCTCGATATCTTACTAAAAGAAGAACTCGTTGATGGGTGTAACAACTATGTCAGCTCAGGTTATCCTAAACATCTCAGGCAGCACTGATGGGTGACGACCGAACTCGTGAAGGCAAAATTCCAATCCGACATAACTCGGCAGAGCTAACATAGAGATGGAACGCATATAATAGAGGAAAACGAAATGGTAACTTGACGGAGTGATTGATCTGATAATCGATACTGTTGTCGGTCAGTGCAGGCTCACAAATGTATTGTCATCTGCAACAAAATTAAAAACAGTACAAAGCCAACATTCAAAACACTTTTCAATAGGCATGGGGCCAATTTGTAAAGCTAGAAATACTATAAAATATTGATCCTAAGCAGCGCCAGCATGCTTGCTTTCAAACACAGATCTACATGTAGTAAACGTGCGCAATTTTTGTACGGTAGCTTTTTAGGACGCTTTTTGGTCACAATATATGATGTATTTGATATTGTCTGATCGTCTTAAAGGAATAAGAGCAGGAGCCTGGGGTCCAATTCTAGTAGTTTCCAGTAGATTTCGATATATAGGCAAAAGAATGTCATTTTTGGCGGCCATTTTGAACTCCAAGATGGCGGCCATTATAGCGCCCTAGCATTTTGGCAACTGGCGGTTTTCAACTTCTAACGACATTTGGAACCACTCCTGAAAATTTTTAAAACTGTAACCGAAAGACGCATTTACAGCCACTTTTGCAAACACAAGCTGACTGACTAAAAATTCCAATGATGATATTGTACATCCACGTTTGCATTACATATCAATATAACAAGTCATGCCTATTTCTATATCTAAGACTTGAAACAAAATTGGCAAAATGTGGAACCGTTTCAAAAAGTGGTTTCCCAATAAACTATTTGAAGTGCGTATGATTTGCCTTGCACTCAAAACCTCAATGGCAAGTTTGTCCAACCAATTACGGTTGCTCAACTCTTTAGAAAAAAAACACAATTACCTTAGTTATCATGAGTTATATAATATTTCATGAAAATGAGCAGAAACTTATAGCGTTTGTGTATAAGTCTACACAACACTATTGCAAGTCTGTTGAAATTTATATTCACTCAGCTCGCATTTGGACAATGGGAAGGGGCGCAAGGCACATGTTCGTTTTGTTTACAATATTGGTGATTTTATGATGAAGCAGATTTCTTTGTTTTCGAATTCAAGACCAAAAGTGTTATTCAAGGGGTACTTACTGTATGACAATGCCATAACATTAGAGTGGGTGATTCGCCTCCTCACCCACCATGATTGTCAATCCAATTAATTTAATGTAAACAAGAACATGGACATCAACCGGTCAACAGCCAAATGTCCTGTTCCATGTCTGGGCGTGACTCTTACACTACGGTGACTACCACTCGCAGAGAAATCGGTAAGACGGATGAGCATAAGTTTATTTTACGTTCAAACTAGTGGCGCAGCCTGGGCGAAACTTTTTCTAACCAATCGCACCAAAGGTAATAACCCTTACGTTCGCGGACGGTTCGAATATACCCACCCTCACCGGGTCCCAGACGAACTTGGCCTCAGAGTCAAGATTCAAATTGGTACACAACATGCACCGCGCTAAGGCCGGTGACGTTGGTGTTTACCGCCAAATTGTTAATAAGCCATGATAGGTCAAACACTAATAAGTTTTCGTAGTGTCCCCCTGCAGCGCCACGTTATTTTAAGACGGAAACCACCTATGCCACGAGGTATTTTCAGAACGAAACTCCTCAACCACGTGGGTGATCATCAAATACAAATTTCTCAGTCTCCTGATTTCTGTATGGATTTATATGAGGCAAGGGGAAAATATTCATTTTATCGACTGTGGAAATAATAACTTCTAAAGTATTGTTGTGTCTTTTTTCTTTCCGTTTTAAAAGGCCCGTTTTGGCCGGCAAACTTCACCTCAAGGAGCTAGATGCACTGTGTATTTGCTATATGAGTGCCAAATGTATAAGCAGTTGTATAGCCTACCTGACACCGTGTGTATAGTCGCGTGCAACGAAATATTCGCTTTAACGAAAGCGAAAATATTGTGTTATGCGTGGCCTTTCCCAGCCACCGAAGGTAAACATACAGGACGCAAATATTCATTGATGCTATCCAAAATTTGACGTGTTAATGTCTACGGCAGCAAATACCCAACACGTTCAGGCAATACGTTGTAAACTGCTTCCCTCCACCAAGCACGTAGAGGTAAAAGTTGACAGAATGGTTTACCAGAGATCGCTGAAGCTGTCCATACAATCACCACTACCACGGATATTTTGATCTTTTTTGTCTCAGAGATCACGTATGATGTGCATCATATGATGAATGCAAAGGACACTAACAGAAGCCTTTTGGTGAAGCGTTTGGTTTCTAATTCTCCTGATTTTTCGTCTTCACCAAGTTTATTCCTATTCGACGCAGTCACCTGAATGACGCCCCATAAGATTAGAATATTAGATATGAGGATAACAGAGAATGGAATGACTACCAAGACAGTAGACTGATATACCGCTATGATTACTTCCACCCAGGGATACTCTTTGACACTAAGGACAATACTATCGATGTTACCCTCAATTAATCGGACTTAATGTTAACATCATGTTGATATTAACAAGACATCTAGACAATGCAACAATCTTCCTTGCATGTGACACTGTACACATAGCTTTTGCTTTCAACGGGTACATGACTGCGCACGCGCGATCAGCAGAATTGGCGGCAAGTGCACGCCTTGATGACGCAGCACTGGAATAAGATGAATAGTTCACCCATCTGATGATTAAAATCACAAAGTACATTAGCAAATAATTATATTCTCCACTTTATTTTAGAATCCCCCCCTCCGCTTGTCAGTATTTTCGCGCTCTACATGCGTCAAACACAAAAACAATGGATAGTACAACATGTAAGTCGACTCGCCGTGGTACATATATGAAATCAGTCTATAATCGTATGGATTTGAAATGGTAGTATATTACAGTCCAGCACTGAAATGCCAATCAATCTGTATGAAAAATGTATATCTAATGGAAAAGATATTGATTTGTGTAAAATGCACGTTCATTATTGTCCCAAATATTGTAGATGATTGTCTGCGTGAAAGGATTTAGCAATGATTTATATATCATATATACAACATTTTTAAAGCATCCTTTTTTATTTATTTTTTTGCATCACTCGAAAAATATTTACCTCAGAGTACATGAAATATGTACATGTATAATGCACTTATCTTCTTTTCCTTTTTTGATAGTGCATAATAATATGTGCTACGAGCAGCTGTAAGGTGCAAAGCTCCTAGTAGTTCTAGCTAATGCCTTAAATGCATTAGATAAAGCAGCATTTTGAAGACGAATGCAGTAAATACGCTGTTCATACTTCCATAATGTTTGTAAAGAAAGCATCCTTACCGAAGTATTGTTTTAATGTTTGGTAGTTTTGAAACTTGAGACCAAAGAAAAAAACGCAAGTTACCCAGAAAGAATAACAAAGACACTACTGGGCCCACAGGCATGCACTGATATGGATATACTCCCTCTTCGTGGTTATGAGGAATCGTGAAATGACATTCCCGAATATCTCGATGATGGATACGAATTCTGACCACTTGTTGAGTAAGTACCAACGAGGTGTACTTGTCGTTTTCCATTGAGTAGTTGCAGTTTCTGTGAGTGTTGCCAAGTCCTCGGTCCATGATATGTTGATTATATCTACCATATTTCTGCCATTTCACGCTCTAATTAACATGATGATACTGTTTGCATGATTTTCCTAATACGATATCGCAATGATTTATCAAGATCACTGTATTATAAGTCTACACAAATCGCAAAGTGTGGCAACCTCTAGCAAGAATATCGAAATCGTGTTGCTCCAAGCGAAGGTTAAGTACATACACTTGTCAATAACTTTCAGCAGTTTAAGATAGTTGACTGATATCATTTTATTTCCACCGCCGATGTTACGAATTCTCGAAGGACGGACAAGTAATAGGTTGCCATTGTCAGACGCAAATATTGTGCGCGCAGCTCTAATTTTGTTAAGGCGAACGCGATAGTTGATAAAAACGTTAACCTCCTTGCAATACTTGTATACATCATTTCTCTGATTCTTACCAATGGAAAACAAATCATCCTTAACATCCTAAAAAAGCAAGAAACCAGTCCTGTGTCTATTGAAGACACTACCTAAGAATGTTAAAGGTTTGTTATTGGGAACCATCAGCATTTTCCTACCAGAACGTGCCACTCCCCAACAATATGTTGACAGACCACAAAGGATAACTTTCTCCACTTGACAGCCAGTATCATAACTGTCACCTGCACGGCCACATCTCTTATAACAAGGATAACTTGATGAAGAAAAATGATTTAATATCTAATCATCGCAAATAACGGTACATGCATTCAAGCTTAGCTACAGAACACGAAACTACTTAGTATAGAGACACAAGTAATCAGAGATTTGCTATTTTTCCCACCCCGTAGAAAAAAAGAGCGAAAAATCAACACATTAAAATTACCCATTCAACAAATCAATTACTAGAAAACCTCGTCAGTGAACAGGTTCAAAATTTTAGGACAATGGGAATATAACTATGCATGTCTCCTTACGTCAAATGTCATATCTTAAGCAAAACAATCACTTGCTTCAACTATAAAACAGCTTCAACACCTCGGACATCTGATATGTTTTTGTCTGACTTTGAACCATGTACAATATCTCAATTGAAAAAAATAATGAAGTCAACGACAGTCATCCATACTGGATCCCATTCCCTGCCAACGTTTAAATAATGTATTACCGAATGGGTCATTCCATGCCATTCCACTCAATTTTTCGCCGACCCCCCTCTGATTTTGGTTTAATTTTGCACACTTGTGGGCACCGCTAAGAAATGGCCACATGACAAATTATAGCTTCATCCGTCTTTTTTTCACGGCTCTAGAGCATTTTGAAAATCTGACTGTTTTGGCCTAATTTTGCAACCCCGCATCGGAAATCGGACCATACTCCCTACTCCTGGACCCGAGAAGCATAAATTTGGTATCACTGGAAAGGGTAGGGAATACCCATTCCATTGATACCCATTTCTTTTCAAGGTCATTTGATGTGACCTGACATTTGACTTACTTTTTCGGGGCATGAGTATCAATCGATTTTTTGCAAACGTTAGGAAGTTTTAGCCAATGATGTGGTCAACGTGTCCACAAAGTTTCATAATGGGGAATTCAGTGGTTTTGGAGATATTCAAGAATGATTTGAAGGCATTGCATCATTTCCAGGAAATGCAGATTCCCCGAACCATTTATACCTGGTATTGCACCATATCTTTATGTTCATTGTGCTTACATCACAGTGCTGTGTCAGAAGGAGAATATGTCTTTCCCAAAGGAGAAATCCTGCTCCATAGGAACCTATCTTAAAGAGGATTGCCGTGCCCGGCCTTCGGACATCTTTCGTTCTCTGGATAAGAATCAACTGGAAATACTGCATCTTCGATGTGATATAAGTGCCGGTATTACATTGACGTCTGCATGTAATCATCACTATGACAAGTACTTAAGGCTTTATTCATGCAATGAAAACAAGTGCATGGACCCTTTTGCGATACATCCAGAGAAGGCTGTGAAACGGGGATTACGTGAAATTAGTCTAGAGTTTTCAAAACTCCATCCTAATCCAAGACTGATACCCGGCAAGAAACTTTGCAGAGACTGTCGCACTGAGGTGCCAAAACGTGACAGGCCTACAACATCGAATACGGATACTGATAATGATACCAATGGTTCAGAGCAAGAGAGCGGTAGTAGCACACAAGGTAAAGTACATTTAGGCATTACAATGTATATTCTTCATTGAGTTGTAATGTAGGAGGAAACCAGGACACCCTCAGGAAATGTAGGCCTACAACCGCACCCTGTAACCGCATGAAGGACATGGCGAACTGCAGTGTTATGTAAACTTGAAACACAAAACATTTTGTTTCAACCGCGCGCGTGAAAATCTGATGCTTGCTAGGAGAAGAATTTCTACCACATTGGGCTTTATCGTAGCTATTTCAATTCGAAATTGTAGCACTTGTTGAGCACTGCACGGAGTCCAGAAGTTACGTTCAACGGGCAGGATCTATAACTAATGTACATTATTTTTCAGGTGAAGGAAATTCCGAGATAGAAGATCCAACTATTATGCCTACAGCCAGCACGTCAATGATAGAAACATTCGCTCTGCCAACAGTCAACGAAACATTCTCGGTTTTAGGGAAGACGCCCTTGGATCCCAAAAGGATAAAGCTCCAAGGATACGGTAAACGAAAGCTGGAGCAGGAGAACGGCAAAAAGGCTCCAGGAGGAACACGGAATAATGGCTTCGCCAAATCCAAAACTCGGGAGTAAACTTGGGGACGATGTGATCCAGGTTATTCGTGAGTTTTATTTATCAGACACCGTCAGCCGTGTTATGCCAGGGAAGAAGGACTTTAAGTCAATATATTCAGAGGAAGAGGGGAGAAGGATACATGTTCAGAAACGTCTCGTTTTGTGTAACCTTGTGTAAGCTTACATATTATTCAAATCAGAAAATCCCGGGATTCAAGTCGGACTTTCAAAATTCGCGGAACATAGGCCAAAACAATGTGTTTTAGCTGGAGCATCAGGAACACATAATGTGTGTGTGTGTACGATTCATCAGAATTGTAAGTTAATGTTGAGCGCTGTTGGGGAAAAAACATACCATAACTTGCTCGCTGAGATGTCTTGTAACCCTGGTAAACCAGAGTGCTTTTTGGGCGAATGCAAATTTTGTCCGGGGGTTATTGGCATGAAAGAGAGATAATTGGAGGAACTTAAAGAAAAGGGTGTGGATAGAGTGACTTATAAACAATGGGTTTCCACGGACAGGTGTGACCTCATAACGATTGAAAGTGACATTAATGACTTCTGTGAAACTCTCTGTGAAAAACTTCTGCGTCTACGACCCCACGATTTCATAGCCAAGCAGCAGGCAGACTTTTTGGTCAAGGTTAAGGAGCAATTAGGCAACGATGAGGTTCTCGTTCTTAGTGACTTTAGCGAGAACTATGCGTTTGTGGTGCAGGATGCCGCACAAGGATACTACTGGGCAAATGAACAGGTGACGCTACACCCTTCAGTGGTTTATTACAAGACAAATGACATTATTCACTCTATCAGTTGTGTGATGATATCTGACTGTCTGACTCACGACACAGTGGCTGTAAGTTTTTTTCAGAAACAGTTAATGCAGGTTATAAAATCGAAGGTCACCCCTAAAAAGGTTGTATATTTTTCAGACGGTTCGGCCGCTCAGTACAAGAATAGAAAGAATTTTGTCAATCTATACTTTCATGAGGAGGACTTTGGTATGCCAGCAGAATGGCATTTTTTCGCAACTGCACATGGGAAAGGCCCATGTGATGGAGTAGGTGGTACTATAAAGAGACTTGCATCTAGGGCAAGTCTTCAAAGACCTATTGACTGCCAGATTAAGACACCACAACATCTCTTTGAATGGACTAATGACAGCCTTCCAGGTATCATTTCCATATGGTGTCCAAAGGATGACATTTCCGAGCATGAGGTTTGGTTAAAGACAAGACTTGGGGATGCGATCACAATAACAGGAACGCAGAAATTGCATTCTTTCTATCCAGCAGATGAACCAAACAAACTTTCCGTGAAACGCTATTCAAATGCATCCGAAACTAGTAAAGTCAAAGTTCTAAAGGTCAGCAAATAGTTTGTTAGCGTACTTGTGATATTGCTTTTTTCCTTTGGACAACAGCAATGCTAAATCAATGTGAAATACTGTCAAAATGCGTTCTTTCCACTAGGACAAAAGTAAAGGAAGGCTCTCAGTGGCCATACCAAACGCACTGAGCCTGCTCGGTCCTTGTCTAGTATTTCAATGGTGCAGGTTACTGAGACACTGTTTATAGCAAGATCTTTGCACAAATAGTGTATAGTGTAATAAATTGTGTTGGTGAATTAATATGTATGTGCAAGGTTTTTTTTCCTTTGAAGGCCACTCATTCATGCAGTTTTCCTTGAATATCTCCAAAACTACTGAATTCCCCATTATGAAACTTTGTGGCAACATTGACCACATCATTGGCTAAAACTTCCTAAAGTTTGAAAAAAATCGATCGATACTCATACCCTAAAAAAGTACGTCAAATGTCAAGGTCACATCAAATGACCTTGAAAATTGGCTGACCTTGGAAGGTCATCGTGTCACATATCAGTGGAAAGGGTATCGCCTATCCTTTCCAATGATACCAAATTTATGCTTCTCGGGTCCAGGAGTAGGGAGTATGGTCCGATTTCCAATGCGGGGTTGCAAAATTAGGCCAAAACAGTCAGATTTTCAAAATGCTCTAGAGCCGTGAAAAAAAGACGGATGAAGCTATAATTTGGCATGTGGCCATTTTTTAGGGGTGCCCACAAGTGTGCAAAATTAAACCAAAATCAGAGGGGGGTCGGCGAAAAATTGAGTGGAATGGCATGGAATGACCCGAATATATTCCTGTCCTTGGTCGAGCACATCAATTGCTCTTTGTCGACTGGTGAATTCCCTGACAGTATGAAACTAGCAATCATAGCCCATATTCTGAAAAAAAACATTGAGCGGATATGTCTGATCTTAAGAACTATCGACCCGTCTCCAATTTGTTGTTCATTTTGTTTCATAGCTTACGAACGTGTGGTAGCAGCAAGGCTCCACAGCCATCTTGCGGCTAGCAATATGTACCACCCAAATCAATCTGCTTACCGTCCTGGTCACAATGTGGAGACTGCAGTGCTATCCATCACCAACAGTGTTCTCGAGAGTTTCGACAAGAAAGACGGTGTCCCAATGGTTCTCTTAGACTTATCCGCTGTCTTTGATACCATTAATCACAAGATTATGATCTCGCATTTGCAAACCGTTTTCGGTTTCCAAGGTAGTGCGCTTTTATGGTTTGAATCATACCTGTCTGGTCGTTAATTTCGGGTCAAGATCGGCGATAGTCTGTCCGACATATATAATATGCTGTTCAGGGTGCCTCAAGGAAGTGTCTTGGGACTACTGCTTTTTTCTTGTTATACCTACCCATTGGCTAAAGTGATCGCATGTGATGACAACAGTGTTCACTTTTCGGCTGACGACACACAGAACTGGCACGCCTTTAGCTTTTATGACCCCACATCGTTGGCCCAAGTGATCGCTACAAGATTGAAAACTGTCTTAGCGATGTGCGCCTGCGGATGCTTTAGAGCTTTTTATTGCTACGTTCTCCTGATCAAAATGATAAACTAGTGCTTAGTGATGTCAATCTAAGAATCGGTGACGTTCAAATTCGTTCAAGTGAGTCGGCACGCAATTTTGTATACTTTTGTATAGTAAGTTAACCTTTCACATACAGTATATCTCAGGTTGTATCGGCCGGTTTCTTTTATATGCGTAATATTGCATCTGTCAAGAAATATCTGCCTGAAGACCATTTGAACAATCTTGTGCACGCTTTTATCACATCAAGACTTGATTTCGGTAATTCCTCGTTTGATGGTTTCCATGTCTGTGAAACGCACCGCCTCCAGAAACTTCAAAACCAAGCAGCCATGCTTTTGACGGGTACAAGAAAATACGATCATATCACATCTGTTTCTTTATAACTTGATCTATTGGCTCCCGGTTCAACAACGTATAATATTTAAAATTTTAATTTTTGCTCTCAAAGCCGTTCATGGTACAGGCCCCGACTATCTTCGACTTCCACTCCACGGATTGAGACAAGACACCAGAGCTCATGATCACTCAGCTCCAACATTGGAGTGGAAACGGTCGAAGAAATTAACTGCCGGGGATAGGAGACTATAGGCAGGAGCAGAGGGGATAATTTGGCCATCTGCAGGTGACTAATATACACAGTAAGGGCCCAGGGTCATGTCAGATTCAGCACTAAATGTATTCCCCGTACAAGCGTGAATGATTTCGACGTACTGTGAGATGTGAGAGACCTCTATTGGCGACTTTGTGTAACATTATCTTGCCTGCCTACATGAAGTTGTTGCCTATATTGTCCCTTTAAAATGTTTTACTATTTTTGTCATGTGTATTTATCTCTTGTAAAGCGCCACTGACAATTAACTTTTAAGTGGCGCTATATAAAAATTATTAATATCATTATTATCATTATTGATAAGAAATCGACACAGCACGACTGCTCTTGAATCACGATGACAAACAAGTAAACAAAATACACATTTCAAATGATAAAATGATACTTTATAATGTGATGTATTACTTTTTTATGGGACCTGGCTATTGGGTACTTGTGATTTCGTCTTAAAGGACCATTGGTATTATTAAGGGTAATATTACCCAGCTGTCGGCTGCCAAGTCTGCACCTCGTATTCCACGTTTACATGTAGTTTCTATCAACAAATTGCCCCAAAAAAGGAAAAAATTCAAAATCTGACTGAATTATCACGGTTTTCCGACGATAATGGAAATCACGTTGAGTTGTATATAAACGGGGTGGCGTAAACTCGGATCTTAATAAGGATAATATTACCCAGCTGTCGGCTGCCAAGTCTGCACCTCGTATTCCACGTTTACATGTAGTTTCTGTCAACAAATTGCCCAAAAAAAGGAAAAAGAAATCAAAATCTGACTGAATTATCACGCTTTTCCGACGATAATGGAAATCACGTTGAGTCGTATATAAACGGGGTGGCGTAAACTCTGATCTCGGCGTGCACATACCGCGTTGCGGGAAAGGTCTTCCCCGCCAGGACTTGTGCGTAATGAAAATATCAAATAAACGCCTCTTTTAAGAGCTGAATTATAACTGAAAAAGCATCAAACATGCACGTTCAGGAAAATGGTTTACTGACGAACCAAGGGAAGAACAAACATACTGCAATAAAAAGCAGCTCATCATTTCTTTAAATGGACACATACAACTAGAAATTAGGCTATCACAAACTATTGTGTAGAAGCTTTGGGAATTAACTTGTTTTGGAAAAGTTGAAAATACAGATGTATAGTAGTTCTCTGCAGTTGAGATCAATGCGTGGTCTCACCACACCAGTTGAATGGTGTTTTGCATTTTTTCCAAATTGTGAGTAAGGTGTGTTTAAAATGAAGAAAATGGTGAAGTTTCATTACAATTAGCTTAATAATGTGGTTTTGAGGCTCCATCCAACCCGCCGTGCTGAAAAAGCTGACTCGCGGGTTAAAAGCCGTAAAAAATCATCCCTGACTTTAGACCCCCCTGAAATTATCATGTATAAAGTACAATGTAAATTTCATGTTTTGCTAGGATAGGTCTATTTGGCTGTGAATGTGTCCCTCCCAGATTACGTCTCGGAAAAAATTATGAGCGTGTAGAATAGAAAGTACCATTTTAAAGGGAAAACGGCTTAAAACGTTAGTACGAGATACATGTATGCTGCACATGTCATAGATGTGGCAGTCCCAGTGTATGCTGTAGTGACACATTGCGCATGACGAAAGTACTTGCGGTCTCAGGGGTTTCCTAGCCAAAGGCAAAAGGCCATCACTCGGGGGTAATCTCAAAAGGTGTCTTCCCATAAGCCTGACATCCACTAATTAAGTCCGACAATGGGAAATAATCTTTTAAAATGTACCACGATTCCGACATCCCACAAGTTTAGAGTTCAGAGAAAAGAATCGTACGTAAGTCAAAGTCCGACATCTCACAAGCCCGACGTTCTGAGAAAGGTGTCATAAGTCCGAAGTCCGACAATAAAGGGTCATCCCAGGGAGTTCTTTGAAATTATAATTTCAAATGCCTCCAAAGGATGACGTAGTATGTGTAAATTTTTTTCTTCTCGAATTTTTACATCCTTGATTTGATATGTATAGTTGATATTGAGAAGGATAAAAAGTGTTATCTTGATTACTAGATACAATCCAATGTCATCTTTGCTCTTTTCGATGCCGTTATCTCTTATTTTACAACTATATCATTCGGTGGCCATTTTCGTTGTCCAAGTTAACTTTGGTCCTCGAGCACCTTCATTTTTACTGCCAGGGTCGTATGTAGATATGAAGAGAGTAAATGACCTCTATCGCATTGAAGAAATTTGCCGATACTTCATGATTAGAATTTTCTTAGTGTATTTTATTGGCGCTATTAGTAAATGGCCATTCTGATCTGTACCAAGAGAAAGCAGGGTCCATGTCATACCAAACAAGCTGATTCCGTTAACGACAGACATATTCATTCTACGGCTGCTGTCAATTGTGATTCTTACCAACTGTTTTACCTTGGGTTGGTTGTAGTCCCCAATAACCACTGGAATCAGTAGCGCTGTGTTGGCATGATCCCAACATGCATGGATCCAGAACACTACGTTATGCCCTTTGAGAGCAAGTCTATGACAAAGAGACCAATGCATTCCTAGTCGGGATTCATCGGTATAACAGAACACTTCAATTTTGGGTGGACATTGCTGGTACACGTATATCTCTTGCTTGTACCATGAAACAAAATGACCAACGTCTTGAGAAACTATTTTGTACGATGCGACCAGCGTGCCTTTTTTGAACCACAACTTCTGAGTCATATTCTGCTTCACGATGTCAAATAATAACAACTCATATAAATATGAATTTCTTCCTCTATGCCAACATCTCGACTTTTTGTGTGTCGAGACGGATGACCAGAGAAGAATCTTCTTTTCATCTGGACATATAGCTGCTCTACCTAACTGATTACCTTGACTGGTAATCTGATAATCAACTGTGATGTCTGATACCTTATTTCCTTCTAAAGTGTAAAGTGAAAATTTCACTTCGAAAGCTCTCCTGCTTCTATTTCTGAACCTTATAATCAGTCTATCCTGGTAACATAGAATTAGACCAACCCGCACGTGAAGGCGAAATGATATCTTCTGATATGAACTTCTGTAGGTGCTTCTAGGATAGTAGGATTTTACAAATGTTGGCATATTTCCTCTAAATTCTACACCGACAAATAAAAATACTTCATGGTTTGAGCAGTATTCGATATGAAAATATCCCTTTGTACGTGTTGCACTAATCGATGCTTCGTATATGTATTCTTCGTGCCTTGTGTTTAACTTTTCATAAAAATGACAAAACTGTACTTTAGTACAGTTGTCAATCGCACAGTGACCAATTAAAAATGGAGTGGAGTGATTAAGAAATCAGGAGGTTTAAAATGTTTGAACATGTTGAAGGAAAGAAGGAAAGATGTGACTTTCAAATTACGAATTTTTTCGACTCGAAAGTTCGCAATCAGCCGACACGGCACTACAATGGGTGATTTCAAAGTTGGTTTTGGTTATGACACTGAGATTTAGTGTTAATCTTAGTGTAAATCTTCGTGTTAATCTGATGCTATTTATCCTGCTATCAGATTAAATCTAATACTTTGTTTTCTCTTAATACTTACAGCGACACTAAAACGAAAACTAATGATGAAACCGGAATGGAAATCTGGTAAAGCGTTAGTTATAACACCTAGATTTTGTCTGATCCCCGGGTTTAAGTGTCACACTAACACCAAGAGTGCGGTCTTAATCCCAGCTTGGTGTAATGTTCTCAGCACAAGCAATGCATTTTGTATTACCATAACACTTATGCCTTAGGCATTAACAACGAGCAGATGTCAAAGTTGGTGTTGGTTATCAACATGCATCAGCTGACTAGTTTTGGAATTTGAAATACTTTTCTCAGTGGTTTTCTAGTCAGATATGATGATTACTGTTGTGCCCGGGGTTCCGAACAGAAGAAAGCTGATATCGTTTCATGTAGTGAATGGCGTTTTATTTAAAACCTGTAAAAATACACGACATCTAGCACCAAATATATATAAGTCATGAGTTATTAGAAGAACTATTTTTGGCATGTTTGATTTTGGGCGTTACTCTCCCAACTAAAACATTCAGCACAAAATTCACCTGCTAAATGAGCAATTATAATCAGAAATTCAACGATAAACCTTAAACAAATTAACACTTACGTTGACATCAGTTTTAGTCGAGCCGGATAAGTTGCATTGAAGACGCCAATGGGACCCTACTCTCCGAGAAGCCAGCCATTGGAAAGAGATGGCACGAGTACTGCTCCGAGCTGTATAACTATCAGATATCGGCTGAGCAAGAAGTCCTCCAAGAGCTGAAGGACCAGACATCGGACCAGGTTGAAGAGGACCCTGATATCCTGGAGAGCGAAGTGGAGGCTGCCCTGAAGTGTCTCAAACATGGCAAGTCCCCAGTATTTGACAACATCCCCGCAGAACTCCTCGCAAATGGAGGAGAGTCAGTGGAAAAAGCGTACACCAGAATCTGCAACCATGTGTTCAAGACAGGGAACTGGCCTAAGGACTGGACAACAGCGATTGTTGTACCTCTGCCCAAGAAGGGGAACCTGCGGAAATGTAACAACTACAGGACCATAAGCTTGATAAGCCATCCAAGCAAGATTATCCTGAAGGTCATCTTCAACCGGCTGCGACCACAAGCAGAGGCCATCCTATCTGAGGAGCAAGCCGGTTTCCGCAAAGGCAGGTCCACAACAGAGCAAATATTCAACCTCGGGGTGCTGTGTGAGAAGCATAGGCAGCTTGTAAAACCAGTGTACCACAACTTCATCGACTACAAGAAATGCTTCGATCGTATCTGGCAGGAAGGTTTATTGGCAGTTCTGAGGAAGTACAACATCAGCCCTGGTATCATCAAGTCCATAGAGGCACTGTACGCAACAGCGAGGAGCATGGTTCGAGTAGGAGAAGATTTCAGCGAGTGCTTCCCAACTCGGTAGGAGCAAGGCAAGGTTGCCTCCTATCACCAACCCTGTGCAACATCTTCCTCGAGAACATTATGGCAGAGTCGCGCGTCGAACTGGAGTCACCTTTGACGATATCGGGTCGAACGATCAGCGATCTGAGGTTCGCCGATGACATCGATCTCCTACACGGCTCAGCAAGTGACCAAATCCACCACTCACAGAAGGTTGACAAAACCAGTGGCAGATATGGCATGGAAATTAGCCTAGAGAAGACAAAGACAATGGCATCCAGCGGAGGTGAATCGATTGACGTGAGCCTCAGAGACTACCACCTGGAACAAGTGGCAGAGTTCATCTATCTAGGAGCCACACAAACAGAGGACGTTACGTCCGTCAAGGAGGTGAAGACACGCATAGCCAAAGCTGCAGCTGCCTTAGCCAGACTGAAGATAATTTGGCGCGACAGAAACATCACAATGCATCAAAACTCCACCTTCTAAGATCCTTGGTGATCTCAGTCTTCTTGTATGCGGCAGAATCCTGGACCATGAACAGCAAGATCGAGAAGCGGATCAACGCGTTTGAAATGAACTGTTACAGGAGACTGCTCGGCATACACTATGCCATCCACACCACCAACATCCGAGTAAGAGAGCTGGTTATCCAGTACATCGGGCGCCATGATAGCCTCCTAACCATTGCCAAGAAGAGAAAGCTGAGGTGGTTCGGCCACGTCACCAGAGCGCCAAGGGAACGCTAGCCAATACCATCCTGCAGGGCACAGTAGAGGGGAACCGACGACGCGGCCGACCAAAGAGAATTTGGATGGACGATGTGAAGGACTGAACTGGAAGGAAGACCAGTGACCTGATCCGCCTCGCGGAAGACAGAACCATATGGTCCCGAATCGTCGATAAAACAGGGTCGCCCCAATGGCCGCATGGCTGCGGGATATGATGATGATGATGATGACATCAGTCTTACAGTCCGCAATTAGATATGCATATAAATCTTACACCAAACCGGGTCATCAACAAAATCCTATTATTAAACATGGTGCGACTTGCTTGTCTTACACTTCGTGGCAAAGTGACGAAAGTGCGCTCCAACACGAGAAATTGCGAGAGCTTAACGAGGCGCGAAATACTAAAAAAACCAGGCGATAAATTTAAATATGAATATAAATTGAAATGTCTATTTTCGCCAATAGGTTTCATCGAAACAATTACTATGGAGAACATTAATTTGAATTGAATCCGTTGCATTTTCGGGCTTTAAAACATATTTTAATCTTTACACCAAGAAGCACATGTTTCTAAGTGTTAAGACAAGGTTTTATCTTAGTATGAGTTAAAATGTTTGATTGTCGCCAAAACCATCTCTTAGTGTAAGTGTAAAACCTGGTGTGATGCCAAAACCTTCTTTGAAACAGGAGTAAAACTAATACTAAGCATTACACCTATATTCTACACCAAGCATGATTTCAATCTTGGTCTAATCCGTGGTTTTACTGTCAGATCTATTGTTAAAACCTCATCTTAAAACCGACTTTGAAATCACCCAATGGGTGAGTTCACATTGCTGATTAAAATTGGTGTTAAGTGCTAGTGAACTGACTTGTGTTACGTGTGTTTGTGATGGTATTAGTGTAACTGATATTGGGTGATTTTAAAGCAAGTTAACACCAACCACAGAGTTAACATCAGAAATAAACTGCCCACTCGGTGTTGGTGTTAAAAACAGGGGTTAGTGCGATCTCAGTTTATAGACCGGTGTTAGTGTTACAGGCGATGTTGGTGTTACACTAACACTGACCTTAATATCAAGGCATTGTTATCTTGGCTAGAATTCCAATGGGTTTTCTATTGCAACTAACACTAACCACTAGGTGTTAACACCAACGTGAGTTTATGGCTCCTACAAGGTGTTAGCAGCCATTTTCTTCTGCAAGTTTTTTAAATTGTATGAGGTCTCAGCCTACTTAGGATGAGCCAATGCCAAAAAGGGTAGGCCTATGCAGGTATGTATAACCAAAGGATGCATTTATAAATGGGTGATTCTAAAGTAAGTGTTAACACCGAGTCTTAACAAAGCTAACACTAACCACAGAGTTAACATCAGAAATAAACTGCCCACTCGGTGTTGGTGTTAAGAACAAGTGTTAGTGTGATCTCAGTTTATATACCGGTGTTAGTGTCAACACCATGATAAACAGGATGTTAACCTGAACCAAAAATTAAGGTGTCTATTTTAACATATATAATGTTAACATATCTGTAAACCAGATTTTAAAACCGGTTTTAAGAAAATTTTAAGCAAAAAACTGGTATTTGACCTCCCAACAATATATATATATATATATATTCTTGGTTAAAACTGTCTTGAAACTGTCTTTAGACCGATTTAAGACAAATTTTGAAACTCTGATAAAACTTTGGAAGTTTTAATATGAACAGAGAGCTAAAAGTTTTGCACAAATGCTCTACCAAATGTACATGGTCGGTTTTAAGTCATAGAACTTTAGACTGTACTGAGGTCAAATATCAGAATAAAAACAACAGACATGTTTGCTCTATCAGAAAGAGTTACTGTTGCTCAGCAAAGAGGGGACAACTTTGAAAGAAAGCCTCCCTTCAGCGGAGAACCAATTGAGAGGCATTTGAGACTAAACCAGCGCATGATGCATGAGAACTGGTTTTATCTTAGTTTTATCTTAGGTTTTATCTCGGTTTCAGTCTAGTCTTAATCCTAGGGCAGTTTTATGTGGTCAATTTAAGACCGAGAGTTGGTTTTAAAACCGAGATAAACTTGGTTTTAACTCGACGCAAGGGCCCAACGCGCCGCGTAGCGGCAAAAAAGCGAAGCTGGCGAAACATTTATAACGGGTCACCGTCACTTATTATTGGACTTATAGCGCATTTACGGGGTTGCAACTATTTTGCTTTATAGTGTCACCAGGAAAGAAAAGCATGCGACCTAACGCCGATCTATTTGTATAAAGTGATAATTGGAAGGTATATAGTAGGAAATATCAATAAAATAATCATTCCATGTCGTCTTTTGAGGGCATTTTTGATTGTAAAAAATATATGTGTACGTCACCGTAGTCTCTGCAATGATAATTTTATCAGAGCAGTCTCGCGCAAGTAGAAGTTCTTTACCTATTAGTTCTTCACTTATTAGTCCTAACGTCTGGCGCAAAGCCAGACGTTTTCCATTACGATTTCACTACGATGTTTGACAAGAAGGAGCAGTGCGCGAGATATGCTAATGAGCAGACTTCCCTCGCTTGAGTTTCTGAAGAATGTTCCATATCGCGCTAAGCTCATCACTGCTGATTATGACAGGCGTGCAACGGTAGGTATCTGCTCCCCAACTTCCACCCTAATACGGTACCATAAGTTACCATTTGATGGGAATGGGACAATGCCCTCACTGTGTATGGAGTCATAGGGATAAGAAGACATTATTCATTAGTGTTGGTACAAGTGATTTTGCCCAAAAAGCATGCGCAGTCAAAAAACAAAATATGCAAGGTATCACGTACATGACCATGACGACGTGCAGAAAGTGCACTGGCCAGTGCATACCCTATGGCTATGTACTAGTAAACATGGTAAACATGAACAACATCATTATTCATCGGCAGTTCATTTTACTCCGAGCTTTTCCTGAAACATATAGCCATGATGATTAGGCCTACCATGTCCATGACCAATAACAGCACTGGATCATGTAGATGTCAACAAGTTCACATGAACCGTATAATCCCGCATGGCGCATGTGGGGCATGCGTCTAAACCAAAGCCCCAAAATCACTTGTTTTGGTCTATTTCACTTGTGTTTCCCCCGTCTCCCAGTCCATAATACATTTACAGTTTACAATCCCCGATCATGGCCCAACAAAAGGTCATCGGTTGACTAAAGGAACACAACTGTTCAATGGATTTATAGTTGAATGCGATCAAACTACGTCTTTTCAATCGTGGATTGTAAATTTAACCCCATGGGCCTAGGGAAGGCCCTATAACAATACTTTCGACACAGTTATTATCTCCGCTGCCTCCACCATGTTACACACAGTGCTCACTGCTGATTCTAAAATGCGCCACCTAGTCAAAACAGGACATATGTTCTTCTAGGAATAGATCTCTTTCCAATATTTCGTCATTCCACTATCGTCATCACCTCATCATACTTTCATTGACATTACAGGCACACATCCACAGAGCATTCTTCAAATCATCTACACAGTGGTTATCCAACTAGGATTATAAAGGTAATTTCTTAGCCCCGCACAGTGGGTTTCAGTCTTGGTAAAGGGGCACTATTGCTAGCAGCTAGGTAGGCAAGATAAAGTTAGCCGAAGTAGCCGATAGGGGTCTCTCACCCCTCAAAGTCCGTCACAACTATTCAAGCTTGTACAAGGAATACATGCAGCGCTGACTCTAACAAGACCCAATGGGAATGTCGCACAGTCATCTGTCAAAAACAAGACCTATGTTGTAGTATGATCTCTTGCCAATATTTAATAATTGCACTATCGTCATCACCTCATCATACTTCATTGACATTACAGGCACACATTGACATAGACCACTGTTGCAATCAACGACACAGTCGCTATCCAAGTAGCATTATAGAGGTAATTATCATTATCATACCTCATTAGCATGTGAACCAATCGCGTCGCGTCCTTTGCGATCACGGCAAAGCCTCATGGAATAATGTCTTTCACCGTTGAATAATTTTTCATATTCCATGCCTACAACTTCAATTTCTTCATATTCCATGGCTAGAAGTTCAATACTAATATAATATCCAAGATAAAGATACAAGAAGTAGTCAATAGGGGTCTCTCACCTCTCACTGTATGTCCACACTATTCACGCTTGTACGAGGAATACATTCAATGCTGAATCTAACAACACCCAGTTCCCTTACTCTGTATATTAGTCACTGGAAGATGGCCCATTTCACTCCTTGCTTCTACTTCACCTATAGTCTCATTGCAAACGCCTCAGTTCTATGATATCACATTCACTTTCAGCTATCATGCAACGCAACAACTGTGCTATCTGCCATCGCACATCAACGAAGAAGTGCAGCCGCCCACATTCCACCTCACGTCTGTCCGACCAGCTGCAATCCTCGAGGACGCCCCACTGTACCACGATTTCACTACGATGTTTGACAAGAAGGAGCAGTGCGCGAGATAGGCTAATGAGCAGACTTCCCTCGCATGAGTTTCGGAAGAATGTTCCATATCGCGCTAAGCTGACCACTGCTGACCACGACAGGCGTGCATTGGACTGGTACAGGTTGGAACTGAACATTGAATATGCTGGTGGTGACGCTTTCTGATGAGAAGTTGGTCGTGACTGATGCAGTATCCTTGGACTTGTCCACAGCATCGTTCAATCATTGCTCTCTGAGCTGCCTTGATTCTGTACTTACCCAAATACTAAGACCAAATGCCTGTTGACTGTGCTTTAAGAGAGACTGGCGCCATGCCTAGAGATATGACTGACCCCTATTGGCAAATTTGTATGACTTTATCATGCCTACCTAGCTGCTGCCTATAGTCTCCCTTTAACTGCGGAACACTTCAAAGTCGATAAAATGCCATGTTCCACCTTTTAATGTGTTCAGACCGCCATTTTCAAAATAATCAAGTCAGGACACTGCCTTCTAGTCTCATAATAAATTTTGCTTTCCTCAATAATAACATTTCTTCTTCTTCAATGCTTTCATCATTCCAAACTTCTCCTCCTCTGACTTTTACAGGGGTACAGTCATGGCAATCAAAACCCAAATACTGAGACCAAATGCCTGTTGACTGTTCTTTAAGAGAGACTGGCGCCATGCCTAGTCTCTCTTAAAGCACAGTCAACAGACACCAACCCCCTCAGACTCAGAAACCACAAACACCCAACCCTTCCTGCTACCTTAATACTTCTGGATTTTCTCTAAAGCCCAATACTTGACCTCGTGAACACACCAATTGTACATGTATTACATAGCGTTGTAAAGATTCGAGACTAGTTCGGGCATGTGCGTTGGCCTTCTCGTCGTTTGTCATAGAATTGAAGTGGGTCGTACACCGGGTGAATGACGATAACTGGTTGTTGTTATCAACTACATTGACTCACAAATAAACAGAATGTGCAATGATGTTTTCTTACGATTAATTGCAACTTGCTGCAATTAATTTCATCGCCTCGTCTTTGAAAAAATCAGTGCCAAAACATGGAACCTGATGTCTCCTTAATATGACTTCGGAAAAAGGATCCGGGTTATTGGCGCAACAGTGGATATTCTCAGGATAGTCACTCTGGCTTGGTTGTGAGACTTCCTTTGGGTGCAACAGTAATGATTTACCAACACATACTTTCTTCATCCACATCCAGGCGTGTATCTCCCCGGCTCTGAATGAATACAGCTCACATGTTTCCCAAAGTGGTTGAAAGTTGAAGCTCGGTGATCGCTCCTTCAGAGATGCTCTAACTGAACATTGTAACAATGAACGAGCGTGTGACTTGCTGTAAGATGAATAGGCAGAATTTGGTCTTGATTTTTGGAATTGTGAAATAATTCCTGATTCACAGATCCCGCATAGATACGACGCGATAATGTAACACACCAATTGCTTCTTAATGGCAGACAAGATAATGATTACATAAAGAGCCATACTTCACGTGTGCACTTAAGCCTTTTAGTTTGGTTGTAAGACCAGACCCAGAACATCATTTACCATTACACCGGATCGTTCATACTTGAATTTAAACCGGTGTGAACGTTTGAAATGACCTGGGATGGGATATCCCAGAGACAAGACCACAATTGATTTTTTAAGCCTTTTGGCAGTTAAATTGTCAATGTTTGACCGCGACGCATCAAAGAATGCGTCAAGTAGTGAAACTGAAATTCGGATAGGATATACGGGTTAGTCTTGCGAGTAACTGGTGCGATTTAAATTGGTGATTGACCACGGAATTTTTTTTTTAAATTGACAAGTTTGACACAAGTAGACATTTTTACCCATATCGGCCATTTTCACTCCAAATTTGAACCACCCCCCCCCCCCCCCCCCCCTATGGCCAGGTTGTCGAAATTCAAAATTATTTTTTCACCAAACAATTTATTTATATCGGTAGATTTGCCACAGCAAATATTTTTTCAATACCTCTCCAAATATGTACTTGAGAGTAAAAAACATGCACTCGTCTAATTGATAGGCCTCGACCCTCCAACCTATGAATATTCATTAGTGGTCTTGTCTCCCCAGGGAACAAAGGATTCTGCGATGCCATTTTAGACTCTGAGGTATTGACAGTCAAGGCCAATACAGAACAGGATACCATGAACGGTCAGAATTTGATAACCCGGACGTGTTTCCGAGGGGACCTTTACTACTTCTCAAGTATCTAGATGACACCATTTTCTACACTTGGGCGCACTCGAATTGATACTGGGCCGGTATCATAACTCATTCATTCCAGCTCATATGTCAAAACGTCTTGTCATATGCGGGGTTTTATTCATTTCCAGTAGATTATATCGAGCAGAAGTGAGAACTTTGTGGCAATGACATTTAGCTGGGCGTTTATGATGTTCAAAATAGTGCGATATGCTATGCTCTTTCAAAGTACATTGTAATGTATGCTGAGGTTTTGACGATCGTTTGGGTATCCCTCTGCAGTGTCTTCAACTCCTACGAACCAACGAAGTGCGACTATTGAACTTCTGGCTTCTGTCCTAAATATTCTCCAGCCGGCCAAGGCAGGGTACAAGATCTCCAAAATATAGTTGCTCGATATATTACTAAAAGCAAGAGCTCGTTGATGGGTGCAAAACATTGTCCACTTAAGTTATCCTAAACATCTCAGTTAGTACTGATTGGTGACGAGCGAACTCGTGAAGTCAAAGTCTTCCATTCCAAGAACTTGACAGATTTAGTATAGCGAAGGAACGCGATTTCAACGAGATGGTAACTTGACGGAGTGATTGATCTGATAATCGATACTATTATCAATCAGTGTCATCGGCTCATAAATGTATTATCATCTACAACAAAATGAAAAACAGTAAAAGCCAACATTTAAGTTTACTATACATGTACATGTACTGCATAATTTTATAGCACTATGACATATAAATCCTTAGCCCGCCCCAGCATGCTTGCTTTCAAGCATATATCTATGGGTCCATGGGCAATATAGAGATAAGGAACAGAGTATGGTTCTGGCGTAAGCAGTGTTTATCTACTGTGAGATAGTTGAGACACCTATTGGCGTCATCACGTAACTTTATTCTGACCTTTTTTGTTTCTCCCTAAGAGTCTCTTTTACTAAAAAGCATGTTTAGATTTCATCGAAATCATTTGAACTAATCAGAGGTTACGACGGTATTCCATCAGTAGTGACACTACTCCCCAGTCCCAATCGTATATATTCTCTTCAACCCATGTCAATCAGGAATTAATAGGTGATGTCAACTGATTAATTCGATCAGTGATTTCATTGAGGTGGCTTCATAACCAACCCCATGAAGTGCCGAAAGTAAAGCAACCAGAATGGAGATGATGGAAAGCATTCGAGCCGCATTTTTAAAAACTTTACGAAAAAAAACCCACAATCGCTAGAACTAACAAGAGGCCCAAGGGCATCTAGACATCTAACCTGTTCTGTTGAGCGGATGATCGACTTATACCATTGATTTGAGGTGATTTTATTCCTTCTATTTTCATACGCTTCAAGCACAACAAAAAAGCTAGGCTCTACATTACATGCTTGGTCTACGTGCATGCAGCTCCAGGTGCAATCAGGAGAGCAGAATATGACTACGCAACTATGACGTCAAAGTGCGTTTTTTAAAGATTTCTTAATTTTCTGGGTTAATAACACCCCCTGCCGGAAAATATTTAACTAATGCATATCTATCTCGGAAATTTTATAATTTTAACCAATCTTCAAACCCAAATTGAACACCTTTCTTCGTCCAGTAAGCGAAATAGCCTTTTTTAAACAAAGCTGTCTCGCACGCTTAATCTAGGTCGAATCGCGTTGATTTTTGGTTTCTGATCAGAGAAAAATATACCCTAAAATTAGACATTAAGTAAGTTGAAATCTCTAGGTCGTACGGTTACAAAACGTGCGCCTCATTTCGACAGACGGACGGCCCGACAGACGGGCGGCCCGACCGACGTACTCTTGGACAGACCCTCAGACAGAATCTCAATAGCTATTCTACCAGCTCGCTGACTTCGTCAACTGAGCTAGAAACGTCTTTACCGCAATTCCGTAGGTCGTAGTCCAAAGTTCACTCTTTCACTATTTTGGGAAAGTGAGCTTACAGTTGTTAGAATTGTACCGTAAAATAAAAATAAACGCATCAATATTTACAAGTTTTTCAATTTTTACCATTGTTGGCATATCCGACTCAAACTCCGGTTGCAAAGAACACCTTAACCCTGTCCCAATCCTGGATTCAACATACTGGGCGCTAATTGCAAAATGTGCGCTCGGGTCAATTCTTCATGAGGTGTGTAGTTATTAAAGTGTACCTGGTACTATAAATTGTGCATGTATAGTGCATACATTTTACAATGAAGTTTTTGGAACACCCATTTAAAGTCCAATGATTATATTGTATACCAACGTTTGTATTACATATCAAAATAACAAATCCTGCTTATCTCTACTTTCTAAGAACTGAAACGAAATTTGCAGCAAATGGTTTCCCAATATAATATGAGAAGTGGGGATAACTCGCCTTACACTCAAAACTGCAATTGCAACAAGTTACTGTCCAGCCAGTTACCTCTGCTCAACTATTAAGAGATAAATTCTAAAAGTACACATTATGTTTACTTTTTTCCGTTTCCGTTTACCTTTCCCTGGTTGCTAAAATACAAAAGTTAATTGTAGTATTTCCATTTCAACTTTGAAAAGAAATCACATGAATTTACGTATTTGAGGGACCATAAACTATGTACATTTGTAAAAGTGTTTCCACGTTAAGGTTAAGTTGAGTCGATACTTTGAAAGAGAATACCCAACACTCTCACAGGGCTCTTCCAGTTACCTCCTTTATGACATACATTAAATCAACTATATTGTTCATAGAGTTGATAATGTCTCAGTTGACGCTCAGCGCTCAACTCAATATCTTAATGTCAAGTCGTACTTATGAACAATATTCGGATACTCCTGCCACCCATAAGGACAATCTGTTGCCGATGATGATTCGTCCCCGGGACAGATAATCATCCATGAGGACAATTCATTTTCAAGGACAAGTCGTCCTTACGGACAATTCGTTTTCTTGGACAGTTTCTCCCAGGGCAACCAGTCTCCATGGATTACTAGGTGACTGTTGGGATAAGACCAAGAGTAAAACACCAATAGTTCATGATACATTATCAGAGTTGTTGTTATTGTCCCACCTCTCTCTGCAGCAGACATACGGCGGGCTTCGCAACGCTTACGAAGTTAAATGCCCTGTATCGAAGACCTTTTTGAAATTCTTCGGCTACACGGTCAACTAATTAGTAGGCAAGATGATACGTGTCACGTATTGAATAAGCACTGGATCGGACGCAATGTCACGACAGATCTTCGTAGTCCGTAAAATCTCCTTTGAATGTCAGAAGAAAATATACAATTCTATGTTTCGAGTTTATTCTATTAGACATTATTGTTTTACATATACATATATTTTCTTACATCAAATGTTGACACGAAATATTTACAAACTGTTCATACATTTCTTAGCATGGAGTCACAAGAAAAATCACGACAGTCATCAAAATTATACGACGTACATGTATTTCTCATTGAGAAACTTGTATTAGCAATTATGCAATGGTGATAAAGTAATAAATACCAGTGTGATGTTATCATCATCGTCATACCACCACCATCATAATCATCACAATCATCTTCATCATTATTTGTATCGTCACCATCATCATCTTTAATATCTCTAGCAGCATTATCTTCCACTTTGCTAGTTGCAAAAACAATATTGTGAACATGCATGCGCCTTTGTTGATATAAAGAATGGCATTGAATGAAAAGTTCGAATACATGAGTCCAGATCAACATTTAATGACACCCACACACAAGAAACGCTTGCTGTTTGAAATCTCTTCAACTATATCTCCTCAGCATATATCACAAATGTATCTTTATGCTGATGATAGGATAATTACCTTAATATTTATGCTGATAACTGAAACGCAAACGGATCGATTGCTCCTTCCTTTACCATGTTTCAGCTGCCCACACTGCTAAAAATTCCACACATTTTCTTCTAATCATACCATTGCTCGATAAGGCTGAGTTTATATCATAGGATTCTCGTTGTCATAAATCCGGATTTCACGTGTCTTGTCACTTATCAAGAGCATGTTCGTTCATTAACTCATACTTAAAAACAGGATAGTGAAATGTGACAAAGTGAATCCTATGTAACCCACTTGTTTGAAATGACATGTTCGTTCTTAATGTCACACGTGTCTTGTAACTCTATGTAAACCCGGCCCATGGTCCTCAAACCAGTTCTGATAGCTTGTACTTCGATCTGGGTGAAAATCGTAGTAAAACTCAGAAACATTTTGCTACGTGCAGGTATTCTCCACAGCAGCGCAACTAGAGTCTGGAGGGGCCAAGAACAGTCGTCCATTGTGGCCACATATGCATAGTTGATACACTCCAGGATAGCGCGTCCCATCTCCAATTGGTTCACTGACAGGAAGATTTAAAAATTGGACATTGTCGGAGTCTAACCGGATCTGAAATAAGAATAAAATATATTTCTGAGGTAATAATACATTGATCAATACTGTTATACACGTAGATGTAATTATATTGTTAATACATTGTATTGTGCAATGATTGGGGCGTAGGTGAGATACTGGTATCATAAAATCTGTCGCCACACGAAACGGCTGTAAGAAAAGTGGTGGCTCATTGGAGAATCCAGTCGAGTGAGACTGTCAAATTTGTTAGAAAGGTTACAGAGACAATATTTGAATATCAAAATCATTTTATATCCGACCGTGGGGTGGTATGACTGCTGACGAGGACTCCCCTATTTGGCACATAGTTTTGCCAGGCTACTGTTGATTAGCGCTTCAACTTACTGCATTATCTAATGACTGTATCTTCATGTCATAAAGGCTTGTGATGCTGATTTCTCCAGCCGGAGAGAAGAGATTGACACCGCGTGGGGCAGACACTTGGACATATTCTGTGGGAGACTCCAACCTGGAAAAGTGCATGTATGTTAATTTAAAGAAAACCTCTCTCAACACTTGCGAAACAACATGAACAACACCTCCCCACCAGTCTAAAGCTACCCAACAAACAGTCAGAAAAAGTGAACATCATGTAAAAGATTAGCCAACAGCACCGTATTATTCACTTGGCACGTTGTGGAAAGACAATTCAATTACGCTTGAATGTTCTTGTCCACCTAGTACAAAAGACATTTCACATGAAGCCGGACAAGATTTTTTGATACATTTAAAAACAATTGAACAAAGGAAGAGAGGAATTCGTGGGGATTGAAGAGTACAGAAAATAATTGGGAAACAGTATACAGTATACTGTATTTTCATTGATCTCTCTTGCTGATTTACTGCACCGCTCCTCCAACTTTTAGACTGGGGAATCACGATGGCGAACACGTTTTTCCTCATACCAACCAGTCAGCGATGACGACATCGGTAGAATAATGCCATGCATGGAAAAGTAAAAATTATCGGATGGCACGTGATCGCCAATGGTGTGACGTGATTGATCCACGTACTAGTGAGGTATGATCAACAGAATTATCATGAGAGGAAGTGAGGACATACCTGAGATTGTGATATGCATCCGAACGTACTCTTGGTGTTTGGACGGAACCATTAAATGCAGCTCCTTTGGCACCTACAATTTTGATACAAATTAGACGACGAGGATCATGTTGTCTCAACCACATTGTCAATGCAGTGGGTTTAGAAAGGGCTAAGTACTTGATGTACCTGTATCATTAATTGGTGACGAAAATAACCTTTTACTCCCAATTCTATTCGATAGCATTTTCTATTAATGGGTATCATTCCAACAATATACATGACGTATCACTTACTTCCAGGAGGAGAACCCTTGTGCATGCTTAGAGACCAACCGCTTCAAACAAAGGTTCAGTGAGGCTCATTAATGTCAAGGACAAGGCAGGATCTAGGAAGTCAAATTGGTAGTCCTCAGGGGACTAGTAAGCACATTTATGGGCCTGTACCATTGCTTATAGATATAGTTTATAGTTTAATAGTACCTCCATGGTGTGATTCAGCGACAATTTTGTTCTTTACACAAGCGCCTGATCAACAGTTTCGATGTACTGTGAGAGACCCCTACCGGCGACTTCTCTGACCTACCTGGCTTCTGATAGAGCCACCCTATAAACCAAAATGCTAGAACACATGTACATGTACCTGTTATTTTAAGAATTTCTGCCCCAAGCACTGCTTTCTTACTGTCTGCATAGAACAGCTGGCGTCCTTTTGCGTTTTTCACCTCAAAGGCGTCGCTATATGCTTCTATTCTATTGTTCGCTGAAAATATAAATTGGCGAGAGAAACAATCAGGGTAGACCCTCGCTATTAAAAAGGACAATCTCGGGACTGACAAGTACTGTCCTCCGCCCTTTTAAACCCCTTTTGAACCCCCGAAAAATGCCGTTTTTTTCACCCCTTTTAAGCATTTCAAACTTCCTGCGGTATTCTGAAGTCAGCAGACGACCGGATCTTTTGGTGTACCAAAAATTCCGCTATGTGTCGCATTCTATCGTCTGCTGGAAAAGTATACGCTTATTGAACATTTTTCATTTCGCATTTTATGTTTGTTTTGTGATTTTCTTTCTGTCATTTTTCGTTCATAATTGATTTATTATGGGAGATCGTTTTGGAAGAACCTCATTTCCCCTTATTTTATTGCCAGATTCTCCATCCTTGATGAGTATTGCCTCCAGAATTCAGTCATGATGTAAAATTTGGTGTATCTGCCCGAAGAAAGTGTTCAGAAGTCAGAAAACTGAAAGGTTCTTGCAATTTTCGTGGTATTCTTCAGTTTCTGTGCGTTTCCATGGCAACGGGGTGAAAATATGACAAGTATTCTTGGACTAGTTGAAAGGCAGTTCACTGCCCTAAATCTTGTTTCACACAAGAAGTGTTTTTTGTCAAAGTTAGTTCATATCATCACACATAATGTATGTGGTTTTGGTATGTCTGCATCAGTATTTACCCTGTGCTATAGTATAGTGACCTAATGGGTCGGCCTACTGTCCCAAAGGTTTGCCATATCAACCTTGTTCCAAGAGATATGTTTAATTCACCATTCTTGATAAAAATTATCTACTAAATTCATTTTTGATGATATTTTTGGTGTGTCTGACCAGGGAAACTGTGTAAAGACTATTATGTTGGGAATACATAACATTTTTGTGGAAATTTAAGACTTTCTGGAGAATTTCAACCGTTGCCATGGCAACAACATCAATATTATGACGCTTACTTAGGTCCCACCTGAAAGGCAGTTCACTACCCCTAAAATAATACCATTACACCTATACTCTATCTCTCCTATTAAGCCCACAATCATGTCAATCATATTCGTTGGGGTATTTTGACTAAAATCTATCCTAAAAAAACTTGTCCCTCAGAGAGTTAATAGGGAGGTCATCTATTTAGAGAGGTCAAATTGAATGGAAACAACAATTTTAATTTAGGACCAAAACTAGTGTACTTAATAGAGAGGTTGGCCTTAATGGAGAAATATCCGCTAAGGGATTTTCTACTGTATTAGTACAAGGTAAACCGATATAGAAATTAGTTGTTCCATCATTTCCACTGCAATTAAAGACGAGGGATGCACCGAATGGAATGGGACGGGGTGGCGAAATCCATTAGGACGCAATGACTGTGACGGCAAAGACCTGATGCTCTGTAACCACTGGTAACCACATGAATCGATGCATTAGCAAATTCTTCTATGATTATTCTCTCGTTTGTCTGTGAAAAATCTGAAAACCCCAGAATTTATTCGTGTTCAGGAAAACATACATAAAGCAAAGTTCCCGCAAAAAATAGTTGCTCGTAAACCAATCAACTACGCTTAGCTGATGGCACAGTTTAAGTTCACTAGTTGCCTTCTAGGTGGAAGGATTGAAGGAAGATGGTCCGGCTACCTAGACGGCAGTAGATGAACTAAATCAAGTGCTCTTGGCATTGGATATTCTGATGATTAAAGTCAGCATATCCGGTTAACGCCATGCAGCTACTTTGTGGAAACTTGTTATCAAGTGATGTGATCATCTTATTCATCATAAGGGCATTTTTACCTCGCCCCCAACATTTTGTACGAATGACAGAGTGTATTCTATTTACCTAAGATGAGTTTACTTCTAACCACATCATTCACTGTAGTTTGCATAGATATGTTTGTGTCCGACTGTATTTTCAATGGCTTATTCTGAAAATAGAAATTAGAACGATATCAGCTAATTAGTGATTCGTTGGAGGACTTCGAATAAACTCCAGACATCGAGTAGAACTAACCGAGGTTAACTGTTTCAAGCGCATGCGTAATCGGATACAAAATCTGGAAATTTTGTTCTACCTCCTGCCGACAGTGGTGCTGATTTAAAGTCTGGAGAGAGTACTGCAGCTCTGGTTGATTCTGCGTAAGAGTTTCGGGGAGGCAACGGAAGTTGTGCCTGTCTCGACGTCCCGCAACGTCACTGTTCACACTATTTCCCGATTAGCAGAATCCTATTGATAATGCGCTCTGCGACCAATTAATTCCGACCTTTTTTTCCCAGATCCCGACGTCCCTCCCCCGGCTCCCTTAAGGTACAATGTAGTACGGCTTCATAAATACGACATCCGCGTCCGGCACAGTAGCTTATTAGGCCAGTTTCGCAAAGCTCCCGAAACGTCAACGCGAACGACTAGCTCCCTGTTTGCATGATCTCCTCATAACGATGTCACGACCGAACAAATAGGTTAGGCTTCGAGGAGTTAATTTTTCACCCTTCATTTGTGATCGAAGGCCTACCGCAATTCTTTTGAGCGCTTTCGCCATGTCGTAATCAAATTGAAAAATTGCACCCTAGATATGACGTATCCGTATGGATTTACAAATGTGGTCTTTCACACATCCAAGTACACCATACGTTATTCGATATGTCTACGGCCCGGCCGACAGAGACGTGCTCCTCACCGGTTGCTCCTCACCGAGACATACCTGAGTAAACTTTAGTAATGTTTTAAGATGGCACCACTGAGGTTTCTGCATGTAGCCATATAGCTTGCAGATGTAGAAGTTTGAAAAGTCCTAGGATAGAATGTCCGGGGAGCAAAAAATTATATTGTGTGTGCTTTGATCTCCGAGGGATTGATGGCCATTACCTTCAAAAACAATACATCATAATCCGGCAGAATACAATAGCTCGGACACTTTCAAGGGGAACATTTTCTGCATTCACCGGTGCAGAAGTTTGAAATGTCCGATATCAGAATGTCCAGCACTTGTCCGGGGCACAAAGGACTCTTTTTCGCGCCTTGATGGTTAAACTATTTACGTGATTGACGGCCATCGGCCTGTAAAAAAACATTTACCATAATCCGTCAGAATACAACAGGCACGAAAGGGGCGGATACTTTTTCCAATGGGACATTTTCTACTTCATCTATTCATTTTCATATCACGCATGAATTCGCATCAGTTCTTGTCAAAATAGATAGACAATGCATTTAAATGTAAGTACCTTATATGATCCAATTTTTGAAACTTTCATATTTTTGATGAACTCAACGTCTCCCTCCAAACGAACTCCTTTCTTTGTGATTCGTAACTTCCCCATGCCGTCCTGAAAATAGAGATGTGAATGGGTGTAATTCGTGATGAAAAATACTTGATAATCTGGTTCAGTACTTTGAGCGTCAAATACCTCTCTCTCTAGGCTGTTCATCCTGTTTTCAGTAATCAATTACTCCAGGCTGACCGAGGAGAAAGAGTTGCGCCTGTTCATGCGGCAACTATATTTTCTTACTGTGGGGTGACCGGGATATTTTTGGAAATGAAACATACAGTTTTCAGTTGACGTTCCGATTACACAAGGTTCTTAAAACGCTCTTAAAATAATGGTCTATGAATTTTTGAAAAACCTAGCCAACACAAATACATTGAGGTTTTTCAGGAAAATGACAATCCATTTGTGGTTTCTCAGAAGTTCAATCAAATTCAGGGTATTTCATTTCTCTGAACCTCTAAGGGTTTGGATATTTGGGTTGGCTTACATTTATAATTGACACCGATCTCGAGGTATTTGTGGCCTCACTGCACATCACGAGGATGGCGCTAACTAAACTGTAGACTAAAACCGACGGGTTTTTTAATGAAATGACAGGTCCATTCAAGCGCTAGGTTATGAATACCAACAATGAGTTATCACTTTCTATTCTAAAATTCCCCAGACTAGATATATTAATGGCGTTATCCACCGAGAATCGGCGCATACATTATGCACATTGTATCTCAACCCCAAGAGGTCATGGTTGCTTATCAAAACCTCTGTTGGTCAAAATGGGGGTTATAGAAATTGTATTTAAACCAAAAACATAAAATCCTTTCTGTGAAGAGTGTAGCTCCAGAAGTCATGGTGACGGCTTTTCACATGTGTCTGAAGCAGTCTGTGAATAAATTGACCTTCTGATTGAGAATTTAAATCAATAGCCTCGTGATTTCATGATAAGAAACGGCACTGCCGGGATCACGTGCCGATAGCCGCCTCTTTGATTGTACATGGCGGGAGTTATGATTAAACATCCGTCACTGACAGAGACACAAGAAAAATGCTACACAGAAATCGATTCGAACTTCGATTTTTCAGATTGCTCGTTATATTTTTGATTTGATGCATAATGCGACTCAACGTGAATTGTCGTCAAAGTGGTCGATTCCAATCCCGCTTAAGCGTGTTGAGAAACTAAAGCTATACATGTACATGTGTTATAGCATATTTTCTTGATATTGATAAACAAGTAGAAAAAGGGTGTTTTCAAATCGTTGTACGTATCATGAGTCACGAAACAAAGAATCGACCATCAACATCAAAACCACGTAGCTGATTCGATCTGGAAGATATTTTGAAAATACTTTTCGCTTACGACAAATAGGTACTGTACTATGTCTCTACCAATGATATGAACTGCAATTGCAGCACTTGAAGGTCACGTAGAAATAGGGAGTGGACATTGAGGGTCTATATCATTGAATAATTAGGGGGGGAATCGTAGTTTCTGGGATTTTTTTATTTGGTGACCTGTTGTTTTTTTCTCATTAAAGGACACTGAATTAGGATGTACATGTACATGAAACTTTAAGTGCCAACATACAAATTATAAATCTAAGGCATTCGGACTTGTATTTTCGTTTGGAGAAAACGGCTGGTTATGCTGACTCAAAGTTAGCTGCTCCACAATACAATACTTTGAGGCACCACCCGGTACGCAGAAATTTGAACACAATTTTCAGGTTTTTCTTCCGGTTAAGCATGCGCACTGATAAGTAACCAAGCCGTTACCAAGGAATACGTATTCATTATGTTCTTTCGTAAGCGTAACCGGATCCAAAATATGGAAAAATTGTTCGATCTTCTGCCGTCCGCGGTGCTGATTCAAACTTCTGTAAGAGGTCTAAAAAGGTCTTTCGCTACAGAGACCAACACATTACCGGTAAAGCACGGTTATAGTAAAGCGTATTTTTCATGGAAAGGAAACTTTCTGAAGGGTGTGAATGAATCTGATGTGATCGACTTACTATTGAGAAGTCCATGACTCTGAGTATCCATACGGTTAGGGCGAAGTTGATGATCATGGCGGAGAGGAGGAATACAATGGAACAATACAGGCACCGTTTCCGCCACCCATATATCCCAGAGGCGTAATGGTCGTTGCACACCATCGTCCGTGGTGCCAGAGAGCTACTCCCGTCGGACAGGGCTAGGGCGTCTTTGGAATCACTTTTTACACGCTGCAAAGAGAAAGGTTTAAAGGACATAAGCTCAAGGGGGATTGCAGGCAGGGTTTAGATGGTCTAACTACTGGTGTCTTGACTGAAATGCACATGCGGTAAACTGACTCTGTTTTGACTCGTGAATGAAGGGGATTCCTCGTACAAGTGTAAATAGTGCCAATGTCATGAAGGATAGTTGCTGCAAATGGTTTGCCCTTTACAGCTCATGCAATTATTCCGCATCCGTGTGCAAGAGCATAGGGAAGAATACAATATAGAGCAAAGAAACAAACATCACATTTATATTTGTCCTTGCCGGTTTTGGTATATCGACGCCCATGATAGCTGTTTCGTGGAAATGACGTTTTCAAGATTTACCCTGATTACCCTTTAATAAGACACTGCTGGAACAATGGCAATTCAGGTATGAGCGGGGTTTGTTTAAAGATAATAGACCTGGATTCTTACAACTACGAGGCAATAGGTAAAGTGACCCAACGAATCTCAAAAGATTATGCACTTCTTTTATAACAGTGATCTGTATCAGCCAGCAGAGAGGCGAATCTGTCATCTTTGTAATTTCCCTCGTATCATCCCAATCACGTGATGAACAGCGGGATTTCTCTTTCCATTTATCCATGATTATAGTTGCTTTTTCCTGATTGCGTCCGATGTATCTTTACCCTGGTCATAAATACACTATCTCAATCACAGTTTAGTTTTTTTTCCTGATCAACGCTTTTTTATGATGTTACCTATTGAGACACTACGCGTTGGGTGGTTTCTGTAGTCTTAAGTGCGCAGTTTTTTCTCTCTTGTTTACGTGCTATCAAGCGGGTAACCAGTTCCATGGCCAGGTGGTGCAGTACAAGCGATCAGGCAGACGTAACATTAGATTCATCAGTATCGCTTCATTCGACTTCTGATTCTCGATTACCCCCGGCAATTTTTCTGAGCATCAGTCTTTACATAGCAAGGGGCCGCTACTCACGAGTGTCAGGATTTTGTATACAAACAATCGAAACACATAACTTTTTCTGTTGACTTGGCTTGTATTTATTTAGTCAAAACCGAGGAGCCCAGCCCAATGACACATTCTTATCATTTGGACGGTGTTATATAAAAAATAAACTCTCTATAAAATATAAGGTGCAAATATATACATGTAATCATCTCATGTTCTTCACAGGAAGTCCAACAGGAAATACCTCCCAGCGCCACAAACCCCAAGTATACAAATTAAACACACACCAACCAACACTTCACTTCCATCTATTACAATCACACCAAACTATGTACTCATGCAAAACAATGTCACTTTGTGACTCTTAATTTCAGCTCTTGAAATACGAATGCTCAAAAACATATTCGAAAAGCTTAATAGCCAATACCAGACTACCTATTCCCCCCCCCCCCCCCGCCCGGGGTCGCTCCTTTACCGGTTTCCTATCTATAATCATGGACCGCTGCACCCCCACCCGGTTTTCTCATTGCTTCAATAATTCATCTGTGAATTTAATCTTAAATTCGAACAATGAGATTGCATTAACCTGTTCACACTCTGACGATGTTCTCATAAATAATTGACAATTTATAATTTTAGAGATTTAATACGATAAGTGCTAACCAAGATCGTTGCATCTAGTCTTTCGCGAAGAACTCCCTTAACCTGTGGTAACGCAGTCTCAAAGCTAATGACCATCCTCGATCAGCTAACTGAACTTCCAGCGCTATTGCCTCCGTAGGCGCGTTGTCTGGAAGCTGAGCAATGCCGATACATCGATATCTACAGAAGTATGTGTCTGATCTGAACCTACAGAAGTATGTGTCTGATCTGAAATTGAAAATTGGCGATACTGAAATTGAGCTGAGTGATACCATCAAGATTCTTGGTGTAACATTTGACAGAGAAATGTCCATGAAAACGCATGTTAACAATGTATGCCGTGCGGCAAATTTCCATCTCTATCGTATAAGCAAGATAAGATCTTTGCTCAGTAAATCAGCAGCAACAAGTGCAGTGCGGACTTTAGTTGTCTCGCGGTTGGACTACGCAAATAGTCTGCTATATAACATCTCTGAGGCCAATGTGCGTAAGCTTCAACTGGTTCAAAACTCGGCAGCTCGTCTCGTCACTAGGGTGTCCAGAGGGGATCATATCACTCCGGTTCTGTGCGCACTCCACTGGCTTCCTTTGAAAGCAAGGCTCGAGTACAAGGTTAATCTAATGGTCTACAAATGTCTACATGATTACGCACCAAAATATCTCGCAGACTGCTTGGAAGTTTACAAACCCTCACGCTCCCTGCGGTCAAGTACAATGGGTCTGTGTAAGGAAATCCGCACAAACCGGGTGATAGGCTCCTCTGCATTCGCAGTGGCGGGACCAAAGCTATGGAATGAGCTTCCAAATAGTGTTCGTGGCCAGAGTACCCTGGGTCGTTTTAAAACTGCACTAAAAACTCATATTTTTAAGAAATTCTTTTGAATCCTTTGCACGTTTTCTTTAGCAATGACTTTTATTCTATCATGTATTAATGTTATGTTTTATTATAAATTGTAAAGCGCTTAGAAGTTTTAACAACGTTAAGCGCTATAAAAATGTTTTTAATAATAATTAATAAAATCTAATCAACGTTGCAATTGCGGATGTGTGACCAGCTGGTTTGACCTGTGACCGTTTGTGAAGATGAAGATCTTCGCATGATCTCTCAATTTCAATATATTGAAGGTCAAGATGCTCCTATAGTGTTGTCTGCACGGTACCTCAGAAATCAAAAATCTGATAACTATATACAATAACTTTTAGGACAGATACAATGTATATCCTCTTATCATTTCGCCAATAACTGAACCACAAGTGATCATATGCAATGCACTTAAGCGTCTTAAGAGGCTGCACCGATGAACCATGCCAGACACCCCCCAAAAAATTTTATCAGCGGAGCGGATAGTAATCAATTTTCAGCAGGAGGATCAAATTTAGATTCAGCTCAACAACATAATGTCGCGCATCAGGGAACGAAGTGTATGTACAATCAGTCACACCAGTATACATGAACAATACATAGTACATACAGTGATCATAATATTAGGTGTGTATAAGCATATACAAGGCCTTGATCCTTCATAATGTGAGAGAGTCTTTCAATATTAACTGTACACCTAGTTACGAATATATTCACTGTACACCAGGTTTCGAAGACAGTAGGGAGGTTGAGAACTAGTCTTTAAAATATATTCATTGTACACCTAGTTACGAATATATTCACTGTACACCTAGTAACGAAGACAGTAGAGAGGTTGAGAACTAGTCTTTCAAATATATTCATAAGAAAGACTCTGGTCATGCTGATTAAAAGTCTCCAGTCGTTGGCGTTGGCGTTACACTGCTGGCCACCACGCAATAGGGCCCGGGTTCGATCCCGGGAAGAACCCATGATCGTATGTCTGGATGAACCGGCGTGGCTTTCAAGGAACTAAAATTCCTGGCTCTTCACAGTCCTTCGAATGAGACTCAAAACCGAGGTTCCTTGTACCTGGTGTCTATGCCAGGGCAAGCTAAGACCCCACCAAGTGAGAAACATGAGTAGCTTGCGTGGACTCTATCTCTCTCGCCAAAGTCGGACCACTAGGCCAATAAACCCAATTGGCGCCTAACCGTAGTGGCACGCAGGATACGCTCATCCCGCCTTGGAGGAGGATTACTCCTAGGAGAATGACCCCTCCAAGTGCAGAGCGAACGCTGAAGAAGAAGAAGAAGAAGAAGTTGGCGTACAAAACAATCAAATCCTCCCGTACATCAATAATATCAAGTATGGATCAAAGAAGAATGTTTAATTAGCTATTGGCTAGATATAAACTGGCACTTCGTTTTATTTCTGAATATAGGGGTGTTTTGTAATTCAATAATATTAGTCCTAACCGTTGAACTTTTACCCGAGTGCTTCTGCATGGATTGTTTTATTACCTCCCCACCCCGCAAACAAAATCTGCTAATCATGCTAAAACATATTTATTTTGAGAGTGCATATCTACATGTACGTGACCAATTAAGAAAATAGAGAATGTATATACAGTATTTGCATAGTCTTTCTCTTTTACACAAATCGAAGTAGCTTAATTTGTCATATCAGGTATGAAGATGAGCGAGGTATATCATTTTTGTACTGGTCTTTGCCTCAATAGCAACCCTTGCAAACGGCTAAGGGATCAATAGCAACAGGGTACCATGTAATTTACAAAATACATGTACGTTTTTATGGGACTATTTCGAGTTGTTCATTCTTAGTCTCTAATCTATAAACTTGATAAATGAAAGACAGCGGCGCAGCCATCCTGACTGATGCGCTACCGTCACCCCTCTTGAGCTCCGAAGAAGAAGACCAACAGGCCTAGCCTCATGGACCATACCAGGCGAAAAGAAACGATATTGACCAGCCAAGTAAAATCCCTGAAGGATATTGCCTATTATGAGCAAATGAGAAAGAAGGACAGAAGATCAAAGGACTAATATGATGAAAAAAGACAATTACCGGTAGGAACTGGATGGTCAATACATTAATATACCAAGCTATTACATCTACCCTTCGACCTTTGACTGGTTAGCAAGGGATAATGCTATGACATCAAACAATACTGATGCTACAATTGAAGAAACCATGGCATTGCAATCGGGAGGTTTATCCCCTCAGCATGCACGTCGGGCTGTTTCTGAGCAGCATATGGAAACTACCATTGAAAAAAGTCATACCCACATGCACAACTTCAATATTAGTAGACCTACCTATGGTAGTTTTTCAAACCATAACATTAATGATGATTTCAGGCTTGGGTGGTCTGAAGTTTTGGGGGTCACTATTTTCGACCATTTCTGTCCAGCGAATCGACTTTTCGGCCGCGACGGGTTAATTGTACCACAATGTTTAGACTACTGAACTGAAAAGTCATCATTATTTACCTTTTATATAGAAGGCATTCATAATTCATAAAAAAATGTATTCATAATGGAAAACACATCCATACTGGTGACTGAGACCTTGTAATTTAAATTTTCTATACAACCTAGTCTCGCGGACCGAGATAGAAAGAAACGTTAATAAGACATGAACTGAGAAATTACCGGGCGGGAAAAGAATCAATATATTGAAGCAATTACGTGAAGTGACCTTTGGTAATGATTTTAGAGAGTTACACGAGACACAGAGAGGGAGGAGGATGGAGGATATCAAAGGATCGGATATTGTTGGGAGAGAGGTGATTACTAGATTGACAAAGGTGATAGGGAGGAACATTTACCGTTAGGCTGTGGTAGATACACGATACATGTGGATTTCCAGCCATATCAATTTCTTTCACAAAAGATTCGGTACTGCAAAATGTTTCTACAATTCTTTTGGCAATCCCTAGCTCATCGGCCGCGTGGGATAAAGTTTGGATGAGAGGCATACCGGTAAATAAGATTACGAAAGGGCAAACTTAGGCATATGACATATTGGTTTTTCGTGCAAAACCGGCATCTAGCACAGGACTGCAACTTCTCCAAATTAGCTCATTGCAAAATAATGTTAAAACTGCCAATAACAATACACTAGAAGGTGATGCAGCATCAGGCCTGCCTGAAATTCGCAAACCTTGTCCTAAACTGCCTTGCAACACTGGCAAAATTCATTAACAGAGATGAGCATTAGTGTCATGCTACATGTGGCGGCTCAGAAAACAATGTATCATTCCCTCGATAGAAACATCTGCGAATTGTTAGTATTGTGGGCTGTTAAGTCAAGTAAATACTATTATTCAGTGAGGTGTGCCTGGAACAAATTACAACAGAAAGCGTCTTTGCTTGAAAGTTATTGTGTGGACTCTTCTAAACAATATTATCCGAGATTAGCAAAAATCAGAACAGTAGCTAATTATGTAGCATAATCCAATATATCCTTGATATCTTTGAAACCGTTGATTTTATACACCATACTGATGTTTTACAAGTGGATAGGAATATGGTATGAAATAATCATAACTGCCTATTAAGAAATAATATGACGTACAATTGACGTCGTGACGTACATGCTACGTCATGATATCTAATAATCTAATGATTATATCTATAGCTAATGTGTTAAAATTATAATGGTTTCAAAATTACCTTTTCCCCCAGCAGTGGTGAATTGAGGCGGTAGATAACTCGCTGTGGACCTAGAGGGCAAAAAACTAACACTTTTAAATAAGAGAGGGGTGTAATAATAATACAGGAACTGAACAAATACCGGCAAAGAACAATAAGCTGAAATAATTACATGCCAGACTTCGATAATGGTGCAAGGAAGCCACATGAGATACCGACAAATAAGAAGATATCAAAGGCTCGAGTATTGCTTAAGGGGGGGGGGGGATTACCCGTTGGACTATGTTGGTAACAGCTTGGCGGGTAAGACAAAATGACAAATGAAAGGATCGGGTTATAAGACAATATAAAGCTATTCCTGATAGTCCATTTCCCCGTCAGAAACGTTTCAATAAATTAAATCAGGGCTAGCAGGGGGAACCATCTTTTTGATAAACGTTCCTCCGTTGAGTGGTGGTTCTGCGTTACAAATATAATGGGCTTGTTGCAGAACGATATCAAAAAGCTAATGAGACAAGAACTGTGAAGAAGAATCAATTTACTGATTCAATTACATGAAGTGACCTTTAATAAAGGCGCGCGGTTAAACCACAGACAACGAGGTGAATATCAAAGGCTCGGATATTGTTAGGAGATAGGTGGACAAGGTGGACTCTTCCTTAAACTTAATATTTCTTTCCTGCCCAGATATGCTTGATAAATGTTGAAGTACATTTGAAAAAAAAAATCTTATAGTTTAACTTCCCCCTCCATTCCCTCGAGTGCTGTTATTTGTTAATTATGGACCTATAAGAGATATTAAAAACAGAATCAAAAGGCTTACACATGAACTGCCGGAGATGGAAGAACAATACACTGGATCCATTACATCAAGTAACTTTGTTAATGGTGCTACACGTATAAAGCAGCTTGTCGTAAGGACGTATAGTACAGGCTATCAAAAGCTCGGATATTGCCCAGAGAGACATGGTGACAAAAGGAAGGCAAGTAAACATACAGTGAGAAAATATATCCTACTATCTCTTTTCCTCAACGTGAAAGTATGGGAGAAGACTTGATACATTTACACTCAGTATCATTTTGATAATGGTGCTAGGGAGCTGCACATTCGAATCGGATATTGCGAGAGAGTGTGGACACTGTCCCGGTGAAAGGTCCGGTTTGATAAATGGTGAGGATGGGGTTTGCTGGATGAGGAATATGATTCCATATTATGGTAAATTGGGGTCTCTTTGTCCAAAAAGATCCCAGAAGACCATCCGCTTAATATTCGATATCGCGGCGACTTAATCGAGGTGGCTATAAATAAATGACCTCTCCTAACTCATCTAGGCTATATTGCCAGGTTATTATCATCGAATTATTATGAACATTCAAATATTACTCAGTATTGAAATCAAGAACGGAATAATCTCCAAACTTCAAGCTTTTTCTGCCAACGAACCTCATCAGCCTCCCGTAGTCACTTTAACCATGCCAGGTCAGTTAAGCGCCAGGCATACGTGGGGGTATTGTCGCTGCGACTTGTAATATCATGATTGCATTCGACAAAAATCTCTTGTTTGCGACGGTCAACTCAGGTGACCTGCGATAAATATCAAACCCAGCGACCACCAGTTCACTCGCAGATGGTCGATAGTTTTATCGCTCGTCACAGCGATAACTCTTGCTGGTCGCAGCACCAAAACTCGCGGGATTGCAATACGTCCTATATGAAGAAAGGAAGGAGCATGATCTGTGCTGATAACCAGCTGCCAGACGTCTCTTCAACCATGAAACTGTCAATTACTGGTCCTCGCGATCGGTTATTAGCAGTATTTCGTATCATAGGTCATGATGTTTTCTCGTTAAGAGGATATTGGACAATGGCGCTAAAAGGTTGGGACAGAAGCAAGGAGGATGTATAACCGAGATGTCTCATTGCTTTATTGTAAGATGAGGCTAAATCTCTGGTTAGGGGAGATCCAAGTCAATTTGTAAAATAATGAGTCCGCAGCTCATAGAAGTGGCAATTATTGTCAGAGATAATCTCGCTGAGAAATCAGCAACAACCTCTCCGATCCGAGGGTTGCCCACCTCTCCGAGTCAACGCTATAACAATCTCCGAGTGAACCCAGCATCCGATTGAAATCTACCTCAGCTATACTTTGCCCAACTTACAACTTCCTTATTGTGGTACGATCTTGCATGTATGTCTTCGGTGCTTGAACAGGAAAAGTTCGGATGCGTCGTGTTCTTTTTTTCCCGTAGGCACACAGATTTTCATTCGAACACTAAGCCTGACAAATGCCTGAGATGCAACATCAATTAAAAGTTCTTGAGATAATCCTAAACTTCTACTTTTCCAATTGCCATACATCTGTGTTTTTCATGCATATTGTGAAGAAAAAACCCCAAAAACACCCAGTCTTGTAATCTGCAGACCCCAGCTGCTGGTTCGGCCGCCAAATCCAAATATCAGTTGTGAGATAGAGCCCAAATAAAAGCTATTGGTCTCACCTTTGGAGTCCGCCTCACAGAGTAACACGCCTGCGGTAGCCCTTAAGGGGCTACCTCTCATAAATAAACCCGTGGGTAGTGGTTACCATTAAATATTAGCCATTGGCTTACCAAGAAGTTATTTAATTTATTTTATTTAATATAAGTTTATTGAGCACCAATATACAAGAGTACAGAACATAAACAATAGAAATACAAACAAACGAAGGAACACAATGATGGCACTCAATAGGGACGCCCAGAGGGATCATAGACCCATAATAGGGGTCCCCTAAAAATTAATACATATAATGATAAAAATCAATCAATATTGGACTTTAAAAAAAAAACAGGCGCAGAGAGATTTAAAATCTACAGTTAGCACATCTGCAGCGCCCAACCCATGCATGCACGCATTGTCCGGGTCAGGTTATTGCAACGACCAGTAGTTTATTAGAGCAGTTTTTAGAGGTGGTATTAATAAGTCCAATATCTGAAGTCCGTCGATCACCCCGAACACCCGCTAGTACGTCACATTGTTTTCCAACGTTGCTTGATTATGTGAGCACTGCTTTCATGGTGCACTGAGATCAGATGAGTTGGGTTTATTGATAAAATGTATGATCCGGCAGCAGACAAAGTTACTCGAAGCAGATGTACAAATACAAAGACATGGACCCCACCTTGCACAAAGTAGATACCATTGCTGTTTGTCTTAAATTTAGTGACATGACACCACCAAGTTCTTTTTAGTTTTACTACGATGAATACTTCAAAATCGGAATCAAACTATAAATTTTCCTCAGACATTCGTTGTTCTTACAAGGAGATATCTGCAATATCATGATCTTGCGGCGTTTCCTTTCGTTGATCATATCAGGTCAATTAAGCATTTCCTTGCAAGAAAGCAACTTCTATCTATTATCGATCAACTCCAGCCAATGCTCTCCAGGTCCTTCAGCAATGTCCGAGTCAGCTGCTCTTCGACCGCCAGACATGCACCACGGGGATAGAGACGTTTCCTGTTCAATAATAGCTTCCTTTCAACCGCTTCTTTTGCCGTATTCCTCCGCGGTATTGCGGTGATGACTTGGTAATGATCCCGGCACACTTTGTTAACGTCGTAATAAGGGGCAGTTCAGATTTCCAATCCAATTTCGCCAATGTATTCAATACTAGATTACACCAGACAACGGTAGGCCTAAAATAGGTATACCGGCTAATCTCCGTTGGGAGGCTCGGGCCAAGTATCACCTTGCAATTAAAAGGGTGAAGCAGGAACGTGACTGCGCAGCTGCTGAAAAACTAGCTGATGCTCTTCATGGAAGAGATACTCGTGTTTTTTGGAAAGAGTGAAGAAAGTACGGGGGAAGTCATTACCCACAAAGATGGATGGGAAGGTTGGAATGGCCGAGATAGGTAATCTGTTTGTAGATAAGTTCAGAGCGCTCTATAACTCTGTCTAATATATCGTGATGATGATTTGAAATTGTTGCAGGGTAAAATAGAAAATGACAACATAATCAATTGTTGTGTCGGTAAATGCAAAACCTCCCACATGTCGAAGTAGGCAATGTAGCAGCCGCTATTAAACGCCTGAAGAAGGGTAAAAAGGACACGTATAAAATAACGCATCCTGTAATAATTTTATATAAAAAATGCACACCGGAAGCTGCATGTTTGTCTCACCTTTCTGTTAATCACAATGATATCTCATGGTTTCTGCCCTAGTGATTTCTCTACGTCTACTGTTGTCCCTATTCCTAATTAAGAATCGAGAAAATCATTGAATGTTTCTGAGAAGTCTGTGGTATTGCACTTAGTAGTATAATTGGTAAGGTTTTAGATTACTTCATTCTAGATGAATATGGTGAGTTTTTGTTAACAAAAGACAGCCAATTTGGTTTCAAAAATATGTTGTCAACTACAAGCTGCAGTTTTATGGTTGAAGAAGTTATTAGGTATTTCAATGACACCCCTTTGTGTTGAAATGAATAGACTTAGACTGGATATCGTTGCATTTGTTTACTTCTACCTCCGTCCCGACACTCTACCTACAAGAGCGCCGCTGCTGAAGTAAGGTACAATCTGTTTAGAAGTCATTGTATGTCATTGTATGGATGTGAAATGTGGGTTCTGTCCAAACCTCATAATTATTCAATCAGTGTATATAGCATGGAGAAAATGTGTCCAACGGGTAATGTGCATACCTCCACGGACTCATTGCAACTTGATTCCGATTGATTATAATTGATGATTGTGATATACAAATTACCCTTGAAAAGTGTGCTATGAACTTTTTCAACTCTCAAGCAGCATCGTCTAATCAGTACTTAAAATTTGGTTGGCGGCTAGCCCTTGCTTGGAGCAGATCGCCATTAAGCAATAGCGTCAATCACTTGTGTAATAAGTACAACATCAACAAACATGTTCTTACTGCAGATTAAATACCTCACTGTGGTACCCAAATCGAGGAATGAGTGAAACATGTTGGAACACAGATTAAGGAACTTTTGAATCGGAGAGACTATGGACCCGACCTCCTAACCCGCGAAGAAACCAGTGAGATCATTGAGCTCCTGTACGTGCATGCATTGAAAACCCCCAATATCTGAATGTTATTATTGGCGCTCTCAGTGTATTAGTATTGGTGTACCAAATCACTATGTTGTATTTATATGTTTTACCTCAGTATCACATGTTAAGCACACTGCACGCTAGTACTTTCACACATACACTAGTGTAAATGTACTTCTATTCATTACGAAATAAACATATATAATGTCCCATTCTCACTGATGACACGAATTTTAACTCAAATAATGAATCAAAATTGCTCTGCTCCTTGCCCAGTTTCAGCATCATTCCACTTGTTTTTGAGAGGATATTCTTCTTTCGAATCTCTGTTGACAATCTCGCATTACTGATCTACTTGATCAGTTTTTTATCGGCAATACTTTTCTTTTTTTCTGTTGACAATTCTAACATTACTCTGTTGACAATTTTAAAATAACGCTTCTAAGCTGCGAACAATTCCAACATTACCTTCTTTCTCAATTGACTACAAAATTGTTTTACTTTCCCTTTGGGTAATTCCAATATGTTTGTCACTCTTCCGTGGAAAATTCCAACAATGGACTCGAGGTATGCTCTGCAGTTACTGACAATTCCGTAAGAAGATGTTAAGATATTGTTTGACCTTTTGAAATGAAGATTTCTAGATCTGTTCTTAGACCGATAAGTCATATTATAATAACAAGTTGGACAATGAATTCCCTACGCTCAGACAATGTCGCAATGGATTACAATTTGCTCTGCCGGCAATGCTATATTTTATGGACACAGTGATGTCGATACTAATGGCTTGTCTGTCCGCGTCCAGACTTGACGAAGATAAAAAGGGAAAGATGAAAAAATCGCTGGTGGATGATCAGTATAAAGATATCCGTGGCGAAGAATCTGCGGAAATAGCCTATTGGCCTTTTTTGTACTGGTCTTTTGAAATGCCAGATGTTGTCCATTGTAGCCAACATCGCTGCGCTCGGTCGCCAGAACTCCTGGATTTTTTTTAAAATCATATATTTTTGCTTTGATCCTTCCGAAGATATCTCCATCGTTATTCTTCAATGTGGAAGTCATCCTCTTTGCGCGCAGGACTGGAAATCTATCTTTCTGATATGTTGATCCTTGCTTGAATTCATTATTATATACACGTATAATTCTGTGACATGGTTAAAATGACACATTAAAACATTTTGGTCAAATTTTCCTCTGCGACACGATTTTGAAAATTTATACACCCCAACTGTTGTACGAATCTGTGGCCGCGAGGCATTTTCCGTCCGATTATACACTGCGCGATCGCAATGTACATGTGTCATGTACAGTGACTATGATAGTACAACATGGCAGCTAATACGCATGCTTGAATAATGTGTCTGCTTTGGGTAATGTCTGTAAGTCTGCCTTGCCACTGCGGGAAAGTCACATGTGTATGATAGGAGCCAAAGTATTTATCTTGATTATAATCTTATGCCTTATCTTAAACGACTCGAGTCAGCCCGTGACCAGACCTTCTTCTTCCTGCAACTCTGTGACAAATATACTGTAACTAAATGTTCTTACTTGACATCGTTACCAGGGGTGACAGATGGAATAAATGTTAAGCGACATTGCTTCATTCTTATTAATTTGTGTGATAAATCACATGCTCGTGTGTGCAAGCTGCATGCCAGTGGCTTCTGATAACTGGTTAAGTTTTTTTGCACGAGTCTTGTGCATTCGGCAACCTTTGCTTGTCCTACTTAATGCCAGGAAATTGTCGGGACAACTGGCGTGCTTGGATGTACGAAGGTAGCGGATCGGTATTTGCAGGAAATGTCGATTGGCGGAAGACACCCATTTGGTTTACCGTCGTTTACCGCAATCGGTTTAATGTTTCACTTAATAACCAATATTAACGAAACATAAAGTATCCAAAATGTTCCCACGGTGTGTGTAATGTAATATGTCAAATACATAACACTAGCATTAATGCTTCTGATAAGAGGACTTGATTTGTATAATATCAGCACTATCTGGCTGACAGAAATAGTTCTGATGTCCTGACATGTTGAAATGCTGACGTCTGATATAAAGAGCCAATGAGATTGTTCAGATTAAAAAGGGTCATGAGGTTGGATGAATTAAAGCAGATTTGATTTTCTTCATACAACAGGTTTGATATTAGGATCATGCGTCGTGGGGGCAAATCAGAGTCTTGTTCCGACCGAGGCCATAGGCGGTGACAGGTCGCGTACGCTACTTAATTAGAATGAATGAATCGGCTCATCTTCAATTTTTAGTGATTTCGAGGGCAATGCCCGTCACTACAGTAGATGGATGGGCTTCGTCAATCTGGGGATATCCCTCCATCTTGGAAGTAGAAGCGACCTAGCTGACGCTTCCTCTCTCAATATACATCATTGGTTTTGGTTTCATTACTGTCTTCAGCAATGTCAGCTGGTATTAGCGTTTTATCTGCGGGAGAATGGCCAGCGTATACATAATGGATTTCGATTAGTAAAAGTAGTGACATGTTGATATTGCAATGATTGGTTGTCTCGGCGGATAAATGGCTGATTATCACCGATATCCGCTCCCCAGATGCCACCGGAATGCCATCCTTTCTCATTGTTATGGATTGATTTAAATACCATGGTGATGGTCGGCGGGATTATATAACTGTATAGGTTAGTATAAATTCGTAGTTTGTTATCGAAGTCAACCTTTCTAAAAAATACATATTCAAAATGATAAAAAGATATTTTATGCGACGAATTTTTATTTCTAACAGAACCTGGGGCATACAATGTAAGTACTTGTAATTTCGCCTAAAATGAACACAGACCACTAGAAATTGAGCTATCACAAACTATTGTGTAGAAGCTTTGGTAGTTACTTTGTTTGGAAAAAAGTTGCATGACAAAACAGTAATGCGTGGTAAAGAAATTTGATCAATAGAGCCTGGTTTGAGAAGTAAATACCAAACTTAAACTGTTCAAAAGTAAGTTTCCCGGGAGAAACCTTCGAAAAGCTTTATGTTCTAACAGGAAGCTTCCTCAATGACCTTGACCACGGATGACGTCACGCGTTGGAGGCACCCGCGACTCAAAGATCCAAAATTCTGGGGAGGTTGTGTGGCAGCAACCTTGTTTAAAGGTATCAGCTTTCACTCAAATGTCGCTTGACTAGGCTTCCCAGCCAACAAGCTGGGAAGACAATTGATTTACTCATCGACAATTAAAAAATATTCCTTCTTGTTCTTGTTCTTGTTCTTCTCACCTCTGGAGCCCAAAAAATTAGGAGTTTTTCAATGAAATTTGACACACATATCAGTTTGGGGATATAAGCGGCACTGTCGTGGGGATATGATATGGCACTGTCCTTTTTATTATTGATTGCGTAATTTGCATCTATTGATTTATGGCTAATGTTGGCCAAATTTTAACAAAAAATTAATTCCGGACAACTCCTACGTAACCGCGCTTGGCGCAAAGCGCTCAAACCTTCAGGGATGATAAGCAATACGTTGAAGATGTGCTTGTGGGTTTTATTTTTTTCCAGTTATGAAACTAATTTGCATTATAATGAGCTCCCTTGTTGTTTACCTCGTAATCTCGCAACTCACTTATCATTATAGCTAATGTCATGGATCAGGTGGTTTGCAACAACTTTAAGTCCTTGCAAAAGTGTGATATTTTGCTTCGTTCATGAGATAACCATCTTGACCCTCAATGTATTGACATTGCTCAGCTTTCAGACAACGCGCGTCAAAATGGGCGGGGCTACGGAGGCAATACCACTGGAAATTCAGTATGGAGATAACGAGCCCTCTTGTTTTAGGTAATTATCAAATGACAATAACTCGTTTCTGGACAACTATTCCTTAGTCGCTAGGCAGAGAACACTGCACTTTGCCGGGATGATACGTGATAAGTTGGAGCAATGCATGTGGGGTGGGAATTTTTTCAGTTAATTCACCAAGTTGCATGAGAAAACCACTGCTGGAAAGCCTCCGAGTTTGCCCCGCAAACTCCGGACACCTCTAGTAAAATTGCAGTTTTGCACTCGCTGCTGTGGTACGATTGTCGTCTTGGAAGGCCATTGTAGTCTAATCGCGAAGGTACGAATGCATGCAACAGACGGTCTCTACTTGCCATAAGAACCACTCGCGGTCAGGTTACATCAGTGACATCACCAAATTACAACTTCATGACAACATATTAGTCGAGATAACAGCTACCAAAACATAAGCCAAACCAAGGTGACAAATCCAGACAAAGATTGGTACATTAGTACAAGCCTTCTAGTCGGCCCAGGTACATTATTCTTTGTTTTCATTCCTCGTGACAATATACAGCAAAATAGTTACAACCCCATAATCGCGCTATAAGTCCATAATGAGATCACAGTGACCAGTTATAAATGTTTCGCCAGCTTTGCTACCTTGCCACTACGCGGCGCGTTGGGTCCTTGCATCAAGTCTTCATTATGATAAAGCCCCCGGAAATAATGTTTTTACCCGACATATAATTTCCAATAGTTTACGCCTGGACATAAAATATTCACTTAATGTCTTTCGGTGGCCATTTTCGTTGTCCAAGATAACCTTGGTCCTGGAGCACCTTATATTTTTACAGCTAGGGTCGCAGGTAGATATGAAGAGAGCACCATTGTGGAGGCGATCGATCTCGTAGTCAAAGACGTAACAACTCATAAACTGCCAAAATCCCAAAACGCGCAATCCTTTATTCAAATTCTACATTCGTTGGCAACATCACATACAGGCATCTGTCAAATGCTTAAACACGTTCGTGGTCAGCGATTTGCACCTTGCGGCTTGCAGTTTACTAAAAAGTACTACGCAAAACTTCCATAAGAAACAGGCAAATATCCATTCTCGGCCACAATAGTACCACGTTAGATTGTCGGACGAATTTGTCCACGACTCCCAAACTTATACCAAAGTCACCGGTGTACAATCTTCTCTCAACTGCTACTCAGAAGAAAGACTAAAAATATGATAATAACAAATACTCACAGGACGTTGGTGTTCCATTCTGATCCACGTCCATAGTTTTAGCTAACAACGGAGTTCACAATCACGGGAAGTAAAAGAAGCGAAAGTCTCTATCTACAACAAAACGCAAAGTGCCGGAGGTAAAAGTTTCATGCCGCGAGATTCAAAAACGGCGGTAACAACCATGAACTCGACTACTGCATTGAAGTAATTCGACGATACTTCATGATTATAATTTTCTTATTGTATCTTATCGGCACAACTAGTTAATGGCCATTCTGATCTGTAAAGTTTATTTCCTGCCATATCTGGCAAACTGTTTCCGTTAACAACAGACTTATTCATTCTACGGTTGTTGTCAATTGATATTCTTACCAAAAAATTTGCCTTGTGGTACCTGTATTCTCGAACTATCACTGGAATCAGTAGCGCTGAAGTTCTCTCCACGGACCCATGATGGAGAATCCCAATCATGGATCCATGCATGACTTAACCCCATGGTCGTATTTACCATGGGCCCATCATTGATCCATGGATGGAATCAGTTTAAATATTTTGACTGGTCATCAAAGAATTATTGGTGAACAATTCTTATTTTTCGGAATTCTGAAGACTGTTTCTCAAATTGGTTAGTATTCTGCTACATACATATACGTACGCTAATTTTTATGGGACCCACCGTCGTTGAGCCTATGATGGAACACCCATCAACAGATCGTCCATGGGCCATCAGTGGATCTACCATGGGGGGGGGGGGGGGTCTGTATCAAACATAGTTTGTGATAATCATCATAGATCCAACCATGGGGCCATCAATGATCCGTGCATAGACCGTTTTGCCTATGTATAACAACTATATCATTCGGTGGCCAATTTCGTTGTCCAAGATAGCTTTCGTCCTTGAGCACCTATATTTTTACAGCCAGGGTCGCAGGGAGATATGAAGAGAGTAAATGATCTCTACCGCATTGAAGAAATTAGCCGATAATTCATGATTATAATTTTCTTATTATTATTTTCTATCGGCACTATTAGTAAATGGCCATTCTGATCTGTACGAAGAGAAAGTGCTTTTCGTTCCATTTTATGCAAACTGATTCCGTCAACGACAGACGTATTCATTCTACAGACAGTGTCAATTGTTATTCTTACGAACATTTTTTCCTCGGGATGGCTGTTGTTTTTAACTTTTACTGGAATCAGTAGCGTTGTGTTGGCATGTTCCCAACATGCATAGAACGAAAACGCTACGTAATGCCTTTTGAGAGCAAGTCTATAAACATGACAAAAAGACCAATGCATTCCTAGTCGGGATTCATCGGTATAACAGAACACTTCAATTGAGGCTGGACATTGCTGGTACACGTATATATCTTGCTTGTACCATGAAACAAAATGATGAACGGCTCGATAAACTGTTTTGTACGATGCGACCAGCATGACTTTTTTGAACCACAACTTCTGTGTCGTTCTCTGCTTCACGATGTCAAATAATAACAACTCTAGAGCATATGACTTTAGTCCGCTTCGCCAGCATTTCGGCTTTTTTCGTGTCGAGACGGATGACCAGAGAAGAATCTTCTTTTCATCTGGACATAGAGCTGATCTACCTAGCTGATCATCTTCACTGGTAATCTGATAATCAACTGTGATGTCTGATACCTTATTGCCTTTTATAGTGTAAAATGCAATTTTCACTTCAAAAGCTCTCCTGACTCTATTTCTGAACATTATAATGAGTCTATCCTGGTAACACAGGATTAGACCCACCCGCACGTGAAGGCGAAATGATATCTTCTGATATGAACTTCTGTAGGTGCTTCTAGGATAGTAGGATTTTACAAATGTTGGCATGTTTCCTCTAAATTCTACACTGACAAACAAAAACACTTCATGGTTTGAGCAGTATTCGATATGAAAATATCCCTTTGTGCGTTTTAAACTAATCGATGTTTCGTATATGTATTCTTCGTGCCTTGTGTATAACTTTTTAAAAAAATTTAAGACAGAAAATGGAGTCGAGTGATTATAAGAATTCAGCAGCTCTGATATGTTTGAACATGTTGAAGGAAAGATTTGACTTCCAAATTACGAATTTTTTGGACTCGAAAATTCGCAAACAGCCGACACGGCACTACAATGGGTGAGTTCACATTGCTGATTAAACCTGGTGTTAGGTGCTAGTGTAACAGATTTGTAGCAGATATGTTACGCTAATCATAAATATGAACTGACTTGTGTTACGTGTGTTTGTCTTGGTGTTCGTGTAATTTATACATCAAGGAAATCTCAACATATCTTTAGGCCTCACATCATAGTGTTATATAATGTACACCATTTCCAAAGTAAAATATATGGAGAACATTCAAAGACCGCCTACGAAAAGGAAACTATCAGTGTCAAGTTAGAGCGTTTACGCCGTTAGTCGTTGGATCAATAATTAACTACATGTACATGCATTGAACTTTGACCTGCGTTACCTTTGTGAAAATGAGGTCACACCACAAACTTGTGTGATATATGATGCATCCTCAGTGTATACACACTTGTGCCATACACATTTCAGTGAAACTCTGTTGAGTTGAGCGAATGTATTTCTTTTAATAGCAAACACCTCCTGGTCTTGCTAGTGTTAAAACCGTGAATAGGATCAGGTCGATTTATATTTATCAATATATACTATACTTTACACCATCAGTATGTATTTCTAATTCAAAGCTACGACATACCTTCTAATAAGATAGGGTAATACCTTATAATGAGATAAGGTAATACAGACACTTTTTTAGTAAGAAATCCAACATCAGCCTGATCTATGTCATGAAACCCGCTGCCTGACTTCACTTAGAAACCAATGCTGTTAATTTGCTGTATCTCTGGACTGAATACTTCAATTTTGATCACACTTGAAGCTTTAAATCCAGTCTCTGAGATTTTGTACATGTCATGCAGTCAATAAAGCAAGAATATTTCGTTTTCAACAGATCTGTAACACTAATGCCAGTATTATATGTATGTAACACTAATGTTTGTGTCGAGTTCACATTCTTAGTTATTGTGACAGATATGTAAACAGATCTGTCAAACCCACAGTGGTCTGTCATTGAAAGAAGCAAGATGATGTCAACACCATGATAAACAGGATGTTAACCTGAACCACTAGTTTAGGGGTTCAGGTTAACATAATGTCAACATATCTGATACACTGACGCATAACACAGTGTGTAAGCTGAGTTGTAAACTCACCCATTGTATTACGGTAGGTGATAAAGCTTGGAACCAGTGAAACCTTGAAACCAGTGATAAACCTTGGAATCAGTCCTAAAAATGCATAAAAACATGAAATAATGCCATTTGAACCTAAGGTGGTTACGAATCAATATTTGGAGCTTATTTTTACATGATCAGATCGGAATTTGACGGTAGTTTAGAAATCAGGCGCATAGCCGATTCAATAATCTATATTTTAGAACAACCCAGTCATACCTCGCCTCCAGTGTATATTACTGATCTCCCAAATATACGCATGCACGTCACGACACGCCCACCACACACCCATAATATGGACCAATCAGCGCTCCGCTTACTACGCCACCACACGGGGCCTAATTGAACTACGGAGCGGCGTGATCATACAGGGTGATACAGAGAAGATTGACTACATCATGCAGTACCGGTTGGCACTTATCCGTAGAAACGTAGATGAAGGTTTATTACCGAAGGTTTTAGCCGGGTTTGGAGGTGAAAAATGTGAATAAATTCCTTCGCTGTGAGCGATTTCGTAAATATTCATGTACACATCGAGGGATGTAGAGATATTTTCGTGATGTAACCAGTTCTAAGCGGACACATTTTTCAGTGATTCCCGTGTGAATGTTTGTCATATCTACTGAGCTTTATCAGAGCATTATATATACAAAGGATTCTTCTAATAAACACGTTTTATTTTAGTTATGGAATAGAAAACAATCACAAAAGCTTACTTTTGCTTTCATCGAAGAGCAATAATTAGATATTTGCAAATGGCGGCCCGTCACGATATAAGTTTATTTTTTAACGACAACAACACATTTCCAATGCATTCAATGATGACGTCATCCTCCACAAAAAGGTTGATTCTGGAACTACTGGCAAATTGCTATCAATAAAGTCAGCTGGGACGAGATTGGCAGTTGGGAGGGTATAAATCGTGGAAGGAACACGCCCGATTACACGCGGTACATGCACAGTGATTCCATGGTTTACTACAATGTACTGACTATTCCAAGGTTTATCACTGGTTACATGGTTTCACCGATTCCAAGTTTTATCAACTACCATTGTATTACATAGCTTTGTGAAGATTCGAGACGATTTCGGGCATGTGCATTGGTTTATTCGTGGTTTGTCTTAGAATTGAAATGGGTCGCACGCTGGGTGATTGACGACAACAAGTTGTTGATAATGAATTACATTGACTTACCCAATAAACAGAATATGTGATGAGGTTTTCTTGCGATTAATTGCACCTTGCTACAATTAATTTCATCGCCTCGTCTTTAAATTAATCAGTGCCGGAGTATTAAACCTGATGTCTCCTAAATATGGCTTCTGAAAGGAGCCGGGGATTGGTGCAACAATGTTTATTTGCAGGATAGTCACTCGCTTGGTTGCGAGACTTCCTTTGGGTGCAACAGCAATGATTTACCAACACATACTTTCTTCATCCACATCCAGACGTAAATCTCCCCGGCTCTGAGTGAATACAGCTCACATGTTTCCCCAAGTGGTTGAAAGTTGAAGCTCGGTCATCGCTCCTCCAGCGATGCTCTAACTGAACATTGTAACAATGAGCGGGCGTATGACTTGTTGGAAGATGAATAGGCAGAATTTGGTCTTGATTTTAGGAATTGTTCAGATATAATTCCAGATTCACAGATGCAACATAGATAAGACGCAACAATGTAACACATCAATTGTTTCTTAATGTCAGACAAGATGCTGATTGCATAAAGAGCCATACTTCTCGTGTGCACTGAAGCCTTGGAGTTTGGTAATAAGACCCGACCCAGGACATCATTTACCGTTAATACGCCGCATCGCACATACTTGAAATGAAACTGGTGTAAAAATTTGAAATGTCTTGAGATGGGATATCCCAGGGAACAAAGGATTCTGCTATGCACTTTTAGAATCTGAGGTATTGACACTCAAGGCCAATACAGAACAAGATATCATGATCGGTCAGAATTTGATAGGGCCGGACGTGTTTCAGAGGGGACCTTTTTTACTTCTTAAGTATCTAGATGACACCATTTTCTACACTTGGGTGCACTCGAATTGATACTGGGCTCGGTATCATAACTCTTTCATTCCACCTCATATGTCAAAACGTCTTGTCATTCGGGGATTTATTCATTTCCAGTTTATTATACGTGTACATGTATGGATAACAAATTTGAACTTAGTGGCAATGACGTTTATCTGGGCGTAGATCATGTTCATAATATTGGGATATACTATGCTCTTTCAAAGTAATCTATTCTGAGGTTTTGACGATCATTTGTGAATCCCTCTGCGGTGTCTTCAACCCATACAAACCAATGAAGTGCGACTATTGAACGTCTGGTTTCTGATTTATATAATCTCCAGCCGGCCGAGGCAGGGAACCAGATATACAAAATATAGTTGCTCGATATATTACTAAAAGCAAGAACTCGTTGATGGGTGCAACAAAAATGTCAGCTTAAGTCATCCTAAACATCTCAAGCAGCACTGATGGATGACGAACGAACTCGTGAAGTCAAAGTCTTCCATTCCGCCATAACTCGGTAGAGCTAGTGAAACGAAACGACGCGAGTTAAACGAGATGGTAACTTGACGGAGTGATTGATCGGATAATCAAAACTATTATCAATCAGTGTAGGGTCATAAACGTATCATCATCTGCAACAAAATTAATGAAATGGCCAGGGCCATTGTGCTCACCTCATGTGGAGGAAAGATGGATAAAGAGCATGGTATTGTGTCATGTAGTGTTAGGTTTGATGTAGGTCCAAGCAAACACAAATTTCCCCAAAATGGCCAATTTACAGTACATTCGACCTCTGTGACCTTGAAAAGTAGGTCAAATCAAAGAAGACCCGGGTGACACATTGAATGGTTGTTAGAATTAGATGTTAAAATTGGTGCCAATCGGGCAAGTCATTACTAGGAATAATGGCATTTTGAAGAATTTAGGATTTGGCCCCCTCCCTGGAGGCCAAACGGCAAATCAGATCGCACCAAACTTCAGTACCTGAGATCACCTGACCAAGGGGTACATGTGTACTTAATTTGTGATCAATAGTCATTGCAGTTAAGAAACGTGATAGTTACGGCCTAACAGCGAATTTACACCATTTGACCTCTGTGACCTTGACAAGAAGGTCAAATTAAAAACCTGTGTGACATATACTGTATGGTGGTTAGATGTACCCATGATATCAAATTGGTGGCAATCGGGCAAGAAGTTAAGGAATAATCACATTTTTAAGGTTTTTGGATTTTGCCCCCTGGTGGTCAAGTGGTGAATCATATTGGACCAAACTTTGGTCCCTGAGATCACCTGACTAAGGGGTAAATGTGTACCAAATTTGGTATCAATAGTCATTGTAGTTTAGAAACGTGCCATCGTTACATCCTAACGGCTAATTTACACCATTTGACCTCTGTGACCTTGAAAAGGAGGTCAAATCAAAAACCCGGAGGATATATGATGCACCTTTGCTAGAAGTACCTACCATATTTTTTTCAAAATTTCCCGACTACTATTAAGGGAGATATTGCATATTTTCACTTTTAACGTTTGGCCCCCTGGTGGCCAAACCATGAAACAAATCGGACCGAAACTTGGTCTCCCAGGTGTCATTACATAAGGGTACATGTGTACCAAGTTTCAACTCAATAGCTCTAACAGTTATGAAACGTGCCCTGCTAACGGACGACGGACGACGACGACGACGACGACGACGACGACGACGACGACGACGACGACGACGACGGACGACGGACGCCACGGTATGGGATAAGCTCACCTCTGCTAAGAGGTGAGCTAAAAACAGTACAAAGCCAATATTTGGGTTTACCGCTAATACTTTTCAATAGGCATGGGGCCAATTTGTAAAGTTATATACATGTACTCCATAATTTTATTTCACTGACATATAGATCCGAAACTGCCCATGTATGCTTGCTTTCAAACACTGATCTAGAAATCCACGACTAAAAAATATTAGTATCCGAGCATAATTTTTGTACGGTAGCGCGAGCATTAGGACGCTTTTTGATCACAATGTATAATGATACATTTCATATTGTGGGATCGTCTTAAAGTGTGGTTAGAGAAGGAGCCTTGGGTTCAGTTTTGGTAGTTTCCAGGGGACTGAAAAGAGTTTTTAACTAGAAACAATGTTTAAATTTCATCGAAATCATTAGAAATAATTAGAGGTCACGACGGCATTTTATCAGCAATGTCACTACTTCCCTGTCCAAATCGTATTATACTCTTCAATCTCGGTAAATCAGGAATTAATGGGTGATGTCAATGAATTCGATCAGTGATTGCATTGATGTTGCTTTATGGCCGACCCCATTCAGTGCTGAAAGTAAAGTAACCCCAATGAAGATGATGGAAAGCACCCCATTAAATCGAGTTTGATCAAAATTGAAGCACCAAGTCCACATATATAGTAAATTAACTGTTTTATTGTTTAGGTTTCTAAGTGAAGTCAGGCGGCAGGTTTACTGACATAGATCAGGCTGATGTTGGATTTCTTACTATAAATAGTATCAATTTGTCTGTATTACCTTACCTTATTATAAGGTATATCGAAGCTTCGAATTAGAAATACATTGTGATAGTTTGAGTATTGTATAAATTGTTGCATTTGATGCAATTTTCGGTAAAAAGAATCGAATTTGAAAAATTAATTAAGTTCTATAAATTTGCCTAAATTGTCTAAAACACCTATTGGACCATAATTGTGGGGGTTGTTTTAGGCATTGATTTTGTTTTCCCATTTGATGAATTAGCTCAAATAACACTTTTGAGATGTGAGATTTGGCTTCTATAATTACATGTAATATAACCGGTTTTACTTGAACATTGAATATGTCAATGAAAATCTGACTTCATATATCAATTTTAAGAGCATTAATGGATATTATTGTCCTCCAAGTAGGGCAATAGCCTGATCTACATCACAACTTTTGTGAACCCGCCGCCTGGCTCTAACAAGCTAGTTGCTAGACTGATTAGGCAATCTAGTTGTCAAACACATAAATGTACAAAAGCTCAGACGGCTCATTCGCCAAAACTGACTTCGACAAAATTCACTTCGAAAAAACTCACTTGAACAAAACTCACTTCGACAAATCGACCAATCAAATCGTGTTTTACATACCTACCTATGCGTCTTACAATTACCGCAGGCCGTTAGGCCAGGCCCTTACTCATAAAACTCATTTATAAGTAGTGTACTCACCAAGCTCTTCTACCTTTAGTGCCTCGTGGTTTCGGAAAATAAATACGAACGAGTTTTGCTCATCAGAGATTGATACTCTCGTGTTGGGTGGATCCTTGGCCGCCACGATAGCTATTATGACCTAAATACCGATCTCTGGCCTACCTATGTAAAACACGCTTTGATTGGTCGATTTTGTCGAAGTCACTTTTGGCGAAGTGAGTTTTGTCGAAGTGAGTTTTGTCGAAATCAATTTTGCCGAAGTCTTTGTTGAGGTGGGTTCTGTCGAAGTCAAGTTTTGTTGAAGTGAGTTTTGTCGAAGTCAATTTTGTCGAAGTAAGTTTTGTCGAATAAGCCTTCTGAGCTTTCGTATAAATGGCTATATCTCCAAAATGGATGGAGCAAATTGCATGGGGTTTTCTGTATTGTACAAATTGTTAGGTACACTTTTGAAATCGTCTTACAGCAGGAAAACGCAAAATACCTGGAGTCATGGCCTTTAAAGGATTACGAGACACACAGTTGAAATTTAGTCTCAATTTGTTATGTGATAACCCTTGTCAATGAATTTATGGTGAATATTAATCTTTGAAGAATACATCCACTTCTCTAGCAAATGTTCCTCAGGTTAAAACTTCAGATACCCATCTTTAAGAAAATATACTCTATTATCTTGATAACTTCGATATTTATCACACTTTGTACCTGCAGTGATTAGAGCAAGTCGCCGGCGCTAATGGGGAGGAAGCCGGGGCGAATTCATTGACATGAGCCGTCGCTCAGGAAATGAGTGATGATGTCAATCTCATCGTCCTATTTGCGGAGCGGAAATCGGCCATGATATCTCCCGGATTAAACCATGTCTTGATCACCACGCTTCTACTTCTTCGAACGCGACTATACCCAAGTCGATGTGTTAAACCTGTTATACAGGGTTAGTTGATACGGCCACAGATGGCAGCACGTGAGTCGCTCTCCAATTTTTGATTTTCGTGGAGGTAAAGAATTGTTGTTTACTCGGCGGCCATTACTACAGCTGATCAGAAATCTTAAGAAATCTTAAGAAAATGAAGGAGTCTCTTCAAGTTTGCATTCTTTTTTACGTGAAGACAATACTTTCCCGTAAGAATGAGGCATTAGAGAATGTGCCATGCTCTCAAGGATCGTCTAGGAGGCGTTGTGTAAATTGTGTAAAAACCGCGATAGGCTACTTCCGATACATCTGAGCATGCGCAGTTTTTTATTTTCCGTGACGCAGCGTGTGGCAGTGTAGAATTCCACTTCAACCGCGCAATCGATAGTAGAGCCACCTACCGCCGTACACAAAACTACAGTTATATCCGGCTCTATTCTCGTTCCATTACAGGAACACCGGGTCTATCAACACCGAGCTTAATAGGTGCGGTGCTGATACGGCGATGCTCTCCGTATTTAATAGATCCGGTGTTATTTATGTCCGTGTTTATTAGACTCGTTGTTCCTGTAATGGAACACGAATAGAGCCGGACAGACACCGTACATTTCTGTAGTGGAACTCCAACTATTGTTCGGATTTCTTTGAAGTCTTTTTTTTATTGATCCTCGCCTCAAAATCAAACAGAATTTTAGAGGTTCAGCATTCTCAATGCCGAAATAAAAAAATGTCTTCAACAAAGTTCAATGGCCATTTTGAGGATCCCCAGAACAGGCCATATTTTGTTTCTGGATATTTCTCATTCATTCTTGGCACATGATCGAGCAGATGAATGAATGAATGAAAAGCATTTATAGGCGGCGCCTTTCCAAGAGCCTGATCAAGGCGCCACCCCGTTCAAAAAGGAAAACATCATTCAGAGAAGTGCTTCTTAAAAAGCCACGTCTTTAGCTGAAGTTTGAAACTGGTGATATTTTGGCATGCCTTGACGTGGCCAGGGAGGGCGTTCCAAAGAACAGGTGCACAAGACGAGAGACTCCGGTCGCCTAGCCGAGTTCGGGTTCTTTTGACGGAGACCCGATCAAGCCCAGAATACCGCGTCTCTCGTCGGCCAGGTGCAGCACTCAAAAACCCATCGAAATATTGTGGTGCAAGACCGCTATAGATCTTATAAGCAGTCAGCGAGATCTTGTACTCGATCCTTGACCTAACAGGGAGCCAGTGCAATTGCCGAAGGGCAGGGGTTATGTGCGCAGATTTCCTAAGACGGAGGACAATCCTGGCAGCCCAATTCTGAATACGCTGGAGTGGAGCAATGGTACTTTCATGGAGACCATACAGAATGCCATTATTGCAATCTAACGGGGAGCTGACCAACGCACAAACCAAACGCTCTGCGCTAGCTTGATCGAGGTACTTTCTTACACGACCGATGTTGTAAAGGCTTGCACTAGCTGCCCTGCAGATGGAGGAGACCTGTTTCTTCATGGTCATATTTTTATCCAGCCAAACGCCCAAGTCCTTCACACAATCCGATTCATGAATGTCCTGACCGCCAACCACAATGGACGAAATAGAGCCAGTCCTTCTGGAGGACACAAAGTTTGCCATGTCGGTCTTAGGTGCGTTTAGAGCAAGTTTATTGTCCATTAACCAATCTCCAATGTCACTGATGCAGTCCTCTGCGTGAGAGAGTACCTGAGCACCGTCCTCCTTGTCACCACAGCGAAAGCTGTCCATCAGCTGATTATCATCAGCGTACATCTCAAAGGTGATCCTCTTCTCACGGATCAGGTCACCAAGGGGAAGCGTGTATATAGTGAACAGGATCGGCCCCAAAACTGAGCCTTGCGGGACACCGTACCTCAGCTCGACACTATCTGACACACAACCATTTACTGAAACAGATACCTGTCGCTGTTGAAGGTATGAAGCAAACCAGTTCAAGGCTTGAGACGTCAAACCTATTCTGTCATGCAGCCTGGCGAGTAAGATCTCATGATCAACAGTGTCAAATGCGGCTGACATATCGAGGAGAACTAGAAACGCTTCATGACCTTCGTCCATGCATGACAGAATGTTGTCGACGACCTTTAACAGGACCGTTTCCGTACTGTGACCCTCGCGGTAACCCGATTGGTTCGGGTCGTAGAGCCCATGAGTAGACATATGTTCCTTCAGACGTGAAACCACGATCCTCTCAATCAGTTTTGACAAGTACGATAGGTTGACACCAAATAAGTCATGAACCAGTCTTTCATAGGTCATTTTAGTATACCCATTGCGTGACATTTCTAATACTCTCAACCAATACTTGAGGCACTGAACTCGCGACTCGCATACCATCTTGAACCTGCCACAATCACCCATCACTGCTAAGTTGTGCGAGTGTTAAGGTACCTTCAAATGACGTTTACAACAGTAATATTGCACCCTCTCAATACATCCAAACTCCTTATGCCCCCAAACTTCACTTACATATAAAAGGATCGGCTTGATCTTCGAGTCGAAAACTTTTAAAAAACATATTCTTTCACAATGTTCCAAATCTGTACAAAGAACTGAAAAGAATAACCGAATCCCTCTTGCCCTTCCTTCTCTGCTCTATGACTCACCATACTATTTTCGGACAGACCCGGTGTAAACTTAACACCAAAGTAGATCAATTAATTTACAACCTCTAACTCCTGCCCCTCGCAAAACCATCGTTCGTCTGCTGCTAACCTACCCCCTTTAATCATAATAACCTGAATACCTTATCCAGATTGGTCTAGAGATAAACCGTACAGAGCGGAAAATGTCCAAATTCAATGCACTACGTCAATGTACACAATTGCATACAAAAAATATTTTGTTACCATGGTTACTAAAATGAAAAGATCCTGTTTGTTTTGGAGGTGAAAGCTGATCACAGGCACTTGTAAATAAGAGCACAGCCCCACAGGTACTGACAACACACGTAAAAGAATGAAAGGTAATGCACTGTACATTAGGCGATCCAGATTTGCAAGAAGATTACAAAGTCATCGCAAAAGATTTTTTCAAAACTCCAACTGTGTTGCCTGTTGAGAATATTCTATTCTATCAGCAGTAAATTTTAATATCTAACCATTCGCCGAAAATTGGAAAACTTTCAGAAACTTTGATAACCTACCGTTCATCTGGCGGTCAGCCAATGTTTTAGCGTGTATATGCGTTATTGAGCAATTTATAATGTCAGATAGACCTTGTTAATTCTCAGATGACGATATGGTGTTTTAGAAGCGCCCCTATGTCCTGGTGTAAAAGGAATGGACTTCCTAGGAATGCTGGACCCCATACAATAGCTGTGTATTGTCAACCAATGTGGTTAATGGTTTGATTAGGATTAGCTACATAATCTTCAACAAAGGAACTCGGCGACTCTATTCACTTCAACAAAAGGACCGGACTTAGATTCCGGGGGGACTTGCATTTCTTTTACCCCGGAGTTCTATGTTCGCAGGTTCTCTACGGTGAAATAGCCGATTGATGTTTTTCTACGGAGATCTGCTATGGAAAATGGCTGGGATGATGTTGGCACTTGATCACAGCAGAGGCTAATCGATTTCAAGTTTGAGTTAGGGCAAGGGCAAGGGTCAGGGCTAGGGCCAGCCAGGGTAGCCGGTTATGGTTAGGGATACGTTAGGGTGAGGGTTTTCCCACCGTTCTTTTGTCCCTGAGGTTTCGCGGAGCGATACTTGGGGAGCATCGGACCCGGGGAACATAGACCCAGGGGTATATGCTCCCCGGGGTACATTCTATAGAATCCGGGAATTTCTTATATGCACCCGCCCATGTGACCTTTCTTTTTTAAACGTGAGTAGATATCGTTATCGTCAATATGTTGCTTTACATCGCAAGTACATGGCAGTGCTTTCTTGGGCACATTTTAAAACAGTTAAGTACATGTAATCATTTAGTTTTTCTAACAACTGGTACAAATTATCAGAATTCGTGGTGCTATTTGTTAACGTTGTGGACGTTTCCTGTATCATCTCTTAATCATGTTACCTTTGATCAGGTCTAACATAAAATTTCGCTTTCCGCACTGTTTATATCAGCACCATGTGAATGTCTGTCTATGATGCTAAATCCCAAAACCATGGTCCAAAAACCATTCCGACCAGTCAAATCCGAATTTTTGTTACCCCTTCCTTAAGCTAAAGCTAAAATCCATAGTTACTGACGTTATTTATTGTCATTCCGTCTTTCTTACTTCACTACTCTAACTGTATAGCGTAGCAGGTAAGACGCAATGGCAGCTGGCCTCAGCGGATCAACGCGCCGATATACTACAACTGATAAAAGCTATTGATCGCAACAGATGTCGAGTGTGTGTCTAGTACGAGTATCTGATTGACTAATTAGGAATTTGAGAATGTAGCAGAAAGAAAGCTACACGTAACAACTTCTCAGGCGCTTAGCGAGTATTTCAGGAGCGTTTCCTGGTTCCTGTAAGGCTATTTGTCTCAACGACCACTTGTTATGGCAAAGGCTAATGTTTGTTTTCTTAGGTCTTCGAGATGTGTCTGTAAGTCACGGGTTGTACATCCTGAATGTGTTCTACGCATTCTGATGGACAGCGATAACCACATTAATCGACCATTACAAATCTCATTGTCAGTCTCTAATGTTTATTTTGATAAGGTTTTTTTTTACCAACCTGATTCATAATGTGAAGGCAGTGCAGTACCTTCAGAAAGTAGTCAGGAAAACAGGAACCGACAATCAGTCTCGAAGCCAGTCTCCTCCCTCCAGTATCGACTCCCCCGGCGGAACATTGGTTTCGTTTACAGTTTACATCATAACTGAAGATTGGACACACGGCTTTACCAGTCTGATGGATTTTGAGATCATCCCAGAACTGAATGATGCCTTGAGCGATGAAACTTTCTCATCCTCTTTGAATTACCTCTTCCCCCTTCAAACTGACTAATTGATGAAAATGCTGTGCATGGCATCAGCACTTTAAATTGATAACGCCAGAAAATGGGAAAAAGACGAAATGTTAGCATGGGAATGCTTGGCCCCCCCTACCCAAAAATTAATCTCTAATGGCACCAAGTAATTTCAAAATGGTCATAAATCGGTATGTATACTTTGAAGACTATAAGGCGGCACTTAGGCGAGGTCAATAGAGTTTTCTAGGGGTGAGATTTGATGTGTTGCGCCACACATTTGCACTAGCATTTTTTAGCGTCATGGATCTCTAGATCTGTGTTTGAAAGCAAGCATGCTGGGGCAGCTAGGATCCATATGTCATAGTGAAGTAAAATTATGGAGTATAGACATGAATACTTGTAACTTTACAAATTGACTCCACACCTATTGAAAAGTGTTAGCGGTAAACTGAAATGTTGGCTTTGTACTGTTTTTTCATTTTGTTGCAGAAGACAATACATTTCTGAGCCTACACTTATTGATAACAGTATCGATTGTCATCGTATCGATTATCAGATCAATCACTCCGTCAAGTCACCATCTCGTACACTTCGCGTTCCTTCGCTATACTAGCTCTAACGGGTTATAGCAGAATGGAAGACTTTTACTTCACGAGTTCTTTCGTCACTCATCAGTGCTGCCTGAGATGTTTAGGATAACTAAAGCTGACATTTTTGTTGCCCGATCAACGAGTTCTTGCTTTTTAGTAAGATATCGAGCAACTATATTATGGAGATCTGGTACCCTTCCTTGGCCGGCTGAAGATTATTTAGGACAGAAGCCAGTTCAGCAGTCGCACTTCGTTAGTTCGTAGGAAATGAACACACCGTATGGATGCACAAACGATCGCCAAAACCTCAGAAAAGATTACTTTGAAATAGCATAGCATATCCCACTATTATGAACATGATCTACGTCAAGCTTAAAGCGTCATTGCCACTAAGTTCTAACTTCTGCTCTTTGTAAATAACTGGAAATGAATAAAACCCCGCATGACAAGACGTTTTAACTCATGTGTTTGCTTGACACCTGGCCCAGTATCAATTCGAGTGCACCCAAGTGTAGAAAATGGTGTAAAACCATCTAGATACTTGAGAAGTAGAAAATGTCCCCTCGGAAACACGTCCGGCCCTATCAAATTCTGACCGATCATGATATCTTGTTCTGTATTGGCCATGACTGTCAGTCAGGAAACACGTCCGGCCCTATCAAATTCTGACCGATCATGATATCTTGTTCTGTATTGGCCATGACTGTCAGTCAGGAAACACGTCCGGCCCTATCAAATTCTGACCGTTCATGGTATCTCGCTCTATATTGGCCATTACTGTCATTACATCAGAGTCTAAAAGCGCATACACTCTAAGAACTATTTTATCATTAATAGTAAAATTGTTACTATTTAATGGATTAATATTGCACCCACATAGAAGTAGTAATTTTTACTACTTCAAAGTAGTTAAGATGTTTAACCAAATAAATGGTAACTTTTTCTACAATTAAATAGTAATTATTTTACTGTTTTTGATAGTTATTTTTGATAGTTAACTATTCCTGGTGGTTTTGGTTGAACACTCCTCTACTGCTGTAGAACCACATAAATAGTTAAATTTTTACTATTTCTGAGAGTTGTTGTTGCCATTACTATTCCTTGGTGGTAATATCCGTGGGCCGTATTTTGGGGCAGGAAAACATGATTCTGCTGCATTTTTGTATCCAACAGTCAAAACAAGCATGCCATTGGACGCCAGTCTAGTTACTTTAGTCACTTCCATCCTGCCCTCACCTAGATGGAGACGCCACAAGACATCCAGCTGAATCTATAGTCTGTCCACAACAGGAAGAAAAGAGTATTTTAATTTTAACAACAATTTAAAATTTATTCAATAAGAAACATCAACTGCAGTGTACTACCACATATCACATAGTTTGAATCATAGTGTATTACAACAGTAAGTACCAATGCTTCCACCCCCCCCCCCCCCATATCACTGTAATAAAAGCAATGGAATGTATACATAAGTATAAATACACAAATTGCGCTCCCTCTCTGAATAGAAATTCATTGGCCCATGTCAGTTTCAAGTATTTGCTTGACAGCATAACAATTCAAATAACAAAAAAAGATTTATATCACAAAACACCTTGTACTAAACAACATACAATTTAATGTCCACCTATGGATATAAATTATAACAAGGTAATGTACATGTATATGAATGAATATCAATAACAGTGATAATATGTGCAATATTAATCTCTTCATTACACGGGTAATTTTGTCCTTTCCTCGCCTAGACCCCCCCCCCCCCCAGAATATAGTTTTTTTTTCTCCATATATCTTAAAAAAAGAATGTGTCCTATATCATATAAATCAGTGTATCAAGACTTCTTGATAAAATACATGCTTACCATTTTTCATACATGTACATTTTGAATTTATGTATACACCCACAAGAGATATTATTTTTTCTATATTGGACAAAATGGATGAAAAGTACCATTGCAATATGATCACAAAGTTGGGCAATATCACTTGATTAAAGATATTACACTGAAACCAGTACTAACATTCTCTCCAAACACAATATGACTAGAGTCGAATAAAACTTCACAATTTTAGCCCCCCTGTGATTTGGCAACAAATATTAAAAGTGGATATGAACACAGTGGAGATCGAGATTGGCATTTCAAATTTTCATGGTGATTAAGATTATTTTGACAGATTTTGGCACAAATTAGATACTAGTATTAGGAATACACTGCCATCAGTTTTCATATGATATTGACAAAATACGGTTATTAAAGATGGTTGCCCGTATCCCAGAAGGTAAGTCAAAGTGCGATAATTTTTGGTATGTCAAATTAAGTGGTCATAAGACATCCACACACAAAGTTTCAACTTTCTAGATTCAAGAGTAAGTAAATAGCCACCATTGTTGACAGACCGATAGACAATATTATGAGCCAAAAAACAACATCATTGACAATGGGAATAAAGTACTACCCGATTGTACCAACATTAAGACATCACTGCCATAAATCAAACAATGAACATTTTACATGTTTTTACAGGTCCTCTACCTTTTTGAAATCAACTCAATCTGCATGAAATCTCACAGTCAAAGGGAGTTAACTGTTCTTTCCGTAGAGCCAAAGTCAGAGCCATACTATAGATCTATACACTTGATTGGGAACATCGATCATTTACAAAAAAGTTAACATGCCAATTCATCTCATTGGAAAATACATTTTCGGAAGATTCTTCTGCTAACTTTTGGAAGACTTTTTCTTTCCAATGGTATGCTTTACTTTTCGATGAGACCATGAGAAAAGCAATAAAATAGAGTGGCAAAATTTATGTAAATCTTGTTCCCAATTAAAAGTATGGATCTATATTTACTGGTATACACTCCAAGGCAGTGCACATTGCACATAAGAAACATCTGATTTGAGATACTGCATATCTTAAGGAACCACTAACATTTTCTCAAAGAACTTACTTGTTGTGTTAGAAAACTGCCAAAGTACCAAAAAGTAGCATCCTGGGCCCAAAGCCAACAAATTTTTATAGCATGTTTCTTACCAGTAATAGGACCTTGCAAAATTCCAAATGTGCTTAAATAATGAGATTCCAATGATCACCTGTGATAGGGTTGTTGTAAATCTAAGATTTTTTCTCACAGTTCTTTATCTAGCAAAACTGCCACTGGCAGGATGAAATGGTCCATGAATCATGTGCTCACGTGTGTGTTCAAATAGATTCAGCTGACTTTGACCTCTGTGACCTTGAAAATAAGGTCAAATAAGAAACCCATTAGTTCTGAGATGCACCCTTGCTAATGTACCTACCATCAAAATTTCGTGAAAATCTGACCAATTAAACATTTTAACTTTGGACCTTTGCCCCCCCCTGGTGGCAAAACAGTGAACTATAAAAGACCCCAGTTTGGTCCATGAGTAGGGGTCACCAAGGGGTACATTTGTACCAAGTTAGGAATCTGTAGCTAAAGCAGTTACAAAACATGCTGTCTTGCAAAATGGCAGTGCCATAGAAAACGTTTATCCCATGCCCGATGTCAGTGAAATCCAGTGCACAAAGTCACGTTTTGTCGTATCAAAACATAATTATTCCACAAAACCAGCCGAAATTGGCGCAAATGTAGCCCACAACTGTTTTCGAAGCACGACTGATGGTTTATGATAGCCCCAACGCCAGTGATTGCATATTCAAAGACAATAAACGACCGGGGAAATCCGACTGAAACAGCGGTCAGTCCGGCCATGAGATAAAAATACCAGATACCACACGTGCGAATCCAGACTTGCATTGTTGAAACAGTGTTGCAGCCGAAATCAAACTTCTTGCCCAAATTTTCACTAAAAATGATCGAAAGAAATTTACATACACAAAACCACTCGAGTGGGATTTCTGAGGTATCAGACTACACCCCGAGTGATGGTCTTTGGCTGGAAACCCCCGAGAACGCATATTGACCTCTGTGACCTTGAAAAGTAGGTCAAATCAAAAACCAGTTGCTTATTTGATGCAACATCACATTTACTTGTCAACATTGAAATAATTCCTTAAACTCGTCACATCCTGCAGTCTCGGGGGTTTCCAGCCAAAGACCATCACTCGGGGTGTAGTCCGATACCTCGGAAATCCCACTCGAGTGGTTTTGTGTATTTACCTCTGTGACCTTGAAAAGTAGGTCAGATCAAAAACCAGTTGCTTATTTGATGCAACATCATATTTACTTGGCAACATTGAAATAATTCCTTAAACTCGTCACATTCTTACTGATGGCTGTTTGCCCCTTTCTGACAGGCACTTGGTAAACCAAATCCTGCAGAAACTCCCAAACAATGTGACAGCTTGCTGGATAAGCGATGTCCAGAACAAAGAAAAGCTTGAAGCAGCAGTCAACTGCTTTCAACAGAGATGTCTGCTCCACTGCATTGCGCTCAACAATAACAAATGATTGAGTTGGTTTATGGCGATCCCCAAGAGCTAGAATGAATGGTTGGACCTCTCCCTCTACAGTGTCGAGGAAGGCTGCTATGTTTGTTGTTGCCTGCAAGTACAATTCAAGATAAAAAATCAAGCATCATGTCTTGTTTTCCATTGCATTAATTCCGTATCATATTACAAACAAACAATAATGTAAAACATCAGATGAAACATTAAAAATCAGAATCAGAAATAAGAAATAATCACAAATAATCCTGTGAACTGATCAGAAGTTACAACCCCATTAAAGTGTAAGGAGATAATGATCAGTAGCAAATATAACTCCTGAGTGAATTACACACAACACCAGGTTCATTAATACTTCCGAGTCCAATTTTCTTTATATAGCATACATGTAGCAGGCACAAGGCATGTATGCCTACAACAGATATTTACCTGTTTGAACCTGATGAAAGCATTGGCTGCTTCCAAGTTTGATGGTCTATGTACCACATTTGATGACTTTATTGGCTTTGGTGGTAGTATGTGTGGCAACAGTTGGAGGGCCACCACACTTTCTTCATCTAAAAATAAAAGATGAGATAAATAATAAAATATGTTGTCCTTCATAATGGACCAGGGCTTGTCTGTTCAAAGCTTTGCTGGCTGCTAATGGTGGTAAGGTGGCCGCTAAGCATCAGTTTTCTTAGCGTGCTGCCATGCCAAGTTTGTGCCATTAAGCTGAGCGGTCGCTATGTCACTGCTATGTAAGTTGAATCACAAGGCCTCCGCCATGGGGTGCCACTAAGTCTTAGCAGCACCTCAAGGGTGACCCTAATATAGTGATAGCGGTCACTAAAACTAAGCGGTTACGAAACTAAACCAAGCATGGAACAACCGTGTCGTGGAGTGTGGTCGTTTTGTGTAAGGCATTATGTTTGTAATCCCAATGTCGTGGGTTCAATTCCCGTCACTGCCAGCATATGGCAGCAAGTGTCAAGAGAGGGTATATGCATAACCTGTTGTGGACTCCCTCCTATGGCCAGTAAATATTACAGTAATACAGCAATCACTCACTTCATTAGAATGAATGCCAAGAGAGAGAGAGATGAACATTCTGTTGGTACTATGATAGCATTTACTTTGAAATTATAAAAATTGTTTTGTAGTGATGTGAATGAACAACAATTACCTTCATTCAGGACGTCTTTGACACCTAACTTCTCACGCCAATTGCCATGCTTACCAGCTGAGGCATATGTAATGATCCGTTTGCCAAAAAAGCCATCCCAGAGTTTGGTGAGTTGGCTACCATTTTCGAATAAACAATCATAATCCTGTTCAATCTGAAAAAGATGAAATAAATCAACAACTGACATGAAAATGATTTTCGAATGAGTTTTACAAGTCTAATGAATACCTAATAATGCCTTTCATGTTGACAAGGGCAGGATCACACCAGGAATGAAGCTATTCTGATACGTGTCGTCCTTGAATGACTTAAGAGCATGGAAGGTATGGTAGTCCACTAGTTCATAACATGTCACGCATCTGTATTTTCCGACAGTCTGACTCTCTGCATGTTCTTTGAGTGCATACGCATGTAAGTGGTCATCGAACCACAGGGTCTCCCACTCATGCACAAAGAGGTAGACCAGGAAATGGTCTCTAATGAAGACATTTTTGATCTCGCCAAACACGACATTGCCACAATCTGAATCAACATCAATGGCTACCATCATACCAGGGCGATATTCAATACCATTGAATTCTGCAGAGCTTGATACAAACAGTTCCTCATCAATCAGTGCACCAGTTTCATCAGTGATAACATCAGCATTGGGTCTGAAGTTGGATACCTTCTGGAAAGATCCCTTTCCAGTTTTGACAGGCTTCTGTGTTAACAGTTTTCCTTTGAAGCAAAGGTCAGACAACGTCAACTGATGACGTAGGGCCATGGTTTTGCAGATGTTCTTGTAATTACAGCATATGTGGGATATCTGTTTGAAGTAATTGTGCTTTGCTTCGAATCGAAGACTGGAGAATCTGATCAAGGGTCCTATTGCTTCTATAGCTGATGGATAGTGTAGCATATGATGATGCTTGGGAAGGAGATGCTTATCAGGGAAGATTGACAGATAATGTTCATGGTGATCTTGGATAAGTTGACCAAGCAAGTCAGTTTCTCCTTTGGCAATTTGAGGAGAAAAGATGATGTCCATGCAGCGGAGAAGACGGAGAATCAGTTCAAGATGTTCATCATTCTCTGGAATTATGTCCCCAACCAGAATGGGGAGGTGTCTGATGAGGAAGGCGGTTTGCACTGCCTTTTGTCCAGTGGCATTCATGGTTTTTTTTAATGAATTATCTGTGATGATATTTGGCTTGTTCTTATCCTCACAAAATCCGTAGTCAAAACTAGTCAATCTAGTGTTGATTGTATCGAGAGTGATGCGGCCTTGGTCAATCCAAGATTTCAGAACCAATTTGACCTCAATCAAGCAGACTCCTTCCAACAAATCATGCATTATATCAAACACATAGTTGTCAACAACATGGAAACTGCTGAGAGTATTAAGAGGGCAGTTTCTCTTTATCCCCGTCTCAGAAACATTGTTGGTTGCGACATCTTCATCATATGAGGCCCGTGTGCGGCGCAATTCACTCTCTTCCCTGGTGGCAGTATGGGCGGCATCTCTATGCATGCTGCAATAACGGCATGGAAAATTTGCAGTGAAGCTTTCAGCAAAACCAAAAAGTGTGTGGAGTCCAAGATTGTCCCCAGTCGTCTGTCCGAGGGCAATTCGAACTTTCAGAGTTGATGAGGTGTCATCACCATTCTGAACTGTAAGTCCTTCCAACTCAAGGCTCTTCAGGTCTGGTAGTATATGGTCAACAATAGCATCTATGCCATAGTGTTTGATGTCCTCAGATCGGGCAACAGCCAACAGAAATATATTATCTAAACATGATAGGTATGCAGGGTGGAAATTCTTTATAATGAAGTAAAACATTCCCAATTTATGAGTCCCGTTTCCTCGTAATGGATTAGTCGTCTCGAGCTCGTCAAAGTACAAAAGAATGTTCACGCAGTCCTGATGGCCGAGGCATGGATGACACTTGTAGAACTTGTAGAACTCCCCGTCCTTGAAGTCCTTCAGGTCATCATCAGCTGTTGCTGACCTGTACTGCTCTATGCTATCAAGCACACCATCTTGGTTGAGGACAGCACGTAAAACATCTTTGATTGGTATGTACTGGAAACTATCGTGTGTCTGGCTTTGTCGAACACCTCCAGTGGCTGCATCACGCTTTGGATTGAAGGCTACACCAAGTGGAATTGATACAGGGGGAATGTACGTACCTTTATCTGCGAAATATTTTTCCTGCTTATATTGACTTTCAAAACCCGCGAATGGAGAACAAGAGTCTTTGAAAATCTTCTTCAGATGTTGAACTTTTTCACCTTCCAATTCTACACCAGTCTCCTCCATCACACGCAGCGTTTCATTCTCTAGCATTCCAACGATCTCACTGAACATCTCTGAGGTACATTCAATAATATTTTGTAAAGAGGATAATGGGACATTTGATTTGGCTTTCATTTTACTAACAAAATTGGCAGCAATGACATGAAGGTCGACCGTAACAGATTCACTTCTACTCTGAGGCTGGGGTGTGTTTTGCTCATAACCATGAATGCTTTCTCCTGGATCATCTCCATCTGACACTTCATCATCAACGGTATTGTCTAAGGGGGAAACCTCCATTGGGCATTCACCAACATCATGGCTTGCAGTGTCAAGTGAAAGAACATGCTTAAGTAGATGTCTTTTATACGGCCAATGGGTACTAAATGTCCGCTGACATCCATCTTCAGCACAGGCAAAATAATCACTCGAATATACTATCGCATGGTCTGTCCGCAAATGATAAAAAAGGGGTTGAAGTCCTTGAAAAGTATTGGAACAAACAAAACAGGTAAAATGATGACTACTGGTTTCCATAGTATAAACAGTCTACAGGCTTACCTGTAAATGTAATGAGATTAGTTGTTTGAGTTTCAGCCGAATTCCTATCCTTGGCACTAGCTCCCTTAGGGTGACGTCGTCTAACAAAATTGCAACTTCTTCATCAATACCTTGTTCTGAAATGCATGAAATGAGAGATATTTTAAGCATACTTTAAAACTTGATAATTTACAGTTAATAAACATAACATCCGAGATCATGAGATGCAATGAAGTTTGCAATTGAGATGTCTACTCTCAATTTTACAACGTGTACAGTGTGTGGTATGGTCAATGGTTGGTGGAACACCACTTCCTTACAATGTAAATTAGACACAAGGACAAAGCCCTGTTTGAAATTGTCGACCGCCACCGGTCGATCATGTTACCTGTACCGATACATATTATGGTCACATGCATGACCATGCACGCATGATGACCAAGCCAAGAGGCATGAAAGGTCCTAGTAGTAAATAGTATTCAGGATGATCTAGGAAATGGTGGGATATTATACATGTACATTACTACATGTAGAGTCCATTGAATTGATATTAAGGACAAGATCAGGACTGCATTGTCTTGACTTTAGACTGAATGTTTTTTTAGGTCTTGGGCCCAACATGACGACAAGAATTTGGTTATCAAAAACACCCTGTGGAATCAACTGCAACCTCTCCGAGCACCTCCTGCCTCACCGAGAAAATGGCCAACAAAGCAAATCTAGTCTCGGACTGTGGGGTGAGAAAGGCCTTATTATGTTCACCAGATTTCAGTGTTTCCACTCAATAGACTATAGATAGACCGCAACTTTTCAGTAATGTGAGATTGTAGAACTAGAATATCATTGACATTGAAGGACGTATGTTCAATGTATAATTATGGATTTATTTGACCGATTGATATGGGAATGCACTTGACACTTCTCTCGCCATGTTCTCTCGACCAAGATACAGCGTGTGAGGTCATGATGTATATCCCTCCTTATGTTTGAAATGAAAGTCCTCAAGTATAATGTTCAGTCCTATGCAACACCAGTCTTTTAGAATCAAAATATCACTCAGTATGCAAATTACTATTGAGAATTCACAAAATAACTTGAATGAAATTACAATTGTCCAGAATATAACCAGGAATAAAGAACAGGCACAATTGTCCTCAAATACAGACCTCAAAACCTGGAGGTTGCTTTTAAAACGCAATTAACCATAAACGAGTCTCAAAACACAGCTACATGTAGACCATCTGAACCATGAGAACACACAAACTATAACAGAGTCAGGGTAGACAACCTGAACTCTGAGCTCAGTACAGGGTATTATTCTGACCCTAGATCTATAGTACTGGCTTACACGTGTATATATATCGCAAGTATTAAAATAAACGTTTATCTAGCATTGAGTATCGATACGTTTCGTTTGAACGAGTGTCAGTTGATTACACAAAATCGTTGAGATACGCCGGCGTTTTCCTGTCTCAATTTGAGCGTCAGGGCGGTTCATCCCTTGCGGCTGCCGGTATGATTGGATTTCCTAGACGTTGTTCCACGATTTTTCGTCTCTATCTCCGGTTGTTGACTAAGCCCAGTGGCTGTTGTATCTCTGTCAATAACATGTCAGGGTGTCACTGGCATGACCATGATGACTGGTCATGACACGTACAGCAATGTAGCCAGCTTGAGATTGTTAACTCCTGGAAAACTTGTCAATCTATCTTTGTCGGTTCCCAATGTCATGAATGTCAATGATGATGATAGGCTGAGCTACTACGAGGCCTAAAAAAGGCCGAAGCGAAACACTCTCGTCAAGTCTCGAAGTCAAAACACCACCACAGCCACAGTGTCAGTGCTGACAGGGCGACAATACGGTAGTGTCAGAATACGCCAAGTATTTGACGAATATATATCGCCCTTATTCGGTTGTATGTCTATCAAATCATGCAGTTATTAGCCACTGATTAGCTACGCCACAAAACAATTGCACAAAATGTAAAATCTACGCCGGAAATGCCGGATGTTGTCAGTTCTGAGTGGATGCTGCGCCACCATGACTTGAAAAATTGAACTGAATTGTTCTTGATGACGACATTCTTTGGCGGGATATTTGAATTTGTATACTATTTTTCTAAGTCCCCATTCCTAACTTTGTCTCTCCGATTTGCCTTGTTAGTGGCGAAAAATAATCCCAAATATCATCTAAAACATTTTCCGATATGTTTTGCCGCTATAATTCCATAACCAGACCAGATGATTTCGGATTATTGAAGGCCGAAAAAATTTCCTATAGCGCGTCCGTCGCAATGGCGGCGGCGGGTGCGCAACTTGAACACGGCTGACAGAAATCATGATTTTTTTCAGTATTGATCGATAAATATATATTTATATTTCTTTCTTCAGGTGCTACATATATTCTTACCTTCAAATATTGGAATGAGCTCCTCCATCCCCCATGCTCTTAAATGATTTTCCATCTAAATGCTGTTGCGCGTCTTGGAAAAAATCGAAGCGGGAAAAAATGGCGGCGATTCTAAATTACCGTCTGCGCACGGGAAGCTCTTTGATTGGTCGAGACGTTTACTACCAAAGTAGTAAATGTAGGAATAGACACTTTTGATTGGTCAATTCAATTAACTGCACGGAAATAGTAAACAGCACATACTAAAACAACTGCGAAAGTAGTAATCAGAACCTCTAATAATCATTTAAGTAGTAATATGACGTTAACTTCTCAAAATAGTAAATGAATTAACTACTTTTAGCCCGAATTTTTTAGAGTGTAGGAGAATCCTTTGTTGCCTGGGATATCACATCCCAGGACATTTCAAACTTTCACACAAGTTTCATTTCAAGTATGAGCGACGCGGTCTTTACGGCAAATGATGTCCTAGGTCCGGTCTTAAGACCAAACTCCAAGGCTTCAGTGCACACGAGAAGTATGGCTCTTTATGTAATCAGCATCTTGTCTGCCATTAAGAAACAATTGGTGTGTTACATTATTGCGTCTTATCTATGTGGCACCTGTGAATCTGGAATTATTTCTGAACAATTCCTAAAATTAAGACCGAATTCTGCCTATTCATCTTTCAACAAGTCACGCGCTTGTTCATTGTTACAATGTTCAGTTAGAGCATCCCTGGAGGAGCGATCACCGAGCTTCAACTTTCAACCACTTGGGGAAACATGTGAGCTGTATTCATTCAGAGCCGGGGAGATTAACGTCCGGATGTGGATGAAGAAAGTATGTGTTGGTAAATTATTGCTGTTGCACCCAAAGGAAGACTCACAACCAAGCCAGAGTGACTATCCTGAGAATATCCACTGTTGCGCCAATAACCCGGATCCTTTTTCCGAAGTCATATTTAGGCGACATCAGATTTGCTACCATGAAATGAATTGCAGCAAGCTGCAATTCATCGCAAAAAAATTTCACCGCACATTCTTTTGATTGGTGATTCAATGTAATTCATTATCAACAACTTGTTGTCGTCAATCAACCGGAGTGCGACCCATTTCAATTCTATGACAAACGACAAATAAGCCAATGCACATGGCCGAAATCGTCTCGAAACCGTGGCTATGCCTGTTTACAAAGCTATTAATAGTGCCCTGTCGACTGTTGGCGAATTTTCGAGTCAAAAAATTCGTAATCTGAAAGTCACCTCGAGTTTCCTCAAAACAGGTTCAAACATTCTAAACCTGTTGAACTCTTAATTAATCACTCACTCGACTCCATTTTTAATTGGTCACTGTGCGATTGACAACCGTCCTAAAGTACAGTTTTGTCATTTTTATGAAAAGATAAACACAAGGCACGAAGAATACATATACGAAGCATCGATTAGTTTAACACGTACAAAGGGATATTGTTATATCGAATACTGCTCAAACCATGAAGTGTTTTTGTTTGTCAGTTTAGAATTAAGAGGAAACATGCCAACATTTGTAAAATCCTACTATCCTAGAAGCACCTACAGAAGTTCGCATCAGAAGATATCATTTCGCCTTCACGTGTACGTAGGTCTTATTCTGTGTTACCAGGATGGACTGATTATAATGTTCAGAAATAGAGGCAGGAGAGCCTTCGAAGTGAAATTTGCACTTTACACTTTAGAAGGAAATAAGGTATCAGACATCACAGTTGATTATCAGATTACCAGTCAAGATAATCAGTTAGGTAGACCAGCTATATATCCAGATGAAAAGAAGATTCTTGTCTGGTCGTCTGTCTCGACACAAAAAAAGGCGCAATGCTGGTATAGAGGAAGAAAGTCATATGCTCAAGAGTTGATATTATTTGACATCGTGAAGCAGACAATGACTCAGAAGTTGTGGCTCAGAAAAGTCACGCTGGTCGCATCGTACAAAACAGTTTATCGAGCCGTTCATCATTTTGTTTCATGGTACAAGCAAGATATATACGTGTACCAGTACCAATGTCCACCCAAAATTGAAGTGTTCTGTTATACAGATGAATCCCGAATAGGAATACAATGGTCTATTTGTAATGTTTTTTGGCTTACTCGCCATAAGCATTACAGATATGCGATCCGTGCATGTTGGGATCATGCCAACACAGCGCTACTGATTCCAGTGAATGTAAACGACAATTCAAAAATGTTGGTTAGAATAACAATTGACAGCAACCGTAGAATGAATAAGTCTGTCGTTAACGGAATCATTTTGCATGGTATGGCAGCAAGAAAATTTTCTCTTGGTACAGATCAGAATGGCCATTTACTAATAGTGCCGATAAAATACAATAAGAAAATTATAATCATGAAGTATCGGCAAATTTCTTCAATGCGGTAGAGATCATTTACTCTTCATATCTATCTGCCACCTGTCTGTGAAAATCCAGGGTGCTCCAGGACCAAAGTTATCTTTGACAACAAAAATGGCCACCAAATGGTATAGTTGTTATACACAGGCAAAACGGTCTATGCACGGATCATTGATGGCCCCATGGATGGATAAATGATGATTATCACAAGCTATGTTAAATACAGATCCCCATGGTAGATTCACCGACGGCCCATGGACGATCCATTGAATGGTGTTCCATCATAGGCCCAACGACGGTGGGTCCCATAAAAAAGAACGTATGAAGTAGAATACAGACCAATTTGAGAAACAGTCTTCAGAATTCCGAAAAATAAGAATTGTTCACCAATAATTCTTTGATGGCCTGTCAAAATATTAAAACTGATTCCATCCATGGATCAATGATGGGCCCATGGTAGATACAACCTTGGAATCAATTCGTGGATCTATGGCTGGGATTCTACCATCATGGGCCTGTGGATAGAACATTGATAATTAATCTTGTAGGCACTAGTTTTGCAATGCACAGGCTTGTAGTACTGTATACAATGATGTAATTTTATTCTTTGTCTACATGAATAGTCATTTATTTTTGCCTACAAATTTTTTTTCTTCGTCGATTTCCTCCTTGAAATCTAGCTAAATTTGTGTGCAGTTTTGTCTCCCGTCAGATGTATATGGTCTAAATCGCTAGTTTGTTGAGAAAAAGAGTTTTTGTGGTGATTTGTCATTTCTTATTTTTGAGGATAATTTCGTCGTGTTCTTACTGGTGTTCTTATAGAATATTGCGTCATTGACTTTCATAAGTGCGGACCGCCTCCTAAGTTTTCAAGGCGGTAACATTTGAATCGAAGGGCTAAAGACTGAATATTGAAACGACTACGGTAGCGTTTTGGTCCGTAAGATTGCTTTTATTTTTAATGACAACTTTACCTTCGTCATCCCCATGTTTTAAATTATGTATCCAATCTTTTTCAAGAGAAGATCAAGTCCGTATAAAAAGTGTTTTTTTTAACAATTTTCATGTTGAAATCTCGCTGTTTACATTTTCTGGTTCTTCCACCATTTTGTATGTCATGTGACCTCGAGCTTTTTCATTGGTTAGTTCAATATCTGGCAAATGGCAATTGGCAATGGCAATGTGCCAAAAGTATATCAAGCTATAAAACAGCAAATAACTGTCAGTGGCATGTGGTCTAACCAATCCAATTGTGAACCTGAGGCCGATAGGCTTGTTATTTAATTATAAATAAAACCCCATGAGGACTTTCAGAAATTTACAATATACAAAATACAATTATCACAGAGACACTAATACAGAGTTAAAGCTGAACAGTCTTTGTGACCATGCGATGGGAGCTGGAACCACGGATGCCATACGGATGCCATTGTGATACTTTAGCCAAGTCTTTTTTCTAATAACTTGCTTTAGTCCGGCCACCCTACCCCCGGTGAATAAACGGGCACCAGTGTAACATCATTGAATGTTTCCACTGTATTTGGGAACGCTGAAAAAAACTATGTCCTGATCAGAGAGGTCAGATTGAACAGAATCCTACTCCTTACCCTGTCACATTACGGAGAGGAGCGGACGTGGCCGGCGCATCCTCCATAGACTTGAATCAATCAGCATACGAGTGTAACTTCATCTCTATGAGTAGGGAAGGGATTTCTGTGGGAGATACAGGCACTTCTCCTGCAGAACAAAAATGCCAGATCGAGGAGGGTTCCTTGTATTAAACGGAGCGGAAGGAATGGGATCAATTATTGGAGGAATATAATGATGCCTTCGCCGAAGACCTTGCCGAGTAAGGAGAAGCCAAGAACTTTGAATGTGAGATTGAAACAGAAGCGGGAAAGGTAGTTCGTCAACGGCCTTATAGAGTTCCCATGGCATTACGATATGTAATGGATCAGCAAATTCAAAAGCTGCACCAAGCTGGGATTATTGAGAAATCAAACTCAAATTGGTCTTCCCCGCTCTTTTGATACCAAAACCAAAGGGGCATCGGCTAGTAATCGATTATCAAAATGTCAACAAATCAGAGCGATGTGATTCCCATCTTCTCCCCGTAACAAATGAACAGTTGTTTAGTTGTGGTCCCGCCAGCCTCTTCTCATCCATGGATTTACAGCAGGGATATTTTCATTTTTGGTTATCTCCATCATCAGGTCGAAAACTTGCATTGTGTGGTCCCAAATGGTTTGTGGGAGTTTACTAGGCTTCCAATATGTTAAGTATCAACACCCTCTATCTTCCAGCGCTTCATGAATCAAAGTCTCATGGATTAACCAAACGTTTTAGTGTACTTGGATGACATTATTGAATTTTCCAGAAACTGGACGGATTGCATATAAAGTTATTGCAAAGTTACCTAATTCTCACAAAAATGGGAAGTCAAATGGCGATGCGGATGCGTTGTATTGGCAGGCGCACCTATGATGTACACACAATACAGTGGGAGACTGTAAACATTAAAAGATTGTAAAGCGAAGAGCCGGATATCAATGCCTTCAAGGAGTATTGCCAAACTAGAACATTTCCGAAAAATTACAGACTTGCACGACAAATCCTCTTATCAGCTGATTGATTCGCCATTAACAAGAATGGAGTACTCTGTACTTACAAACCATCAAATAAGAGGACATCATAAAACCCCACATGAAGCTATCGTGCACTCAGGGGAAGTCCTACATGAATTCCATGAGGCACCCTTTGCCGGACATGTCAGTGCCGATATGACTTACCTCAAACTGAAGGAGCGGTTTTATTGGCCGCAAATGTATACGGATACCAAGGAGTATGTGAAGACTTGAGTGGATTATCAAATTCGGGCAGTTTCCAAGAAAGTCGTAAAAGCTCTTCTTTACAACCATTACCCTTGGTTCCCATCTTCTCCAGATGGTCGGTAGGTGCTGTAGGCCCACTGCCTAAGACACCCCGCAACAACTGATACTTGATAACTTTCATCGACCATTTCAGTGGCTGGCCGGAGGCCTTCCCTGCTGCTGATATGAAGGCCACTACTATTGCTACATTTCTAGTGGACGAAATATTTGCACGGTTTGGAAAATGGCCGTCATCGCGAGTACTTGAGCAACACAGGAAAAGATAGAGGCATATATAAGACTTAATACACAAGTACCCTCCCCCCCCCCCCCCCCAACCCCACCCATAAAAAAACTAAAACTATTTACGTAGTTCCACAAAACTCACCCTGCACCAACACGCTGGCACAGCGTCTTTTAAGTTGATTTGTCAATGATTTGTCAATCTCAATAACCCGCCCCCCTTTATCTACAACTCGTCTATGGAGGAATATCAATGCTAACGTGATCCAATCTGTCATTTTGTAATCTGGTTCCGAGTTCGCTGGAAAGGATTTAGTCATCATGTTATTTGATTGCTGATTATTCTGCTGTTCACATAAGTGAATTTGTGTTTTAAGGAAAAAAATATCGATTTCTAGCTGAATGCATGGTAAAGGCCACTCTTTTTTTAGTAAGTGGATCAAACTACTGTCTCAAAAACAAGCAGCACCGCTATTCACAAAAGGATATTTTTGAGTATGGTGATAATGTTGAGTATGATTGCGACACAAAACCGCCGCGGCCAAAATGAGGAGCAATTTAGTTTTCATTAGAAAAATAACACGAGAGTAAAACAAGATATTTTCGAAAAATATGTCCAACTGGGCTGTTCTAGACTTACATTGTATACTAGCAGTAATGTTATTTAGGCAGAACAGTACAGTGACCTTTATGTGCACTTATGGAATCGCTGCTATAAATAATTAATTATTGTAATCAACTGCCAGCTAGATTATCAATCTGCACAAATCAATAATGAAGTAGTTCTTCCTTTGCATGGTATGCTTCATTAAGATGCCATTATTTCTCATGCTCAGTGGATTAAACGAGACCTCATATATACTTTGCAGGGATGTGCAGTATTCTCATGAACTTACGTGTGCACTTGATACGAATGTCATACGGGCTAATCCACTGAGGACATGAGCTGCAACAGTTACCCTTGTGTGCCAAGATGCACTATCAAGCTCGGAAAAAAATGATTCATTTTGTGCTAAAGACATAACCATCTTTTTGCCGTGTGATGAGGATGTTACCCAATGACAGATTGAAAAATTCTATAACGCTTTCCGGAATCCAATAGTTTCATCACTTAAAGCGCTTCACATTAATGACCCAGCCACTAGTCTGTACATTTCAGATTCAAGCCAACTCCCTGTTGAGTGTCATTATGTCCGAGCTTCACGTATCATCAGCGCTCAGGAAAGTCGGGACTGACATTCACATACAACATTCTCTGTCAGCTAGGTACCGACTTACCCTACACAGGGTTGCGAAAAGCAAGTGGGGTATTTGTGCCTCGCTAATCAGTCTAGCTTTTGGTTATCATCAAAATAATATTGATCAAAATATTCATTTATATCATGATAATCATTTTTAATCCAGAGAAAGAAAAATATAAATTGGTACTGAAATATCATCTCATAACACCCTCCAGCAGCCTATAGTACATGTTTGTAAGATGGAGGAAACTGCATCCGAAGATAATGTCATCCTCACTATTAATTACATTACCTACTAATTGTCACTTCATCTCTATGAGTAGGGAAGGGATTTCTGTGGAAGATACAGGCACTTCTCGCTGATGGTTGTTATTAATCGCAAGAGGTAACAATATTAATCCATTAATTTAAATGGAAAACCTAAATATAATATGTTAAATTTATTTGATGATAAATCTGTATCCGCAGCGGGGATGAAAAGGACACCGGCAGTCTACAGAGCTGGTAAAGTCATGGATCCGAAACGGCACTGAAATTGCCAATGAGGTTGTGACGATATTCGAATCGAGCAAAATGTTTTGGTGTTTTTTTGTTTATGGCCAACACAAATGCTCTATAATTGTAAATGGCCTACCGATTGATTTGTGTATCGGCAAAAATATAACTCTGTATATATTTCTCTCAAAGATTCTGTTACGTGTACAAGTAACTAACTGCAGCGGATAGATGCATTGTATATAGCTGATGATGCCACGCGTTATTCGTTATTTTTAGTACGCACAAGTACGGTGGCCCATAGAGGACATGCGTTTATTTTCAATATATTAGAATTTTTTTTTTTACAATGCAATTTTTTTCTCTCGAATTACAACCGCCGTCGGATTCTCACCGCCGAAAAAATAATTCCCACCGCCGGGTTAAAAATAATAATTCCCACCACCGCCAAAGAAAATAATTTCCACCGCGGTGGATATTATTTTCCACCGCGGTGGTGGGAATTATTATTTTTAACCCGGCGGTGGGAATTATTTTTTCGGCGGTGAGAATCCGACGGCGGTTGTAATTCGAGAGAAGAAAATCGCATTGTAAAAAGAAAAATATTCTAATATATTGAAAATAAACGCATGTCCTCTATGGGCCACCGTACACAAGGCCCTTGCGCGAAATACCTTTCCCGCCACGTGAGCGCACACCGAAATCCATGTTCACGTCACCCCGCTATTACGACGCAACGTAATTTCCTTTATCACTGCAGTAGCGAGGTAATCAAGCGCCATGAGTGTGACGTCGGAAAAATCTATATATCTACACCAAGACATCACAAGGTATATCCATGGCTCCTGGAAGCGCTTTAATAGTGCATTGTTACACATGAAAAGGATTAACGCATGGAGAGCTACTCCGGTGAAATCGGAGTCAACATCGGGAAAGCGTGATAATTCAGTCAGATTTTGAATTTTTCCTTTTTTTGTGCAATCTGTTGATGGAAACTACATGCACTTATGATAGAAGGTGACTGGGCAGCCGACAGCTGGGTGATATTGCCCTTAATAATTATACCGACGGTCCTTTAATTAGGAATCTTACAATGGTCTCATTTGGATTTTCAACCTGGGAGGTGGCTGGCCAAGCACGAAAGTGAAAGACTGCAAGTGGCGCTGTAGGTTTTGTCTACTACTACCGCAGCTCCAGGACAAATTTACCATATACAGACAAGTACATTGTCACATGAAAATAATGCTTTCCAATTTACGAACGACGCGTGAATGAATTCGCGCAGGACGGTGGACACCACAATCGGCAAATCGTTGTAATGGATAAAAATTGAATTACATGTGCATGAATACAAATAATTCTTTTTCGTCAGATGATCATCGTGTTTCGTGATAGTGATGCTGCAAGTCACTATTTTTTCTTAAAATTTCGTCACAAAACAATCCAAGAACAATTCTTATCGTCTTCCTTGAGATGAAAATCTACTGTACCACACCAACAAACACGAAGAACGCCTTTCTGATTATCGTCAACATATCATCCGTTCCTGAATTCAGGTATTGGGCATTGACTCGAACTAGAATAAGCTGTCAACCGGAATTAAATTTCTTATTAACAAGCCCCGAGCAGTAAAGTGATACAGTAATATCTTCTCCAGAAATATGTATCACAAGTTAAGGAAGGTGAAAAACACCCTAGGTTTATTAACTCAGATTTTCATTTGATTACCGTATTGTGAGTCTCAAGCAATATTAGATTCCAATAAACTGAACTGCCTGAGGATATGTCCTTTAAATGTAATGTATAGTTATATGAATAAGAAGAGTACATGTATAGAAATTGGTAAGATTTTTTTGAACGAGTCAGAAAAAGTTGGGTTTTGAAAGGTTAAAAGCGTATTTGGTAAAAACTATGAATATGTTAATAGAAGAGGTTTGCGTTATTGTTTTGTGGACATGTACATTGTATATGTGATAAAGCATATTCGCAGTATACTTGTATTGTGGAGACAAAACCAAGCGCTGCAGGCGATCACTTGTACTGAAACTAAGTCATTAAACTGAACAAATAACACTTGCCGTATATCTTATGCCAGAACTCGTTGTGTTTATGTTCATGAAGATTATTTTCCTCGAAAACCACTCTTTTTGTCCACTTTAGCAGCATCTGTGTTGCCAGTGCAAGAGATATCCTCTCTCTGCTACAGCGTCATTGTCACATGCCCATCACTTAATTTTACGTTTGTTTTTTAACATGCCCTAAGAATAAGTTATTTGATCTCAAACCCATCCCATAAGTAGGCTAAATGGCCAGAACTCCGCTCATTCTATACGTTTTGCAAGACAAATTGATGAGAAAGTGAGCACTTTGGCGATATCAATTTAATGTACATTCATAGAATGTCAAGGAATTCTCGCGATTTATGCGTCTTGGATCAGCAGTGTACAAGATGGCAGCATCCGGGCTGCGAACCGCGAGCCATTAGTGGCAGAGAGCAAGTTAAATCGATCCATCTTGGCAAATTGGAAGATATTTTTCACCCGGGTCGAGCGCAGGCTGATATTAGCATAGTGTAATTGGGGCTATTAGATAGAGAATCACAAAACCTGTCTGGTGTCTTTTCCTTGCCAGAGAATAATGTGAACGATTCGAAGCTACGAAATGCATGTGAGCTTATATTATCTAGATACATATCGCAGATCTCGCAACAATCTCAGAAACCGCCACAACCCGCCACAACCCGAGAAAGCTCTGTCCCAATTCGGATCAGGCGTGAATTGATTACATTTGCTATGATGTGATGTGATGCGATGTGAAGTGATAAATTCCACAGGCTAATTCGGGAGTGAAAGCATAATTAGGAAGATCAAACAACACCTATTAAATTGTTAGTTATAGTATTTTCTTCTAGTCACCATAGTAGGTATTCTCTTCCTAAAATTCTATTGGCATTTCTACCACTAATTGGTAAGTTTCTTCCAATTAGCAGCAGAGGTTAACACTTTACTATTAATGAGAGATGTTTAACACAAGTGCCCCACTGTCACGGGCTTATTAGTAGCTACAAAATCAGTTTTGTTAAAATAATCAATTATGCCGTTTTGAAGTCTTTTGCGAAGAAAACGACAATATTCTTTAACAGCGAGAGGTTGTCCTGGCACCCTAAGTATCTCATTAGGTGGCCTATTCGTGAGCTGGTAATTAGCGCATCTGGGGTTAATTTATCTGGAGGATGATGATAGTTATGCGGGAACTGCTGACGCTGTCGATTATGTATTCAGTTATAGCCTTCGTAATAAAAGACGTAGTATCATTTGATACTTTTTTTCATAACGATCAAGTGAGCTTGAAAATTGTTTTAGTTGGTTGACTGCGATAACTTAGAGTGCTTCCTACAATCACTGGGTACTACTTTTACAACTTGACCCTACATGTAGATAGAAACCATTTTGTTTGAGATTGCTAGCTGTGATTAAGAGTAGTTACCAGATCTGAAGTAAAGAAATGTTACTATTCAAAAAATATGAATTTGTCTATCCGGGTGAATGATAGAAAAAAAGGGAAAGAATCTAGTTATCATAAAGGATTGCATTTTAAGCTTTGAAAAAATTATATAGGACAGGTAACTTGAGACACCAGTAACCATAGATTTGCATAATTTTTCCTGTCCCGTAGAAAAAGTAAGAATAAACCAACACATTAAAAATAAAATACCTATTCAACTATGTCTAGAAATCCTTGGAGAGGTCTATATATATAAGACACATTATACCTCATCCAAGAAATTTCTCCTTACGTCAAATGTCATAAATGCTAAAACATTACGATCAGTCTGATAAGAAATCGACACGGTACAATGGTCTTGAATCGAGATGACAAAGACGCGACATTAGAGTATTTAAGTGCCACTCCCTAACAATTTGTTGACAGACCGCCGGGGATAATTTTCTCCACCTGACAGCAAGTATCATAACTGTCACCTGCACGGCTTCATCTTTTATAGCAGGGATAACTTGATAAACTATTACAAGTCGCTTGGCGATATTTCAAAATGTACAAGAAAAAACAGTAAGTATCTAATCATCGTTAAGAGTGGCAGAGAACGAAACTACTTGGTATAAAGACACAAGCAAGTGGAGATTTGCCCTTTTTTCCCACCCCGTAAAAAAAAGAACGACAGATCCACACATTAAAGCTACCCATTTAACTAACTGAAAAACTAGAAAACCTTATCACTGCATCATTGTTCATAGTTTCATGGTACAGTCAAAGTTAATTATTTCTGAGCATATCAAAATTTCACCTCATGGTCATGCTCAATAGATTTCCCGAACGTGCGCGATATCAGGATGTCAGGATGTTCTCTCAATTGCAAATGACACCCATTACAAAATGCGTTTTGAAGGCGCTTTTAAAAGATGGACGAATTGGTGCTCTACGCCACTGGAAAGGCTGTGATCTCCTCTTGCTATACGAACTCATCTCATTTATTTAATGAATACAAGTCAATAATTAGCGCAGGATTACCAATATAAGTGTTTTTTTCTCTCCGTATACTTATAACGATCAGTGATAAAGCACCTGATCTCACTACAGCCTGCAAGAAATGTTGTTTTCTTCGTGTTTTTCATTTCTTTATTTTCATCTCGACGAGTTGCAATGCCTAACTGCTTAACAGCGGTAGGCATATGTTGGAATGAATTGTCCCCCGAAGCTTCGGAGGGGAACTTGTAATCACCGGGCGTCCGTTCAACGCTCACCGTCTCCGTCCATTTGACCTTGCGGATTCACTTGACTCTTAATCGGTGAAAATGTTTCGATGAAACTTCAAAGGTGTGTTGAGTAGATCAATATCTCAAAAATTATTTATGATGGGCACCATGAGATTCTAATTTTGGCCACTAGGGGGCCGAATGTGAAAATCTAAAAAATAAGAATACATGTACAATTACGCTTTAACTATTGCTTCAATATCTACCTTTTTTTATCACAGGTAGATCGAACAAAGATACAGCATAATTATAACACCCGAGTTTTTTTTTAAATGTCTTAAAGGAATGGGCGGCTTTATATTGCAGTATGTTTGTTCTTCTTTTGGTTCATCAGTAAACTATTTTTCTGAACGCGTTTGATGCTTTTCAAAAGTAGAAAAAACGTGTTATTCTTTACCTTTCCCGCCACGTGAGTGCAGGCCGAGATCCGAGTTCGTTTCACTCCGCTATTATACGACGCACCATCAGCGTGACGTCGGAAAAATCGATATCTTCACCAAGTTGCCAAAGGGTAGAGCCATGGCTACTAGTGCATCGTTCGACATGGAAAGCATCTATGCATGGAAGCTAACTCTGGTCAAATCGAAGTCAGCATCGGCAAAGCGTGATAATTCAGTCAGATTTTGATTTTTTTCTTTTTGTGCAATTTGTTGATGGAAACTACTTACGTAGAATAGGAGGTAGCCGACAGCTGGGTAATATTTCCCATAATAATACCAATGGTCCATTCCTTTAACTATTGTTTCAATCTTTACCAAATTTTATCAGAGGTAGATCTAACAAAAATACACTATATCACACCCGCGTCTACTTTTCAGTGTATCAGAGATTTTAATCTCTGTTACCCTGAAAAGTAGGTCATTTTTTTACCTTAAAAGGTCAAAAAATGTTTTGATCAGCTTGCAGACTTGTAACCGGTGAAAATTTCATCATGAAATTTTTGAGATGTGCTTAGTAGGACATTGGCTCCGATAAGCTTTATAATGGCCACCGAGAGATTCAAACTTTGGCCAGTAGGGGGCCAAATGTGAAAATCTAAAAAAATGAATTACGCTCCTATCTGATTGCGCAGAATTTTTACTTTATACTTACTGTTACATAAATTTGTGGATGGAATTCGACCACGTTTAAAATGCATAACTGTCCATAAAACCAGATAAATTTTACTTTTAAGACGAACAAAATGACAAAGCCAGGCCGACGTGACACGCGTGCGCGCCGCCTGTTGTTAGTTTAACAAACTAATGTAATATAAGTATGTATATATATAGATTCCGAGCCTCGAACAACACCAATATATACGCCAAGTGGTCACTACAACTCCGAAACGGACAACTTTTAGGTACATATACAACATAACGGCAACTACATAGTCCCACCATGTTCACAGATTCTATTCAAATCCCATCGGAATGTCACATCACATTAGAAAAAACCAATGTTGTCGATGCAGTCATTACAGATTTATCGGACATAGGCCTACTCCTAAACAATCGCCAACACACGACTTGATCCTCAAAATCGACAACATGCTCATAAGCATGTTGCAGGTCTCCTCCAAAAGTCATTTGAGTGTCTGATGATGAAACGTATAAACAGGACAACTATCCCTTTGATTTCTTGCACATAATTTAGAATTACTATGACGGCATGCCAACCGTTCGTCTCATCTTGAAATGGGTGCAATTATGCTTCTCCGAACCTTGACATCCAAAAAAGAATCTATATGGAACACGGTTTTAAACCTTTGGTAATTTTTCAGAGAGACGTTGTTTCAGTTAAAAGTATCTAATCAGCATACCTGTATTTGTAAATAACCAGTATATATTGGGTATATACACGGGTAATTGGTAGTCGTTTTCAATATTCATGATTTGCTCATAAGATTTGATCTTCAAACACACTACAGCATGCAGAAAACATAAGCAAAATACAAATTTGTTTTCTTAGGTTCAACATTTTTAAGACAAAGACATATTTTGAGAATATAAGTACTTTTAAATGTCTCTTCTTACGTCAAAATGTCATGTCCAAAACATTACAATCACTTGCTTCAACTTGATAAGAAATCGACACGGCACAAATGGTCTTGAAGCACGATGATCGGGACATACAAGCAACATAAGAGTATTCAAGTACCACTCCCTAACAATCTGTTGACAGACCGCCGGGGATAGCTTTCTCCACCTGACAGCCAGTATCATAACTGTCTCATGTACGGCTTCTCGTCTTTCATTGCCGGGATAAGTATTCTCCCATAGATACTTTCCCCGGGGACAATACCTGATAACTTGATATGAGACGGGCACGGACAAAGAAGCGATACAAGTTGGTTGGCGACATTTCTTAATGGGCAAGATGAAAAGGGTAATATTGACAACATATCTTGTTAACTCTATGATTGATCAGTCCAGTAAGTATTAAAAAGGGCTACCGGGTTCGATGTTTATTATTTAGAAGCAGCGATTTCGACTATAATATCATTACGCCGTTCGTTTTTAATCGTGGGCAATGAAAATAAAAATGCCGAAAAACACAAAGTCGTATTCTGCAGTTATGATGCATGCAACTTTGCTGAAAGTCGGTGGTGTTGGTATATATTGATCTGTCTACAAAACGGCAATGTTGAAAATTGCAGTACGTATTTCTGCAATTTAAAATTTTCAAATTTAATTCTAAATTCTTAATTTTCAACGAATGGCGAAGGCCTTTAACGAAAATTAGACATGCAATTTACATATATTTCTTAGTTCTGGCGCTTGTTTTATCTCTTGATCTTAGTAAAATGGTCGCCGATCACGCCTATCCGGACATGCGCCACTTTAGCGACGCAACCATGGGGATAGGCCTATTTCCCATATAGATCGTGCCCATATGGCATGAAAAAAACACTGTAACTTTGTTTGTTTGATTGTGATCATCACAAGATTTTAATACAGTTATAGAAGACTAATGAAAGGGCCTAAAGGGGCCAAAACACGCATCGGACACTATACCCATATTCACCGATGTTTGGGTACTGCCGGGGGGGGGGGGCTGAAACACCTGTTGTTTCCTCATACTGCGACATGGACTGATAACACTATCCTATATGGTGAATGGAATATGATGTAAAGAAATAAGTGTGACTGAAGAGATATTAAAGGCGCTTAAACCGTTTTGAACATCTTACAAAAGCCAAATAAACGAAATATCCGTATGGGTACAATCAATATGAGAGTTTCCGTTAATGTTAGCGTATATTCGGATGGGCGCGGCAGTGTCGCCAACCAATCAGATACATTGTAAATGACCACTACGCTTAACCGAAAGTTTGATAGCACAAATTCAACACTTTTTGCAAGATAAATTGATGGGAAAGGCAGGCGCTTGGACGTTATGTTCATTTTGATTCGAATGTAATGGAAAAAAGTTGCGATTATTGCCTCCATGGTTAAGAATTACGAGATCGCAACAACCCGAATGCTAATTTTGAGCCTTTAACGGCTGAGGGCAAGTCAAATAGATGCATCTTAGCAAATTGCTGCAGCGGCTGGGGATATAGTCAGGAGTGTTTTTCCCCGTGTACGCCGTGATAATGTTTGCGCCAATCTAGTATTTCCGAAAGTCGTGTGTCACAAATGAAGGCCTTGTTCAACGGCTGCGCTTCACATTTACCCCTAGCTATCGGCATGTACATTCATGATTCAAGCTTTCCTCTCCCGGAGAAGTACAGGTCTGAACTGCAGGACTAACATTCATATTTTGCCATCTTTGCCCGATAGGTACTAGTCTATTCCTGAGTGGAGAGAAGCAAGTAGGGTCAAGTGCCTAATTGCTCAAGGACAGAAAGGCAAAACAGCGGTGATCCTTCTGAGAATCGAACCCACGACCTTATGAATATAAACCCGATACTCTAACCACTATGCCATTGATTTCACCCAAAATTGTAATCTTTCTTCTCTTTAATCGGTTGCCGACGCTGGTTACGGAGGCCAGTGTCCCCCAAGAATGCATCTTATCTTTTAAGATTCCCTGAAGAAAATCAATTATTGTTCATCTTGTTAAGATAGCAAGAACATGATGGTTGCCCTCCGTCAAGCGTGCATAAAACGTCAGGCCAATGAGTGAAGAAAGGCTTTACGGAGAAAGTTCGAAGATTCACCAAATACACACAGATTTATGTTCAGACCCATCAACTGCACAAATAAGAGAGTCGGTCAATCAGCATAATACTACCTGTACTTGGGAGTGAAATTCACCGCTGCAGCCACCAGAAGACGACCCTAGCGTCAGATTCAATTTACGAAGTAGACCATCCATTATCGGTGGTGTTGCGAAGAGATGACCTTACATGTTGTTTTCAATTTGTATATGGTGCTATAACCACCTCTAGCCTCGCTAACCTAACAAGGCGATACATACTGTAAAATATGTGATAAGCGAACGGCCCACAAAACTGGTCGAGAGGAAATCATTGCGTATACATGTTTAGGTCCTTTGAAATAGGCCTAGATGACGCTGATGACAAGTGTCGTTTTCTTGTGGTGATAGCCTAAGGTTATTGGTGGTAGACTTCTACCGCGTTCGTGCAAAAGCACTTGGGCTCATTGAGTTGAATTGGATGAAAAGAAAGACAAACAGGCTGTGATGATTAATACTTGGTTTAAGTCAATTCTTCGTCCAAATCTACAAATTCTAGACACTGGCTCATCTCCTTGAAGCAGTCCGCACGCACGCCAGGCCGTATGGATTGCCTCTTCCGTTGTAGGGGCCCAGGAGTCGCTGAGAATGCGCAAAAGCGTATCCCTAGTAATTGGCTCACAACGACCATGTTCATCATTACTTTGGATCTTCCAGGCCTTCCACATTTTGCGCATGTTAATTTTGAAGGAACGGATGACAGTTTTTTCTAATGGCTGGACCAAAGAAGTACATCTTGCTGGAACCAACTGGATAAAACCAGGCGCATCTTCAATGTGATGCTGAACCTGGGCATTTCTATGGGCTGGGAACATGTCCCATATCAACAAAAATGGAAAGGCATCATCTACGAAAGGGAGAAGACTGTCATTAACCTACGATAGTAGTGTCCGCCAGTTTGCCAAACCCGTTTCAGACCCGGTTACTCGACATTGTCCGGTGCATTTTTCCTCAAATCCTGGATTACTTCCCCGTCAGCCCTCAGTCCTCCGAGTATCACACTCGCAGGCATCTTTCTCCCATCCCTTGTAATCCCTAAAGTTACGGTACATCCTAGTTTCGGATTCCCTCTGGACGTGCGAAGATCAATTTGTTTTGCCCCCTTTTCATTGTAGGTGTATTGTGGCGCCATGTCAAAAAGAGCAAACGTTTCATTCATGTTTATCACAAGTTCAATCCCATTTTCAACAAACGTCTGGGCAACATTTTGCTGAAAATTGGCCACAAGTTCATCCGCGTTTTCGAGAATAGCCGTAGAATTTTTGCATTGTTTCCTAAAACTAATCTCGTTCCTAGAGATAAAACCAGTTAGCCACGCTCTGGACGCCCTGAAGTCTGTTAATTGTGGCCGATGCTGCCGGTATTCCTGTTGCTGCTGTTCGGGAAGCACTGCCCACCATGTTCGGAAAGACTGTTCAGCTTTAATCATCATGTCGTCGCCCGAGACAGGTACCCCCTGTTGTCGCTTTGTTGCCATCCATTCACGAGCTGACCTGTCAACCTCTGGCCATAAGGCTGAAAAAAATGTGGACTTTAGAAAAGAACAATTTCAAATATAAAGTTCCAGGTTCTCATGGACATCAAATTTGAAAAGAAAATGACATGGAAGATGGCGTTAATTTGCTGTTAAAAGTACAATACAGCACTCACCAATGCCCCTTTGTCTTTGTCTGCCCCTGTTGACCTGCCTTCTCGTAGTTTCGCGATGTCTCTCTCGGAGGTCATCCTCTTCGCGGAGCCATCGGCGCATAGTCCCGGAGGGGATGTTATGCTCCCTGGCAAACTGGGCCGATGAAATCCCATGAGGCTGCCTGATGTTTTCGTTTTCATAGTCATCGAATAGACGGATTTTCTCCGCCAGTGAATACGATCGGTGACGCCGAGCAGGAGGTTGTAAGGCATCGACATTTTCATCAACATTATTGATGTCGTCATTATCCATTGGATGAACGAAATCAGAAAACATTACCAAAATGCCAAAAAAGGCAGTGCACATCATTTTGGTTTCTTGCTGACACTTGCGATTGACAATCTTAAATGCACGAGTAGGCCAGCGTTAAATCGGTTATTCAATTTCATTTAAATTCAAAGTGATATCAGACATGGATTTTGTGGCACATGTACATGCTCAATAAATCGTGTCATTAGCGTCATCTAGGCCTATTTCAAAGGACCTGCACATGTATACGCAAGGATTTCCTCTCAACCAGTTTTGTGGGCCGTTCGCTTATCGCATATTTTACAGTAGGTGCTCAAAGACCTTACTTCCATTAAGAATGCATAACAAATCCATGGGTTTTTTCTGTCCATTAATAGGGAGTGTTAAATAAACCATTAGGGTTGGGACTAAGATGAGGATCGGACATGATCATGATTGTGACCCGGGCTAATGCTTCGAACAAAAAGTGTATGTCTGCCCAGTACAAATTTTATATTTGGTACATTTTATGCTTAGCAAGCCATTACTGTGAACCACTTCATGCATATACAGCGTTTCTTCAAACAAATATGATGTTCATGATAAAACACCCTCGAAAATCTGGTGGTTTCAACAGAGCTGACGTACTTTTCGTGTATAGAGAAAAGTAGATTGTATCAGGACTTGGTAGTCGCTCCAGCCATGTCATAATGTTACTGAACCTGCAACTCGATATATTCACCATCTGATCTCTCCTTTCTGATGATGTATTGATTACACCGCCTCTCGAGCATTGTCGAGATAGCATGAGAGCTGGGGGCAGGGGGTCAGGTTCCCTCATCACTCCAACCAGAATAAGGCAGATGTCTTTTCGTTACGAGATAATAAGCTGGACGGTGGTTATGATATTGGTGTCGTGTGTAGCCATAATAAAGAAGATATGATTTCTATCAGACTGATGATATGGTTGAATAGGAATGTATACTGGAGACAGCTAGTTGTTTTTTATTTCTGCAAATTTTGCGAATTATCTCCATTCGGGAAATCAGCGAAGCCCTTTTTTATTTGAAAAATCTTAAATGTTATCATTTTTCAGAAATCTTCGCGAATCACAAATGTAAAAAGGCACAAAAATGTGGCAGTTTACAGAACCAATTCAGGTTCCCAAAAAGAAATCAAGTCGGGAAGTTTCGGCGTGATGAGTTATCGAGAAAGCAGTTCAGTCTCTTCTCAGTACGACTATTGCAGCTCGGTATTTGTCCACCGGAGTGTAACAGGTTGCAAATCAAGGTGTGCGATTAGATTAATGACTACGCCAGGATATCGTGTTGCCCATCCCCAGCATAGATAAAGATTCGTGATGGGGTACTCGAATCTTTTAGCAGCAGATTCTTGACCAAGTCATAGTTTAATCCGGGAGATATAATGATGGCCGATTTTCGCTCTGCAAATGGAACGATGAGATCGACATCACCACTCATTTCCTGACTGATGGCTCATGCAAATCATTTCTATCCGGCTTCCACCCCACTTGCCTCGGCCACCTGCTCTAATCGAACCAAGGCAAGCGTGTTCTCCATTACTGTAGAAACTGTTGATGTGCATCGTTTGACTTCGAATACAATCAGCGTAGGAGGCCAAAGGCTTTTGTAACAGCACTTACGCAACCAGTGTCAAAATTTGCACTAGCAACTCCTTGATGAAAACAGTGCCTCGCTTAAAGGAATGGGCGACTTTTTATTACAGTATGTTTGTTCTTCCTCTGGTTCACCAGTAAACTATTTTTCAAAACGTGTTTGACGTTTGATGCTTTTGACGTGTTTGATGCTTTTCTACTTTCTTAGAAAGTAGAAAAACGCGTTATTCGATATTCTAGTACGCCCAAGTCCTGGTGCCAAATACCTTTCCCTTCACGTGAGTGCACGCCGAGATCCGAGTTCACGTCACCCCGCACCAAGACGTCACAGGTTAGATCCTAACACCAGGAAACGCCTTACTGGTGCATCGTTCCACGTGGAAAGTGTCGAAGTGTCGAAGCATGGAGAACTAACTGCGGAACCTCAATGGTAGACTCATCGTGATTTGGTTAAACATTTGTGGTCAGTGGGGCTCTTCCCCCCCCCCCCCCCCTCCAAGAAAGTGTGAAAATGTACATCCTGGCGCGAATTGTTTTCATATACTCCGCCATGTCGTGGGAGTACAAAAAGCCTGATCGATATCAGGATGGAAAGAGTAAGGAAGCGCATTTTCTTGCCATCTTGAATACGAATCTATGTCTTTCGTGGCTGTAATAATTTGATAAGCGGACTTTCTCTGCTCTTTTTTTAGCCGGCGAGGGAGCCCCCCCCCCCCTCCCCAGCCTTTCCTACTGTTGATAGAACCGTTTCTTGCCCATTGGTTTTTTGCATACACTAAAAGCAGCCGGGTTGCATTTCATGATTTTTCAGGTAAGCGCTGTATTTCCGTTATGCAAATAGATGCAACCTGCTTTGATATCTGAATGTCGCATGACACATAATCCTAATGACACAAAACTTCCCGGAGATACAGTCTTATGTCTCCTTTGTTGGTTTACACGAATTTACAACAACTGTTGCTCAGTAATGGCTTTGGGTAATTACGCCACTTGACTCCTATTTACCGTACTGTTTGATGTCATTTATTTTGTTTTATCAAATACGTCAGTTTCCATCCATTGTGCCAAGTTAATGGATTCACGTAGGAGTGTTTCAAATGACTTTGCCCCAAGGGTACCATACTCGATTACATCAAAGATTGAGCATTAAGCACAATCTTGGACAATTTGAGAACTTTGACTTTCATCTGTTTCACGGATTTTCTTACCATCATAAAAGAGGTAAGTATATGACGTAAAAGTTATCTGAAGAGTGACGGAGGATGCACATTTTAGGGCCTCGTCGAATTGACGGAACGGAACGGAATGTCGGAACGGAATATGATGGAACATGTTTTCTGTGAAGAGGGCGCCAAAGATATGCATCCGCAAGCGTTGGAACAATTCTAACGTTCATTCTGTCGATTTGACGAGCCCATTATCTTGTGCTCATCGATTTGCAAGACAGATCGACCCACGTAACAGTGCGCTTGCCCTTTAGTTGGACAAGTTCTAGTAGGCTTCCAATTTCCTAACATCGCCAAAGAAGTAACCAATGCATGTGCTTGTTAAAAACAAGTCAGTCAGTATTCAAATATGGCATTAACTTTCATTTGGTGTTAAAACCGATTAGAATAACGTCAATAATATTACCCCCAAGTAAAGTGACTTAACCTGCCTAAAGAACTAGCTGACTAGAGTATCGAACATTCTGTTGGGGATGGAGCAAGGAAGTCGTCTTTCGACAGAACTGTCTAGAATGTACAGTCAACCAGCGGCGTATCTAGCCAGAAAGCTAGCACCACCCAGGTCAACTGTATTTCATTCGGGGATTCATTTTCCCATCTGTCAACTGCATTTTACAGACATAACTACATGTATGTCCTCGCGCTCAAGTCAGTTAAAATCTAGTATAGTAAGATCCTCTGACGTTTTCGACTGTGCATGTTTAACTTCATACAAACAGAACATGGTTAATAACTGATCCAACAAGGACCAGGAACAATAACGCCAGCTGGTCTCAGCGGATCAACGCGCCGATACTACAACTGGTAAAAGCTATTGATCGCAACAGATGCCGAGTGTGTCTAGCACGAGTAACTAATTGACTTATTAGCAATCTGAGAACGTACCCGAGACGGAGAAAGCTAACAACTTACTGCTTGGGTACGCTTGGCGAGTAAATCAACATCGTATCCGACATGTACCTCCAGGAAGATTGTGTAACTAATATACCAAATTTACGGCATTTGAAAGCTATAACTTACATTTTGCCTTGATTTCTAACAATTAGTATCGGAGATTTTTGGCGAAACGAAATGCCCTTCGACAAATGTTAGAGATTTTTCAGAATCTCAAAAACCAACAAGGGTTTTTATTTTACCCACAAAACTTCTACGGGGTGCATTTTTGCGTGGGTCAAAAAACCTCCGAAGGGTTTTTTGAAGGCTTGAACCTATATTTCTACGAATGCCTGATAGTGGCAGCATTGTGAAGTCCTCTGGTCATCGGCATAAAAATCGGCAGGAGTCAACTGAAAGTTGTTTTTTTGCATATTTGCAGAGATACTCTCACTGGCATTCATTTACGCAATGTATCTTCAAACCTATTGACATGTTTTATGTACGACGCTCGAAACGAGGCTCTGGTTAAATTAGAACAAGGAACAGAAAACAGAACAAGGATGAGCGTGACTTTGAATTCGGAAATTACATGTATTGTCTCTCAAAAGTATTCTTGCTGCAAGTATACGTTTTCGCGTTAGATGTCGCAAGTTCTCTGTTGATATTGGAGATGTGAAGGCGTTCTTTGCTTTTAGATAACGCGATATCCTGATGGACAGCAATAGTAACCACATCAAGCAAACATTAAAAATCTTATTGTCAGCATCTAATGTTGCAGCGAAGTTTTGACGCCAAACTTTTTAATAATATCCTTTGAAGTTATTTTCTCCTCACAGAAGAAGCAATGCCTTCAGGACTTGATCAAAAAAGAAACACGAACCGACAATCAGTCGTGAATCCAGTATTCTCCCTTGAGCATTGATTCCCCGGCGGAACAGTGGTTTCATTTTACAGATTCACAACATAGATGAAGTCTGCTAGAGGCATCGTTGTTGTTATATTCAGTGTTTTATCGTAGGAAACACGGCTTTATAGAAAAATCTCGTGGATATTTGAAGCCTGTTTGACGGTTCGTACAACGAGTAATCAATATCATTGATTGATCCCGAAGCATTCGTGAATGTTCAATACCAGAACCAGAAAATCAGCCGAAGAAATTATGGTGATATTTGCGGTGACCAATGATTGTAAAGGTCTGTGTCCACCGAGCGTATTACGCATAGAAACTGCGCATTGTAAAGTTCAATGGCTTTTCGAAGAACCCTGTCCTTTTGTGCATGACACGGTCTGCACTGCGCTACGTAATACGGCCGATAAAGAAATTTTCTTTATGAAGCGGATCACGCAACGTAGTTCTGGTCCGTGTTATGTGATCAGCCAATAGAAACTGACCATAGGCCTAGGATATGAAAGGGTGGCAATATGTGCAAAGGGATCAAGGAAGGCATGATGACCAATGGACATAGTATTACGCCCGTATTACGCAACGCGTTACATATGCGCAGTGCGCTGCATGATAACGCACGTAATAACGCACCCAGTGGATATGGGCTTTTAAGCTACAAATAGCAAGATGGAGAGGGGCCACACCATACTGTCCCACATGAGGCAACGTCTTTGAAATCACGCACTGGTTCCGCGCATGCGCAAGACTGGAGTAGCATAGGGTGTGCGAAAGCTTTGACTTTTTCTGTGAGCTAAATAATGTACAAGGTTTGAAACCAGACAACTTGGAAATAACAGGAATATCCTTGCACACACATTCAAATGTCAAATACGGACTAATACGTTTACAATCGGAACCCAATTTAGTCAGATATTCAAGGAGTGGGTATGCGATTGCCATCAATTTCAGAATTACGAGAGCCACACCCCGTTGGTATTCGTAGATGTATTCTACCAGACCTTCCCGTTGGGAAAACTGGCAGGACTGGTGGCTTTCAAATAATGCGCATTGGCCTTTTAAGGTCCCAATTTAATAACTGTACATGGGTAGCTATTTTTTGTACACTCAACAACCTGACACAAAAACTTAAAAGATAGAAAACAAATCATTCATCACTACTCTAGATCTACCACTATAGGTTTATGTGCTTTTTTTAAAGTAACGCAGCGTTTAATTCTTTTAAGCATAACTCCCATTTGTTGAAAAATAATGTAAAATATATAAATGTTATCCTTGGCTATAACGTCTTCTATACCTTCTTGTAGAACTGAAGATGTATCATGCATTTAATTAGGCCCTTAAAGGGTTATCACCAGGTGTGGGTGTAAATACTCAAGAAATCTTTGTAGTAAACTCTGCCCTCTAGGCCTAGTCTTGCCCGGTTACATATGATAATTCAAGAACCACTACCCATTGGGCCTCATTGCAATGTCATCCAAAGACGTTATAGGCAAGGATAACCTGTATTATTTTGATTACTCACCCATTTAGCTACATGTATATTACAGTATCGGATATACTTTCCTGGGACATGTATCACAGGCAGTTGAAATCGTGATATCAGACGAATAAATCAAACTTAAACCATAACAGATTGTAGCGTAACCTATCGAGAGATTATGAATTTTATACAGTATTGTGCACCATCCATGAGAGGTCCCGCAATTTCCCGATTCCATTCAATGATTGACAGCTCGTATAGAGATCATCATCACTAACAAATCATGTTACCTAAATGCAACGATGTGAATCGTGCAGCTGTTAGGGTAATCTATCCTCTCGACGGGATAGCTAGAAACGTACCCCGAAGCAACAGCTTCATGATCTGGACTTGTCTCCCTCGAGGTTAAGCCAATGAATCGATCCTGATAACTCAGCATTTGAGGTACTATTTCGGGGGGGGGACAAATCTATATCATGGTCCCTCAATTTGTCAATCAAGGTTACGAAAATGCTTATGACTTAATCTATTCAGTTACAAATAATTCAATATACGATACAGTACATGTGTTGCACGGGCGCCTCCATTGGTAATGTTATCAAATGGTATTTACGAGATATTGACGCAGATGCGAGTGTAGGGATCTTGTGAGTACAATGACAGTTATATGGGTTTCTTTTGTCAAGTGCTGGACCAGTTGGTGATTTGCCGGCTACGTTACGTTTTTATCGTATCCGATATCAACCTCGGTTAAGGTTGCCATCCGACTTCACACTTTAGCTCTGGTGAATATTCTGAAACCTTTTAGTAGACCTTAATGTACGAAAGCCCAGAATGCTCATTCAAAATTCAAAATTCAAAATTGAACTCTTTTTCCGCTTGTATCCGTCGCTGGCTTTCTTGTCTTAGATGCTCATTCGCTTCCTCTATGGCGGCGCTCTCTTTCTCTCAGCATCATTTCGAAGCGCCTTCTGTCTTCGGATACAGCGTGGTTGCTCACGCGCAAGTTCCAAAGATATTGACCAGAACCTGTGACTATCAAAACCAACACTAAATTACTTTGTCAAGATTTTTTGTCCGAAAAAAAATGTGCCCCGAGTATAATTTCCATTGCTTTTGTTCAGTGAATTCTGTCGGACTTATCACCTGAATCAATGATTTTTTGAGAAAAGATGGCAGACGATAATACTGTAAACTTGGATTTGTGATGTTGAGAAAAGTGGCTCTATCTTTTCCAAAGCTTGAGCAGAGACACCATGAGAAAAGGGAATTTGCATGCATATAGACAAAAGTCTGACCTAAGACCTGATTACGATCAGTCCGAATTATGTCCTGCTGAGTCTAATATTTGTCCCATATGCAATACTGGTAGAGTGTCCGGTCTTAAAACACGGGTCAGACGCGACATCCTTCGCCTTTCCTGCGCATGGCCTTCAACATTTTTGATGTGTTCTAGGGGAAGTCCTCCGACACTGCGCTAGGAAACCCGCAATTAAACTTACCGGCTCTTTCACATTTTTTTCTAAGTTTCAAGACAGGATATTGCACCTATATACTCCAGTGCCGTCTTCGAGCTGGAATACGCCCCTGGTTTGATCGTCCCATATCTAAGATGACAAAATGAGTAAAGGTTTCCTACTAATTTAGGTACCAAAACGCTCTAAAGTTGTTCAACGAATTAAACCCTTTAATTGATTCACAGTGCTCATGCAGGTCGTGCATTATAAGCGTGTTCATCCGGTGTAGAAACAGTTTTCAATTAATCAAGAACTACGGGAAGGGTGATGCTTTAAGAGTTTACGAAATAGATTGAGTTATATGTATACGTATTCGTCACTAAAATGGGCTATCTGATCAAATTTCAAACTTTTTGCAAGGAAAGCATCATCTAAAGGGAGACTGATCCCCTTGATAATCAGAACCTTTCGCTGCTACCAAATTCAAGCTCTGGCCTGTGAGCTTTTAGTTCGGGCACGCACAAATCGAACGACTTTGTAACTATCTAACTTATCGTCCTATTCTTGAAAAGGTTGGTATATTCAAGCCCTAGATTCTTACCTGGTCAGCAAGATCCAGAGCTGCAGAAATATTCTTACTATTATTTGAGTGAATGTTCCTACCATAGTTACTGTTAGTTGTGGTCCATGCCATCCTATATGATCTCATCAGAGACGCAAGTGAACTAGACGGGTTTCTGGTTTATTTCTCTGTGACGGGCTTTTCAACGCTTATGTCTGGCGTCACTGCATGATCATAACCTACATAAAGCACTTTGCATTGCTAAATCACTAAAGGTGCTTGGTGTATTTGAGTTATCGATGATTGGTGTCTTTTTACACTATTGACACAGTGTCTGTATTCGAATGCACAGAATGCCATGCAATGAAATTTCCTGCTTTTAGTTAATCAGTTGCATTTATCTTGCTCCATGTTTGGCATAAAATGGCAGATAAATGTTTTAGTAGGGTTTTTTCCGCCATTATTTTTCCCACGAAGAGACAATGACTAAAATGTTTTTTTAATGTTAGTTGCCAGAAGATAGTGGACCAGGGGAGGATAGAACTGGGGAACATAGAACTTGGGGATAATGGAACTCGGGGAATATGTATAGAAGTAACCATGGTTAACATGTTACTATGAACCATGTTAACAAGCTGCAGACAAAAACAACGCGCACGGACATAGTAGGCCTTTAACATTATAGTGACCACTGCCAGTGCTGCATCTCTTGTGGACCAAATACTCTAGTTTCGCACGCCTAAGGTCCACTGTAGTAACCCAGCGTATGTGTACATTTTGGTAGGCCCACGACGGGAGTAAGTTTCTTTAGGCCTAAATAGAGTTGTTACCTACTCAGGACAGTCACAGTCCTGACACTGTCTGGGGGAATATGACTTAATTGATTTCAATAGGCGGGCCCAGTGTTTATGTCAGTTTCGAACCAATATCCAGATCATAGAAGACTTTAAAGCTATGTGATGTAATGCCTACCATGTAGTCACAATCATGAAGCCTGTTTATTCTTAGATAAACACAGGTCTATGGTTTCCTGGCCTACAGTGTGTCCAAGAATCATGGATAACCCTGCTCTCCTTGCTCTGGTGTATGAAATGAATCATCGGGAGTTACAGAGATTACGTTGTGGTCTGCTTGCAGCCTTTCTTTTTGAAGACAAGATAGGGGACATTTACAAAGCGCTTTTTGGTTATTTTCAAGGGCCTCGACTCGGCAAGGATGGCTTCACGGGGTTAGTCTTGCACCCACGTCTTTTCTTTACTCTAACGGGAGTAACTGTTGAGGATTTTCATCATATGTTTGACAATGTTAGAGAGGCCTTGGTACCCGGGACACGCCCCGATGTGCTAACACCTATGAACAAATTACTTTTGTTACTCATCTGGGCTCGTCAGTATCCTTCTTATGCTATGCTCTCCCACACCTTTGGAGTAAACGAAGTGTACATTTCCAAGTTGCTGACCAAATTGATACCGTACATGGGTTTTTCTACATATCGACGTCATATCAGATGGCCGAATGCTCAGGAGTGGGCAATGATGAGGAGATTACCAGGCAATGGAGTTGGGATTATCGATGGTTCGCCACAACTGATCAGGAGGCCGTAGCGAGGAAACCTGCAACAACTGTTCTACTCAGGTCACCGCCACTCCCACGTGATGAACGCGCAGTTGCTGGTTGATTCGGAGAATTACGTAATCAGATGCCGTCCTGGTTTCCAGGGATCAACCACTGATGCTCTCTGCTACAGGTAGTTCCTGATATGCAATTTCTTTTATTGGTTACCAACAACCAGATCATTTTAAAAGTAACAATTCATTATCTCATAAGTTAACGATGCTATCCCCTGATGGTGAATGTAGGAACTAGGCAACTAAAACACACGAAACATTTGGTTTTGGTTTTATAGTGAAAATTGGACAGATTCCTCAATCCTGATTTTTTGTAGGATAATGGAAGAACCATTGGTACCACACGGGACGAACATTCTGGCAGATCAAGGGTATCCAGATGAGGTCCCACTCGTGGTGACCCATGGCCGTGGAAGAGAGTTCAGGGCTGGACGGGTGAGAATCGAACACTGTCTTCATGACATAAAGATTTTTCGGGCAGCAGGTGTTCGGTCACGACATCGCCGAAGAACAATTCCCGCAATTTTTGGTTTGGCAGGTGGTTTAAGGAACATGCGCAGAAACAGCTTCAGAAGAATGAATGTCCTCGTTGGTTAAGTCATTTAGGGTTAGAGCTTTATAGATGTCCCACTTTATAGATGAGGCACCAATTTCTGACTACCTCCGTTTTAAGTAAAAGTTAAACGAATCTGAAATTATTTTAATGGGCAGGGACCAGGCTATACTCAATTCCTTTTTCGGAGAGACCACCTGACTCGGCCAGTGTTTGGTGCTTCATTATTATGTGGCCTGTCATTTTTCAGTCCATTAACTACTTCAGTTTAGGCTTATTCAAAGCACCCAACATTGGTGGAGTCACGTGGTCTCTTACAAAAAAGATTAGAGTATTTCTCTTTGTATATAGTGCATTGCTGGTTTAGACCAGCGGAGACGGTATAAGAAAAATGAAGAGAACAAAGAAAAATACTGTAAAGATACGAATAAAGTTTATTCTTATCTATACATGGCCTTTGCTGTTGGATCATTCATCATCAAGATGCAGGTTCTGTCTCATAAATCGGATCATGTATCCCTTAAGTTCATCTTCCTCGGCCTCTCTTGCCGCCATCCTGTGTAACATGTCTCTCATCATCAACTGATTCTGCGCCTGCAATTGTCGGAGTCCACCCCTGAAATTCAAATTTATCATCAGTTGTTCCAATAGTTATCATCCGTTGTTCCAAAAAGGTTAAACTGTTTTAAATCAAGGGAAGTATTTAGATGGCAGGACAGGGCAGTGGTGAGTGGTTTGGAACACATACTATTTTCCTTCATCTAGTAGTCGGATAAGTATCTCAGTTTAGACATGGCCAGCATCTGCAATAGGTTATTGATGTATCATCAGCTTATGTAAGACTATCACCTTGGAAGTTCATTCGCAGCTCCCTCTTGTCCGACTGGCTCTTGTTGACCACCGTCTTGTTCACCGCCATCGTTCATTCTTGCCACTGGGTCGGCAGCTTCGTTGGCCTCTGCTTGGTTCATCTGAGCCTGGATGAATAAAGTTTAAGAGGTATGACACAAGTTTTTTCTGACCAGACTAATCAATAATATAACTGCTTTCACGCCAGTAGTAGCCGAACACATGCGGGCAAATATCCCGAGAACATCACGAATACTGATTGGTTGATTGATGATTTTGCAAGAGCAACTCTTGGAAAGTATAAAAGTATTGAATTACCTAAAACATTTCAAAGCATCAGACAAGGTTGGTCCTCGAACATTGCATACTTACAGCTAACTCTTCTGGATTGTTTAATCATCAAAATTGAATACAAATCGATCATCCCTCCTGTTTGGACAGCAGGCAGATGGCCATCTACAATTTCCCGTCTTCTTATAGCTCGACGAACAACGCGGAGGCGCCGATTGATGATGCCATTGAGGTGTCCATTGTAGATGGCGTGCGCATGTGGCCTCAACTCCTCCCGTCCTGCCAGGAAGGCCCCGATCCTGGCGTTGTCATTGCCCAATTCATGTTGGGCTTCGCGAAATGCTTGGATTTCCTCATCGGTTACTGCATCTGGGCGCTGCCTTCTTGCCATTCTGATCTGTACTGTGCCTGCTGACAGTCCAACTGACAGTGATTCAAGACTGTCTGGGCCAATACAATGGCGGTACCACAACCCAGACTGTCCTCGAGATTACAGCAACCAGTTATGTTTTTTTTTCAATTAACTTTCTTGGCATTGGAAATAATGTGCTATTGATGTAGGCCTAATAGATCAGGGTCTTACCGTTTAGGCCTAAACTCACTCATGCGACTCAATTGTATTCCAGAATTCAGAACCTTGCCCAGTTCTGTGTTATCTAACTAGGCCTTACATTATAACAATAATAATAATAATAATAGTAGAAAATTGTGTCATATTCCCCCACACAGTGTCAGGACTGGGACTGTCCTGAGTAGGTAACAACTCTAATAGGTGTAAGACACCCAGCATCTAAACCCAATTCAATTTCCGCCTACAACTATTGCTATTCACATTCAAATACTAGAGGATTATAGAAGATCTAAAAATTATCCCACTACGGGCCTAGAAATGTGCACATGTAGAGGAGTGAGAAACAAGAGTATTTAACATGATTAAAGAGTCTTGGTCAGCAAGGCATTCTGATTGCCTGTATTTCTCTGGGCTACCCTGTATATCGTTTCGTGCACAAATTGAAATTTCGAGCACACTAATAACACATTAATCAAATATTCAAATTACTTTTTTAATTAGAATTGACAGGAGGCTAATGGACGTTATTAATGCAGCCATTATGTGTGACGAATTCAATACCGTTTAATAGATTGTGTTTGCACAACACTTACTGCAAACAAAGCACTAATTAAACCTTTATTGGATGCTAGCCTATGATGGGTACAGGCAAATATCTATCTCTAACAGTAAAATTTAAAAAATAACCTGTCATATTTTCGATCAAAATGGAGTTGCAACTGGTATAATGTACCTTACACTGAAATTGCGATTTTATTTTCGCGAAAGTCTGTTATTCACGAAATGCGGCCTGAAAATTAAACACCCGCCAACATTTAACTGTTTACAGTATATCATCATGAACACGGACACACTGAGTAAATAGGTGCGTTTATTGACTTATGTGTACCGATCACTCGACATTCTGCTAACTCGGAACTTACATAATTCGGTCAATTTGACCAACTTTGGCTACCTTTCCCGATCTTGACCCCCAATGTTTTGGCAATTTATCAATTTGAATTATACCCTTCAAGTAGAAGCATAAACCATTAAGGCCAGGATAACTGTTCCACCACTTAAAGAGGTCAAATGCCACGTCAACATCATTTGTTATTATTTCCTTGGTGTCCAGTGTCTGGGAAAACCCCAGGGCGATCTGGCTTTGGCACTGCACATCGGCTTACTGGACTTTGCGCAATATTTCGCCAAAACAGTATTCTACGCAATGGTCCCTAGGTGACTTTTCCTATTCATAATACACAGCCTGTCCATCCTAGATCGTGGTTACATGGGGAGTAATCGTTGTAAAATTAGGCCAAACGCAAAGACAGTTAACCCAGGTACGACTATGTTTACGATGCGAACAAGCCGTGTAAGTCATTATCAGCATTTTTTTCATTGAACATTTGCGGGTACAGCGTCACAGGGAGCAGCATTGAACGGTAAACAGGTTCACATCATATTCAGACAACGACTTGTAACGGCGATACAGGAAACGATTCGTATCAAAAACCAACGATCACAACTATTCGCTTGCTGAGAGTATACATTACGAGCATACATTACATTCAGACATTTGAGCTTCCAAGCTTTGAGAAATAACAGGTCATGTGCGAATTTGGCATGTAATTTTGGTAATTTACGTGAGTACATTTTCAACCCCGAAAAGTGTGAAGTGAAGTTATGCTTTTATTTAGTAAAAATCGGTAGCCAGGCATGTCCAACAAGACATGTGTCTCAGCTGCCTGGGTGGGTGTGGGTCATCACTCATCCATACTGGTGACTGACACCATGTATCGAACTTGACGTACCGGGGTAAAACATAATGGTCGCTCCCCCATTTCGCTCGTTTCGTTTCGTTGCGCAAAGTCCAGTAAGCCCTGCACATCTGTAGTGCCTGTGATGAGGAAGTCTCACACTCTCCCATCTTCGTAAGTGGTCGATTTTTGTCGCAACCATTTGGGCCTAGGGCCCCGCACTCACTTCAGAGGGCATTATTAATGGGCTTCAGCTCCATGAAGCTTTCATCAGCGCACCCAGCCCCTGTGGATTTCATGTTCCCAAGGTAAGTATATGTACATTGCCACGTCATTTAAAATTAACCACTTAAAGAGGTCGTTCTTACTTTTACTAATACGAGCTGCTGTTGGTCTAACTGTAACTATTTCCTATTTCTAACGCCAGGCGACGTCAATAGTTAGTCATGCGACACGGCCGAGTGCTTGCGCGTCATTTGTATACAATCGATGTGTTTATAAATTTTTCTGATCGCTGATGAGAATACTGCAAGTTAGTTGTAACGTTTCAATCATCGCAAATCTGTCCAAACTACTGCCAGTGTAATGTTTTTGAGTGTTTCTGTTTTTGAGTGTTTCCCCTCATTGTTTGGGAACGTTAAAAAATAGATTGACGAGTTTTTCTGTGTATCCCCCCTATTGAAAAGTCATGGTCTCTCTAGCTGCCTATTGTTTGGAAACACTGACACATGGGAAACAACCACAGATGTTACACCGGGACGGCCGCAGTAGCGTGCGTCGTTTCGCGTCATTTTCATTGAAACGACCACAAAAGTAAACGAACATCTACATGTAATCCTTTAAATGACGATCTGCTATGAAAACTGACATCTCCAACTCAGACATCCGAAAATGACAATGATTTTTTTCTAATCAAAGGTGAAAGATCAAGACAACAAGTCATGTTTTAATCTTCCTTTGCCTTTTCAGTACTCCCGAGTATATTACTGACAGCAAAAAAGGTCCAGACAGACAATGACAGACATTAGTTTACTAACGACTTGTTCAAACAGTCGTGTTTTTTTTCAATAACATTGTGACAGTCTGCCTTGTTTGAAGTGTGAAACACAAGGGAAATGTCATGTCCATTGTCACAGTTTTTGTCATTTTGTATATGTCAGTCTATCGCTTGGTATTTTATTGTATTCTCTTCGGAAGAGTGTCAAAATGTCTAGCCTGTATACGACATATTGGAGAAATTATTCTCTAATGATGTCGTTCTACAAGTCATACCAATAACGGAGGAGCAATGATCTATGTTTTTGATACGGATAGTCCAAAGGTGACATGGACGTTTACAGTTCTTTATGTTTGCGTTTAGAAGGCTCCAGGGGCCACACGTCTGCAAACCTTGACACACATGAGTCACTGCACCAAGTTGGTGGACACCATACGGGCTGATCGGACCTCAACCAAGATCGCCCGTCGTATGCATGCCACCCCTTTAAAAAAGCTTTTGCTACACATTTAAAAAGGTTTTTAGCAAATAGGTTTCGCAGCTAACACAAATATATGCACCCCCTGGCAGTTTTTCAGTAAAAACGACAAACCCCTTAAAGAATGCCTGAAGGTGTTTGAGGTCTTTGAAAAAATTCTACGGAGTAATTTGCTTGAGTTCATGCAAAAACCCTCTTTCTTAAGTGTACGTATGGCACGTCACATACGTACGACGCAAGACAGCTCCGCAGCCAACATACTCGCGACAAGGCCAGTTGGCCAAACACTATCTGGCTTAGGCCTGGTTGCGGCTACATGCTAGGTGTCTCCTACTACCGCATCAGCTGCAGGACACATTTACCATATTGTTTGATTAAATGATCTTGATTTATATTGGCTCGACTTGTACTCGTAGCACGAGTTAATTAGCTGTACAACTCGTAGCCTTCGATCATGAAGCTGCATCAAGAAAAATTAATACATTTAACCAAATTATCACGTCATTGATCTCATCAAAAGGCTTATCAAAAGTTTTGGAGAAAGAATGCCGCTGGTAGCCAAACAGTGTCGGTAGCGGACAAAGTTTCGTTCCGAGTTACGCTTTGCAGTCTTCATAACTCATAACGGTATTAGAAGTGCCTTCAAGCATTAGACATTATCATTCCTTCTTGTCGATTCCCTGTAAAAGTAAATGTACGCACTGAATTCGATTTCAACAATGCCGCTGTGTACGGTGATACCATGTGATTGCCAAGTTTCAAAACCTTTGCCTACATGATCACTTCGGCAACTATTCACTAAAAGTACCATAGCGAGTTCTTTGTTCACACTGAATTGACTCTCAACAAATAATGGTACCCTCAGGAATACTTTGTTTCTTAAAACTACATCTAATGTAAGTAGAGTGTCATAATACACCATGTTTAGATATACATGTATTATATCTTGTGCTTAGGACCTTTTCACCATGTTCATAGATATGCAAAGAATTTAACAGCTTAATGTCGCTTTATCCTCTCCTAAAATCGACACCCTTGCTTCGCATTTAGCATCTTGAGGCATCACACGTTTCTCCCGAGGTCAGATACCTAAGTTTATTCAATGTGAAATATGACATGAATTTCTTTGAATGACACATTCGCCCAGGGGACATGAGCAACTAATTTTGATGTAAATTTCCCCGCCAAAGGAGAATGATACTAGTATTTGTTGACTTGGCACCCAATCACCCCTGGGTGGCTGTATTTTTCCCCAAATGTCACGGCGTGATATTGTGGATCGAACCTTCCTTTTGACTTGTCAAAGAAAACACAATTTCTCTCAGGGTGAAGTCTCAATCCTGTTTAATATCGACTTATTAAAATATCTCCGCGAATCTTGTTTAAATATGTCTTTAAAGGGGTACGCCATTCGGATTTAATCGTGGGTCAAGAAAATAGAATGCAGTTGTACACAATGCCGTAGGGCAGTTACCATGCATGCAACTTTGCTGAAAACTTTAGTATGCATGACATGTCTGTCTATACACAATGGCAATGTTGAAATTCATCACTCAGTACGTATTGACTGGAAATTTTCAATTACATATTTCGAATTTTTATGAACGGCGTAGGCCCTAGCACATTCGTCCAAATCCGAAAGCAGTATTTGATTGGAACTAACCCAGAATCATGCCTTCTGATTGGCCCATAGCAAATGAGCACACCGAGGATGCAGAAAACGCCACTTCACTGGAACTATCGCAACTGTTTTAAACTCGCTTACAGATGACTTGCATAGAGAAATAACGGAGGCTGCGATAGAACGTACCACACGATAGAACGTAACAGAGCAACGTCGCTAGTGACGTCTGGTAGAATGGACATGGCTCTTGTGCCTTTCTTGACTGTCGTGCAACTGTAATTAACGCCAAAGCCGTTTTTCAGTTAATTTGGCACAATCCCCACGCTCATAACTTTTTACCAGACTAAATCAGCCAAATAGATCCATGGAAGCCTGTCAAACCATGACATTTTCGTTGTACATGTAAGTTATGTGTGATAAATTCGAGGTTTGTACAACAGATGCGTGACCTGACGCCGTCCGCCATTACATCATGCAAGTTATCTTTGCCATGAATGAGACCAGTATTCAATTAATAGGCCTGCCTGAATTATTCATCCGTCATCTGCAAAGTAGCGATATCAGTATCTTAAAAGCCCACAGGCAACAATTAGCCAGGGTTTCGCAAAAAAAGTCGGCAAAGAAAAACAACTAAAATATTTCCATGGCAACCATAAATATCAGTTGCTAATCAATGTGATATATCACAACGATTATTTATCATGTTTATCTAAAGCAGTAATAAACAGTGAGAGTATATTCACGATATATCACAGCTCACCAGCTGAGTCGAGATTATCAGACTCGAAATAAAACTTACTGAGGCTGGGAATTCGAAAAAACTGGATCGCTGGAATGCTGGATTCACTGGATTATGACTCATGGATCACCACCACCTGGATTGGGGATTGTTCGGAAAATGAAATATGATATTCATGTGTTGGTTCCTCATAAAATCAACAACTTGCACTGAGCAGAGGCATTCAAACATGTCGAAAGAGTACAATGTTTGCCTATGTATCGACATTGTACGCACAACCAAAGCTGTTGTAGCTGCCACTGCATGCTGTTCTGCACAGTGTGGCCTACTGGTAGGCCTACCATGCATGTTGCAATATTCAGCCTCATGTTGTCTTATCAGTCGAATGCCCCGACTCAAGAACATAATCACTCATACATTGCCTACAATACAAACCTTCTGTCAGCAGAACCGTCGGTAATAGCCTTGCGATTTCTCTGGTGAAAATTCTGAGACTGAGGAATCCATATTGGCAGCGCCAGTGTGTGCACTTGACGCACATGGTGGGAAACGTTAGTAGGGATTTGGAAGTTGGGCAATCCATTCAGGCGGTGATAATCCATGAGTCACAATCCGGTATATCCAGACGTCCAGTGATCCAGCTTTTTCGAATACTCGCTGATGAGGCCTCCACTGTTTATTGCATGCTATTCTCATTATATTATTTGGAAATGTGTAGCAATTTCGACAGAAAAAAACGGTAATGAAAAGTGAGATAGGCAATTTACCATCTCTGCCACAGGTGATAGGAAGCAGTCTAATTACCTTAGTTTTAATTAGACAAAATTAATTACAGGAGAAATGTTTTACCCAGGTATAGAACATCCATTATTAGTTCGTATTCAGTTGTTTACAGAAACGATATAGCTGGATTCGTTTCAGCATTTTTGTAAGATTCTTAGGTAGGATCTTTACAATAACAATAACATTATCTTCAAGATTTTTGCAAAATTCTCAGTTAAAGATCTTAACTACGAATTGTACAAGAATCTTGTATCGAATGAACATGCATGCAGGTGTAGACGAAACTAGATAAGATCTGAACTAAGAATCTTATAATCGTCAAATCTGGATCTCGCCCTGTGAACCCTCGGTTATATTTTAATGGGCAAATCTAAACTATGGTGGGTAACACGTCAGATGCTGCGCTCCACAATGCGACTCCTGTCCCACTCCAACATAATGCTCCGTTGCTGTCGTCAAATAAAATCTTCAGTTTCACTGAATCATCAATTAGTATCAATCATTATCCTTTAGCCTGTATACATGTATGACAGTTTTTGTAATTTCCTATCAGATAAATATGAATTAAGTATTTTATTTAGTCATTTTCCAAATTAAGACATTACAACGACATGGGCTGGGTTGTTTGAAACCATGCACGTTGGCGTAAACGGATGGAGTCGATTGTTGTTGTTGTTGAGTCTCATAGTCCAGCACCTTCATCGTTCCGAATTTCGTCTTTTATATATTGAGGAGTGCATTTCGCGGGTTATATTTTGTTTCATCGATGTTTCATTTTGTTTCGATGAGTCCATTCCAGGTATCATCCAGTTATCATGAAGAGAAAGCACAAAGTAAAAAGCTAAAGCAGAGGCGAAAACGCGGAAGCACTGACGAAATGTAGAGCCCGGATAAAGCACAGCTTCTTTACTCTCGTTCATGATATCTGTTACCACCTTGCCGCTCCAGAATTTCGACAATTTCCCGCCTTGGTATCTGGAGTAAGATGTTTCAGCACGATACACCTATAATCCTCCGACAAACCACAACTAAAGATAATATCATGAGCTTGGGTTATTGGGTTTGTTTGATATCATAATAAACATTATCGAGTTATTGCGATTCGAGATATGATACGGAGCCGGGTTGATTCGTAGCTGGTGCCACAAAAAATGCTGGAGCAACCCTAAAATAGTATGAAACGCTATAAAAAATATCAGCATTGTGGTCTTGTGGCGGCTGTCGTTTCCGCCGTGCACTTTCTTTTTAACTTTACGTTTTATTGATTCATGAGATAAACGTGTAGTTTTAGAAGGTAATTTTTTTTTAGGGGGGGCGAACAATATTTTGTTTTTTAATATGTCGGTTAAAGATTGAGAGGTTTTTATGGTCGCGTCCGCTACCTTATTGTACAAATTCTACGGGCCCTTCCAAAGGCGTTGTTCTGAACTACCTCAGACATAATGTATATCATTATTTTATGCCTCGGTTGGGTCCCTTTCTGCTCCATGTCTTGAATTATTAGTTGCAACCGCTGTAGATAGTGATCTTCTTGTATATCTTTCGTATACTACACTAATCACATCTCTGTATTTTACTGCACAATATATAATTGAACATTTCTGTTTAATTTTTGTAATCTTTGATGATTTATCAGGCCTAAGATCGCTCTCGCACTGCGATGTAATTACTTCTGTCTTAAATGACTAAAGTTTTGGAAAATGAAAAATGACATCAGTTTGTTTTCAAATTTTGGGGACGAAGTATCCGGCCTATGGACGATTTACCCTGAGACGAATATCTTCTTTGTGACGAGTTATCCGGGGACGAATTATCCGGATCCGGAAACGAGTTATCATAGGTGGCAAATTACCGCGGAAAAATTATCCTCGAGACACTAGGATGAAATGCCTAAGGTTGATGAGCGTGAGCTAGGCCTAAGGCTGAGAGTGTGATAAGGCCGACGGCTTAAAGTAAGTCAATCAAGATATCGAGTTCAGTATTTTAAGACAAATAGTGAACCATTCTGGTAGTGTTTGCAGTAGCATCCCGTTTCACTCTCTGTTAACATATTATTCTGCACGAGGTTTACCCAATTCATCCAAGGTATTTCAAAAATGCTAATTACTTTAGTGCTAATCAAGCTACGAGTGCTTTGATATTACGAGCCAGGTGGATGCGTAAATCACCTAATTCCCGCTGAAGAATCGATGTGTAACTCTAGAACTTGGAAGGTTCCGGAATTTCTTTTTATAAATGGACCTCTAGGTTTTGTAAGACAGTTAGTTTGGTACGCGCAGCTGCCTTATTAATGATAACGTGTTGTGTTGTCTTACTAGTAGTTACAAATGTTCATGATGTATGCTGCACTCCGTACGGGACAACTTGGGCGTGGGACTTACCTGACCAGGAGGATAATACCCCTGCTTGACACCATGCACCGCCACTTGTAGTATCACACCAATGTTGATCTCTAATAAAGATATTTGCCGGTGTTACGAGGCAGTTCTGGACTTGTCTTGTGAATGCTAGGCAGGTCTATGGTTACACCCCGGTTCAAGAGCATTGTTTATTACAGTTCCACGATTTTTCAATGATCCTGTTCGGTGATGTTGCAATCCTGCTGGAAGCCATTTTTATATGAAAAACCAACATATATCGTGCCCAAGTTGTCCCTTTAAGTTACTCCCGCCGTTTGTCTTCAAAATGAAAAACGGCCAGAAACATCTCCTCCTTCCCAGCTCGTACCGAGCTTGGAAAGGGGAAGGGGAGGCCTGTTTGTACGTTAGGAATAATAAAAACACTACTCCTCGATCTGCTCCGGGAACCGTATGAACTAAGTTAAGTCAGTCTAGTTGGATGGGACAAGTTGCATTGCTATGGCGAAAAGAACTACGCCATTCAAGCCATGATTTGGAAGCCATCGAAATAGCATTATCAAAAGGTGACTTTATTAGTATTGCTTCATTTGCGCCGTGGCAACATGTCTTCCGATTCAGTGGCTTTGTGTAATGTGCGGCAATAACCACACGAACTGAAGCATGAATAGGATTCCTTACAACACCGCGCCAACATCCAGTTATTTTCGACCAAAACGTATGGTATGTTTAGTGATGAAACCAGGAGTTAGACGAAACGAGATAAAATATCATAATGAAAATGGATCTATTCAAACGACACCAAAATTCTGTATCCAAATGGAAGTTTATCTGCAACAATGGTCCCGCTGTGCACCCACGAACTATATAAATACTTGCAATATCCTTATAGGTTCGATTTTCACAGCTTGCCATGTCGACTGTATTTCGCAATGCGACGACTTCTTTTCTCGTTTCGATGATTTCAATCCGGGTTTTATCAGCAACCTGTTTATGAATGCTGGGATCAACCAGAAAGCCTCCACATCGAACCGTACGGCGATGTACATCGGAGTTTTGCAAGTGCGCGTGAAACGGAAGCATCGCAGACTACTGGCTGTTGCATCTTTTGTTCAATGTCTACTTCAACACATTTTATTCGCTTCAACAACATGCAACAATACCCTCAAGAACCGTATTTCAAAAAGAATTTTTTTCGTGCAAGTTACGGAAACTAGTTACAGATTTATTTCAAAGAGATCCAGTAAAAGAGTATGTTGCATATTGTATCTAAATTCGTACGACTAACGACAAACGAGCGATCGATTGACAAAGAAAACATGAACATATCACGTGAGCTCGTCAAAATTACAGGGTGTTTCAATAAAACTGCGGCACTCACTTTTAGGCTTGCTGGAACACAGCCAGGCTATGAATTGTAAAACCTAACTTTGTCTTCCATCTAAGTTATCACATGTACATAGATGTACGTCGCACAATCAGATTTGCACGACGGATGTCCGAACAGATTCGTTGTAATGGTGGACGGGTCATAACTTAATCTAATCAGTTACAGAAGTAGTTATTTTCCCCCTTTACCTCGCAGTTAAAACAATTCAGGCCTCGCCCAATACACGGTGTACTGTCTTCAAGGCAGACGTTACATAGAGCGTCATGCTTCACTCCTCACGCCTCATGCTTCACGGTTCACTCGTGAACCGAATAATTAACAAGGTATTTCAACTTAGGCCCTCATTTTTTCGTATGTAACAGGGCTCATTGAAATGCCTTGTTAATTCTTCGGTTCACGAGTAAACCGTGAAGCATGAGGCGTGAGGAGTGAACCGTGAAGCTCTATGTAACGTCTGCCTAAAACACAGCCCGCTCGCAACTCGCTCAAATCGTTATCTTATCGACCCCACGAAACAGCGTTTGTTGGGATCGATACGAAAAGGGAAAGAAACGTATTGATTTTACATGTGGAGTTGATTTTGAACCGGAAACCATACAGCATCAAGCATAAACAGAAAACCATACAACATCGAGCTGCATCTGTTAGACAATGGGTGACGTATATTTAACGAAATCAATGAACCAGCTAGCATGTTCATCCGAGACCATAAACGTGATACTGGGGGCTCTATTGATTTTGAATCCGTACCAATGCGTTGATTAGCCAACAAAGTAACAGTTTGTACGAATCAATATCGGATGTCATTGGCTGTGTGGCTTAAAATACGTTGACTTTGATCTCTAGCCAATAATATAATCACGGATTGAATAGGCATTTGTCGAATGTCATCAGTGATTAATGAAGGCGGTGAGAACCACTAACTGACAGTCAAGTTTTGAGGAGAATCGGCGGTTCTGGGTCTTTTATTAAAAGGAAAAGAGGTGTACTGCCACACATGAGTAAGCGGATGATCCTACGTGTACATCAAAAAGCCTCTGTCAGAAATTGGTATTCCTAAAGCCGCAGACATTGGTTCGAGAGAAATGCGACCGATGTACCACTTGTTAAACTTTCCAAAAACTGCTGGGGGCACTTAATGGCAGATGTCTCATGCACCCCCCCCCCCCCCCTCCCCATGTAACAGGGGTGTGATCAGCACGGGTCGCGTATATAGTGTGGTTTGATAAAACATAAGAGTTGGCCATGGTTAAATGAGAAAATCTATTCGGGGCTGCGGGGCTGCGACGAAAACCAGTTTTTCAAGTTTACCTGGCCTAAGCTAGCAGGGTTCTGTTCGACAGCAAAATGCACACTTTGTGAGATCAGAGTATTGGATGAGCAGGCTTCTCTTTGAAAGCCAAGCGTTCAATACACGAATTTAGTCTTCCAATAGATCGATCAATACCCAATTAATCAAATTATCTGCCTGGAAGACGTCCCGATATCACTATTAATCTAATCGACCAATCACCCGCATCCAATTTGCATATCAATGACGGAACGCGGTGGATTCTCTAATACGTTGCTCTGCAGTCACCATCCGGTGATATGCGCCAATGCGCATGGAATATCTCCGGATCTGGTCTTCCATGATGATGATGACGATGATAATATTGATGATGATGATGATGATTATGATAATGATGATGTTGGTCCATTTGTCATCAATCAAAGCTAGGACTATTATCATGACCATGGGCGAAATGAATATTTTTTAACCTGACCTTATATGAGTGAAGAGAGAGTAGGAAAGACTACAAACGTCCGGATGTCCCTTGAAAAAATTTGCCAACGCTTGAAAAAAATCAAAACTTCAGTCGTTACCCAAATGAATTTTCAAAGGAAATGGCATATTTCTTATAAAGAAAGTCAAAATTAGATTTACATCGGCCAACGCGAACCAGCCAAACCGAACTAATTCAACTATTGAAGGAAATTGAGTTGTAATTGACATCCTTGTTCTGTCTGATTTTGTAATTGATGAGTTTAAGACTGATTGGTTTAACCACGTTGGCGGGTCTGAATCCGGTGGGACTTAGCAACAGCACTGATGACAGATTGGAGAGGGACAGTTTACCGCAATCATGCTGTAAACTACATTTACTCCAGAGTTCGGAGTGCAGGTGTCTCGAACAGTTCTTCAGTAATGTTGTAGTTGAGAAATCGCTCAAATTGACATCCTTTGTCTGTCTTATTTTGTGATGGATAAGTGTGTACTCCGTTTGTATCTAATCATCGGTCATGAAAATAGAAATACAGTTGTACACAAAGCCGCAGTACAGTTTTCATGCATGGAAATTTGCTGAAACTTAGTATACATGTATGTACATGTACAGCGTCACACAACGGCCGTGTTAACATTTAGTACCGGTACGTTATTTATGCAATTTGAAGATTTTCCAATCCGATCACAAAGTTCAATTTTTTAACGAACGGAGTGAGCCTTATGGCTGATTGGTAGGGTTGGATGGTATGAAACCGTTGGGACAGCATGTACGTGCATCTGAACTGATGACAGATAGAGCGCCGGGCCATTTCACTAACAATACTGCACATTTTTGCAAAGTTAAGTCGTGATTTTATTCCACCGTGCAAGATCTTTAAAAAAAAACATAACTGTGGTAGACCCAATTTTGTTTTTTTAACCGCAACTCATCATAGAGGAATTATATTGGATTTTGCGCTATATTAACGCAAATGTCATTCATTTCATTTTTTTGGAAAATTTCCCCCGATTCATCCTACAAATAGTATATTGCAGGATGATTTACGACTACCGTGGATATGACTTGCCATATAACCCGGTGTCATAACAAACCTTCGTATTTCGTTGTTTGTACACGCATTTCGAAACCTGCCTTATATCATTTCACGAAACATGAAGCCACTTCAAGATATAATAACAAACAGACAGCCATCTAGACAAAGTGCCCTTTGCTCAGACATCCGTGACTCGAGTTAATTACCAGTGCACAGCACCACTGGCAGTCCCGTCTCTCCATACTAAGACATCCCGGCAAATAAATTGCTCCGACAATCCTTGCCCACTTAGGAATCGTATCGCCCAAGTCCTCGCTGTGACAGACAATGAACCTATTTCCTCCGAGGCAATTGACAGAGCGGAGCATGGTTGAGCTCAGTCTTTATCAGTAGATTTCGTATAAAGGCATCCAGGAATGACTGCAAGCTTCCTCGAGGCTGGATGGCCATTGCAGCAAAGACTCAAAGCGTTATTTAAGGCAAGATTGATTCGACCCAATCGTCCGTTTATTTCACAATGCGACCCATCTAGATGGTAGATTTCTTTTATAAAATGATATGGTAGGTATAACCGTAGGAGCCGTACGTTCAACATGAACAATGAATAATGTTATCGATTGAATAAAGATAACTAATACCTTTATTTTGATGATGCATTTTGTTACGTATATTTACGTTCTATATACAATGATATAGGCCTGGTGAGGATACTGAGGTAGACATGACCGACCAATAATCCGGTGTGCGCATTTAACTTTGCTATCCTTGTGTATTTTCCATTGGGCTCATTGTGATTCCTACTTATTCTCTCGAAAGGGAAAAAGGCATAATTTCATTCTGGCACTATAGCATCTTTAATTTGATATCATTCTGGTTGGCGAGACAGCGAAGATGACAATAGTGTGGATGGTGATGGTATTGATTCGCCGATGGACGGGCACCTAGACGACATCTGAATGCTTATTCGATGGCCCAGAAGATTCGGTATCTGGATGACTACATCCAGGCCCACCTTTTAAGTCACGCTCATTCCCAGACACCTACAGCGTACACGCGGAGATATCAAATTCATCGACGAACCTTTCGGAACTGGTTAGCGAATGAGGATGATATCGGGAATTCGTGGCCATGAATGTACTTGTACAACGGCTCAGGAACAGCAAATACTGAACACAAGAGCGAACATCTTATTCACCAATACTTCACATGAAACAAGTTATCAAAATACTGATCGGATAAACGCTTCACACAAGTCTCAGTAAATTATCTTTACGACAGAGTCATCATTACCCTGCTACTATTGTATAGTTAGACAAGTTATAATCAAATTATCTCTATAATCCCAGTGGAAGGGTAATCAATGCCCCTTGTCGAACCCGCTATTGTTAGAGTAAAAATTTACAACTTCGCTGGATTTAGAAAATATTCCAAATCAGGCCTGGGCCAGACGGCGAGCTATGCGAGGAACTACTGTAATTATTATGACGATACAAAGAGCGGATGTGGAGCAGTTGGGAATGTTTCTAGACCGGATTCCTACATGTTTACTATACCAGGAATTATCAAAGCAGGAACTGAATATCATGATCAATCTCAGTGAAACATCGAATTCGGATAAATTAGTTAACACATATCAATTCAACAAAACTGATCGATGCATCATCATCTTTTTTTAATCAACTCGACAATAAACAACATACTTGATATCGGACCAAGAGCCATGGTGTTGAACTGATTTTAAAGCTACACATAGTTTGATTAACCTATCTTTACACACTAACGTTTCGAATCAGACCCTTGGTGATAATCAAAGACATGTGAATGAGACGTGTTTGGTCGGACATTTCATATCCTTTTCGGATTGCGTATCGGTCTTACATGTAGTTTTCACACGTAGTGTATGGTGCCAGCAGACAAATGCCTCGCTTAATTCGTTTGTGCACCAGGGGTAGTGGGTATATTCAGTTAAAGTTCTAATTGCACATCACGAACTTTCCCAAGTGCCCGGTTTTGGCCTTACTCGGAAAAGAATATCTGATCCGTGAGCTTTAAAACCCGATTCCTTGATGCGAACGAGCACTTTTAACTACTGTTTGATAAATCTAAATGTCCATTTATTTCACAATGCGCTCTTATTACGCAAATTCAGCTAGTGCACGCCAAAGTCGCTCCACTTATTAATGGCTTTTAGATTTTTCACTAAGATCACAATTTCCCACTGGAATGATCGCTGGTGGAATGAAACGAATTGATAAACGGCTGGTGAAAGTCTCGACGACAGGCAATTAGCTCTTTCCTAGGTTTAAAATAATTTCAGAACCTACGATCTATCTTTTGTCGTGACATTTCAATAGAGTTCGAATTACAGTCGACAAACTCCCCTTGAATAAGATCCTTGGCTTGCCTATTAGGATAATCCGTCCTTTATAAAACAGATAATCGTGAATTTGATTCAGACTACGTGTCTTTTTTATGCAGGTATGTTAAATGCTTGCTTCATAAACAACAAGTAGATTTTGCATAGAAGGTATGTCTTAATAGCAACATGGGGGAGGGGGGCTTTGCATCAGTATTGTCTACACATACCACACGCCATTCTCTGCCGCTACTTCTGTCGGCGGTTTGTTTTCGGAGGTTCTGCGCCAGTACTATACGGTTAGATAATGGATTTCGATTTTATGTCGATGTCGTGTTCTGAAGGAATGATAAAGGTTTGGTGGGAACAGTTTGGATGATTAACCAGGTGAAAAAATTGGCAGCAATCCCGCTTACTCGAGGCTGAGTGACATCCATTTGAGAACATGCCACGCATTTTGAAGTAAGAAGCAGTTCATTTCTGATTCTGTAATGGTCATGTGAATTGGTAGGCTTGCCCCCCCCCCCCCCCACACACACACACCTAAAAGGACTATCAACCTGAGGACCCCCATGTTGCGAGGGATGAAGCAGATAACGGCTGCTTGCAATGTTAGTAGCTCCTTTCGGACACGGCGGTATGTTTTGGAAAACATTGGCGTTGCCCTAAAACACCTTCTGCAATTCAATCGTCTAAAACGTCTAAGCAAAACATTACCGTTGTCACTGGCAAAAAACGTTAGTAGCTTTATTTAAACATGTTTGAAGAAGACGATAGGGGGTGTGACAGCAGAGTAAAGGCCAAGCATAAAATATGCAGGCTTACAGAAGATTTTCTGCCGCCATAGTTGTACTAAATCTGTTTTACTAAGATATAATGCTTGAAGAACGGCCAATTCAACATCAAATTACTGAATTACGATGTACATCTACAACCCTTGTGAGTTGAAATTTCCAAACTTTTACATTTAGTACTTTATAGCCTTCCTGCCAAAGCAAAACCATCATTATGAAAGTTGCATCAGATGCATGAATGCTTAAGCTTGCATTTAAATGTTTTGTAATCGTACGTTGTTGTTGTTTAAATATGCAGAATCAAGAAATGTGAGAAAAGAGATCGCAGTCCAACTAAAGAGAACACTGATGATGCGCTAGCTTGGAAAGCAGGGGGATCTAAAGACACCCCCTCTATAAAATAACTTATAAAATCATGTACCAAATAATGCGTTTTCTGGGCATCTGATATCATAAGGGCTAAATAAGAAGTAATGATTTGCCTCTTGGAGATGGTGCCCCTCCCCCACCCTCGGCCGAAAATCCAGTGTGCATGTGCTTGTGAATTCATTACACAAGTCTCGTAACATTCATTGCCAAGATCTTAACAAAGAGTCTAACAATGACCTTGTAACGAATAAACATGCACATGCAAATGTACAATAGACTGAATAAGATGTTACCTAAAAGTCGCAAGTATACAAGTACACAAGCATGCATGCAAATTATGTTTCGACTTGAAATCTTCTTACACAAAAGATACCTTAGGATGATGAAGCATCTGAGAGTCGAGCTCCCGCAGCTGTGAATCTTTGTAATGGGTCAGAATGCTAATGGTTTTCTACAACGTAACTGATGATTAGAAAAGAAGAGTAGCAATCTTCGCTGATTTAAAATAATCCCCTGTGGGGTTTTAGAGCTTTGGCTTACTGATGAGAAAGATATTTTCTTAGTATACACAACTAGTAGGCTTACGTGCACCAATGACGTTGCGACGTCAATGCTCTCCCTCGTCACATCAGAGGTGTGGCTGTTGTTTCCACTGCTATACGATCATCAGAGCTGAAATTCCAATCTCCCAACTGTAACGGATTATGATCGTAAGAATGGCTCAGCTGGTAGGGCCCGATGTCTCGGTTCATGCATTCCCAAATATTGCTCCAGTACTTCTTAAATATACCGGTTAGAGTAATGCTTGATTTGCCTGTTGCTATCAAATAAGGATTTGTTTTGAAATTATCAGAAGATTTCCTTTCATATGAAATATTTGAATTTTCACATGATTTGTTTTCGAAATTTGAAGGGAAATAAAACCAAATCTCAAGACTCTTGTAATTTCTGTTATACATGTAGTCCCATCAGGCGGATGATGGTAGAGACATATCTGGCGTGGATTCCCCATCAAGTACTCATCCATGCCAGCTACTTTTATGAAATTTACAGTATGAAATGTTGTTCTATCAGCAAGTTAACTGAAAGTAAGCAACGCAATTTCTTTCGCTCCAGGCTTGCAGACCAACCAGGGGAGCCATTCAGTTCGTATGTACGGAACACTTTGGGAAACCCAGTGCAGCCCAGTCATATCCTGGGAGGCAATACCGGTAGTAAACCTGTCATAACATGAGTCAAAGTAAGACAAAACAAACAATAACATCGATATCGTGTTGATAAATAACTGCAGACAAATATTTAGAAAAAGCTTCGGCAAATTCATGCTTGTTGAGCGAAAAAAGGAAGAAAAGTAAAACGTCTGAAAAGCAGAGATAAACCATTGACAGAATTTCATCACTCGTTGCCATTTTTAATTTGGGATATCAGATCAGGTATTGGCCAATCAAGAGATACCTAACAGAATTGTTTGGTGTAGACATCAAGGCCATGATTGGTACAAAACTTTTGATCAGTCAATATCAGAGTTATGTACCCAAAAATATTGCTCGATGAAACTGGCAAATACGACAGACCACTTGATTTTTAAGGGACTGCAATGAAGGGCTTGATATTAAGAAAGCCTCGTGACCTCTGCCAAGTGCAGCACGTGTTGGTGTTTCATTTCCTGCTGTGAGTTGACAACTTGATTTTCAAACATTGATATAATTCTTAGTGAGAATCAGTTTGGTTTTTTCTTTTTTCTTTTTCTTTATTTGAAGTGGTGTGTCTTTCCATGTTTTTTATTCAGAATTCTTAAGAGTAATTGGGTGTTTTCAGTTGTATTACACTTCACAAAGGGACAATTTTTCATATATAATTCATCCACAACAGTTCGAAACATTTAAGAAGAGAATTAGTCGACACTGTTAGATACTGGGACAGGAATAATCTAGGAGATATCCTCATATCCATACCCTCAGGGCAGTTATCATCAAACAAAAAGGCTCACGCTCCAAGGAGTTTTTCAAAGAAACTTCTGTTTGGTTTATGATGAATAGGACCACACATGTTTTTCTGAAGCATAACATTTGGTTTGCAGCTTGTTTTTAGGATCCAAACTTTTCTATAGCTCGACGATTCGTAGGAATGGCCAGGGGTAGGCTTTTTTTCGTGAACTGAAGGTATCCGCGAAGCCTGTGGAAAAAACCCGCGAAAATCTGGCGGATTAGACGAATAGAGCGAGTATCATAAAAACAACCTACCTGTCCTCTTCTGCCCAGCAGCTTAGGAGAAAAAAGTAAAAACATATTATTAGGAATCAATAAAGACTAAATATATTTACTTATCGGACAATAAACCACTGTAAAAGGAAATGCCTTTGATAATGCGAACTATATAGAGTACATGGTGTTGATTAACCCTTCGAAACAAGCTTTTAGTGTTTTGTGCAAGGGGAAGTGCCTTGAGTCCGCCCTGAGAAATTCTTCGAAACTGACCGGAGAGAGATGCATTTTGGTACACTTATGTGAAAAACACCTAGGCATGCTAACTAGGTGTCCCCTCTGTATCTGATGCACCCCCTCTATGTCCAACGCCTAGTTCCACCCCTGTGAGCAAATGGCCATAAGCAAAAGACATAATAAAGAGAGAAATGAAAAGGTTGTTTGTCAGTGTTTGTTGAAAACGCAAACCGAGAAATGCGTGAGGGTTATCAGTCACAAGCAAAAGCTCATTGATTTATACACTTTAAAGGGACAACTCGGGTATGAGATATGTTGTTTTTTTATACAAAAATGGCTTCCAGCAGGACCGTGACTTCTCCCAACAGGATAACTCAAAAGTCATTGAACTGCAATAAACAAAGTACTAGAATGGGGTGTAATGATAGGCCTGCCTCAAATTCACATGCCATGGCCAAAACTGCTTCCAGCCACTGTCCAAATTCATAATTAGAACTCAATATTAGTGCGATACCACAGGTGGCGGCGCATGGTGTCAAGCAGGTTCATTATCCAGCTGGCCAGGTATATACTACGCCCAAGTTGTCCCTTTAAGTTTTAATTCTGACTAATTGATATTTTTGGCAGTCACAAATGTCTCTATCCACGTGATCACCATGATAACAATACTGATGGATACTTACAAAATCTTGATATTGAACCAAACTGTATACATTTTTTCTTTACTTCTGCTTTCACGTGACGTCATCACCTGTCATACTGGCGAGACGGACGAAAGAAAGCAAGTCCAAAGGACCATGACAGTATTAGATTTAGGTAAGTCACACATGACAATTCATTGTTCTACCCTCCTAGCCGTGAAAACATTCTAGATGACACTTTATATGATAATGTGTCATTGACTGCCAATGGAAGACCCGATAATGATGCAACAACAAAAGGAAAATTATTTAAGTTTGCGTCTGATTAAATCGATAGTGCACAAACATATGAGAAACAAGCAGCAGCGCTATATGCTCGCTCCGATATTATTGACAGCATTCTCCAACATGAATAAGATATTCACACATGATCTGTTAAATTGCCTCACAGAGTGTGAATTGAAGGAGCCTTATACTGTACGTTTGCGGGTCAATAATCCACAATATTTATGACAGAATCGTTCAAATACATTGTACTCTACACTCTTAAAAATAAGAATTTCGAGTTATTTGGATTATTTTTTTAATATTGATGTTTTGAGAACGATCGATCGTTCCAATTATCGGAATCAATTTGGAAGAGGATGATCATGAAACAGTGTAAATTCGATAGGCCTATGCTACAAACTACCAATATTTCGATTCATTAAAGGCGATACATGTAAATATACGATCACGATAGTTAATGTTATTCCTCGTTAGGACGGTTGTCCTGCAGTAAACTCAGTGCTCATTTCCGAAATATCATTATTCGGCTACATTGTAGAGTACTGAGGCCGTATAGGTGTATCCGGATATGACCACGGTCTCGCGCCCATCCGGATAAGACCTCCAATATAGATTGTGCCCATTGTTCTTTTACAATAACCTTATTAATATTTACGACCAATTCAACATAAAATAAGGCTTGTTTGCTTGTTTGTGCTCAATTGGCTATTAAAAAACTAATGAAAGGGACTATGATACATGATATGGGGACCATCCATATGGAAAATTTGTATAAATGTCCATGACGAATATCCCAAGCACCTCATGAGATCACGACTCTTACCTGCATTTCCAATTCATTCTCCATCACAGGACCAGGCCAGTTTCATCCCAGCCTCTGTGTTTAATTCGTATCAACAGGATATCCGTAAAAGACCTTTGTCATCAAATTATACGTATCCACACAGTCAAGTAAAAGACCACTGAATGTTCTAAGTATTGACAGAGACCATTAAAACTGGACCAGTACTAAAATGTCCACAGTCCGTCGGCCAGTGAATGCTTCAAGTATCGACGCCGTCCACCACTAATCACTATATACGTTTACAAATATCCACTGACATAAACTAGCCACTAGTCTAACGGGTATGCGCAACGTACGATATATAGTATATCAACTGCCTTTTAGTAAAAGGTATCTAGTCTAACATATCCACAGACTACAATGCAGTAAATGCATCTGAATTATCCTCACGGTCGGCCTTTTAAATTAAAGACGATGAATCTGATCCTGCAGATACAACCCTCACTTAAAATCGTACCAACTCCAACCGGTTACAAAAGAAACATGCCGGCTGCAAATCCACGAGTTTGAAATTTAGCTATTCCCGCCCAACACGTGTTCCGAAACGACCAGAAACTCCCCCTTATTGAGGGATCCAATAGCCAACAGGGCTCCACAACTGGTCAATGATGCGTTTAGATGTCGACTGCTAACAGATGAAGCCTCTCCATTCACCGCGTCATCGTTCAGCTCAAGGAATATTGACACTGGTGATGCATGGCATATCTGCCACGTGCGAATGGTTGTTACCGGTAGCGACATAGTGGGGGTAATTGGTACTGAAAACAAACAGTCTGTGTTTCCATCTATCATCGCTCAAAAGAATAGCATGATAATCACCAGAAAATTAAAAGTTGGATACTTCCTTCTTATCCGCTCCCCGGATATGGTCAAGGTCAGTATAGACTATAAAGAGAGACTGCAGGCAGGTTTGTGGTATCCCTGTGAATTGTATGCACAAGTATGGTAATAGCTTTGCCTGGACTTGACAGAAATATCGGTTATCGAGCTGGAAAGTGGCGATGAACCTCGGCGATTGGCATACTGTCAGAAGTATTCGTCCATAAATAGCAGTGTTTCGCGACACTTACGATGCTATCAATTGGTAAATTTCAGTGATAGACATTAAAAAGGAGCAGAGCTATTTGTGAAAGTCCCCCATTGTCAGAATTTGATACCTAGAACTGTATATGATGCTGTAGTATTGTTCCACACTCTTATAGTCCTTATCAAACCTTTATTTTAATACAAGTGACGTTTCAGTAGTGAGGGATATTTACAGCATATTGCGAAAACCACTTCAATCATTTCAAGTACCGAAAACAAGTGGTTGGGTACCCCGGATGAAAGAAAATACCACGGCTCTCAATCGTGAATTGTCTTGTATTTCAGATCGAGGGCCTACAAAGTCCAGGCCGAGTATATGCAAAGAGAGTGTTCGACAGTGTATGAAGTACAATGTAGCCAAATGGATCCGGAGCCATTGGAAAACAACCTGGACTTATTGGAAAATACCTGGAATGCCTAACATTCAGATCATGTCGAAAACCGACCAGTACACGGTAAACAGTCAGGATGAATGGAAGTAAGATATACCCGAGGATTCTGTGCGTTTTAGATGTCTTTCTGTCGACTTTTTGTGCTGTAGACGCGGGGGATAATGACAAGAAAAGGATGGTATACGGTGAATGCCGTCACGACTAGGGTGAAACATCGCAAACGCCGGTCTATCATGCGATGCAAAATGTAAGCTGATGTTTCTCAGACGCAAGTCTCACACGGTATGCGTTTCTTCTTGCAGATTACAATTGGTGTTCCGGCAAGAAGTGTTCCTTGATTGCAACGACTTTTTTTTACTCGATCGTGTCATTTTTTTCGTTTTCCACTTATTTTGATCTTGATTTGCAAAGGATCAGTATAATTGTGAATGAATTTACCCCCTTTGAACCACAAATACATGTAGGCCTATATATTTTCATTTAAAAGATATTTTTGCGGTGTGAACCCAACTGGGCAGATGTCATGTTTTCATCGACTGTTCATGTAACGTGTAGGCTGTGACATATCATTCTGTAGACCAAGATACAGTATAAAATTAAGTGTGGTATAAGGCCTAATACGGGCGCCAAATTCACGTCTCTGTCAGTCTCAGTTCATTTTAATCTGAACTCAAGAGTAACAGTATTTGGGGGGGGGGGGGGTATTATTCTGGGACCTCCGATTTAGCAGTAAAATCGGCTTTTGCGAAATGGAGTGAGATGGGGAGTTGTACGACAAAAAAATCAACCCTAATGTGAAGGAGCTGACTTACTTTCAAAAAGTAGGCCTTCCAATACCACTTGAACTACTGAACTCTTAAACATGCCTTGTTGCAGATTCTGTGTAGTTTTATTTAATCATACATGTAATTAGTATTATCATACCTCATTAGTATCTGGGCCAATCACGTCGCGTCATTCGCCGTATTAAACGTACCTTGCGATAATTTTTACTATTCTATGGCATTATTCTACTGATGACGTCATCGATGACGCGTTATTGCACCGTCCAGGTGCCGACTCGACTCAAATTATAATGCACCGTACTTATTAAAACGGGCATGAGGCATGATAAAATAAATATTGCACGTCAACCCATAGAATATTCTTGAATCTGGGGTAGGTAGCCGAGGTAATTAAAGCAGCTCCGTTTCGCAGAGTAACTGTTCCCCGCAATATTGTATACCGCCAAATATTTGCGCCTCCCTATTGATACACCTCTCTATTTTGCGCTTCGCGAAAGTTTCTCAAAAGTGAAAGTATTTTCACGATTTTAATTTTGAAATGTCTGTGAAAATATTTTTCCAATAAAAAATACATAATTCGCAATTTTTTTTCGCAAATCGAAGGAATTTGCGAAATCCGCTAAAACAAGGCAAGATCAAAAGATACGGGAAAGATTCTAAAGTTACACTGGTTTTTTTGGGTCAAAGTAAAAAAACATTGAAATAGTGAAAATAGGCCCATGGATTATCGTTATCTGATAACCTCGGGTTTAAAGCCATTTTAATCGTGTATTTACGTTTTGTATATATGGAAATGAGGTCATACTATCTCCAAATCGCCGTAAGCAAAGACTATGTGATAATTTGTTGGTCATTGCATGCATACAAGTCTAGATATAACAATACTACATATCACGTACACTAGATTTCAATGACACGAATGAAATTTGCTTATAAAAGAAACAGTCGACAGCATTTTTTGAAATAGGTAGGTAATTATGTCGTAAGATCTTGGAAGGGGATGGTTTTGTACAAAAATTGACTATTTCAGTTTCGTCCGGAGTCAAAATCAATTCAAAGTTAGTCGGTCACGAGACTTTGTCTACTTTTTGGGATTCTCCCAACATGCCCCACCGAGCTTTGTTTTTTTAATGTGTAACTTGTCCGAGAGTATGAAAAACAGTATAGTTGAATATCGGTATGAAACTCTGTTGGTAACTTGATTTCTTTGAAAGTGTCAACAGTGATCCTGTTTTATGGTGTATTGGGTGGACGTGTGACGTACTTCTGATGGAGACACGGTTCTTTTCAGGATCAAATTCTGATCGGTTCCAAACTGATTGTCAATTTTTGAAAAATGCTCAAAAAATATTTTTCTGCCAGAATCTGCTTTCGCTGCAACTTCCATGACGTCTTATATCAAGTAATTAACGTATGATCACATCATTTGTTAAGGATTACTTAACTACATCCGAACGATCTAGGGGGTAAATGAATGGTGAACTTCCACTACGAGTAATTTTTGTCTTGTTGGAAAAACATATCGCGTTTGGATTGGCAGGTCTTTTATATCTTGCTTTTGATAGTCCTCAACCGAATTTTCATAAAACAAACAGTGAAATATGTAGGCCAGGCGACACATGAATAAATTATTCAAACACTGCAATTCGTTGAATAACTGAGGAATTTCAAGATAACTCTAGCGTTGAGAGAGTTCATTACTCTCTAGACTAATAGAATGGTGCACTGTTCCAAAATATTTCAGGGGTAGAACGAAGGATTACCCTGCTCAAACTGCCAAGCTGAACTTGACAGACTACTACATGGAGAAAGCGACACCCGAGGACGTCAGGGTGCTAGGAAAGGCCGACATCCCAGAGAAACCAGAGCAGGAACACAAACGGGAAAAATGGACGAATAAGATAGACTTCTTGCTGGCCTGTATTGGTTTCAGTGTCGGGTTAGGGAATGTCTGGAGGTTTCCTTACCTTTGCTACAAGAATGGCGGAGGTAGGTGTTCTTGTTCCATGGGGGGAGTGGGGTCATGAGGATGAAGTGGATACGTCTGGAGGTTCCCATCTCCTTGTTAACAGAGCTATGTCTCCATAATAACAGAGTAGGTTTTCCTCTTCTAATTAGGGGAGGGGGCTTGGGGATCTAATCCGATGAAGATGCGGTCCAATATGACCGACTTCTTCTTGGGCTGTTTCATTATTTGCCTTTAGGTTCTCATCGCTGCGGTGCTGAAATTTACATAAGATATGTATAAAATGAGAGTATATTATGTAGAACGTCTTGCGGTTTCTTTGATATTTTTTTTGTTACGCTAAGTATGGATGAAGATTTGCGAGTGTGGCGTGAATGAAATAGCACAATACAATCATCATAAAACTTAATTCGTTTTAGGAGGAGTGGAGGAAATTTCTTACATTTACGTATTTCACATTTACATATTTCGTACCTCGTCTTTCAAAGCGCTCTGTGTGCGACTTGTACCTTTTATGACAGACTACGTCGACGCTGGTGCATGAATCGAACAACTGGCTCCCGATCAGGCTATAGCGTATTACAATGTTGTGGAGGAACCCCTCGGAACTAATTTCTTCCTCTTTCTAGGTGCGTTTCTTCTCCCGTACCTCATATGTGCCCTAATAGGGGGCATACCACTGTTTATTTTGGAAGTTGCCCTTGGCCAATTTATGGGTATAGGCGGCGTGGGGACGTGGAGTATCTGCCCCCTGTTCAAAGGTAAGTTAGGATATTGGAACACTCTATAGTTAAAATGTAAAATGAGAATATAGGCACGAGACAGATAGGTCAGATGAAATTACACGAAGTCGCCAATAGGTGTCTCTCCTATCTCACAGTACAAGAATTGATGATTTACTTTGCATAAGACATGTTATCGAACGCAACCCAGCCCCCCAACTGTGCTCACTCACGGTATCCGATCATAAAGACAAATTATTTTATTCATACGCGACATCGCTCCTGCATAACTAATTTCTGTTGTCAAGGTGTTCACAGTTTATCTAGCAAATGGAAGGGGTGATCGACGCGTGATAACATAATACGCTGAAATCTTGCTGCCTACCTGAACAGCTGCAAAAGTAATCACCACGATACAAATAATTATGCATTAAAAAAATGAGGTATTTGATCAGATACCAATTTGACACCCTTTTTAAGGTAATCCCGGTCTTATACATTGACCTTTCGATGTATTTAAATTTCCCCCTTTCAGATAATATAAACACTGATCGTTCAATATTGCCTCTCCGGATAGCATTGACCGTTCATAATATTGCAATATTGCCAGATATGGAAACATTGATCGTCCATGGTCTCTCGAGATATCATAGTGCCACTCGAGATATAGAAACATTTACAGGCCATGGTCTCTCGAGATATCGAAACATTGATCGTTCAATTGCCTCTCGGGAGATAAAAAACATTGACACTTCAAAATTGCGGTAGTGCCACTCGAGATATAGAAACATTGATAGTCCATGGTCTCTCAAGATATAGAACATTGATCGTTCCATTGCCTCTCGGGAGATAAAAAACATTGACACTTCAAAATTGCGGTAGTGCCACTCGAGATATAGAAACATTGATAGTCCATGGTCTCTCAAGATATAGAACATTGATCGTTCCATTACCGTCGGCATATAAAAACATTGACACTTCCAAATTGCAGTAGTGCCACTCGAGATATAGAAGCATTGATCGTCTATGGTCTCTCGAGATTTAGAAACATTGTTTTTTCAATTGCCTCTCGGGATATAAAAACATTGACACTTCAAAATTGCAGTAGTGCCACTCGAGATGTAGAAACGTTGACAGTCCATGATCTCTTGAGATATAGAAACACTGTTCGTTCAATTACCTCTCGGGATATAAAAACATTGATCGTTCAATATTGCTTCTCGAGATACCGAATCCTTTCGGCAATGGATGCCGGAATGCTCATCCGATCAGGGACTCTAACTTATACTGCAGGGTGTATTGAATGTATCTGCAGAACGTTTTGTGTTTAATGTATATTCTGCTTTTCAACCGGTACGAAAAAAGCCAATTGTAAATAATCTCAACAATGTGACAATCATATTAAAAAACAGAAAATGATTTATTCAATTCAATAATGCAGACCAAAGGTTTTCAGGGTGAAGCTCATAGGATTTACTGTATCTTAAAAATATCGCCTATTTTTAGATTTTTTGTATTTTTTGTGTTTCAGGTATCGGGTTTGCCTGCGCCATCATCGTCTTCCTATTAAACTGCTACTACAATGTGATCCTCTGCTGGGCCTTCTACTACATGTTTGCCAGTTTTACCTCTGTCTTACCCTGGTCCAGTTGTGATAACCCTTGGAACACGGAGAACTGTTCAATAGCCTACAATAAAACAGCTAACGGAACTAGAAGTGGTGTGGATCCGGTTAATGAATATTGGGAGTAAGAAAATCAAATGCAAGGTTTCAATTTCGATTTCTCGATTTCCTCAAAGGTCCTTCTATCCGCCCCATTCATCTATTGCACCAAAGCGCATTTTCGTGGGCTGGGAAAATGTACCAAACTACATGCCACGGCGGTTAATCTAATTCATACACTGGTTAAGGGGCAACTATAGACAGGATAAGCGACTGTCAAACTCCAACTCCGACTATGAGTTCGAGTCCAACTCGGAACTGGGCTAGAGTGTTTAGTTCACCTAGTTTATAGCAGCGTCACTGTTCTCAGTCCGACGATTTGCAAACGTTGCACCCGTCAAAAACGTCAACTTTACAGAGTGTTCTTGCCATCAAAGGTACATCACTGGCCATTACACATGTTACAAGCGTTTCGCAGAGATCCTAGATATTCCAAAACAATTAGGAAATGTCCTAAAGCTAGGATGAGAAAAGTGAAATTTGAAGTGGGAGAGTGCTTACGAGCACTTGCAGGACTATATATGTGTTTTACGAGCGAGTACAAAATGAACATTTGGAAGATCCCGCGCAGTTGATGTGACGCAGAACGCAAAAAGGGAATCACCTCGTACTCGGATTCGGGCGGTTGCTAATCCTGTCTATTAAACTACCAGAATCCACCGTCCATCGTCCGTCGTCATCGTCAATAGGCAGGTTTCACAACCCTTACGAACGACGAAGTACGAACTACGAAGTCATCGTGCTAATTCATTTACGTGACACTTGCAATACAAGGTATACATGTACGATGAATCGGGGAAATGTTCTCAAACAATCGTCGATAATGTTCGATTACGCCATTACGCTTCGTATAATTCGGATTCCTCCGTCACGGTTGCAAACCTATCTCTTGTCATCGCCATCTTTCCTTCTCATTGTTTTCGACCTCGTCGGCTGTCGTCGTCGTCGTCATCATCATCGTTCACATCATCAGCATCATCACCATTAGTGTATCCTGCATAAGTTGATACTAACGATTTATAAGAATAGTTAATTGCATTCGTGGACTTTTCGGTCACAAAACTTAATAATTCCTATCGTAGTTCGTGAGCAGTGCGGAACCTCAGTTTCGTGTTATCATCAAAAGTCATAGCATCACAAAGCATCGTAAAGAGCGCTGTCCTTGACTTTCAGAAACCGTGTCCTTGGCATATCGGGTGGTATTGACGAGGTTGGGGAGATCAGATGGGACCTTGCTCTCTGTTTACTCCTGGCATGGATAGTGGTTTATTTCTGCATATGGAAAGGAATCAGAAGTTCAGGAAAGGTAACCAGCCATGGCAACTGGTTGAGATATGACCGCAACAACCGTCAGCCTCTTTCAAAGGATGTTGACATTAGCCGTTTATGACCTCTGACGCAAATTATCGGGTACCTCTGAATCCTGGTCTCTTTTTGGAGACTGACGAAAAAAATATTCCAAAATACGTTTATACATAACTTATTGGTGATCATCGGTAGAAAATTGTGAAACTCTTTAAGGATCGCCGTCAGTTTAACGGCAGTCTAGCCTGATCGCTAATGGTGTCTTTATCACTTTCCCTCACCCAGGTGATGTACTTTACAGCAACAACACCCTATATTCTCATGTTCACCCTTCTCATCCGAGGGACTTTGCTAGACGGGGCAGTGGACGGCATCATATACTACTTAAAGCCAGAGTGGAACAGATTGTTGGACATCGAGGTGTGGGTGGACGCGGGGACACAGATATTCTACTCGTATTCTATAGGCATCGGGACACTCACGGCGCTGGGAAGTTACAACGAATTTCATCATAATTCATATAGGTATGCTGTGATCAGTCACAGGGAAAAAAAACATATTGGAGAGATACACTTAGATTACTTTTAGTTGTTGGTAATACAATTTTCTTCACAAATAATATTGGCGAGAGTTAAAATGCCGGACAGGTTTAAGATTTAATATTTTGTGAGTTATCAGCTAGGTTTTGCAAGCTTACGTTTTACATTTACGTTTACATTTTCTTAAAAACGAAAACGAATGTAAAGTTTTCTGTCAGGTTATGTTTTGAAAAAGAATTACGATTATATTTACGTTTTCAACTATACTTCCGGAACAAATTTCACCTCCTATAGCCCCGAATTTACACATAAACAGTTAACATGTGCATTGTACAGATTCTTGTCTATATTTCCTCATCACATATCGATGTTATAACCCGTGCGAGGCCAGTAGACAGAAAATCGAATCCGTAAATTGTGCGAAAGGACTTACGCGTGTCTCACCGTTAACGCGTTGACACTGAAATTACCTGGAGCCGCTCAGTGTCATTAACAATTACGCTTTGAAAATGTAAAACGTAAAATGGGAGCCAAAACGTAAGCTTGCAAACCTGCCTATTACACAAGGATTATAGGACTCTTGTAGATTATCGGCATAAGGCTGGGTTCGCATAGTGCTAGTATTCTATACTGTATTTGGTATTCTGACCATTCGTGTATATGGTGCCCTCCGAATAGTTCAGTCATATGTGATTCGGTAATTGACACAACCTTGTTAGATTTCCACTATACCCCAGCCCTCCGTAACGTGCACCGAATACCGTATAGAGTATAGATTTATGTGAACCCAGCCTAAAGCAGATTACTAGCAGAATACAAGTATGCGCATTTACATGAACTTATCCCATCTACGTATAATTTTTGATTGGAAGTTATTTTGCAATTCCATAACAGTCCCTGAAGTTGTAATCTCTCTTGTCTTATAAACTGCGCACGTGTTTTTGTTTCAGAGATTCCATTATATTCGCCCTCACGAACAGTGGAACCAGTATCCTTGCGGGGTTCGTTATATTTTCAGTCCTCGGCTTCATGGCCAACGAACAAGGTGTTGCAATCAAAGACGTCGCGGCCTCAGGTAGGTACCCGACACGATTCAGTTAAGCGTTAAGTTTAGTTCAGTTCAGTTAAGTTTTCTAGTGCGCCATTGGGTTATTGATCAGGCGACTCGGCGTAGGTGGTTGATCGTGCGACGGCGCCCGGTCGAATATGCACCGATGCGGACGATTTTGCCTTTAGCCCTCTAAAAAGCGGTAACCAAGATGCCAGTAGCACTTCTATGGAGCGCCATTTCACGCAGTTTCTCTCCTCTATTTCAGGTCCTGGTCTTGCCTTTATAGCCTACCCAAAAGCAGTAGCACAGATGCCGGTAGCACCTCTATGGAGCGCCATATTCTTCTTCATGGTGATTCTTCTCGGCTTGGACAGTCAGTTCGTCGGCGTGGAGGGCTTCGTCACAGCCTGCGTGGATGCGTTTCCTAAACTGCTCCGAAAAGGCCACAGAAAGGAAATATTCGTGGCTTTTGTTTGCCTGATTTCATATTTTGTTGGACTATCTATGTGTACAAATGTAAGTACCTCGCACTTCAGACTATACATTTGCCCCATCCGGTTTTACTCTTTGAATGAAAATATATAGAGGCCAGGCGGACTGAGTGATGATAACACATGATCATTCAGCTGCTCAGCATTTGACACAGTGCTGTCGAACGGCTTAGCAGTAAAACGTCGCCTCCACCAGATTTCTCCATTGACAAAAGACGTTTCAAACTCATCCTTGTGTTCTCTGAAAAAGTCACAATATTAGACAACACAATTCCATTTCAGGGCGGGATGTATGTGTTCCAACTGTTTGACTACTACTCTGGAAGCAGAATTGTCCTGTTGGTAGCTTTCTTTGAGTGCCTCGTCGTAGCTTGGATATACGGTAAGGAATAAGCAGACCATCTATACTGAGTAATGCCTTTGCAAACTTGCGCGTTTTCGCCGCGATTTTCATTTTGTCCAACGAATCCTTCAGGCATTGTGCACACCAGCAATTTAATTACCGGTTATACAGCTAGCTTATTGTTCAAAATCCAATGCCTGTGGAAGTTGATGCATGTGACTCGGATACACGCTTTCCTCGTTGAACGCGACATCTCGGATATAGGCATATATTTACTAGCAAATGAAACTGTCCAACAGAAAAAATACCCCAAACTTAAGATGTCTGTCGATCGTGCCGAGGGAAAGCACTTGTAACACATTTTGGGTAATATGTGATGTTGTTCACAGAAACAAATCTGATTGCGTAATTTGAAGTCATGCGACACCAATTTACGAATACAGGTATATGCGTCCGATGGCTATTACGTAATGAGTACTTTGCATAGTTCAAGGTGCTGTCTTAAATTTAGTGAAAAGGTCGGTTGTCTCAAAAATTCATTTATCATTCCGCTATCCGATCATTGGAAGTTGAATGCAAGATATGCAACAATGACGTGTTAATGCCCTTGGATCATAGCAGCTGCCCTACTAAGACAGCATGGCTGGAAACACAATGATACACATGTCAAAGATGACAGTGCGTCATGGATGATGTACTGTACATGTGATGGGTAGACGAGCCTGAAATATCGGCGGAAAACTACCCTTAAAATTCTGAGTTCCATTCCAGAGAGACTTAATTTTGGACTTAATTTATTAGACTTGTAAGTTGCAAATTTCACACAATAACATCGACGCGACGGAGTCCACGGAAATAAGGGTTACATGTAGAACATTGTTGTGAGTGAACATTATTACGGACAATATTGAATTATCAGAAAAAAACTTGACATCAATGGGTTTTTTACCGATTACATAAAGATATATTTAAAACTACACGATACACAGTTTCTTTTGCTGTCGAGTTTACATGTAGTGAACGTTATTCTAACTCTATTGCGCATGCATTGTGTACATGGCATTGGTTTCCACGTAACATTCGTAGCGTCTCGTTTTCGTGGAAGCTGTCGTGATTTTTCGATCGAGTTATAGGTGGCGCTATCTAAAGTTGTACGTCAGTGGGCTGTGTTCGATTTGAAGAGAATTTGCATCATGCTTTGTGCTGTTTCAAACATCTTCTCTTTAGGAATTCGACGTTTCTATGACAACTTATTGATGATGTATGGCTTCCGGATAAACTATTTCATGTACGGCATGTGGACAATAGGAGCACCGCTCTTCTGCTTGGTAAGTATTGGTGTACGTGTTACACAAAAATGCGTATACTTCCGTCAATCCCAGTTCAGAACTCTTGAAACTCTGTTATTCAGGAAAAAGTTCAAATAGATCTAAAATTGACGAACATGTTTACCTTGGAAGTTTCAGATGGTGATCGACATCATCTATCTTCAGTAGTTATGAATTTGACCGCTAGGTGTAGAGGCCAAACATTGGTCCCACACGTGTCTGGAGCACCATTCGTCTCCATTAATGTTGAATGTTTGAATGACCCATCTCGTAAATCTTGCTGACTTTCTGCCCACAATGTTGCAGTTATACCTGCCAATCGATTTTATAATTGTCTTTGGCTACGTGATCTGTGATGTCCGATTGGTTGAAATCATTGGAAGATGATTCTCTACTGGCCCAAACCGTTTAAAGCTGACATGCACTGATAAACCTCTACACTGCATCATGCCAGAGTGACTACATGTAAGAATGCCCCCCGCCCCCCTCCATTCAGTTCTCCACAACTCCCCTGGGCTATCAAAGGGAAGGAGTGGGCCAGACCAAAACAACAGTAGGGAAAAAATTATCGAATTGATATTTCGTTTTTATACTTCCAGGTCATCTTTGTTCTTAGTTCCATCAGCTATTCAGAGTTGACATACGACCGTAAGGGGAGGGGTAAATACATATACCCTGACTGGGCCGTGGGGATAGGGTGGGCCATGGCCTGTGTCTCCGTCGTCTTCATCCCTATCACAATGGCCTTTCAGACAATCAAAACAGTTTGGAAAGGAAAGGTACGCATTTCAGTTTCTCTCAACCTTTCGCTTGAAATTAAAATATTTAGGCGAGAGCGCGTGAGCCAACATTGCACATTATTGGCTCTGAGAAAGTATTTGAATGACTTGTACTGTAGGAGGAAACCGGGCAACACGGTAAAGCCTATTCGCTGTCGAAGAGTCGTCCTATATATTAGATGAAATACCGGACGTGAAGAAGAAGAAAATGTCTCCTTCGACAAAGCGCGGGGCCCTTTTGTATTTTGAAGGATACTGGTATAGGGTTAGGCCACATGACCGTCAATGGATCAGATATTTAAGCCCAGAGTATAATAGAATCGTTTCTTCCCTGGGCGTTCTATCCGGAGACATTTGAAACTTCTACGACCTGGAATGTTATAGGCGCTGATGTAACTATTGCGCAACACCGACAGCCCGTATCCAGGTAACGCTTTACAGGGCATCTACACATTTATTTACACGAAGTGTTATGGTTCAGTTAATGCTTATTTTTTGCTTTATCTCTTACCATGCCAGATATTTGAACATACAGATAAACAAAGTTATGATTTTTTTTGCGGTGTTTTGTAGAAGAGACGAGACGAGACGTTGCGTGATGATTCAACTATAATATCATTGAATCTACAATGTAGGTCACGCCATGTTCACAATCATATTCCAACATTTCGAGCAGATATTAGGTCTGCTTTTTATGGTTTTATCTCCTGTCAGTTGACCTGGTGATCTTTTCCAGCCATTAAGGACGCTGATAGAACCCGAGGGTCTCCAGCCGCATCAGCTCCGACCACAGGATTACCCGCCGCATGTGGAACCACGCGTAGGACGACCTAATCCAGCCTACAGCAACAGCTCGATAAACAAAATGGAGATGAATGTGGTTTATTGAAAGATATATGAACGATCAATGACGAAATCAGCAAGTCAAGGATGACACTTTCGCCTCCGTCACGCACTGACCTTACGCCTTTTTGCCTCCAAGCGAACCGAGTAAAATCAAAATCGTATGCTTCAAACTTCGAACTGTGGAATAATTTCATTCATCCTGATCAATCGAGCAGACGCAAAATTGAGATACAGTTACTATGTGTTGAGGCAATTCAGCCTGTTTTAATGCATCTGTTTCACATACTAGTATGGGCGGTTATTTCCGCATAAATAGAGGTTGTCTCAAATAGACATTTTATGTCGTGTTATGACTCGAATAGACGTTTGGTGGCGCTCGTTTTAACGGAGACGTACCTGAAATAAACATATTGTGTCGTATCTCAAATAGACATACACTCAAATAGACGTTTGGTGGCGCTCGTATCTCAAATAAAGCGCCACCAAACGTCTATTTGAGTGTATGTCTATTTGAAAAGCGCCACCAAACGTCTATTTGAGTTATACACAAAAATCAGAAAACACGACAATATGTTTATTTGAGATACGAGCGCCACCAAACGTCTATTTGAGTGTATGTCTATTTGAAAAGCGCCACCAAACGTCTATTTGAGTTATACACACAAATCAGAAAACACGACAATATATGTTTATTTGAGATACGAGCGCCACCAAACGTCTATATGAGTGTATGTCTATTTGAAAAGCGCCACCAAACGTCTATTCGAGTCATAACACGACATAAAATGTCTATTTGAGACAACCTCTATTTATGCGGAAATAACCGCCCATATACTAGGCCTACAGTATTACACATATTACGAGAGGCCTTTTGCTCAGGCGCCCTTCAACCGGTTATAAATAGCGTCTACAGTAGCAATGGATGGTACAGAGAATTTGGGGGCGGGTTAGGAGTCCACCAGTATCGTTCTTGTAAACAACAAAGCGATGACATATCTATTCCTCATGCCACCTTTTCACATTCGTTGCGACATGACAGCAGCAGCGCTTGATTGTTATTTTGTCACATTCCGCTTCGTCACATTCCGACTATATTGTATATCTGTCAAAAAATTAGTACATAGACAAATGAACGTTAAATTGTGCAAATGGTCAGACTAGAGAACTGGAATTTACATATTTCTCACCCCTGAATATAATTAATTGTCTATTTGATATTTGCTGTATTGGCTACAAACTTCAGGCAAATGTCGAATATTTTCGATCAGGCAACACTTTCGATGAAAAGGGTAGAGTCCATTGTGCTCACCGTATAGATATTTGGTGGTAAGTATTCATGCTGGTTAGGGAAAAAAAGCTACATGTATAATAGGCCAAATCAACGTCGGTATGACATGTGATGTATCATTGCTTGGAGTACCTATTATTGAAAACAAGTAACTAATACGGCTTTCATTGATACGGAAGCATGCTAAAATACCAAACTGCTTTCGCAAAGATCGATCTGTCAATGGAGAGAGAAAGGACTTCGTTTAGAAACAATCAACAACCATTTGAGGCTTTCGCAAATTTGGGGTTGAATATGGCAAGCCGTTCGTATCAAACTCAGTTGGATTTTTATGCGCAGAAAAATTGTTATTGCCAAAATAGACTAGTTTGTCTGATTAAAATGAACAAATAACAAACGGCTTGCCATGGTTATGGAGAATTAACCTAGGGGATTTCAAAAACTAGCATAACAATTTCGTAGCCTTTTGTTCTTTTATGGGAGATTCTACATGGGAACGGCATGAGCATATTCCACCAGGGAACAAATTATTCTATTCTGCGCTCAAGTCTCTGAGTTATTGGTGGTCATAGCTTTTATTGAACCATGTACTATAATCCGTCAGAATACAATAGCGCCTGACTCGTTTTCAAGGATGACATTTCCTACTACTTCACTGGCTGTGTAGGCTTTCATTAACTGGATGTATTTTCCTCTGTCCAATATGCACGTAGCAACCAGCTGCGTTTCTGTATGGTAGTCTAGTGCTCGCTGTCCCCTGAATCAAAACAATGAACGAGGTCAGTATCATGATTGAACGATAAATGTGTACGGTACATAATTTGAAAATGCCTTAGCGAGAAAACTTTATCTACGTTGAAGCACCAAATCATAGCAAAACACCGTATGATCAGCGGTGCCTCACTGGATGATACGTCAAATAAGTGTGGTACAAAGACAGCTGATATCCATGTTATCGGCGTAGTGAATATTTACTGCGAATCGTGACACGCATCTGCGTTGAACTGGCGACCTAGATGTTCCTGCTTCTAACAACCACCCCTAAATGGTTATCCAGACATGTTTGCCACATCTTGGAAGTATCGCTTGGTCAACTTACCCATCCCCTTTCTCAATATCTTCAAATATCTGCGTCAGGGACGGTGATTTTGGCCGATTGTCCGCCATTTCTACCGTTTGATATTGTTGCCAACTACGTATCTTACGTGTGTTATGATATCATACGGGGTGTATAAGGAGCCGTGATAAGTCCCTGATCTCAGATTAATCTCCCTACTTACAAAGACTTTAACTGTGAAATTTATCGGAGGCGTCGGGGCTAATAGGTAGTGCAGAGCGATTTTCCGTCCAAAACCAATATCAGTCATGGCCGCCAGGCGACCATCTTCGATTGGCAGCCACCGAATTGGCAGCCACCGAATTTACATTCCGGGTTACTGGTCATTAAATATCTGGCCGGGCTTTAATTTCCTGCGGCGTGATAGGCAGGATGGGGAGTGATCCGCTTTGGCCCCGATCCCATTATTGGATGATGTGTATGGCATGCCAAAGCGGAATTTATTCAGGACCGATTTTTACATCAGGACTAAATTTTACGCCAGAATAATGCTACAAATTGCGAAGCTGTACAAAATTTATCTCAGGACCGAAATTTGACAATAACAAGTTAATGATTCGATCCATGTATTTTTTTCCCTTCAGAATAACTCATTGTCATGTTTCGATTGCAGGATTATGCGAATTGGTGAAACATGAAAATGGGCAAAAGTAAATGCATCGATGAGGTGCGACGTCATCGTTTTTGTGGCCACGTGATAACTGGCAGGAGTCACGTGATCGCTGGCAGGAGTCACGTAATTACAGGCAGAAGTCATGTGAATTCTGTTGAATTTTTCGTCCTGCCGGCAAAAACGTCCTGCCCGGAAAAACAATTCTGACGCATTTTGCATTTTGGATAAAAAAAGTTTCAGAACGATTTTTTGGCAGAATATAGATTTTTTATGCTGTGAGGTAAATTTCGAATTCAGTCTGCTGTAGAATAAAGTCCTGGATAAATTCCACTTTGGCATGCCATAGCTGTGTGACTGGTTCGATGGGCTTCAGTTTTTTGAGGCATGATGGGGTGGTGAGTTCATGGAGGACATTTCTTTAGCAGTGTGTGCTCACTAATCAGATGTTCCCTGTACTTTTCCCCTTGTTATATGCGATCAGCAATACCTCCAAAATCACACCAGCTTATATTCCTCTCTCGTTTGGTGAAATTAGCCTACCCTTGTTTTAGGTCGGCTATATCCACAAGCACTCATCGATGGCGAGTCCTTCGAACGCATGCATCGACTGATCTCAGTCAAACGAAAATGAAAACATGTAAATCATTTGCTTCTCTTGAAGCATGCATTGATAAAAGATGCAATTTCAGTGAGTTGTCCTCGAAAATCTCATTCAACTGTAAAAAAGGAGATCAACATATCACGAATATATCACAATTTCAAAATATCGAAAAAAGAAAAAAAGAATTAAACTTAGATCTCCGTTTTTCAGACTTTTGGTGACCTATGATATAGATTGGAGAATGTTGGCAAACTGGACAAAGTGTTCGAATATTTTTCCGCTAAAAATCGCCGGGTGAATTATTATTGATTCTGTGAAAGTCATTCAAAAGAAAAAATAATACAGATCTCTATTTTTTGGTTTTTGCTTTATATTATGTTTTGAAATTGTGATATTTCCATGAAATGGTGATATCAATGAATATTGTCTTTAACTGGACGGTTCAGCAAGTTACATATTGTGTTGGTGGAGAACATGCTCCGATATCAGCCATGTAAGAAGGATTTTCATGGTGTTCATTTACTTTTGACCAAGACAACGCATGCCGTATTTTTAAAGTTTGGTATGGGGCTGGTGATGAAGTCCAAGTCAATGTATCCATACGGAAAGAATAAAACAACACCGCTCTCATGTTAAATTAATTATAAAAAAGTTTTGATTACAGATAGCTTATCACAGTCATGCAAAAATATCACAGAAGTTTGCTAATAGTTATACTAGAAACTAATGGCGAGCGATAGTGGTACTTGGGTAATATAGAATAAAAGACATGCCGATTATAAAGACCTCTTCCAAACTTATTACAATTGCAAAATTGCAACGCTCTCTATGATCGAGTAGCCACAAATATAACATCGATCATAAATAATAATAATAAAGTACAGCATATTATAGTGCCATGTCCAAGCTCTAGGCTTGCTCCAGGGCACTGTCCAGAGATTATAGCATTTTAAAATGTCCATTGCGAAAATAAATCTAAAAAGATGAATATCTTAACAAGTAATGAAATGGCCAGGGCCATTGTGCTCACCTCATGTGGAGGAAAGATGGATAAAGAGCATGGTATTGTGTCATGTAGTGTTAGGTTTGATGTAGGTCCAAGCAATTACAATTTCCCCAAAATGGCCAATTTACATAACATTCGACCTCTGTGACCTTGAAAAGTAGGTCAAATCAAAGAAGACCCGGGTGACACATTGAATGGTTGTTAGAATTAGATGTACCTATGATATAAAATTGGTGCCAATCGGGCAAGTCATTACTAGGAATAATGGCATTTTGAAGAATTTAGGATTTGGCCCCCTCCCTGGAGGCCAAACGGCAAATCAGATCGCACCAAACTTCGGTACCTGAGATCATCTGACCAAGGGGTACATGTGTACTTAATTTGTGATCAATAGTCATTGCAGTTAAGAAACGTGCCATAGTTACGGCCTGACGGCGAATTTACGCCATTTGACCTCTGTGACCTTGACAAGAAGGTCAAATTAAAAACCTGGGTGACATATACTGTATGGTGGTTAGATGTACCCATGATATCAAATTGGTGGCAATCGGGCAAGAAGTTAAGGAATAATCACATTTTTAAGGTTTTTGGATTTTGCCCCCTGGTGGTCAAGTGGTGAATCATATTGGACCAAACTTCGGTCCCTGAGATCACCTGACTAAGGGGTAAATGTGTACCAAATTTGGTATCAATAGTCATTGCAGTTTAGAAACGTGCCATCGTTACATCCTAACGGCCAATTTACACCATTTGACCTCTGTGACCTTGAAAAGGAGGTCAAATCAAAAACCCGGAGGATATATGATGCACCTTTGCTAGAAGTACCTACCATATTTTTTTCAAAATTTCCCGACTACTATTAAGGGAGATATTGCATATTTTCACTTTTAACGTTTGGCCCCCTGGTGGCCAAACCATGAAACGAATCGGACCGAAACTTGGTCTCCAAGGTGTCATTACATAAGGGTACATGTGTACCAAGTTTCAACTCAATAGCTCTAACAGTTACGAAACGTGCCCTGCTAACGGACGACGGACGACGACGACGACGACGACGACGACGACGACGACGACGACGGACGCCACGGTATGGGATAAGCTCACCTCTGCTAAGAGGTGAGCTAAAAAGTAAAAAGTGTCAAGTAAAAGTATCCAAAACAGTTATAGGTCAAAAGCTAATTTTAAAAAGTTGGGTTTTCAAGGCACGCCTGAAAGATTTTGAGTCATTTATCACAACTATATCCTCGGGCAGAGAGTTCCACAAGTATGGTCCACTAAACTGAAATGACCGCTCTCCTTTTCTTTTTTTTGTTCCCGTACAACTGTAAAAACAATACTTTATATACATCTATTTTTGTTGATGACAAAGCACTCAATGCATCTACTAGTAAATTCCCTTGCGAGCATAATATACAATAATGTTCTTAAAATTATTTTTCTTCAAGATTCACTTGAAGCCTTTGAATCAACACCGCAGAGTCAGTTTACAGGTTACACACTAGTAATTCAGTACACGAGAGTAGGTTATATAGCAAAAAAATGAATTCGAATTTCTGATACATGGTCTGTCACCAGTATGGATGTGTGTCTTCCATTATAAATATGTGTTTTTTATGAATTATGATATTTTTTCTCTATAAAAGGAAAATAAGGATGAAGTTTCAGTTCAGTAGCCTAAATACTGTGGTCACAGGGGTCAAATTAACCCGTCGCGGCCACAAAGTTGATTCACGGGTCAAAAATGGTCGCCAAAATGACAACCAAAACTTCAGGCCCCCAAACCCTGAAATGATCACAATCCACAACGACACTTAATGCATTGGCATTGTATTACTAGTGTGTACCCAACAGAATTCCCATATCGTGCATCCGGTTACGCATGCGCATCGATAAGCACTAATGGTCACCTCGGGTAATGTAATCCATGTCATTTGCAGTGGATATGGAGAGAACAGTTTCTGGCTTGTTTCACCAGTTTAGATTCTATTGAAAAATATTATTCTTCTCGGCTCAATGGCACAAATGAAAATTACCGGTACATCTAAGTATAGCATTTGGTTATAAAGTGACTGAATTTTAGGGTTATTGAAGAGTGTACATGTCACATGGAAATTAGTTGACATCTGTTTAATAGTAGAGGAGTAATAGAACTTCGTTGGATTTTCAATATTTGTCATTGGATTAGACTGAAAATTAGGGATATTGATAAGAGTACATAGGTACATAATCACATGAAGTTTGGTCGCAATCCGATTATTAGTTTCGGAGTAATAGGACTTAATTAGTAATAGTTTAATTTTCAAGATGGCCGCCTTGCGGCCATATCGGTTGATGGATTTGACTGAAAATCAGGGATGTTGTAGAGAGAAGATAGATATACAATCACATGAAATTTGGTTGCAATCCGACTTTGTTTAATTTTCAAGATGGCCGCCTGGCGGCCATATTTGAAGTCCGATCGGGACAAATTTTTGGGGTAGAATAGAGGGTATTAGATACATGTCTTTACAAGCTTAGAACCTTCCACCTCAAATAGAAAAGAAACGTGCCACATATCGGTGATTTAGTGAACTATTGAAAAGAAGGTCAAATCAAAAACCCGGGTGATAGTCATTTAACCTTATTAGATACACCCACCATAAAAATTGCGTCAAAACAATATCCAAGAAGACCGCCTGGAGACTAGAAAGTAGGTCATATTGCAAAAAAGGAAAAGAAATCTGTGCATATTGCCCAAAGCTACCATCACACCAAGTTTTAGTCATCTAGCCCTAGTGGTGACGATACGTGCTCCGCTAACGGACGACGACGGACGATGGGCGCCACGGTATTGTATAAGCTCCCCAGAGGTGAGCTAAAAACCAAGCAGTATAAACCAAAGGAAGGCCTGACTGAAGAATTCACTGCCAATTTTTTGCTCTAATGAGAAATGCCCTTTATTTCGTCACTCACCGAGGCTAATTACCTTTTTGGGAAAAGGCAGTGAATTGTCAAGTCGCTCCCAAATGAAACTTATTCATGCGAATCCGTAACCGAATGCAAGATCTTGAAATATTGTTCGACTTCTGCCGCCCAAGGTCGCAGCTCTTATTCGATCAACGTCCTGAAAAGGAGCATACGCTAATAATCTATTTTGTATCTTGTACTTTGTTTAATCTAAACTAAGGTACACGTACTGTATGAAATGTGCCGGTGTTAGAAATAAAAGATATCTTATTCTTCTTTGTTGGAGGACTTCCTAATGGCGCTATCCTATTAGTTTGTCGAGTTCGTGGACCATCTCATCGACCTCCTCGTCATTGAACACCGTTGATGACTATGAGCGTTTTTGCTTTTTTACATCAGTGTCTGTTCGCGCTTGGTCTGTGTCAAAGACGGAGGCGCCTGGTTGGCTCCCTGCTGCAGCCACTGTATCCCTGGGTTCCGTCGCCTAAAATGGGAGACGGACATTGTATATTAAGCCATTGCATATGTTGTTGGTAAGTGCCAGAAATTGGTGGGGAATTAGAAATTCTGTTGAAATTATGATTTGAATTGGTAATCATAACGCCGGTATGCTAAAAAAATTGGGATTGACCTTCAGTGCGCTTTGAAACCCACAACCATCGATCTAGTTCTTGGACAACATATTTTCCTCAGTTTGCACGCCCGAGACTCCCTCCCTCCTGCCAAGATCTATGCAAACACATCTAAGAGAAGCTTCCGATCAGTCATAGCTCCATTTCTCAAATTATCTATGGCTATTACTACAAGGGATCTTCAAACAATGTACCTGTATTATGGATTCGGTGAAACTCAAAGATTCATCGAGTCATTGTGGAGAAAGTGATCTTTCACTACCATGCAATTTATAATTCATTACAGGACGATCTCATGCAATTTTTCTAAGGGCAATATTACTTTGGGGCGATTTAACGGGGGGCTATTTTCTGGGGGGAATTGTCGGGGGGTAATTGTCCGGGGGATTGTCCTGATACCCATCGATCGCTTTCTGCCTTATGCAGACGCCATTTTGTAAAGATTGCGCAAATTACCTGAATCGACAGACTAGTGGCGGAGAAAAAGAACTTTATATGGAGTATTTATTACGGATTAATGACAAAAGTGGTACTTGGCGTGCTATTCGTTGAATTTGTATCGGCCGTGTTGTTGTGGTATGAGCCAACGGAAACCATGTGTTGACGACTTTTGGGAGACGGGTTGCCTATGAAAATGGAAAATTGTACGCGGAAAAAGAGTTTCACTGCTCACTAAATTTGTTCAAAGAAACCAACGATCGTTTCCCTTTCACCAAATATGAAAATACAGCTAATAAATATAGTTGCAATCAATTGCTACTACATTTTGAATATAGAACAAATTAATGTTTTGCCCATTAACGAACAGTACTCAAGAGGAGAGATCGCCATGACTTATTAATCGAAGGAAACACAAAAAAACCGCGTCGATATCTTTTTCCGCGCTTTCAAACAATCAGGGGAAACACTCAGAAACGGAAACACACAAACACTTTTACAGCAGTGTTTTTATTTGATTGGGCGCTCTCTGATGGAGTGCAACGAACAACATTCAGGAGAGGAAGATCATGGAAGGAGGAACTCACCTTCTACACGGTAAAAGTTGTCACTCATTCCAATTACCTCTTGTTCGAATATCATTCCGCGAAGATGACGTCACTGCAGCTGCTGCCCTCTATTTCCCCATCGCTGAATTACAGGCAATGTCGGACAAACATGCGGTTTCGTAATGGATTCAGGCTTTCTAACTAGGGCAGTTAGATTCAATCTGGCACATGTCCGAGTGTTGGAAATACTACATAATTGTTCTGAATATTTCTCTCTCTGACTCTATGGTATCATTCAAGCTAAAAACAATGCAGGGTCAAAGATAATTTACTTTGGAATAACCTCAAATGCGTAGAAATAAATGTCGATGTCCGCCTGTCACGTGACTAAAACGTCATCAATATCTTATGCAAATGATCTTGTGAGCTATAAATAGTAACTTCGCGGCATGCTATTGCTCTGAGATCGACAAGAGATAACGGGAATCAACCAGGCCGGGGCACTCACGGTAACTACTAGTCATGGCTAGATGAGTCTGTCGCCGCCAGCTAATTATGTATGTAACCATGCTTGTTTATACCACTTGCAGCTTGCCGCTAAGCTCCTCCCTCTTGCAGTCAATGAGACGACTTAATTACCATTCCTGATTTTAATCCCTTTCTCTGCACCAATCAGAGTAATTGCATTCATCCTGTACGTATTTGTAACCCGTATATGATATGTTTGTGAATAATAAAGCAGATTCAATTTAGTCTTAGATTAACCAAGTTGTTTAAGAGTTGTTTCTCACGAACCTGTTATACCTCAATGTAACCCACTACATTGTTGGTGCCGTGACCAGGATACATTACATTCACGATGGCCGACCGGATAAAGGCCTCACGAGCGGCCCACAGGGGCCAAGCCACCAAAACTATCACCGCAATTGATAAGATTTCGGTCACCCTAAAAGCAATGGATCGAGCTATGATCACACCAGAAGACCTCGACGAGTTACACGCCAAACTCCAAATCCTAAAAACCAAAAGGAAAACGATCAAGAAGTTGGATGCAGAACTCCTGCTGCAAACCGAGGACGACCACGTCGCCGATGTGATCGTCGAGTACGATGACTATAACTCAGAACTTGAGGGAAAGGCTGCAACGTTCAAACGGATTGAACAACGACTGTCGGATCATCTGACACTAAAGCCCGCACCTGAACCTCAGCCACCGGTCCCACCTAGTCCAACAGCGCCAACGTTCGCACCAAGAACGAAGAATGTACAGCTACCAAAGCTGACATTACCAACATTTTCGGGAGACATCTTACAGTGACAAACCTTCAACGATGTCTTCGCCGCCGCGATCCACAACAATACAAACCTTGACAACGTCCAGAAATTGCAATACCTCCGAGCCCAACTGTCTGGAGAAGCCGCCGACATCATTGCCGGACTGAGTTCAACAGATGCTAACTACGCCCATGCCATGGAGTTGCTGAGGAAACGTTACGGGGAAAAACATAAGGTGATCAGTGCCCTTATGCGCGCCTTCTGGGAGCTGCCCAGACCGTCGTGGACTAAGAACATTCGTCGACAAGATTGAAACTTATGTCAGAGGACTACAATCCCTCAACAAAACGGAAGACTCTTATGGGGACTTATTAGTGCCAATGCTATTAGATAAAATCCCGCCCAATACTAGGAAGCAGCTTACCCGGAGTAACGAGACAGCTGACTTTACTCTAAGGTCACTACGTGAGGCACTGGCAAAGGAGATCGAGGCGATGGACGTTGCCGAGACCAATGATACGATGCACACACTCAATGAAAGCATGGCTACAGCATCGTTTTTCACGCGTGATTCAAATTCACAGTTCAAACAGCGTAGGCCTAAACCTCAGGCCACTGGATATGCCGGACGAGGTCCCCGAGAATCCAAATGTGTGTTCTGCAAACAATCACACAGATCTCTGGATTGTGTGGTTGTTACTAACATTGACAAAAGAGAGATATCGTAAAAAGAGACCAGTTGTGCTGGAACTGTCTTGGACCGCATCAAGTCCGTAACTGTACATCCAAGTACAAATGCAAACACTGTAGCCAAAAGCATCATTCTACTCTTTGCAAAGAGAAACCCGATGGTCCAAACCTACCAGCCGCTAACAATTCAGACACCAAAGGACTATCATGTGTCTTACCGCCCGATGACACTGCAGTTAATCACATCAACCAGATATCAGCCGTGCTACTAAAAACTGCAGTAGTAGACATTTCTTCCACCATAAGTGAACACAAAACCAGTGCCGCACTTCTTTTCGATGATGGCTCGCAGAAAAGCTTCATCACAGCAGAGGCCGCCACGAAACTAGGATTTCAACTCAACGAAACCTTGGATACGGAGATGGTGAACATTTCGACGTTAGGCGCAAACTCAACGGGAATGAAACGCCTAAATGCCGTTACGGTTGCAGTACATACGACCTGTGGATCGACAGTCCATATGCGCGCTCTAGTTGTCCCGAAAATAACGACGCCTCTCAGGAATTATATCGATGAACGCATCGCGGATTTACCACACCTCAGAGGATTACAACTGGCACACCCTGTCAATACGGCCAATCCATTCGAGATATCAGTTCTTGTCGGCGCGGATTATTACTATTCAATCGTTGGAGATCGTATAGTTCGCGGTAAAGGCCCCACCGCTATATCTTCGAGATTAGGATACCTCCTCTGTGGACATACCCATCATCGAAAAACTGTCAAGGATACAAATACGTTGTGTGGTCATGTTGCGCTTGAAACTTCCAAATTGGAACAATTCTGGGATCTTGAAAACATCGGGATTACAGACAACCCTAAGGAGAAGGAAATGACGTTCGATTCGTATACGGAAACTCATCTCAGCATGCGAGACAATCATTACACTGCCAAGCTCCCGTGGAGAGAGGATCATCCACCCCTGCCGACTAATTTCGTCGTATGCAACGCGAGGACACGGAACATGGTACGTAGACTCAAACCTGAAATTAGGGAAACGTATGATAGGATTATCAAGGATCAGCTCTTTCGTGACTTTGTTGAACTCGTTCCCGATGACAATGTCAAAACAGGTCACTATCTGCCGCATCACCCGGTTGCTAAGGATTCTGTGACAACGCCCATCCGCATAGTGTATGACTGTTTCTGCAAAACTGGCGCAAACCCGAGTTTAAATGACTGTTTAGAGACTGGGCCACCACTTCTGAATGATCTGGCATCCATAATGTTAAGATTCCGCGCGCACAACATAGCGATTTCAGCTGATATCGAAAAGGCTTTTTTGAACGTGGGCTTGAGTCTGATGACAGGCCGTACACGAAATTTCTATGGCTCTCCGATCCTGATGACCCAGAAAGCAGTTTCAACGTTTACCAATTCAAAGTGGTCCTCTTTGGAGCGTCGTGCAGCCCGTTCATTCTGAACGCAACCATCAAACACCATCTCGAGATAAACGCATCGGATGTCGCAAACGATATAACAAAGAACATTTATGTCGATAACCTCATCAGTGGATGCCCTGATGATAAAATCACCATGGATTACTACACCGAGGCCAACAAACTCATGACATCTAGTGGATTCCATCGCAGAGAATGGAGCAGCAATAGCCAGGGACTGCGCGATTTAGCCGCGAATGATCACACCGTGAACACTAACTCTAGCGTGAACGTGCTAGGTTTACAGTGGAATACCAACGATGACGTAATCACGTACCCAAACAAAGAGACTAGTTACTTGACCGGAAACCATGGTGACTTGATTACCAAACGCGAATGCCTTAAACTAACATCTAGCCTGTATGACCCCTTGGGTTATGTGTCCCCCACACATATCACTGCAAAAATGTTTCTCCAGAAACTGTGGTCACATCAGCTATATTGTGACGAGCCATTGCATTGCCCGCTGATCTTCGTGAACAATGGATCGCTTTACGCCAAGAGCTATCGATTGTCAGGAACACTTGCGTCATCACACCATATTTCAACTCCATGCCAAGTGACGCATCATATGAGCTACACGTGTTCTGTGATGCCAGCGCCAAAGCGTATGGTGGGGTGGTCTACCTACGCCAAATTCACACTAACACTGTATCTCTCGTCATCTCCAAGGCCCGGGTGACCCCTGTCAAACAACTGCTGACAATACCACGCGCCGAGCTGATGGGAGCCTTACTTGGCACGCGCCTGATTAACTTTGCTTACAACAGCCTGAAAGGTCCGATGCAAATTCAGAAATGCGTACTTTGGTCAGACAGCCAAATCGTTTTGCACTGGTTAGCAAGTGATAAGAGACTTCCTTGTTTCGTTCAGAACAGAGTCACCGAGATCAAGAGTTTCAGTATCATAAACGAGTTCAATTACTGTAATACGCATGAGTAGATAACCATGCACTATAGATCCCATCAGGGGGTCCCCCCATGTTTACAAACAAGTTTGTTTGTAAACATACCTGGGGGGGGGGACCCCTGATGGGATCCATAGTGCATGGCAACCCTGATTAGAACTATAGTGCATGGAAATTTATGCTGACGTCACTATTTGTTTTGGTCACGTGATCAAAGTGGGTAACAACTTTATTCGTAAAAAAGACATGTAAATTAGTGATCCTGGGGGGGGGGGGGGGGGGGGGTGAGAGAACCTATACACATACTAACGTGTGTATAGAGTGAATGTATAGGGAGAGAGAGAGGATATTAACAGATCAGTATGTAGTACTATTTGGACTGTCTTGTGCAGTCAGTACATTCTCCTCATTTCTGTTTGGGTTAGTTAGGAGGGTTAAAGAAAGTTGTTAGGTAAAAAAAACAAAGATTTTGTTAACCAAACGAGAAGTTGGTACATTTCATATACATAGTTAGACAATTAGATAATTACTTTATGACCTCTACTGATAAATACAGCCCTATCCAAGCACTCCTGAACTATTATAATGCAAGGTACGTACATTTAGGCTGCGGCACCTCTCCAGGGAGTGGTTTTGCATGGAGTGAATAACAATTGGTTCGCTTTTGTTGATATTGATTTTGAGGTCTAGATATTAAAAAGTCTATTAAAAGCGGTTAGAAAAAGACATTGTCTGCTAAAAAAAAAGACGTTACGTAATTAAGTGTTAGAGGGAATTTTCTGAAACAAAAGTGATAAAATCTAAAATGGTAGATTGTAAAACCCAGATGTGAAAAATTAGAAGTTCCAGATCAATTCTTCTGCATCATTGATGGTGCAGAAAGCGCCATTCCTGCACCACATATTGTCAAATACCGTGATTTCATCCTCTTGTTTGTAATAGAGGTAGTCTATGTTGATACGGTATTTTAGAAATGATCTAAATATCTCTAGCGGATCGGTGGCTCCTTCACCAAAGATTTTATGCACAAGTGCCTTGTAGGCTGCTGCTTGGGCGGTGACAAAAATGTAATTGATGTACCTGTTTGCGAGAGAGGTGAGGGGTAATAACGATATATAGTCTTTTATCGAGAAAGAGTATTCGTTGTTGACTTTCAGCACTAAGCTTGCTACGCATTGAGCTAGAGGGGTAAGATGATGACATTGTACAAAGGAATGTAGTAGGTCGTCGTGACTCCCACAAAACAGACAATGGGGGTTGTTTACAAAACCTGCGTTATATCTGAACAAACCAGTGGGCATTGCACCATGTAGAAGTCTAAAATGAATAAACGCGTGGTCGTCCTTGATAGGCTTTGAAAACGTAGAGGTGAAGATGGGAGCAACATCAGACACGGCCAAAAAATCATCCCACCTGTGACCAGGCCTTCTGAAATACTTCTCCTGATAGGCATTCAGACAGAGGACATTATATGCCTGCTTGACTGTTATGGAGGCGAAGGGGAGGTTGTCCCCGTTTAGGGAGACATCATCACCCTTCTCATGAATCCTTGGAACTGCAACCAGAACATCCCTTAGCTGAGGCTTATCAAAGGAGCTAACATTTGAAGTTGGAGATGCGAGAAAATCTACCCATTTCCTAGGAAGGGACTCAACTAGGGCCTTTAGCTCCTTTGAAAGGAGTCGTTTGGAGTTGTCAGGTACAGCTCGATGAATTTCATCAATATTCCTGAAGGACAGATCCGACTGGAGAAGATGTCTAAGTAAAGTTACACCAGCCTTGGCTAAGAGCGAGTTTACTGGAGAGAAGTTAGGGAGAATATCCGGGTTAAAGAAGACTGGTTCGGAGATAATTTGTTCGAGGGTTAGAGTGTCAGGTTCACGAATTATGGAGATCTGGGAGATGGTACGAATTGACTCCGAATAGAACCTTGGGAGAGTGCGGATGATCTCGTTTGGAAAACGAGCAACTAGAAATTCCTGGGTATAGTTGAGGCCTAGAAGGCTCTTGAGGTAGTAGAGAGCAACAGCGTAGCAGGGATGACCCCTTTCCCCGTAAAGGACGTCTCTGAGGAACCGTAGTCGGAAAGCTCTGATTTTGCATTTGACATTGCCAAGCGCAAGGCCACCATCGGAAACTGGTAAAGACAAAATTTCCGAAGGTATCCAGTGTTTGTTGTTGGTCCAGAAAAAATCTAACATGAGTCGCTGAACATCAGCCACCAATGTAGCCGGGGGTGTAATGACTTGAAGCTTGTATACAAGTGTCGACAGAACAAGACTGTTAATAAGCAACACCTTGCCTCTTTCAGACAAGCAGTTAAGGACAGGCGTCCATGCCCCAAATTTCACCTTGACCTTCTCCATGGTGTTATCCCAGTTTTGTTTTTCAAACAACGTTTCGTTGCCAAGAAAGATTCCGAGACTTCTCACGCCCTTGTTGTTCCACAACAACCCGAGTGGTCGATCAGGTCTATTCCGCCACGCACCGGACCATAGACCTGTGGATTTTGTATAGTTGACCTTGGACGAACTGGCCCTCTCATTAGTGCTGATGCAGTTTTTTAAAGCCACGAACCCTGGATTGGATGTAATAAAGACATTTAAGTCATCAGCATACGCACTCTGTTTAGTAGGTGGTAAATCCGTATCTGGAAAAGACAACCCTTGTATATCAGGATTCATCCGAATGTTATTGAGAAGAGGCTCAATTGCAATAGCATAGAGCGACCCCGACAATGGACAACCTTGTCGAATTCCACGAGTGAATCCAAAAGGAGCACCAAGAGATCGATTGATTTTCAAAATACACTCAGCATCAACGTATAGAAGTTTGATACAGGATATGTAGAACTCTCCGAAACCAAGAGTCCAGAGGACACGAAAGAGCCAATCATGATCAATCCGATCAAACGCTTTTTCCTGGTCAATGGAAACAACTGCAAGATCTAGGTTGTTCTTGTTGTAGTAGAAAAGCGTATCTCGTAGAAGCGATATGTTATTGAGAATTGACCTATTTGGAACCGTATACGACTGGTCAGGGTGAATGACCTCCGGTAGGCAGTGTTTTAAACGGTTTGATAAGGTCTTTGTGAAGATTTTATAATCACAACACAGAAGTGATACAGGACGCCAATTTTTTAGGCAACTGAGGTCCCCTTTCTTAGGCAAAAGTGTAACAACTGAGCGTCTACACGATATAGGTAGCTCGCTTTTTGCGACAGCATAGGTGAAAACATCTAGTAAGTCAGGACCTAGTATGCTCCAAAACGTTTTATAAAACTCAAAAGGTAGACCGTCTATACCTGGGGATTTATTACTCGAGCTGGTTGACAAAGCTTCCGTGAGATCATCGAGCGTTAAGGGACTATCACAAGAGTTCCTGAGGTCTTCGGATAGTGTTGGTAGATCACGAAGCAAATGATCCTGAACATCGGAATCAGTTGGCTCCTTTGCGAAGAGATTGGAGTAGAAATCTTTTGCCATATCCCGTATGTCGTTGGGGTCAGTGACCACTTCCCCAGATTCCTTCCTCAGGTTAGAAATTGTCCTGTTTATGCCCTTCTTCTTTTCAAAGCTAAAGAAATAAGACGTTGACGCGTTAAAATGATGCAAGAACTGGAAACGTGACCGGACACATGCTCCGCGAATTTTCCTTTCCTTCAAAGTCTGAAGTAGCTGCTTTTTCTCCTCAAGCTCAGCTGTATCGGCCAAGTCAAGTGGCTTGGGAAGCAAGTCCAACCTATGAATCCCTTGATTTAGTTTGTTCTCCTCAGCAGCGGCTATTCTGTTCTTCCTTATGGAATGTTGCTTAGAGATCAACCTGAGCCGATTCTTTCCAATCTCCCACCAAAGAGAGAGAGAGAGTCTTACTGGGTTTTGCAGGCTTGCCAAGATGTCCAAAAATCACGAACTTCCTTGCCATATGCAGTCTCAGAGAGGATATCAGTGTTCAGACACCAGTGTGGTGAAGGAATTGACGTTTTGTTTGGTAACTGGATAAGAAGTTTTACCGGTGAGTGATCAGACCTGAAAGCTTTCAGGGTCTCCACTTGAGAAACGTGATTTGCAATGTAGTCTGAAACATAGAAACGATCAAGCCTCGCTGCGGAATTCCTTAGGTTCGTGCGACAGGACCATGTGAATTCAATCTTATCTGGATTTTTAGAACGCCAAATGTCAATTAGCTCATGCTTATCGATGACGTCTCTCAAAGCATGACTCGAAGCAACGTTGGTTTCCTTGCCGCTCAGTCGGTCAAAACTAGGCGTAAGGGTACAGTTATAATCACCACCCACAATGAAAGGATCATCGTTGTCTATGGAAGCGAGATATTCACCAATTGTTTTATAAAACGCTATACGATCAGCCCCATTGTTGGGCGCGTAAACATTTAGGAAGTTGAGACCGTGTCCTTTGAAGGTACCGTGGATATGAATGCACCTACTAGCTACGGGATAATTGACCGAAACATCATACCCTAGCATTCTGGAAGAGAAGAGAATGGCTACTCCTCTAGCATTTATGGTTCCGTGAGAAAAATGAATAGTGCCACCCCAAGCAACGTTCCAAAATGCCTCATCTGCTGAGGAAGCGTGCGTTTCTTGTAAGAAGTAAACATCCGATTTGAGCAATTTTAAGAAGCTAAGGGTTTCTGCACGTTTTAATGAATCGTGGCAACCATTAACATTAGCCGAAATAACGGACAGAGACATAATCAAGACAACAACCAAACAAGCCATTGGAAGATACGTATGTAGATAGAAAGTTAGGATTTATTCAGATGGTCGACAAGTCTTGTTATCTTCCTTTGGTCCCCCAACGAAAGTTTGTTTGTACTTCTGTAGTTGCGAAGACTTCTCTGCAGCTTCCCGACATCATTAGTAAACTCTTTAGCCTTTAGCAGGGGCTTTGGAGAACCTTTAACGTATTTTATAAACTCGATGACCCTCCTGTTCGAGAAGAGATCTCCTGATTCGTTTGCCTTTATGATTGCAAATGGGTCAGACTGTACATCTGAAGCTTGAGACAGGTTGTCGAATGAGACGGATATCTGGGACATTGTGTCAAAGGAGCGATCCAGATCCATAGCTGATCCATCCTCCGCATCATCATTCCCAAGCTCCGCAATGGGTTCATCAGGAGGTTGTGCGTTTGTTGCAGATAAAGTTTTTTCAATACGTGGGACCTTGCGCGAGGCCGAGTCACTATTGTGCGGTGACGTTGATGGGGTAGGCGACAAAGACCTAGCACGCGACTTTCTAGTTGCTGGCTTGGATGGAAGGCACGCTTGATGACTGTCGTTCTTTGTCGGAACTGAATCACTCTCAGCAGCATTTCCAGATACGTAAGGGGCCGTTAGAGAGAAGTTCAAGCCATCGAGATTGAACGGCAAGCCCGTATCCACAGGAGTATCGACTGAGGGCGTGTCAACTGGTTGATGGGGCTGTGCATTGCCAACAAGAGGGTTGAAACTGTCTATTTGAGAGGTTTCCATAGGATCTTGCAGAGAATCCGTATTCAAACCTAGGCGTGGTTGAGTGTCATCTTGAGAGGAATCTAGATTTTGACGGTCAGTGCTGGCCTTTGGGTCCACAACAACACTCCTGATTGATTTTGAAACATAGTCTCCAACGTACTCCTGCGCTGCAGGTCCTGCGACAGTGGGAATGGCTGGGGTGCTTGTTTTTGGATCATTTGTCGAAGCCAACAAAGCGGCTTGTGCTTTTCCTGCGACAGGAGGAGCCACAGTAGTTGAATTTGCTTTTGAACGACAACGACGCGTAGGATGGCCGATTTTCTTACACATATCGCACCGTAGATTGTTATCTGTTGACAAGTAGACCTTGACCAGGTCAGGACCAGACGGAACCATCAGAGTATACGGCAGCTCTGCCCCGGGATCGAGACTTATCCTAGTTTGTCTACGAAAAGACTTGATGTGACTTAGGCCCTTTTGCCTGGTACCAAGAGGGATGTAACGGATGTTATTGGTTACTGTTCCGAATTGACGAAGCTGCATTATTATGGCATCGTTGGGCAGAAAGGGTGGTACCCCGGAAATAATGAGGTTGGTAGTCGGCTTTCCAACCGGATGAACGTCTAAGAAGTGTCCATTCACAGTCAACCCATGAGCAGTAACAATATTCGCAAAAGTCATAGACGTGAAGAAAACCTTCGCTTTTCTCTCACATTTAGAAGCAGCGACAATATTCTCTGCTCCGACAATTTTAGCTATTGGGAGTAAGTAATCGTCCAAGGTAGCGTCATCAATAAACCTGCATTGTATTCCGTGTTCTCGGCTCATACCCCAGAAAAGGTCCTCTTTTATCAATTGACTCATTGGATTATTCAATACCTCTGCAAATAATTTGCTGCTATTGATTGGTGATCTAGGCCCGTCTGCACTACCAGTGCCTGACGTTTGTGTAGGCCTATTGCATGGTGTAGTGTATGCCTTGCTAGGCCCAGGAACCTGAGAATCCTGCATGATTTTGAAAACCAAAGTTCCCCAAAAGCCCACAAAGGCCACAAAAAGTGACCAAAACTTACCAGCCAGAAGCTAGCCTGAATATTAACGAACACAAAGAACCAAAAAGCGAAAAGAAACGTGAAACCTAAATAAGCGAAAACTGTGAAAGTATCGGAGACCGACATGAAACGTGACCTCCCCCTACGAGAGAGAGAGAGAGAGAGAGGATATTAACAGATCAGTATGTAGTACTATTTGGACTGTCTTGTGCAGTCAGTACATTCTCCTCATTTCTGTTTGGGTTAGTTAGGAGGGTTAAAGAAAGTTGTTAGGTAAAAAAAAGCAAAGATTTTGTTAACCAAACGAGAAGTTGGTACATTTCATATACATAGTTAGACAATTAGATAATGACTTTATGACCTCTACTGATAAATACAGCCCTATCCAAGCACTCCTGAACTAATATAATGCAAGGTACAGTCCTTCAAAAAAGTAAATGGACACACAAAAATCAAATATTCTTGAAAACGACTGGTGATAAATCGATGCGGTTTGCTGCATTTGATAGGGCATTTAGTTGTGCATCATGATATCTACCACTTGGAAATTTGCTATTTTACCTATAAGTCAATTTTTTCGATTTATGAAAGGTCCCAAAATCAACTTTTTTATCACGCATTTTTTGGGGGCAAATTTTATATTGACTGGAAGCTTCTGTTGAGTTATGAGTGAATATCTAAGAAATTCCACAGTTTTCACTTGAATCTGCAACTTATTAACCCATTTGTGCAAAAGGGTTTTGTTACCCGGTCTTCTACTGCGGAGATGCCCCCTTGATATTATTCACCTGGCCCAGACAACCGGAATCATGTCACCATTTCAATGGCCTTGTTTAATATGCCTATGAATAGCTCTCCCAGGCCTGGATTTGGCAGCTGGACAATGGGTTCACCAATATTACTTTACCCTCGCGTTTACAATACATCAATGTTAACAACATTTCCACCCCCATTCAAAACCTCAGCCAATAAGGAATTAACACTCGGGCTGCATGTTGAAACTGACATAATTGGCTATGGTCGACTTCTCCAAAGTAATTCCAAAGTCAATAAACAAGGTGCAAAATTTTGACATAAAATGCTGTTTTCCCACCAATTAACACAAGATATTTTCATCACCTTGATGGGGACGTGGGTTTTTCATCATGGTGATTCATCCTATCAAGAAAAAGTACGAAAAAAATCGGAAACGAGAAAGTTGATTTTGGGGCCTTTTGTAAATCAATAAAAGTCGGTATTAGATGAAATGGCTAATTTTTATGTGGTAGATACCATGATGCACAACTAAATGTCCTATCAAATGCAGCAAACCGAATCGATTTATCACCAGCCGTTTTCAAGAAAATTTGATTTTTGTGTGTCCATTTACTTTTTTGAAGGACTGTACGTACATTTAGGCTGCGGCACCTCTCCAGGGAGTGGTTTTGCATGGAGTGAATAACAATTGGTTGGCTTTTGTTGATATTGATTTTGAGGTCTAGATATTGAAAAGTCTATTAAAAGCGGTTAGAAAAAGACATTGTCTGCTAAAAAAAAGACGTTACGTAATTAAGTGTTAGAGGGAATTTTCTGAAACAAAAGTGATAAAATCTAAAATGGTAGATTGTAAAACCCAGATGTGAAAAATTAGAAGTTCCAGATCAGTTCTTCTGCATCATTGATGGTGCAGAAAGTGCCATTCCTGCACCACATATTGTCAAATACCATGATTTCATCCTCTAGTTTGTAATAGAGGTAGTCTATGTTGATACGGTATTCTAGAAATGATCTAAATATCTCTAGCGGATCGGTGGCTCCTTCACCAAAGATTTTATGCACAAGTGCCTTGTAGGCTACTGCTTGGGCGGTGACAAAAATGTAATTGATGTACCTGTTTGCGAGAGAGGTGAGGGGTAATAACGATACATAGTCTTTTATCGAGAAAGAGTATTCGTTGTTGACTTTCAGCACTAAGCTTGCTACGCATTGAGCTAGAGTGGTAAGATGATGACATTGTACAAAGGAATGTAGTAGGTCGTCGTGACTCCCACAAAACAGTCAATGGGGGTTGTTTACAAAACCTGCGTTATATCTGAACAAACCAGTGGGCATTGCACCATGTAGAAGTCTAAAATGAATAAACGCGTGGTCGTCCTTGATAGGCTTTGAAAACGTAGAGGTGAAGATGGGAGCAACATCAGACCCGGCCAAAAAATCATCCCACCTGTGACCAGGCCTTCTGAAATACTTCTCCTGATAGGCATTCAGACAGAGGACATTATATGCCTGCTTGACTGTTATGGAGGCGAAGGGGAGGTTGTCCCCGTTTAGGGAGACATCATCACCCTTCTCATGAATCCTTGGAACTGCAACCAGAACATCCCTTAGCTGAGGCTTATCAAAGGAGCTAACATTTGAAGTTGGAGATGCGAGAAAATCTACCCATTTCCTAGGAAGGGACTCAACTAGGGCCTTTAGCTCCTTTGAAAGGAGTCGTTTGGAGTTGTCAGGTACAGCTCGATGAATTTCATCAATATTCCTGAAGGACAGATCCGACTGGAGAAGATGTCTAAGTAAAGATACACCAGCCTTGGCTAAGAGCGAGTTTACTGGAGAGAAGTTAGGGAGAATATCCGGGTTAAAGAAGACTGGTTCGGAGATAATTTGTTCGAGGGTTAGAGTGTCAGGTTTCCGAATTATGGAGATCTGGGAGATGGTACGAATTGACTCCGAACAGAACCTTGGGAGAGTGCGGATGATCTCGTTTGGAAAACGAGCAACTAGAAATTCCTGGGTATAGTTGAGGCCTAGAAGGCTCTTGAGGTAGTAGAGAGCAACAGCGTAGCAGGGATGACCCCTTTCCCCGTAAAGGACGTCTCTGAGGAACCGTAGACGGAAAGCTCTGATTTTGCATTTGACATTGCCAAGCGCAAGGCCACCATCGGAAACTGGTAAAGACAAAATTTCCGAAGGTATCCAGCGTTTGTTGTTGGTCCAGAAAAAATCTAGCATGAGTCGCTGAACATCAGCCACCAATGTAGCCGGGGGTGTAATGACTTGAAGCTTGTATACAAGTGTCGACAGAACAAGACTGTTAATAAGCAACACCTTGCCTCTTTCAGACAAGCAGTTAAGGACAGGCGTCCATGCCCCAAATTTCACCTTGACCTTCTCCATGGTGTTATCCCAGTTTTGTTTTTCAAACAACGTTTCGTTGCCAAGAAAGATTCCGAGACTTCTTACACCCTTGTTGTTCCACAACAACCCGAGTGGTCGATCAGGTCTATTCCGCCACGCACCGGACCATAGACCTGTGGATTTTGTATAGTTGACCTTGGACGAACTGGCCCTCTCATTAGTGCTGATGCAGTTTTTTAAAGCCACGAACCCTGGATTGGATGTAATAAAGACATTTAAGTCATCAGCATACGCACTCTGTTTAGTAGGTGGTAAATCCGTATCTGGAAAAGACAACCCTTGTATATCAGGATTCATCCGAATGTTATTGAGAAGAGGCTCAATTGCAATAGCATAGAGCGACCCCGACAATGGACAACCTTGTCGAATTCCACGAGTGAATCCAAAAGGAGCACCAAGAGATCGATTGATTTTCAAAATACACTCAGCATCAACGTATAGAAGTTTGATACAGGATATGTAGAACTCTCCGAAACCAAGAGTCCGGAGGACACGAAAGAGCCAATCATGATCAATCTGATCAAACGCTTTTTCCTGGTCAATGGAAACAACTGCAAGATCTAGGTTGTTCTTGTTGTAGTAGAAAAGCGTATCTCGTAGAAGCGATATGTTATTGAGAATTGACCTATTTGGAACCGTATACGACTTATGTTGCCATTCTTCTTCCGATACGATCACGTGAATTACGCAAGATGGGGCTGTGTTTACCTGTCACAGATGCATCAGCTCCCACCAGAAGTGGAGGAGGAGTTCCTTCTTGGCAACTGTGTTGTTAAAGGGTCGGACCAAAGATTCAACCAAGTAGATCCAGATCATAGCCTGGAATGGCTTAATGGTGTAGGGAAAAAAAGTGGTGGAATCATCGGAATAACCAAAACAAATTCAGCCCTGGCAAGATGGACACTCTCGTACAACCACAGGACATGCATTTCAATGCAGACGTATGAAATGATGAATGTTGGAGTGGACACTGGTTACGTCCATAATGAAGCCAACTCATCCCGCACTAAACGTGACAACTGCGACGAAGAACTCATACTTCAAACTCTCCTGCGATTCAAAGTATTTGCTGAGGAATCTTCTAGTCGACCAAACCTCCTTAACTGCGCAACAAAAGATGTTGCAACTTCTGAAATAGAAGAGTCACTGCTGAACGCAAAAACATTAGGGCAGCAGCAGGTGGAAAACTTTGTCAAAGTGAGACTTGTTGAAAAATCAACTGATTACCGAGATCGACTTCCGAAGGTGAAGGCTCCCACGTTTTCCTCACTCTATGAAATAGGAACCAAGAAACCCAATGGAAAGATCGAAACCACAAAAGCAGACAGAAACTTTTTGCAGAGACTAATTGCAGCGTACAGAGCTGGAAGACCAGTTGAACTGGCTAGAATACTTAACCATGAACTGATGAAGGTGCCAATCAGCATTGTTGATACGTCTGGCGAACTTAGAACGGGTGTTAAGGCCATTTTATTTGACATTCTTATCAAGAGTGTATCATGCCCCTCAGAAATCGCCTTTTATGGGCCTTCCTGTTTGATCATTGATGGGCAAGCTGCAGTTATGTCACTTGGAAAACCTAACACGGCGAACACCTTTGGTGATTAATTTGTAAAGTTCATTTTCTGGCAAGGCCGGGCTTACAGCCGAATTGATGTTACCTTCGATCGATATAGAGACATTTCAATCAAAGTTGGAACTAGGGTCAAACGTACGAAGAAGTCAAGGCCAGTTCGTCGCCTGATTGAAGATAGAGATGTGCCACTCCCCAACAAATGGCCTGACTTTCTCGCATCAACTGATAACAAGACAGAGCTTGCTCAGTTCCTGTCGAATGCACTCCTGGCAGCGGCACCCCCTGAAAAAGTGGTTGTTGTTGGTGGAGGTTTCGCTTCTGAAACAGAAGTCCAGAGTTCAGATCCTGCAATGAACACTACTTTGCTACAAAGCAATCACGAGGAAGCAGATACCAGAATGATTGTACACCGCCTTCATGCCGATGCACCAAACATTGTGGTCGCAGCGCGTGACACAGATGTGTTGGTGCTGTTGCTTGCCAACTTCAGTAAAATGTCTTGCGTAAAACTTTGGATGAGAGCAGGAACAATTAAGAAACCGAAGTATGTTCCTGTGCATGACATAAAGTTGGAACTTGGACTTGCTGATCATGTCTATGAGACATTACCAGCATTTCATGCGTTGACAGGATGCGATACGGTTTCATTTTTCTCAGGACACTCAAAGAAAACAGAATGGGGTATCTTCCTTGAACACAACAGTCTGCTTCAAGATCTTGGCAAGTTTCCGACACCATCAAAGAAGGTCACAGAAGATGCTGAAAAGTTCATTTGCCATATCTACAAGGAACCATCTGAGAATTGTAATCAAGCCCGCATTAAACTGTTCAACAAATGCCATGCAACGGAGACCCTACCTCCCTCTAGTGATGTAGCAAAGTTCCACATAGAGCGTGCAAACTACCAAAGTTTCATTTGGAGAGAGGCCAGTAATCCAATGATAGATCTGCCACCGCCGACTGATTGTGGATGGAAACTCGTTGATGACAAGTTGTTACCGGTTCTTACAACTTTACCGTCAATTCCAAAGGGATGTCGAGAACTTACTCAGTGTGGTTGCAAGAAAGGTTGCAGTTCTGAAAGTTGCTCATGTCGGAAGTGGGGGAAACAGTTCTGCACTGAGGCCTGCAAGTGCAATGCCATGCAGTGAAACACCATGTCGAAACAGGCCAAAGTAGGGGGGGGGGTCAGAGCTTACACAGTTAAGCTAATTGGCATTCCCCTGGATGGCTCCTCCTTCCAGCCAATCAGTCTGACAGACTGCAATTGATTCAGGATTAATTAAGAATACATGTGATAATGATCAACTGCCTGCAATCCAAACATGTTTGCCATGAAGTGCATTTTGCGCCTTTTGTGCCATGTAAGTGCACTTTGCGCCTTGTGACCGTTAGCCTTAATTAAGTGGATAATTAGTCAAATATTGGCATTTAGTGTAGAAAACAATCTAGCTTCAACACCACTATTATATAGGACTCAGGTAAACCACTTCACTGATGGTATTTAAGGCAACAATTCAAGTGAATTAAAAAAGTATGTCAAAAAAACGAAAAGTTGCTTCATTACGGATATATTCACAAAAATCTGATTTTTTCCCTTCACAATTCCCTTTACTTTCATAATTGTGAAAAGCTGTAGTAACCTTACCAGACAAAATACTGTTAAATAATTGAAATGTACAGATAGGTGATGTAAAATAAAATATTTTTTAAAAAATTTTGAATTTTGCACTCATTGACCTTTGACCTTAATTAGTGACCTAATTACGCATTTTTGGGCTTGGCAAACAACAGATTCGTATTCAGCACGAAAAACTACCCCAGAAAAAGTGGCTTGCTTGCTTTTACTCAAAAATGCCTCATGAATTCACGTTTCCCAGAAATTTGACTAGTCTAACTGGTCAGGGTGAATAGCCAGGATTAGCAGCCGCCCGACCTCGACTCCGAGTACGAGTACGAGTCAGAGTCGGATCCGCGCGCGAATGTTCAGTTTGATCGATTAGCAACGTCACGACTCCCGGTCAGAGTTGATCTCAGTTCCAGGTGTTTTACGTTAGATGGCGCTGCGAAACGTAAACATAGCAGACGACGGAAACAATCAGCTGATCGGCAGTGATTTTCCTTTGATCGTGAATTAAACCAGTTATAGAGAAATGGCAGATAGGCCTACATCTTGGACTTGGGAGCAAAAAATAACCCAAGGGCAATTGCATGCTTCCTCACTTGTAATAACCATTGATAACTACTACCATGCACATGATGCATGTCATGTACACATGATGTGCACGCATCGCATGCGCATCGATGTGCAAAAAAATCGCGAGAATGCCACCCAACAAAGATGCCCATACAGAGCACCCTTTTTCCGCCAGAACTACATTGCTGGGCATTGACATATCCTTGAAAGCATTTACATTTAAAAATGATCAGGAAATACTCCGAATCTTCGATGATAACAGAGAAATTTGCACTGGGAGCGCACTTACGAATAGAGGACGTCCAACTCGGAGTTTACGAGCGAGTACGAGTGACCACTTGGGAAACCCCCGCACTGTTGATGACGTAAAGCGCAAAAAGGGAATCACCTCGTACTCGGAGTCGGAGTCGGGCGTCTGCTAGTCCTGTCTAATGACCTCCGGTAGGCAGTGTTTTAAACGGTTTGAAAAGGCCTTTGTGAAGAGTTTATAATCACAACACAGAAGTGATACAGGACGCCATTTTTTAGGCAACTGAGGTCCCCTTTCTTAGGCAAAAGTGTAACAACTGAGCGTCTACACGATATAGGTAGCTCGCTTTTTGCGACAGCATAGGTGAAAACATCTAGTAAGTCAGGACCTAGAATGCTCCAAAACGTTTTATAAAACTCAAAAGGTAGACCGTCTATACCTGGGGATTTATTACTCGAGCTGGTTGACAAAGCTTCCGTGAGATCATCGAGCGTTAAGGGACTATCACAAGAGTTCCTGAGGTCTTCGGATAGTGTTGGTAGATCACGAAGCAAATGATCCTGAACATCGGAATCAGTTGGCTCCTTTGCGAAGAGATTGGAGTAGAAATCTTTTGCCATATCCCGAATGTCGTTGGGGTCAGTGACCACTTCTCCAGATTCCTTCCTCAGGTTAGAAATTGTCCTGTTTATGCCCTTCTTCTTTTCAAAGCTAAAGAAATAAGACGTTGACGCGTTAAAATGATGCAAGAACTGGAAACGTGACCGGACACATGCTCCGCGAATTTTCCTTTCCTTCAAAGTCTGAAGTAGCTGCTTTTTCTCCTCAAGCTCAGCTGTATCGGCCAAGTCAAGTGGCTTGGGAAGCAAGTCCAACCTATGAATCCCTTGATTTAGTTTGTTCTCCTCAGCAGCGGCTATTCTGTTCTTCCTTATGGAATGTTGCTTAGAGATCAACCTGAGCCGATTCTTTCCAATCTCCCACCAAAGAGAGAGAGAGTCATACTGGGTTTTGCAGGCTTGCCAAGATGTCCAAAAATCACGAACTTCCTTGCCATATGCAGTCTCAGAGAGGATATCAGTGTTCAGACACCAGTGTGGTGAAGGAATTGACGTTTTGTTTGGTAACTGGATAAGAAGTTTTACCGGTGAGTGATCAGACCTGAAAGCTTTCAGGGTCTCCACTTGAGAAACGTGATTTGCAATGTAGTCTGAAACATAGAAACGATCAAGCCTCGCTGCGGAATTCCTTAGGTTCGTGCGACAGGACCATGTAAATTCAATCTTATCTGGATTTTTTGAACGCCAAATGTCAATTAGCTCATGCTTATCGATGACGTCTCTCAAAGCATGACTCGAAGCAACGTTGGTTTCCTTGCCGCTCAGTCGGTCAAAACTAGGCGTAAGGGTACAGTTATAATCACCACCCACAATGAAAGGATCATCGTTGTCTATGGAAGCGAGATATGTACCAATTGTTTTATAAAACGCTATACGATCAGCCCCATTGTTGGGCGCGTAAATATTTAGGAAGTTGAGACCGTGTCCTTTGAAGGTACCGTGGATATGAATGCACCTACTAGTTACGGGATAATTGACCGAAACATCATACCCTAGCATTCTGGAAGAGAAGAGAATGGCTACTCCTCTAGCATTTATGGTTCCGTGAGAAAAATGAATAGTGCCACCCCAAGCAACGTTCCAAAATGCCTCATCTGCTGAGGAAGCGTGCGTTTCTTGTAAGAAGTAAACATCCGATTTGAGCAATTTTAAGAAGCTAAGGGTTTCTGCACGTTTTAATGAATCGTGGCAACCATTAACATTAGCCGAAATAACGGACAGAGACATAATCAAGACAACAACCAAACAAGCCATTGGAAGATACGTATGTAGATAGAAAGTTAGGATTTATTCAGATGGTCGACAAGTCTTGTTATCTTCCTTTGGTCCCCCAACGAAAGTTTGTTTGTACTTCTGTAGTTGCGAAGACTTCTCTGCAGCTTCCCGACATCATTAGTAAACTCTTTAGCCTTTAGCAGGGGCTTTGGAGAACCTTTAACGTATTTTAGAAACTCGATGACCCTCCTGTTCGAGAAGAGATCTCCTGATTCGTTTGCCTTTATGATGGCAAATGGGTCAGACTGTACATCTGAAGCTTGAGACAGGTTGTCGAATGAGACGGATATCTGGGACATTGTGTCAAAGGAGCGATCCAGATCCATAGCTGATCCATCCTCCGCATCATCATTCCCAAGCTCCGCAATGGGTTCATCAGGAGGTTGTGCGTTTGTTGCAGATATAGTTTTTTCAATACGTGGGACCTTGCGCGAGGCCGAGTCACTATTGTGCGGTGACGTTGATGGGGTAGGCGACAAAGACCTAGCACGCGACTTTCTAGTTGCTGGCTTGGATGGAAGGCACGCTTGATGACTGTCGTTCTTTGTCGGAACTGAATCACTCTCAGCAGCATTTCCAGATACGTAAGGGGCCGTTAGAGAGAAGTTCAAGCCATCGAGAGTGAACGGCAAGCCCGTATCCACAGGAGTATCGACTGAGGGCGTGTCAACTGGTTGATGGGGCTGTGCATTGCCAACAAGAGGGTTGAAACTGTCTATTTGAGAGGTTTCCATAGGATCTTGCAGAGAATCCGTATTCAAACCTAGGCGTGGTTGAGTGTCATCTTGAGAGGAATCTAGATTTTGACGGTCAGTGCTGGCCTTTGGGTCCACAACAACACTCCTGATTGATTTTGAAATATAGTCTCCAACGGACTCCTGCGCTGCAGGTCCTGCGACAGTGGGAATGGCTGGGGTGCTTGTTTTTGGATCATTTGTCGAAGCCAACAAAGCGGCTTGTGCTTTTCCTGCGACAGGAGGAGCCACAGTAGATGAATTTGCTTTTGAACGACAACGACGCGTAGGATGGCCGATTTTCTTACACATATCGCACCGTAGATTGTTATCTGTTGACAAGTAGACCTTGACCAGGTCAGGACCAGACGGAACCATCAGAGTATACGGCAGCTCTGCCCCGGGATCGAGACTTATCCTAGTTTGTCTACGAAAAGACTTGATGTGACTTAGGCCCTTTTGCCTGGTACCAAGAGGGATGCAACGGATGTTATTGGTTACTGTTCCGAATTGACGAAGCTGCATTATTATGGCATCGTTGGGCAGAAAGGGTGGTACCCCGGAAATAATGAGGTTGGTAGTCGGCTTTCCAACCGGATGAACGTCTAAGAAGTGTCCATTCACAGTCAACCCATGAGCAGTAACAATATTCGCAAAAGTCATAGACGTGAAGAAAACCTTCGCTTTTCTCTCACATTTAGAAGCAGCGACAATATTCTCTGCTCCGACAATTTTAGCTATTGGGAGCAAGTAATCGTCCAAGGTAGCGTCATCAATAAACCTGCATTGTATTCCGTGTTCTCGGCTCATACCCCAGAAAAGGTCCTCTTTTATCAATTGACTCATTGGATTATCCAATACCTCTGCAAATGATTTGCTGCTATTGATTGGTGATCTAGGCCCGTCTGCACTACCAGTGCCTGACGTATGTGTGGGCCTTTTGCATGGTGTAGTGTATGCCTTGCTAGGCCCAGGAACCTGAGAATCCTGCATGATTTTGAAAACCAAAGTTCCCCAAAAGCCCACAAAGGCCACAAAAAGTGACCAAAACTTACCAGCAAGAAGCTAGCCTGAATATTAACGAAAACAAAGAACCAAAAAGCGAAAAGAAACGTGAAACCTAAATAAGCGAAAACTGTGAAAGTATCGGAGACCGACATGAAACTTGACCTCCCCCTATGAGAGAGAGAGGATATTAACAGATCAGTATGTAGTACTATTTGGACTGTCTTGTGCAGTCAGTACATTCTCCTCATTTCTGTTTGGGTTAGTTAGGAGGGTTAAAGAAAGTTGTTAGGTAAAAAAAGCAAAGATTTTGTTAACCAAACGAGAAGTTGGTACATTTCATATACATAGTTAGACAATTAGATAATGACTTCATGACCTCTACTGATAAATACAGCCCTATCCAAGCACTCCTAAACTAATATAATGCAAGGTACGTACATTTAGGCTGCGGCACCTCTCCAGGGAGTGGTTTTGCATGGAGTGAATAACAATTGGTTGGCTTTTGTTGATATTGATTTTGAGGTCTAGATATTGAAAAGTCTATTAAAAGCGGTTAGAAAAAGACATTGTCTGCTAAAAAAAAAAGACGTTACGTAATTAAGTGTTAGAGGGAATTTTCTGAAACAAAAGTGATAAAATCTAAAATGGTAGATTGTAAAACCCAGATGTGAAAAATTAGAAGTTCCAGATCAATTCTTCTGCATCATTGATGGTGCAGAAAGCGCCATTCCTGCACCACATATTGTCAAATACCATGATTTCATCCTCTAGTTTGTAATAGAGGTAGTCTATGTTGATACGGTATTTTAGAAATGATCTAAATATCTCTAGCGGATCGGTGGCTCCTTCACCAAAGATTTTATGCACAAGTGCCTTGTAGGCTGCTGCTTGGGCGGTGACAAAAATGTAATTGATGTACCTGTTTGCGAGAGAGGTGAGGGGTAATAACGATATATAGTCTTTTATCGAGAAAGAGTATTCGTTGTTGACTTTCAGCACTAAGCTTGCTACGCATTGAGCTAGAGGGGTAAGATGATGACATTGTACAAAGGAATGTAGTAGGTCGTCGTGACTCCCACAAAACAGACAATGGGGGTTGTTTACAAAACCTGCGTTATATCTGAACAAACCAGTGGGCATTGCACCATGTAGAAGTCTAAAATGAGTAAATGCGTGGTCGTCCTTGATAGGCTTTGAAAACGTAGAGGTGAAGATGGGAGCAACATCAGACACGGCCAAAAAATCATCCCACCTGTGACCAGGCCTTCTGAAATACTTCTCCTGATAGGCATTCAGACAGAGGACATTATATGCCTGCTTGACTGTTATGGAGGCGAAGGGGAGGTTGTCCCCGTTTAGGGAGACATCATCACCCTTCTCATGAATCCTTGGAACTGCAACCAGAACATCCCTTAGCTGAGGCCCATCAAAGGAGCTAACATTTGAAGTTGGAGATGCGAGAAAATCTACCCATTTCCTAGGAAGGGACTCAACTAGGGCCTTTAGCTCCTTTGAAAGGAGTCGTTTGGAGTTGTCAGCTACAGCTCGATGAATTTCATCAATATTCCTGAAGGACAGATCCGACTGGAGAAGATGTCTAAGTAAAGATACACCAGCCTTGGCTAAGAGCGAGTTTACTGGAGAGAAGTTAGGGAGAATATCCGGGTTAAAGAAGACTGGTTCGGAGATAATTTGCTCGAGGGTTAGAGTGTCAGGTTTCCGAATTATGGAGATCTGGGAGATGGTACGAATTGACTCCGAATAGAACCTTGGGAGAGTGCGGATGATCTCGTTTGGAAAACGAGCAACTAGAAATTCCTGGGTATAGTTGAGGCCTAGAAGGCTCTTGAGGTAGTAGAGAGCAACAGCGTAGCAGGGATGACCCCTTTCCCCGTAAAGGACGTCTCTGAGGAACCGTAGACGGAAAGCTCTGATTTTGCATTTGACATTGCCAAGCGCAAGGCCACCATCGGAAACTGGTAAAGACAAAATTTCCGAAGGTATCCAGTGTTTGTTGCTGGTCCAGAAAAAATCTAGCATGAGTCGCTGAACATCAGCCACCAATGTAGCCGGGGGTGTAATGACTTGAAGCTTGTATACAAGTGTCGACAGAACAAGACTGTTAATAAGCAACACCTTGCCTCTTTCAGACAAGCAGTTAAGGACAGGCGTCCATGCCCCAAATTTCACCTTGAGCTTCTCCATGGTGTTATCCCAGTTTTGTTTTTCAAACAACGTTTCGTTGCCAAGAAAGATTCCGAGACTTCTTACGCCCTTGTTGTTCCACAACAACCCGAGTGGTCGATCAGGTCTATTCCGCCACGCACCGGACCATAGACCTGTGGATTTTGTATAGTTGACCTTGGACGAACTGGCCCTCTCATAAGTGCTGATACAGTTTTTTAAAGCCACGAACCCTGGATTGGATGTAATAAAGACATTTAAGTCATCAGCATACGCACTCTGTTTAGTAGGTGGTAAATCCGTATCTGGAAAAGACAACCCTTGTATATCAGGATTCATCCGAATGTTATTGAGAAGAGGCTCAATTGCAATAGCATAGAGCGACCCCGACAATGGACAACCTTGTCGAATTCCACGAGTGAATCCAAAAGGAGCACCAAGAGATCGATTGATTTTCAAAATACACTCAGCATCAACGTATAGAAGTTTGATACAGGATATGTAGAACTCTCCGAAACCAAGAGTCCGGAGGACACGAAAGAGCCAATCATGATCAATCCGATCAAACGCTTTTTCCTGGTCAATGGAAACAACTGCAAGATCTAGGTTGTTCTTGTTGTAGTAGAAAAGCGTATCTCGTAGAAGCGATATGTTATTGAGAATTGACCTATTTGGAACCGTATACGACTGGTCAGGGTGAATGACCTCCGGTAGGCAGTGTTTTAAACGGTTTGATAAGGCCTTTGTGAAGAGTTTATAATCACAACACAGAAGTGATACAGGACGCCAATTTTTTAGGCAACTGAGGTCCCCTTTCTTAGGCAAAAGTGTAACAACTGAGCGTCTACACGATATAGGTAGCTCGCTTTTTGCGACAGCATAGGTGAAAACATCTAGTAAGTCAGGACCTAGTATGCTCCAAAACGTTTTATAAAACTCAAAAGGTAGACCGTCTATACCTGGGGATTTATTACTCGAGCTGGTTGACAAAGCTTCCGTGAGATCATCGAGCGTTAAGGGACTATCACAAGAGTTCCTGAGGTCTTCGGATAGTGTTGGTAGATCACGAAGCAAATGATCCTGAGCATCGGAATCAGTTGGCTCCTTTGCGAAGAGATTGGAGTAGAAATCTTTTGCCATATCCCGTATGTCGTTGGGGTCAGTGACCACTTCTCCAGATTCTTTCCTCAGGTTAGAAATTGTCCTGTTTATGCCCTTCTTCTTTTCAAAGCTAAAGAAATAAGACGTTGACGCGTTAAAATGATGCAAGAACTGGAAACGTGACCGGACACATGCTCCGCGAATTTTCCTTTCCTTCAAATTCTGAAGTAGCTGCTTTTTCTCCTCAATCTCAGCTGTATCGGCCAAGTCAAGTGGCTTGGGAAGCAAGTCCAACCTATGAATCCCTTGATTTAGTTTGTTCTCCTCAGCAGCGGCTATTCTGTTCTTCCCTATGGAATGTTGCTTAGAGATCAACCTGAGCCGATTCTTTCCAATCTCCCACCAAAGAGAGAGAGAGTCATACTGGGTTTTGCAGGCTTGCCAAGATGTCCAAAAATCACGAACTTCCCTGCCATATGCAGTCTCAGAGAGGATATCAGTGTTCAGACACCAGTGTGGTGAAGGAATTGACGTTTTGTTTGGTAACTGGATAAGAAGTTTTACCGGTGAGTGATCAGAACTGAAAGCTTTCAGGGTCTCCACTTGAGAAACGTGATTTGCAATGTAGTCTGAAACATAGAAACGATCAAGCCTCGCTGCGGAATTCCTTAGGTTCGTGCGACAGGACCATGTGAATTCAATCTTATCTGGATTTTTTGAACGCCAAATGTCAATTAGCTCATGCTTATCGATGACGTCTCTCAAAGCATGACTCGAAGCAACGTTGGTTTCCTTGCCGCTCAGTCGGTCAAAACTAGGCGTAAGGGTACAGTTATAATCACCACCCACAATGAAAGGATCATCGTTGTCTATGGAAGCGAGGTATGTACCAATTGTTTTATAAAACGCTATACGATCAGCCCCATTGTTGGGCGCGTAAACATTTAGGAAGTTGAGACCGTGTCCTTTGAAGGTACCGTGGATATGAATGCACCTACTAGCTACGGGATAATTGACCGAAACATCATACCCTACCATCCTGGAAGAGAAGAGAATGGCTACTCCTCTAGCATTTATGGTTCCGTGAGAAAAATGAATAGTGCCACCCCAAGCAACGTTCCAAAATGCCTCATCTGCTGAGGAAGCGTGCGTTTCTTGTAAGAAGTAAACATCCGATTTGAGCAATTTTAAGAAGCTAAGGGTTTCTGCACGTTTTAATGAATCGTGGCAACCATTAACATTAGCCGAAATAACGGACAGAGACATAATCAAGACAACAACCAAACAAGCCATTGGAAGATACGTAGGTAGATAGAAAGTTAGGATTTATTCAGATGGTCGACAAGTCTTGTTATCTTCCTTTGGTCCCCCAACGAAAGTTTGTTTGTACTTCTGTAGTTGCGAAGACTTCTCTGCAGCTTCCCGACATCATTAGTAAACTCTTTAGCCTTTAGCAGGGGCTTTGGAGAACCTTTAACGTATTTTAGAAACTCGATGACCCTCCTGTTCGAGAAGAGATCTCCTGATTCGTTTGCTTTTATGATGGCAAATGGGTCAGACTGTACATCTGAAGCTTGAGACATGTTGTCGAATGAGACGGATATCTGGGACATTGTGTCAAAGGAGCGATCCAGATCCATAGCTGATCCATCCTCCGCATCATCATTCCCAAGCTCCGCAATGGGTTCATCAGGAGGTTGTGCGTTTGTTGCAGATATAGTTTTTTCAATACGTGGGACCTTGCGCGAGGCCGAGTCACTATTGTGCGGTGACGTTGATGGGGTAGGCGACAAAGACCTAGCACGCGACTTTCTAGTTGCTGGCTTGGATGGAAGGCACGCTTGATGACTGTCGTTTTTTGTCGGAACTGAATCACTCTCAGCAGCATTTCCAGATACGTAAGGGGCCGTTAGAGAGAAGTTCAAGCCATCGAGAGTGAACGGCAAGCCCGTATCCACAAGAGTATCGACTGAGGGCGTGTCAACTGGTTGATGGGGCTGTGCATTGCCAACAAGAGGGTTGAAACTGTCTATTTGAGAGGTTTCCATAGGATCTTGCAGAGAATCCGTATTCAAACCTAGGCGTGGTTGAGTGTCATCTTGAGAGGAATCTAGATTTTGACGGTCAGTGCTGGCCTTTGGGTCCACAACAACACTCCTGATTGATTTTGAAACATAGTCTCCAACGGACTCCTGCGCTGCAGGTCCTGCGACAGTGGGAATGGCTGGGGTGCTTGTTTTTGGATCATTTGTCGAAGCCAACAAAGCGGCTTGTGCTTTTCCTGCGACAGGAGGAGCCACAGTAGTTGAATTTGCTTTTGAACGACAACGACGCGTAGGATGGCCGATTTTCTTACACATATCGCACCGTAGATTGTTATCTGTTGACAAGTAGACCTTGACCAGGTCAGGACCAGACGGAACCATCAGAGTATACGGCAGCTCTGCCCCGGGATCGAGACTTATCCTAGTTTGTCTACGAAAAGACTTGATGTGACTTAGGCCCTTTTGCCTGGTACCAAGAGGGATGTAACGGATGTTATTGGTTACTGTTCCGAATTGACGAAGCTGCATTATTATGGCATCGTTGGGCAGAAAGGGTGGTACTCCGGAAATAATGAGGTTGGTAGTCGGCTTTCCAACCGGATGAACGTCTAAGAAGTGTCCATTCACAGTCAACCCATGAGCAGTAACAATATTCGCAAAAGTCATAGACGTGAAGAAAACCTTCGCTTTTCTCTCACATTTAGAAGCAGCGACAATATTCTCTGCTCCGACAATTTTAGCTATTGGGAGCAAGTAATCGTCCAAGGTAGCGTCATCAATAAACCTGCATTGTATTCCGTGTTCTCGGCTCATACCCCAGAAAAGGTCCTCTTTTATCAATTGACTCATTGGATTATCCAATACCTCTGCAAATGATTTGCTGCTATTGATTGGTGATCTAGGCCCGTCTGCACTACCAGTGCCTGACGTATGTGTAGGCCTATTGCATGGTGTAGTGTATGCCTTGCTAGGCCCAGGAACCTGAGAATCCTGCATGATTTTGAAAACCAAAGTTCCCAAAAGCCCACAAAGGCCACAAAAAGTGACCAAAACTTACCAGCAAGAAGCTAGCCTGAATATTAACGAAAACAAAGAACCAAAAAGCGAAAAGAAACGTGAAACCTAAATAAGCGAAAACTGTGAAAGTATCGGAGACCGACATGAAACTTGACCTCCCCCTATGAGAGAGAGAGAGAGAGAGACATCCTTCCTCGACCAAGTACTGAACGTGAATGATCAGTTTGTTTACATCCCTCGATTATGACGCTTATGGGAATGACGTCAGACCAAAACAAAAACAAATCGTCCAGTTGTCTATTTACCTGAGACAGGTAAATTAAAGATTCCTCCATGTGTTTCAGAGAGGGGGATGGAGAGATCCTTCCTCGGGCCAGGTACTGAGGGCAAATGAACCGTTTATTTTCCTCTTGCCTCCGATTATCCCGATTATGATAAATGAGGCAAACAAACGGTTTGGGGGGCGCGTGTCTTCCGTTACCTCCAACTCCGTGAGTGTTTCACGATTGAGAGGCTTCAGTTATCCTCCGATGATGGGTTGCTTTCAGTGATCGAAAGCATTCCGTTCAAATACTTAAAACAACTGAGGAACACTGGCTTCAACTTGACAATTTTAAGAAAATAGTGTGGCAAACCACCAAAAAAAGAAGTAGTTTGTTAAGTTGTTTTCCTCATTCCAGTGTTGAACAATCGTTTCGTGTATTTTCAGAGTCCTGACAACAATCATGCGTTCATTGCCTTGCAATTGGTCTATCAAAGCTTGGCGATCGAATCATCAATTACCAAAGTCTGGTGTTTGGTCGTCGTTGCATGCATTCAAACCACACAAGAAATTAACAAAACTTCAGAGACAACAGAGAGTATGGTTTACGGTATACAAAAAATTTATTTTCAAGACACACAAAAAAACTCACCCAAACAGTGTAAAAACCTTCGACATATTATTCGAAATCTGTTTTTAAAAAACGAGAAAATATGAAACTGGTGGTTAAAAAAAACCCCACAATCGACAAGGTTAACCGAAATTATGCACTCCAATGTATCGTCTGAGGGCAACCGCAAAAAAAAACAGGATTGAAAGAGAGTTGAAGAACTTGTCAAAAATTAGACAAGATTAATACGATCCGTACTCACTGATTGAAAAGATCTGAAATCAGCGGAGTTATATCCTCCATCCACTTTTCAGTGGCAACCCTCAGGAGATACATAGGATTGCACATTTGCACTTTGTTTTCACATGCTTCAGCGGCCAAGTCCTTCGTAAATTCAAAAGGATCGATCAGTTTCACGGCGTCGGGAACAATGTCACCGAATGTCTCTGCCAATGTCTCTTTCTCAAATAAACACGTGTGGTCACGCTGACCGGGATATCCGTTGACGCAGCCTTCACATTTCCGTTCGTTGACAGTTCTAGATAGTTTAAACAGCATCCTTGCGACGATAGATTATGCTAACAGTGCTAGAGGGGTCGATCGCAGCTTATCGGTGTGCGAGGTCTGCCCGTTCTCCAACTGCAGTTTCAGCTTATCCCAAGTTGCCCAATCGAGGCACACGCCGATCTTGGTGGGCACGCGTATCGGCTTGGCGTCCTTATCAGTACCCGTTGTAAAGTCTAGCCACTTCCGTATCTGCACGAAGCATTTAAGCGAGAGGACGCACGTGACAAAATATTGTTTGTTATTGTTTTGCTGGGGTTTGTATCAGAATAGCCACCCAATGTTCCCCTTTATAAGTACTAGGGTGCGTATTACAGATGTAAGCACCCGGAACCTTTCTTACATGATTTGGAATCTTGTCACATGCAAAAACACCTTTGAATATAGGTTTAAGATATTTGTCTAATGTACATAGTCTTTCGATTTCAAAAGTATTCATTTATAGTCCTTCATTACATTTCTAACCCTATCAATTTCAATGAGATTGTCAAATTCGGCTAAGACCAACACGTTGATAGACTGGGCTAGCGGGGTTGCAAACCCCAAATCTATTCTAACATTTCCCTCTTGAATCAGATCCATATGTTGACCCTCTGACATGTCTGCTGTCAAGTCAAACGCCCACAGCCAGTAACCGTTCTTATAATCACTACGGGATATCGAATTGCCGTGATCGTCAAACAATTTATTTGTGCCCGAAAATAAAGTCAAGTATGACCGAATGTAATTGGATTGGGCAAAGTCAGGTTTCAACGGCTTTGAGGGAAACTGTTGCTCTCCAGCCGAAATTGACAACGAGTTGACCGAAAAATGCTGGAAATTATATGGGTTCGCTTTGTTGCTACCACAAAATGACTCATTGCTGACCATAGCTAACACCACTCGTCTCGGAATTTGACCCAGGAATACATTATCTCTGCTAATGTTTTGATCACCTGCTGATATCGTGAACGATTTAACAACACTTCGACGTATGGGATATTTCGCTGTTGTAGTCATTAGTGCTTTTGCATGAGCATTTACAACCGAAGGATTAATTTTAACCTTCCTAACGTACAGCGCTACCTGTTCAATTTTTATGCCGTAATCACTTCCTTGAGCCGCCATTAAATTAAAGGAAGTTTTGCTTGGGATGAAACAAAGCTTCATGTCAACACCGTTCAAGAGATAGCGTTCTTGAAAAAAACATATCAAGATGAGGTTTATCAATCATCTCAATTGGAGCACTTTTTGCTATAAGGTTATGACGTTTTTTGAAACCAGAATTAACATCGGCCGCTGCCGGATCGATGTGTTCAAATTTTTCCCCATCATCAGAATACCAAAGTTGACTCGTTAACTGAGACTTCTTTGCATCTTCCCCATAGGTCAGGAGTGTTTGCATGTAAGACTTGTAATGGTAATGCGCACTGGATGATGTCACAACCTCCCCATTCAGAGCCAACTCAACCTGACTGTATAAATAATGTAACCAGTTGTTAACGGGTCCTACCTTTTCATTTTCTTCAAGATCAGCGTAGGTGCCATCCCCTTGCAACTTTTTCACACGAACTTTTAGATAAAACAACGTATTACTGAGGTCAATGTATTCGTCCCCTTTCCCGCTTACAAAGAACTCAATAGGACTGCTACTCTCGACAGTTGCTAATGGTTGGTATTCAGCCCATCCCCCTTTTACCATACTGGTGTTGACACTAGGTCCTAATAAAAGATCCAGCTCAGATTTAGTGGACTCGAAGGAACTAGCGTGCATCATCTTTAGTTCAGGAAAATATGTCCGTTGTTCTTCTCTTCTTCAAACCTACTTTCAAACTGACACCTTTACTAGGTTTACGCTTTCTTTTATTTGTGGTAGCATTTAGAGAGATTTTTGTTTTCGAACCAGTAACATGTCGGGCGGTTTTATCAAGAAGATCCATCCCAAGATTTTTTCCAAATGCTATAGCATGTTCTTTTGCAGCGTTCTTGATAGGTCTACCTTTCAGGACATCTGACGCTAATTTTGATCCTCTTGGAAGTAAATGCTTCCCAGCTGTCTTTGCAGTGCTCTTTAGAATTGGAATGGCCAATTTTGACAATCCACTTAAAATTGCACCTAAACCATAACCTTTTTGATAACGAGCCCCTCTAAAGACATTTAGCCCCCTACCCCCCTGATTTACATAGTAATTATCAAAGGCGTTGGGGTGTGATACGTAGGGTTTTAACATTGTTACGATTACAAGTGTTTCCTGAAGTGAAGTTGGCAAACAGCTCTTCCTCTAAGGAATGATATCGGATCCCCCATATCGTCCTTTAAATCAATTTCAATTGTTTCAAAAAAGGACTAGCTTACAGGATAATAACGAACCTGTTTAAACGAATAGTGCATTAAATCGCCAAACTTCCCTTTGATTGGGACGGCTCTTAGCAACGAAGCCTGAGTGTCTTCGACACTTTGTGGCAAAATTGCATCGCTGTATATATAAACGTTATAAATCCCGCCATTCATGTCCACAAGAGATTCAAAATGGCTTTTTTCGGGAGTTCCCCTGATAACATATATTTGATTTTTGGATATCGGCTCAAACCCTAGCAATGAAGCGAGGTTTGCGGATAGTTTGAGAGAACCGGACACCATAAACGTTAATTCTACCTTGTTGGCATGGGGTTTGTAATCAAATTTCACATGTTCGTCCTTACATACAGATTTTTGTATTTGGTCGATCAATGCCTTTGCTGTGGAGTAGTGCCCATCGGGTATTCTATAGGTGTAGCTGACATTTTCTAACTCAAAAGTGAAATAAGTATCAATCTCCTTCAGATTACACCAAGTGTACGGTATTTGGGCTTCAGACAACCCAACTGACCATTCGGACGGTTCAGACAGGTTAATCGGCTTAGCAAGTTTTGTCATATAATTTTGAATGGTGTTGCCAGGGAAGTATCTCATGGAACTATTAGACGGAAGAGTGTGTCTAAACTCAGTGTGATCCATATCTGATGATTGCTGATGAAAATTATTGACCAGAGCGGGATATTAAATTTTTTTAATTTTTGGGTTGGGCATTATATATCCAAGGCAACTAGAAAAAAATTGCAACAAACATTTTACTGTCTCCGCTACCAATAGAAATATTAACAAGCGACACGATAATGACAATGTAAATTAAGATAATCTGACAAAAATAGACACACTCTGGCTTTGGTATTCTCCGTCCGCAAACATACCACTCAGGGTCTTTTCGTGTGGTGTCTTCACCAGACGACTGCATTTTACTAAATGTGAGCATACGTTAGATCCTTCTGTTTTTGACATTTTCTATATCAGATTTCTTCAACCATGTGTTAAATTTATCTGGATAATTCAACCATTTTACAAGTACCATTTTCTGTTTCCCTTTCCCCTTCTCCTCTAATATTTCATCGATTTTGTAAATTTTGTCGTCAGGCTCATCTACAACTTGCAACTCTTCACGGTAAAATGTTCCTTGTATCTTTTCACCGCCATAGTCCTCTAATGTATAAACCGCTGGTCTGCGATGTTTCAGTATACCAGCAATGGTGAAAATCTCAACAGTAAAGTTAGAAGTGTATCCCTTTTCAAAAATACCCTTTGCCCGACTTATCCTGACTTTATCACCAACTGAAAGCAATTTATTTGGTTTTGTAAACTTTTTACGTTTCCCATAAAGTGTATGCCAAACTTCTCCTGCATTGAGCAAATTGACCGATGACGGTGTTCTCTTAATACTGCTGTGCCAGGTGTTATTGTAAGAATTAACCACTTCAGGAAGTATATCAACATATTTGTGCGTGTTGTTCGCCGAAAGGTAACGGGAAACCTTCGTTTTAAGTGTCCTGTTAAATCTTTCTATTATTGCACACTTCACAAAATTATTTGTTGTGTAGTGATGGATATTTTCACTTTTTAGAAATATTTTCATGTTGCTACAAACAAATTCCTTCCCATTGTCTGTTCTTAAATTCTTTGGTTTACGCCCCGATAAACGGATGATTTCTTTGAAAGCTTCAACGATTTCATCACCTCTTTTGGTTTTCAAACAGACTACGAAAGCCATTTTACTCAGGCAGTCTATCACAGTAAGAAGAAAACGTACGCCATTGTTTTCGTTTTTACTCTTACTCATATCACAAAGATCAGCTTCCCAAAGCCAGTCAATATCATTGCAGATAATTCTGCCTTTGGGAAATCGCCTTCGGACATCTCTATGCAGTGTATATGTGTCTTGTTTATCTAACCATTGCTGGATTTTCTGCTTGGAATACTTACTTCCCGTAGTTTTTTTTATTGCATTCACGCTGCTGAAGCTTGCAGGATTTGCTGGACTGTAATAAATTTTCGTTAACTCTTTATCCATGCTGAAAAAAGGCTAATAAGATTTAATACATGTAATAGTGTTAGTACTGTATCCACGATATTGGGGTTCGGTCGTCATGTAAAATACTTTCCGACTGCTTCCGTTTCTTGTTTTTTGACGGTGCAGGAGAAAACAATTTGCGTGTTTGATGTAGTTGTCTGACAGGTTGTGTAAATGCTGTCAAATCGCCTCTTTCTAAAACATTTCTAAGCTCATCCAAACCACGGGTAATTGAAGGGTGCCTCCTATTTCTCACAGCACCGTTAATGATATCAGAGATGTTGCTTCCTTTGACTGTTTTGCCACGAATGGAGAGTTCCCCATCGCTGCTCCATTTAATATCGGGATTAGTAACAATATCTTTAAGCAATTTAGTTGCTTTAGACCTATAGCTTTTTGGGACCGTATCCAAAATCTCCGAAACATTTATTGGGGATTGAACTGAATTTGACAACAAATTAGAATGAGTTGGTGATGATGAGAATGAGGATGATGATGCTGAGGATGCGATATTTGAAACAAGAGGTTGTGGTGATACGTGTGGAACTTTCTCTGAGACTATTGATGGTGAGACAGTGGGAGGTTTAAACGTAGATCCAGTAGTGAGGTTTCGCAACCACCCGGTTAGGCCCTACGACGACGTTTATCTATTGTGTGAGTTCACCTGAACAATAGATAAACGTCGTCGTAGGGTGGTTGCGAAACCTCACTAACTTGACGGTGTATAAGACTTAAACTTCCTAAGTGCTTCGCTATACAGATGCATCTTCTCAGATTCAGGGATGTCAGTTCTTTGTAGAATCAATTGCATTTCGTTGTCCAGCTTCATGGCCATATTTTGCATAGGAGCAGCTATTTCCTTGAATTTTATTTTTGTTTGCAGACTTGAAAGCAGGTCTTGAGGAATTAAAGCCATTTTCTGAACCTTCTCCATATTCAAAAGAAAGTAAGAAAGATTTAAATGCAACGTTTTTAAGTATTTCCAAACACCCTCCCAAAAATTGAGCCAAGTGCACCAAGTGCTGGACCAATTAAAAATGGCAAGAACCCGCCGTGCTGAAGAATTTGTTTGTTCTTTTTAAGTGATGTACTTTTCTTTGCTAGGTTTCTAAGTCTTGTGCGATTAGGTTTTAATTTTTGAAACTGATGCTTCTTCAACGGAACATTTGCCTTCAATGTATTCAACGCACATTCACAAATGGCATCCATAGTTTCCTTGGAAATGTTTTTAACCATTTCCTTCCTTTTCTTTGGCCTCGCCCTTACGAGTTTCTTAAGTACAAATGCTTGCTCTCTTAACCGCGACATAATGCGTCCCTCAACAGCCACTTGAAGAGAATGAATAACTTCAGACTTGTTGATAACTTAAATAAATATTACACCATCTTCGAGCAAAGTCAGTCAGCATGAATCATGGTTTACAATAAACATAATTCGTCTCAGTCGGGAAAATTGACGTTCTAAGTCTTACCTCATCAGCAGATTCAGGTTTGAAATCACAGAAAAGATAGCCATACGGTACTGAAGTTGCATCTAAATATGCACTTCTCATGAATTTAACATTTCCAGGAAAAACTTGCTTAGCTAAATGATCAATTTGGGAACGATCACGAGGATTTTTGAAAATGACCATGTAATGTGAGTTCAATGATATTGTCCTATGATGTTTCGATTTATGAAACATATCTTGTACAATATAAACGATACTTGTTGATGTGTGATGCCCCTTTTTGGTGAACCAATCTTTGACAGTTTCGGTTGATTCCCCCATTAAGTCGTCAATGATGACGAGGTTAATTTTTGAGGGGTTGATGTCATCCAGTTTCAATCCTGGACGGAATTCAATATCGTCTTTCGACAGTTCACCATAGCCATCTTGCCATTGTCCATAGCACCAATATACTTTTTGAGGTGACGGATTAATCATTAAGTGACGAAAACTTAGAAGTTTCTTGACAAATTCTGTCTTTCCGGATCCTGATACTCCTGTACATAGCATATTAAACGGGTGATGAAGCCTAGCATCCATGATGAGAAATGACTACTAATATCCATACGGGTATGTATTATATGTTGACTAGCATTGTACCCGTGGCGCAGGCAGGTACAAATGGGCTATACCTTGAATAGATTGAATTGCAATGAAAATATAATGCAATATCAAAGGAGCAATATCGAAGAGACAAATTAAACCAACCATTTGTCCACAGACTCGGACCCTGTGGCGTGCTGTATGCGTGCATATAAAAGTAAATCAATTGGTCCGAATGAGATGATGAGGCAATGTGAATATACCTCGTTCCTTAGTCAGCAATATGTCCCTTTTTATACGGAGATGAAGGAGAACCCAGATAGGCCTTCACATGTCGGCCTCCAAATGGCTCGGACCAATTGCACTATCACTACTAAAACTTTAAAATGCGTGCTCCTCCTACATGTAGCATGATCTCGGGCAAGGCACTTAGTCGACAGGCAAGCTAGAAGTTCAGCACCGTGAGCAGCTCCTTGATAAGGCCATGCCAAGTTCTGAGAGTGCCTCTTCAGATACATCAAGTTTTGAAAGCTGTGGTGAGCACATAAACATACCATTGTAACCTTAATTTGAAAATCCCTTCATAATCAAGGGCTAGCTCTGGCTAATACAGTACCAATATGCGATAGACCATCAATTTGACCCCAGCTCCTTACTGCGGGAAAACCCAAGTCCAGCAACCAAAAGTATCAAAATACATTTTTGTTTACATTTGAACTGCACACATGCGTTTGTTTACAATTTCTTTCCCGCGAAATCTCGAAGATCAGGTGACCTACAATCGTGAATTGAAAATAACATTAACCTTGGTTCAGCAGGTCAACACGTGTACAGGCTGTTCCAATCATCCCCCTACAGCCCATCCTGAGCTTCAGGTTTTTGATACTCCTACGTCCCATACAAAACCCTGAGAAAATCCATTAGAATCGACAGCGAAGGGTGGCTGTTCTGATAACCTGATACACTGTGCGTAATGTATGTATATATAGTGTTTTATATGACAATAAAATGTATATGAATAAAGTTTAAGATAATCCGATCGTTAAATCGTTTTATACTTCATCGATTCTATGCTGTTAAACATTGTGTAGACGTGTAATTGTGTTTAAATTAAGTAATGAAATAAATTTGCAGCGGGGTGCGCGCAATACGAAGGAAGCTAATGAAAATACGCGTTTCATGGCGCTACCTCGGACCCGAGCCCTATGGCGCAAAAGACTATACAATTGATAGTGCATCTGAGAGCATTAATTCCTGGGTCCGTGGTTTACGAATTTCCGAGACTCAAATACAACCGACGCTCTGATTGGGCGCTTATTTTTCTACCGCTACAATCCGTCTGAAGGGCATGGATTTCCCCAGGGGTTTGTAATAGCGAGAGCTGGAGCATATGGAAAACCACTGGGTGCCGAGGATGCCTACAGCCAGCCGTTCAACAGGTAGTGTTAGTCACCCCACAGGGAGTGCAGGTGATTCATTAATCCCCTGCATAACTGAACAGCAATGGCTTGGCTTCCGTGAGTGATAAGGAGAATTGACCGTGTCCGATTAAAAATCCCTCATTACTGCTCCGCTGAAGTAGATTTCCGAAAATAAACATGACGTTGCATCAGGATAACATATCACCTGCAAACGTGCAAAATTTCGAGACGAAACACGACCCCCAAATGGCACTTTAGCGAGCCGCCTTATAGTATTATGATATAGATGTGTCGACCACTCTTTTATCATAAACATATATGTGTGTTTATTCGTCGAGAAATAGTTCTGACACATGTGGTGCATTTACAGATTTGTGCTGGGTGCTAGGTGCTTGTTTACAACGATCTATTTACATATCCGTGAAAAATCAAGGTTCAAAGAATTTAACTAGTGCACAGAAAATCAATCATTTCTGTTAATTCCCTATGATTAAACGCCGCATCCCCTACGTCTCGCATGACCATCAATTCGCTAATCTGTTCCGCTAACCTATTTTGCCCGTTCTTATCATTCACTATAAAAAAACCCTCAACATATCTCCCCAGCTGTCCACATTGTTCCTATCTAACCCATATTTTGCATACAACATGTTGACACTTCTCCCCAGTGAAGATTCACTCCCCTGACACACAAGTTTAAAACACAAGCTGACAAATACATTCTTAGATGAAGACATACCACCCATAAAATTCATTAACCGTTTTTCTAATTCAATTTCAATACAAAAGTCGTGAACAATGCACGGTAGTAAATCATTGTGAGTCCTGTATGGTAGATTTAAAACCCGTCGCAGACACTTCCGCCACGCAACAAACAATTCCGCCATATAAGGCTTAGACAAGCCCAGAAGCTGAGAACCATATAAAGACATACAAAAACTTTTGAAAAGTGCGTACCTTACATGCGCATGGGCAAATCTGAACTGTGCCATTAACATGTTAGTTCTTTTGTACAAGTCATTTATTAAAAGCTCTACTCTTCTCCGATCAACACGAGGACCCAAAATAATACCGAGGTGTTCTTCCTCCATAGATAATAGTATCTGTGTGCCCTCAAAAAACAATGCCCTTGGTGGATCATCTAACCCAAAAACTAAAAATCTACTTTTTGATGCATTGAACGAAATATTAAAGTCAATTGAAAAACAACTTGCTGTACTCAACATTTTCTTCAACCCACGTAATGAGGGTGCAAGCATGATTAGGTCGTCTGCGAAGGCAAAGACGCCACAAAAGAGGTTACCAACATGGCACCCAAAACCAGCCTTCTTTAAATTCGCCACTAGCTCATCTATGTAAATACCAAAGAGTACAGGAGACAATACACCACCTTGTTTCACACCATTAGAGACAGCAAATTCTGCTGAGACATATTCCCCCCATTGAACTCTCACCCGTTGTTGGGTGTATAAAGATGCCAGAAACCTTGCCGCAAACGGGCACAACCCTTTTTTAGTCAAAAGACGGAATAACTTTACAAAATGCACGCAATCAAAAGCCCGGCTAGCGTCCAGCATGACACAATATACTGCTGTGTTACAGCTTTTATAATAATTAATGACCTCATTTACAATTGAACTGCACGCCGCCGTAGAAACACCAGTCTTAAAACCAAATTGAGCATCCGAGGTCTGTAAAACCTTCTCATACTTTTTTAAGAAAATGTTGTCCATAATTTTTCCGATGATGCTACTTAAAGAGATACCACGATAATTATCTGAGACATTCAAAGACTTTCTGCTGTTCTTCGGAATTGGAATAACTCTGGTTTGAACGAAACCACGGGGACAATAACCATGACTCATCATGGAACTCAATAAAAGTGACAAATACACATTCAACCTTTGACTCCCATTGATAAAAAGATCTGACATTATTTTAGGATTACTATCCGTCTTTCCGCGCTTTAATCGCCTGATCCCACCAACTACCTCTTGGAATGAAATACCATGACTGGCATCACAATTACCATCCCGACAACCACTGGCGATTCCTAAATCCAGATCCCTCTTCAAGTCATTCATCTCATTTACATTGTACGACACCGAGTTATACAAACCTGTAGTCTTTACGCATGTTATCGCTGATAATCTGAAAGTTTTTCTTCCTTTGTATCTTCATTGGGTAATCAACTGTGATCTTCTCTTCGGGCGATTTAATTATGGTTTTGATAGCATCGAAGTTTAGCTTGTCGAGGGTTCTTACGTTCATCGTGAAACCCTTAATTTTGCAAACAGAAACGGGTTCTTGATCTTCTTCCCTGGTGAGTTGGTAGGCGTAGTTCTTTGGCCCGGCTGAAACGAATTTCGAGATGCTTCGACCAGGTGGTAGTTCAGATTTCAGCTCACCGAGGTAGTCACCAATATCAGGATTATATTCACTTGGCCTGTGAATATAAATCACGGAATCTGTATCGTAGTATAACACCCGCTCGCCTAATTTTTCTAAAACTGAATAAAGATGAAGTCTTGCCCATGCTGTCATGTATGCTCCAATCACCACATTTATCGAACCATCTGGTTCAATAAAGTTTTTCTCTTTCCTCCAAACCATGGAAACGTATCGATCGTTTATGTATTGAACATCACTGACCGTAATAGTGTCATCATTTAGTTTTGACAAAAACTCTTCTGCGTCTGAGGTGATGGACATGGAGGTTCTATCGATGTTCATACAAAAACGGCCCCATATCTGGTTTAAGCAATATTTGGCAATCGTTCTTAAGCCGTTGTTGTATTGTATCTTTTCTCTATCGAGCAGTATACCCTCGTGTTCCTTGTAGTTCAAAATGTATTTATCTTTGTCTTCTGTGACTACCCAAGATGGATAACCTGATGCCTCTTGTTTGATCTTTAAAAAGCTGTCTATGTAAAGTGACAATAAACCCTGCTCATTTGTTGCTTTGTTATACGTCAACGTTTCTTCGTAGCTCCAAATCTCAAACGTTTTCAATATCTTGTCGCCGCACTCTACGGCTTTCCTTACTTCAGGCATACACCAAGTACCCGAGAAACATCTTTGGACGTCGTCATGCTTGCAAGCAGTTTGTAAACAAGTTTCGCAGCAGGTTCTGCAGAGAGGAAACTTCAGCTTTCCTCCAGATTTGTAAGGTAAAACAGAATGGTATAACGCACGTGGGGCTAAAACCTTACATTTGATTAGCCCTTCATAATCGAGCGGATCTTTCTTGATATCGGAGCCCTTCAACACTACGGGATGCTTGATGGGGTACAGTTTGTACTTGTTCACGAAAGGGTATAGGGATGTAAAATCAACGTATTCGATTGTCTCGCTCTCTTCCGGTTCATAATGCAGGCGCGTAGCATTCGTTCGCCCTCCAAATAGTGCATCGCGTGGGTTGATGGGGTCTGCATATTCTAGCGATTTCAGAAAATCATCCATCTCAGAATTTTCTCTTCTTTCTCGATCGAAGTCGCATTCCCACTTCTCAATCAAGGTGTATCCTTGATCTCGGATGTACTTAGCTTTACTCGCGGTCTGATCATAGAGGTATCCCATGGTGTGTCCGTTGAAGGGGTTCTTTGTCTCTCTGTCTCGATGACATTTTAAACATCCATGATGTAAGCATCCGTGAAATTCTCTCACGGTCTTTTCGTGAATCCCATCGACTCTGTACGAACCTACTTTAAACTCGCGTTTCGAATTCTTTGCATGACGTATATTAATATTCTCCTTATGAGCTACCCAGTCAAGCCATTTGGTGGCTTTGATTGAATGTGTGTCCTCCGTATAGCAGTTCGGGGGAATCACGCCGATCTGTTCATTTTGCAGAAAATTAGTTCGGAAGACTTTATTGCATGCCATTGAAATTGTGATGGACGATTCAAAGGGGGACAAATTGGTGACAGATTTGAATATCTCGTTGAAGTGACCACATCCACGTCTCAGTATGTCAACGTCTGACTTACAGTAAGCCACAAACTCCTTTTCAAAATCATACAATTTGTCTTTTTGGCCAATGTACCAGGTGAAAAATTCTTTTCTCCTAACTGGAGACATACTGTCAGGATCGAAATAGTCCTCACTTGGGATAGGGCCCTTGTACGTTCTATTTGCCTCGGTGTTGAAAAAATGGCAAAAAAATCCCTTTTTTTGCTCAGGGATCTGGAATGTGGCTGGAAAATTTGCCAGAGGCATAGTCATAATCAAGAAATGTCAGCTGTTGTGCCTGCATTCGGAGTATGCGCCGGCCGTAGGCAATAATCTTAGGCTGAATTACGCCGCTTGTCTTGAAAAGATATTGTATGATAAAGAAAATGTCAAATCCCTGTGAGTTGTGGGCGATACATATGGCATCTTGGTTTTTGCCCGAAAACAACCACTTCCCAAATTTGTCAAGGGTAGATGCTCCGCTGAAAACAAATTCTCCTCTTTCACTCGGACATCTTTTGCATTCTTCTTCGATGCTTTTATTGGAAATACAATGTTCACAGCATTTATGAACCACGCACAAATTGGGGCTGTGCCTTCTTTTCGGCACCTGTGAGTAAGCGGGGTGAGTAGGGTTGACAACGGTTTCTGAAATCAGCTCTGTCTCAAAGTCGTAAAATATGTACGTCTGCGGTTTGTTCGAATCTTTTTCAACCGGCTTCAGTTTGGAAATATAACACAAATGATCATATGGCTTACTCGTTCTGCAATTACTGCAATATGCTTCCCCACAAACGTGCTTTTTGCGCCCTGGATGCATCCTGTGGCACGATTTGCATTTACGGAGTTGATCGCAGACACATTTCTCAACCTTGTTGTGCTTCTTGTGGTTTGCATAGCATATGTCACTTACAAAACTTCGATTACAATCACCGCAGGTTTTCCAGTCGACAAATAAACATTTCGGCTTCGTTCGGCAGGACGGGCACGTTACGGCACACCTATGGGTGTTGGCGACCGTGTAACCCTTATCACATTCCAGGCAATAGTAAGCAGCTGCTTTGAAACCTTCAACTGAGGTTATTACTGAATAATGTTCGGGCTCATGATAAATATATATTGGTGTTCCGCTTCCCTCTCCGCGGTAGACCGGTGCATCGCGGCAATCACTTGAAAAAACCACAAGTTTGTATTTCGGCATGATGACATCTTCAAATTTGCGCCAGTCATCGACTCCCACAGGTCTATGTGGTACACCAGCCTGGTTTTGTAATGCCCTGGCCTGAACATCTAGGTCACCTTTGCCGGCTCTGATTGAGTTCCAGTTGGACGGTTTTTCAATTTTTGCCCTTGCGACAATGACAGCCCTTGCAAAACATAGATTGTCGCTGTTGTTAATTTGTATAATCGACTTCTTTCGTCTCTTTCTCTCAGCAGGATCTGTCACCTTGTTGACAGCAAGACGTCGACCCCCGACAGGCATAACGATGTGTTGGAATGTAATGAAAAATTCACCCGAAAAAAGCCATGAATCGTTTGATTGGCAAATCTTCTCTATCTCTTCCAATATCGCCTCCACGGTCAACTGGTCGATCCTCATAAACGGTAGTGAAACTTCTCTTAACCCTTGGCCGTTAATCAAAATATGAACAAGATCCGATGCTGCAACGTTGCCCATCAGATGGTTCAAAACATCCGTGAACAACCCATGAATCATATCTAAAACATCGCTAAATGACATGTTTCGGGAAATACCACCCACCCGTACCCTATGGGTGTAACCGTGGACAGGTAAATGGTCATGATGCCACTCCTCACCAGCAAAAAACTCATAGAAAGGAACGTTTTGCTCACTTCCTCTTGTTTCATTCAAATCATCATGTTCATCAACAAGGGGTTCACCTGCCCCTACCTTGTGGACTATCTCCTGATCTCCCACGAGGCTGGCCTGTGAAAATCCTGACTCGACTGGTCGAGCGTGTCAAGAATCTCCACCAAAGCGTGGACCGCGGTTTCATTTTCGGATTCGCACACAGAGACCGTAGTCTCGCTATCATAATCCGGTGGGGGTAAATTTGATGGAGGGGACTGTACATAATCATGCACGGGTGAATTTGGAGAACTGTTTTGGGGCGCCTGTACCTGTGACCAATCGAAATAAAAGTCAACATTGCACTCGGGGGGTACATAACCATCATCCGTAGAGTAAGGTTGGTAATCTGTATAGAAAGGTAATAATTGATCAGGTTCCACAGGAGAATACCCAGGTTCGGGTGGAGAATACTGATGGCTCGGTCCAGCAACAGGCGACGCAGGCTGGTGCACAGGTAACCCAGGCGATCGAATCTGCCTGTAAAAGAGCCTAGTATCCAACACATTCAACACCGGGTCATCACAGGAACTGTCAACATCAATGAGATCACCAACCTCAACTCTAGGGCTGAACGGCTGCGTGCACGGCGACAATGGACATGGTGAAGTTGATTTCGGCCTGTTTGCCTGTAGTTCCATATCAGAGACGTCGGGCGAATTTACGGACGACTCTGATGCGGGGATGAATGGCTGTGTACCCGATGATAATTGCGATTTGACACTGTGTACATCAGAACCCACACCATGTACATGTACGGGTGACTGCGAGGAGGGAATAATTTCCTCTACATCAGAATCGTCCGAATTTACGAACGATTCTGACACAGAGGTGTCTAAGTCCGCATCATAGTCATCCAAAGCTACGGGTGACTGTGGTGAGGGGCTGTTCAAAGCAGAATATACGGACGATTTTGCTGGCGAATTACATGCCCCCAAACCTGGGCTAACGCCTAAAGTAGAAAAAATATTAGCAAAATCGCTAAACCCATCTGACCCACGGGTAGGTAAAGGGTTTAGCCAATTTTTCAACCTGTTTTCTATCAATACCGATAGACTTTCTGAAAGAGAATCAAGAACACGAGAGGCACCTACCTTTTTTCTTTCTTAGGTTCATCTAAATATTTGTGTGTTGTCGACGCTGTCGCATTTTCTCTTCTTGCTTCTGGATTGGTGGTCGCATCATCCCCTGTCTCATTTGATTCCGGTCTTGAAACATCAACTCCACCCACAGCTGCAGTAGCATCAGTCTTCGGTTCCCACTCCACATCAGCACTTAAATTTAACGACGGTCCCACACTGTCACCTCCTGTCTTCTCATCATTCGAATTGGCATCAGTTCTTTTTGACGGCGGGCGGAAAGACGTAGAGTCGTGGGTGGGGCGGTTCCTTTTTAGACGCAGTCTGTCACCGGGTTTTCTTCCTGACATCTTGACTCTTCGCACAAAATTATATTCCGAATCAAGAATATAAATGCTCTTTGAAATAATGTATCACTGACAATGACTGATGTCAAAAATCTAAATTTCATCTTACTACAACCATTCAACAATCAACCCATTTTTATACCCCTGAAAAAAATAGTGCGAATTTATTTTCCGAGCATTTCATTGGATGAGGATTGGTAAAATATCTGTTTCGTTATTCTGAAATTATTTTATTGGTCAAGGGATTCGTTTGATATAAAATCTTGATTATTGATTAGATGAATATTAATTAGTTTTTTCGAATGGTCTTACTTCGTTTTACTCAGTAATAATATCTCTTTTCATACTTATTGGGGGGCAACAACTGGTTGTCGGGCTGATGAAGCAATCTGTACCCGAAAAAAACCTCCATTAACTACGGTCACCCCATACATCTTGGGGAGAAACATCTCGTTGTCGGGCTGATGAAGCAATCGGACTCGAAAAAAACCCGCAAGGGCAGTATAAATTGTCGATCGGTGTTGAATTGCCGTCTAGACCGCTTAACAATTTATCCACCTGCACTAAAGCGTAAGAAAAAAAAAACTTTCTACCTGCTGCGTTGTATACACCTTGACATCGAGAGGCAACACATTCCCTTTTTATTTTCTCAGCATCACTTTTTTACCTCGGCGCGTGATTTCGAAAAAACGTATTCCCTGTTCTCTCATGTACCAAAGTTTGAATTTAACATTTTCTTCACGTTCTCTATCTAAACGGTCTTTGTAACGCCCTTTGAATGTGCGGGCAGCGCCGTTCACGCATAAATCGTCTTCGAGACACACCCCACGAATACCTATGAGAGAAAAAGGTGTCTTGTAGGATTTAGGATTGTGCCAATTTTCAGTGTGAATCGGTATAAGGCTGCATAATCCAGGTCTCTGCGTAATCGAATATTTCATCACCATATTCAGGTTATCAGAGCATACAGCATCGTTGGTGAAAGTTTTACTCAAAAAAACCATGAAATAGGTACTCTTTTTACAAAAATACTCTAGTCTTTCAACATTTGTGCAGGCCTCCATACAACAGATTCGAATAGGTTTCTCATCGGCATGTTTGTTCTGGCGCAATTTTTGGCACACACGCTCCGCCTCCGCACAATCACCGCCGTGATAGAGCAACAAACAGTCAAATTGTCCATCCTTTCTCCAGTCTGGATATTCGTGATCGGGGATATGGATGTCGGCCATTTTCAGAGTTTCACCACCCACCATTGCTGCACTATCTAGAATTACCATCCGTCCTCTAAAACCGATGCCTACATTCTGACCGTTTACCAATCTGGTATTGCCAGTTGGACGACCGCCTCTTTGGTTCAAAAATGTCAGACACCATTTTATTGTGCAATCGGCAATATATTGTTGGTGATCTTATTAATTTCACTCAGTCATAACCAAGACACCATAACAACAAACAGTTCATTTGCCCTCAGTACCTGGGCCGAGGAAGGATCTCTCCCTCCCCCTCTCTGAAAACACCTGGAGGAATCTTTAATTTACCTGTCTCAGGTATTAAAATAGACAACTGGATGATTTGTTTTTATTTTGGTCTGACGTCATTCCCATAAGTGTCATAATCGAGGGATGTAAACAAACTGATCATTCACGTTCAGTACCTGGTCGAGGAAGGATGTCTCTCTCTCTCTCTCTCTCTCTCTCTCGTAGGGGGAGGTCACGTTTCATGTCGGTCTCCGATACTTTCACAGTTTTCGCTTATTTAGGTTTCACGTTTCTTTTCGCTTTTTGGTTCTTTGTTTTCGTTAATATTCAGGCTAGCTTCTGGCTGGTAAGTTTTGGTCACTTTTTGTGGCCTTTGTGGGCTTTTGGGAACTTTGGTTTTCAAAATCATGCAGGATTCTCAGGTTCCTGGGCCTAGCAAGGCATACACTACACCATGCAATAGGCCTACACATACGTCAGGCACTGGTAGTGCAGACGGGCCTAGATCACCAATCAATAGCAGCAAATCATTTGCAGAGGTATTGGATAATCCAATGAGTCAATTGATAAAAGAGGACCTTTTCTGGGGTATGAGCCGAGAACACGGAATACAATGCAGGTTTATTGATGACGCTACCTTGGACGATTACTTGCTCCCAATAGCTAAAATTGTCGGAGCAGAGAATATTGTCGCTGCTTCTAAATGTGAGAGAAAAGCGAAGGTTTTCTTCACGTCTATGACTTTTGCGAATATTGTTACTGCTCATGGGTTGACTGTGAATGGACACTTCTTAGACGTTCATCCGGTTGGAAAGCCGACTACCAACCTCATTATTTCCGGAGTACCACCCTTTCTGCCCAACGATGCCATAATAATGCAGCTTCGTCAATTCGGAACAGTAACCAATAACATCCGTTACATCCCTCTTGGTACCAGGCAAAAGGGCCTAAGTCACATCAAGTCTTTTCGTAGACAAACTAGGATAAGTCTCGATCCCGGGGCAGAGCTGCCGTATACTCTGATGGTTCCGTCTGGTCCTGACCTGGTCAAGGTCTACTTGTCAACAGATAACAATCTACGGTGCGATATGTGTAAGAAAATCGGCCATCCTACGCGTCGTTGTCGTTCAAAAGCAAATTCAACTACTGTGGCTCCTCCTGTCGCAGGAAAAGCACAAGCCGCTTTGTTGGCTTCGACAAATGATCCAAAAACAAGCACCCCAGCCATTCCCACTGTCGCAGGACCTGCAGCGCAGGAGTCCGTTGGAGACTATTTTTCCAAATCAATCAGGAGTGTTGTTGTGGACCCAAAGGCCAGCACTGACCGTCAAAATCCAGATTCCTCTCAAGATGACACTCAACCACGCCTAGGTTTGAATACGGATTCTCTGCAAGATCCTATGGAAACCTCTCAAATAGACAGTTTCAACCCTCTTGTTGGCAATGCACAGCCCCATCAACCAGTTGACACGCCCTCAGTCGATACTCTTGTGGATACGGGCTTGCCGTTCACTCTCGATGGCTTGAACTTCTCTCTAACGGCCCCTTACGTATCTGGAAATGCTGCTGAGAGTGATTCAGTTCCGACAAAGAACGACAGTCATCAAGCGTGCCTTCCATCCAAGCCAGCAACTAGAAAGTCGCGTGCTAGGTCTTTGTCGCCTACCCCATCAACGTCACCGCACAATAGTGACTCGGCCTCGCGCAAGGTCCCACGTATTGAAAAAACTATATCTGCAACAAACGCACAACCTCCTGATGAACCCATTGCGGAGCTTGGGAATGATGATGCGGAGGATGGATCAGCTATGGATCTAGATCGCTCCTTTGACACAATGTCCCAGATATCCGTCTCATTCGACAACATGTCTCAAGCTTCAGATGTACAGTCTGACCCATTTGCCATCATAAAAGCAAACGAATCAGGAGATCTCTTCTCGAACAGGAGGGTCATCGAGTTTCTAAAATACGTTAAAGGTTCTCCAAAGCCCCTGCTAAAGGCTAAAGAGTTTACTAATGATGTCGGGAAGCTGCAGAGAAGTCTTCGCAACTACAGAAGTACAAACAAACTTTCGTTGGGGGACCAAAGGAAGATAACAAGACTTGTCGACCATCTGAATAAATCCTAACTTTCTATCTACCTACGTATCTTCCAATGGCTTGTTTGGTTGTTGTCTTGATTATGTCTCTGTCCGTTATTTCGGCTAATGTTAATGGTTGCCACGATTCATTAAAACGTGCAGAAACCCTTAGCTTCTTAAAATTGCTCAAATCGGATGTTTACTTCTTACAAGAAACGCACGCTTCCTCAGCAGATGAGGCATTTTGGAACGTTGCTTGGGGTGGCACTATTCATTTTTCTCACGGAAACATAAATGCTAGAGGAGTAGCCATTCTCTTCTCTTCCAGGATGCTAGGGTATGATGTTTCGGTCAATTATCCCGTAGCTAGTAGGTGCATTCATATCCACGGTACCTTCAAAGGACACGGTCTCAACTTCCTAAATGTTTACGCGCCCAACAATGGGGCTGATCGTATAGCGTTTTATAAAACAATTGGTACATACCTCGCTTCCATAGACAACGATGATCCTTTCATTGTGGGTGGTGATTATAACTGTACCCTTACGCCTAGTTTTGACCGACTGAGCGGCAAGGAAACCAACGTTGCTTCGAGTCATGCTTTGAGAGACGTCATCGATAAGCATGAGCTAATTGACATTTGGCGTTCAAAAAATCCAGATAAGATTGAATTCACATGGTCCTGTCGCACGAACCTAAGGAATTCCGCAGCGAGGCTTGATCGTTTCTATGTTTCAGACTACATTGCAAATCACGTTTCTCAAGTGGAGACCCTGAAAGCTTTCAGGTCTGATCACTCACCGGTAAAACTTCTTATCCAGTTACCAAACAAAACGTCAATTCCTTCACCACACTGGTGTCTGAACACTGATATCCTCTCTGAGACTGCATATGGCAGGGAAGTTCGTGATTTTTGGACATCTTGGCAAGCCTGCAAAACCCAGTATGACTCTCTCTCTCTTTGGTGGGAGATTGGAAAGAATCGGCTCAGGTTGATCTCTAAGCAACATTCCATAAGGAAGAACAGAATAGCCGCTGCTGAGGAGAACAAACTAAATCAAGGGATTCATAGGTTGGACTTGCTTCCCAAGCCACTTGACTTGGCCGACACAGCTGAGCTTGAGGAGAAAAAGCAGCTACTTCAGACTTTGAAGGAAAGGAAAATTCGCGGAGCATGTGTCCGGTCACGTTTCCAGTTCTTGCATCATTTTAACGCGTCAACGTCTTATTTCTTTAGCTTTGAAAAGAAGAAGGGCATAAACAGGACAATTTCTAACCTGAGGAAGGAATCTGGAGAAGTGGTCACTGACCCCAACGACATACGGGATATGGCAAAAGATTTCTACTCCAATCTCTTCGCAAAGGAGCCAACTGATTCCGATGCTCAGGATCATTTGCTTTGTGATCTACCAACACTATCCGAAGACCTCAGGAACTCTTGTGATAGTCCCTTAACGCTCGATGATCTCACGGAAGCTTTGTCAACCAGCTCGAGTAATAAATCCCCAGGTATAGACGGTCTACCTTTTGAGTTTTATAAAACGTTTTGGAGCATACTAGGTCCTGACTTACTAGATGTTTTCACCTATGCTGTCGCAAAAAGCGAGCTACCTATATCGTGTAGACGCTCAGTTGTTACACTTTTGCCTAAGAAAGGGGACCTCAGTTGCCTAAAAAATTGGCGTCCTGTATCACTTCTGTGTTGTGATTATAAACTCTTCACAAAGGCCTTATCAAACCGTTTAAAACACTGCCTACCGGAGGTCATTCACCCTGACCAGTCGTATACGGTTCCAAATAGGTCAATTCTCAATAACATATCGCTTCTACGAGATACGCTTTTCTACTACAACAAGAACAACCTAGATCTTGCAGTTGTTTCCATTGACCAGGAAAAAGCGTTTGATCGGATTGATCATGATTGGCTCTTTCGTGTCCTCCGGACTCTTGGTTTCGGAGAGTTCTACATATCCTGTATCAAACTTCTATACGTTGATGCTGAGTGTATTTTGAAAATCAATCGATCTCTTGGTGCTCCTTTTGGATTCACTCGTGGAATTCGACAAGGTTGTCCATTGTCGGGGTCGCTCTATGCTATTGCAATTGAGCCTCTTCTCAATAACATTCGGATGAATCCTGATATACAAGGGTTGTCTTTTCCAGATACGGATTTACCACCTACTAAACAGAGTGCGTATGCTGATGACTTAAATGTCTTTATTACATCCAATCCAGGGTTCGTGGCTTTAAAAAACTGTATCAGCACTTATGAGAGGGCCAGTTCGTCCAAGGTCAACTATACAAAATCCACAGGTCTATGGTCCGGTGCGTGGCGGAATAGACCTGATCGACCACTCGGGTTGTTGTGGAACAACAAGGGCGTGAGAAGTCTCGGAATCTTTCTTGGCAACGAAGCGTTGTTTGAAAAACAAAACTGGGATAACACCATGGAGAAGCTCAAGGTGAAATTTGGGGCGTGGACGCCTGTCCTTAACTGCTTGTCTGAAAGAGGCAAGGTGTTGCTTATTAACAGTCTTGTTCTGTCGACACTTGTATACAAGCTTCAAGTCATTACACCCCCGGCTACATTGGTGGCTGATGTTCAGCGACTCATGCTAGATTTTTTCTGGACCAACAACAAACACTGGATACCTTCGGAAATTTTGTCTTTACCAGTTTACGATGGTGGCCTTGCGCTTGGCAATGTCAAATGCAAAATCAGAGCTTTCCGACTACGGTTCCTCAGAGACGTCCTTTACGGGGAAAGGGGTCATCCCTGCTACGCTGTTGCTCTCTACTACCTCAAGAGTCTTCTAGGCCTCAACTATACCCAGGAATTTCTAGTTGCTCGTTTTCCAAACGAGATCATCCGCACTCTCCCAAGGTTCTATTCGGAGTCAATTCGTACCATCTCCCAGATCTCCATAATTCGTGAACCTGACACTCTAACCCTCGAACAAATTATCTCCGAACCAGTCTTCTTTAACCCGGATATTCTCCCTAACTTCTCTCCAGTAAACTCGCTCTTAGCCAAGGCTGGTGTAACTTTACTTAGACATCTTCTCCAGTCGGATCTGTCCTTCAGGAATATTGATGAAATTCATCGAGCTGTACCTGACAACTCCAAACGACTCCTTTCAAAGGAGCTAAAGGCCCTAGTTGAGTCCCTTCCTAGGAAATGGGTAGATTTTCTCGCATCTCCAACTTCATATGTTAGCTCCTTTGATAAGCCTCAGCTGAGGGATGTTCTGGTTGCAGTTCCAAGGATTCATGAGAAGGGTGATGATGTCTCCCTAAACGGGGACAACCTCCCCTTCGCCTCCATAACAGTCAAGCAGGCATATAATGTCCTCTGTCTGAATGCCTATCAGGAGAAGTATTTCAGAAGACCTGGTCACAGGTGGGATGATTTTTTGGCCGGGTCTGATGTTGCTCCCATCTTCACCTCTACGTTTTCAAAGCCTATCAAGGACGACCACGCGTTTATTCATTTTAGACTTCTACATGGTGCAATGCCCACTGGTTTGTTCAGATATAACGCAGGTTTTGTAAACAACCCCCATTGTCTGTTTTGTGGGAGTCACGACGACCTACTACATTCCTTTGTACAATGTCATCATCTTACCCCTCTAGCTCAATGCGTAGCAAGCTTAGTGCTGAAAGTCAACAACGAATACTCTTTCTCGATAAAGGACTATATATCTTTATTACCCCTCACCTCTCTCGCAAACAGGTACATCAATTACATTTTTGTCACCGCCCAAGCAGCAGCCTACAAGGCACTTGTGCATAAAATCTTTGGTGAAGGAGCCACCGATCCGCTAGAGATATTTAGATCATTTCTAAAATACCGTATCAACATAGACTACCTCTATTACAAACTAGAGGATGAAATCATGGTATTTGACAATATGTGGTGCAGGAATGGCGCTTTCTGCACCATCAATGATGCAGAAGAATTGATCTGGAACTTCTAATTTTTCACATCTGGGTTTTACAATCTACCATTTTAGATTTTATCACTTTTGTTTCAGAAAATTCCCTCTAACACTTAATTACGTAACGTCTTTTTTTTAGCAGACAATGTCTTTTTCTAACCGCTTTTAATAGACTTTTCAATATCTAGACCTCAAAATCAATATCAACAAAAGCTAACCAATTGTTATTCACTCCATGCAAAACCACTCCCTGGAGAGGTGCCGCAGACTAAATGTACGTACCTTGCATTATATTAGTTCAGGAGTGCTTGGATAGGGCTGTATTTATCAGTAGAGGTCATAAAGTCATTATCTAATTGTCTAACTATGTATATGAAATGTACCAACTTCTCGTTTGGTTAACAAAATCTTTGCTTTTTTTTACCTAACAACTTTCTTTAACCCTCCTAACTAACCCAAACAGAAATGAGGAGAATGTACTGACTGCACAAGACAGTCCAAATAGTACTACATACTGATCTGTTAATATCCTCTCTCTCTCTCGTAGGGGGAGGTCACGTTTCATGTCGGTCTCCGATAGTTTCACAGTTTTCGCTTATTTAGGTTTCACGTTTCTTTTCGCTTTTTGGTTCTTTGTTTTCGTTAATATTCAGGCTAGCTTCTGGCTGGTAAGTTTTGGTCACTTTTTGTGGCCTTTGTGGGCTTTTGGGAACTTTGGTTTTCAAAATCATGCAGGATTCTCAGGTTCCTGGGCCTAGCAAGGCATACACTACACCATGCAATAGGCCTACACATACGTCAGGCACTGGTAGTGCAGACGGGCCTAGATCACCAATCAATAGCAGCAAATCATTTGCAGAGGTATTGGATAATCCAATGAGTCAATTGATAAAAGAGGACCTTTTCTGGGGTATGAGCCGAGAACACGGAATACAATGCAGGTTTATTGATGACGCTACCTTGGACGATTACTTGCTCCCAATAGCTAAAATTGTCGGAGCAGAGAATATTGTCGCTGCTTCTAAATGTGAGAGAAAAGCGAAGGTTTTCTTCACGTCTATGACTTTTGCGAATATTGTTACTGCTCATGGGTTGACTGTGAATGGACACTTCTTAGACGTTCATCCGGTTGGAAAGCCGACTACCAACCTCATTATTTCCGGAGTACCACCCTTTCTGCCCAACGATGCCATAATAATGCAGCTTCGTCAATTCGGAACAGTAACCAATAACATCCGTTACATCCCTCTTGGTACCAGGCAAAAGGGCCTAAGTCACATCAAGTCTTTTCGTAGACAAACTAGGATAAGTCTCGATCCCGGGGCAGAGCTGCCGTATACTCTGATGGTTCCGTCTGGTCCTGACCTGGTCAAGGTCTACTTGTCAACAGATAACAATCTACGGTGCGATATGTGTAAGAAAATCGGCCATCCTACGCGTCGTTGTCGTTCAAAAGCAAATTCAACTACTGTGGCTCCTCCTGTCGCAGGAAAAGCACAAGCCGCTTTGTTGGCTTCGACAAATGATCCAAAAACAAGCACCCCAGCCATTCCCACTGTCGCAGGACCTGCAGCGCAGGAGTCCGTTGGAGACTATGTTTCAAAATCAATCAGGAGTGTTGTTGTGGACCCAAAGGCCAGCACTGACCGTCAAAACCTAGATTCCTCTCAAGATGACACTCAACCACGCCTAGGTTTGAATACGGATTCTCTGCAAGATCCTATGGAAACCTCTCAAATAGACAGTTTCAACCCTCTTGTTGGCAATGCACAGCCCCATCAACCAGTTGACACGCCCTCAGTCGATACTCCTGTGGATACGGGCTTGCCGTTCAATCTCAATGGCTTGAACTTCTCTCTAACGGCCCCTTACGTATCTGGAAATGCTGCTGAGAGTGATTCAGTTCCGACAAAGAACGACAGTCATCAAGCGTGCCTTCCATCCAAGCCAGCAACTAGAAAGTCGCGTGCTAGGTCTTTGTCGCCTACCCCATCAACGTCACCGCACAATAGTGACTCGGCCTCGCGCAAGGTCCCACGTATTGAAAAAACTATATCTGCAACAAACGCACAACCTCCTGATGAACCCATTGCGGAGCTTGGGAATGATGATGCGGAGGATGGATCAGCTATGGATCTGGATCGCTCCCTTGACACAATGTCCCAGATATCCGTCTCATTCGACAACCTGTCTCAAGCTTCAGATGTACAGTCTGACCCATTTGCAATCATAAAGGCAAACGAATCAGGAGATCTCTTCTCGAACAGGAGGGTCATCGAGTTTCTAAAATACGTTAAAGGTTCTCCAAAGCCCCTGCTAAAGGCTAAAGAGTTTACTAATGATGTCGGGAAGCTGCAGAGAAGTCTTCGCAACTACAGAAGTACAAACAAACTTTCGTTGGGGGCCCAAAGGAAGATAACAAGACTTGTCGACCATCTGAATAAATCCTAACTTTCTATCTACCTACGTATCTTCCAATGGCTTGTTTGGTTGTTGTCTTGATTATGTCTCTGTCCGTTATTTCGGCTAATGTTAATGGTTGCCACGATTCATTAAAACGTGCAGAAACCCTTAGCTTCTTAAAATTGCTCAAATCGGATGTTTACTTCTTACAAGAAACGCACGCTTCCTCAGCAGATGAGGCATTTTGGAACGTTGCTTGGGGTGGCACTATTCATTTTTCTCACGGAACCATAAATGCTAGAGGAGTAGCCATTCTCTTCTCTTCCAGGATGGTAGGGTATGATGTTTCGGTCAATTATCCCGTAGCTAGTAGGTGCATTCATATCCACGGTACCTTCAAAGGACACGGTCTCAACTTCCTAAATGTTTACGCGCCCAACAATGGGGCTGATCGTATAGCGTTTTATAAAACAATTGGTACATACCTCGCTTCCATAGACAACGATGATCCTTTCATTGTGGGTGGTGATTATTACTGTACCCTTACGCCTAGTTTTGACCGACTGAGCGGCAAGGAAACCAACGTTGCTTCGAGTCATGCTTTGAGAGACGTCATCGATAAGCATGAGCTAATTGACATTTGGCGTTCAAAAAATCCAGATAAGATTGAATTCACATGGTCCTGTCGCACGAACCTAAGGAATTCCGCAGCGAGGCTTGATCGTTTCTATGTTTCAGACTACATTGCAAATCACGTTTCTCAAGTGGAGACCCTGAAAGCTTTCAGGTCTGATCACTCACCGGTAAAACTTCTTATCCAGTTACCAAACAAAACGTCAATTCCTTCACCACACTGGTGTCTGAACACTGATATCCTCTCTGAGACTGCATATGGCAGGGAAGTTCGTGATTTTTGGACATCTTGGCAAGCCTGCAAAACCCAGTATGACTCTCTCTCTCTTTGGTGGGAGATTGGAAAGAATCGGCTCAGGTTGATCTCTAAGCAACATTCCATAAGGAAGAACAGAATAGCCGCTGCTGAGGAGAACAAACTAAATCAAGGGATTCATAGGTTGGACTTGCTTCCCAAGCAACTTGACTTGGCCGATACAGCTGAGATTGAGGAGAAAAAGCAGCTACTTCAGACTTTGAAGGAAAGGAAAATTCGCGGAGCATGTGTCCGGTCACGTTTCCAGTTCTTGCATCATTTTAACGCGTCAACGTCTTATTTCTTTAGCTTTGAAAAGAAGAAGGGCATAAACAGGACAATTTCTAACCTGAGGAAAGAATCTGGAGAAGTGGTCACTGACCCCAACGACATACGGGATATGGCAAAAGATTTCTACTCCAATCTCTTCGCAAAGGAGCCAACTGATTCCGATGCTCAGGATCATTTGCTTCGTGATCTACCAACACTATCCGAAGACCTCAGGAACTCTTGTGATAGTCCCTTAACGCTCGATGATCTCACGGAAGCTTTGTCAACCAGCTCGAGTAATAAATCCCCAGGTATAGACGGTCTACCTTTTGAGTTTTATAAAACGTTTTGGAGCATACTAGGTCCTGACTTACTAGATGTTTTCACCTATGCTGTCGCAAAAAGCGAGCTACCTATATCGTGTAGACGCTCAGTTGTTACACTTTTGCCTAAGAAAGGGGACCTCAGTTGCCTAAAAAATTGGCGTCCTGTATCACTTCTGTGTTGTGATTATAAACTCTTCACAAAGGCCTTATCAAACCGTTTAAAACACTGCCTACCGGAGGTCATTCACCCTGACCAGTCGTATACGGTTCCAAATAGGTCAATTCTCAATAACATATCGCTTCTACGAGATACGCTTTTCTACTACAACAAGAACAACCTAGATCTTGCAGTTGTTTCCATTGACCAGGAAAAAGCGTTTGATCGGATTGATCATGATTGGCTCTTTCGTGTCCTCCGGACTCTTGGTTTCGGAGAGTTCTACATATCCTGTATCAAACTTCTTTACGTTGGTGCTGAGTGTATTTTGAAAATCAATCGATCTCTTGGTGCTCCTTTTGGATTCACTCGTGGAATTCGACAAGGTTGTCCATTGTCGGGGTCGCTCTATGCTATTGCAATTGAGCCTCTTCTCAATAACATTCGGATGAATCCTGATATACAAGGGTTGTCTTTTCCAGATACGGACTTACCACCTACTAAACAGAGTGCGTATGCTGATGACTTAAATGTCTTTATTACATCCAATCCAGGGTTCGTGGCTTTAAAAAACTGTATCAGCACTTATGAGAGGGCCAGTTCGTCCAAGGTCAACTATACAAAATCCACAGGTCTATGGTCCGGTGCGTGGCGGAATAGACCTGATCGACCACTCGGGTTGTTGTGGAACAATAAGGGCGTGAGAAGTCTCGGAATCTTTCTTGGCAACGAAACGTTGTTTGAAAAACAAAACTGGGATAACACCATGGAGAAGCTCAAGGTGAAATTTGGGGCATTGACGCCTGTCCTTAACTGCTTGTCTGAAAGAGGCAAGGTGTTGCTTATTAACAGTCTTGTTCTGTCGACACTTGTATACAAGCTTCAAGTCATTACACCCCCGGCTACATTGGTGGCTGATGTTCAGCGACTCATGCTAGATTTTTTCTGGACCAACAACAAACACTGGATACCTTCGGAAATTTTGTCTTTACCAGTTTCCGATGGTGGCCTTGCGCTTGGCAATGTCAAATGCAAAATCAGAGCTTTCCGACTACGGTTCCTCAGAGACGTCCTTTACGGGGAAAGGGGTCATCCCTGCTACGCTGTTGCTCTCTACTACCTCAAGAGCCTTCTAGGCCTCAACTATACCCAGGAATTTCTAGTTGCTCGTTTTCCAAACGAGATCATCCGCACTCTCCCAAGGTTCTATTCGGAGTCAATTCGTACCATCTCCCAGATCTCCATAATTCGTGAACCTGACACTCTAACCCTCGAACAAATTATCTCCGAACCAGTCTTCTTTAACCCGGATATTCTCCCTAACTTCTCTCCAGTAAACTCGCTCTTAGCCAAGGCTGGTGTAACTTTACTTAGACATCTTCTCCAGTCGGATCTGTCCTTCAGGAATATTGATGAAATTCATCGAGCTGTACCTGACAACTCCAAACGACTCCTTTCAAAGGAGCTAAAGGCCCTAGTTGAGTCCCTTCCTAGGAAATGGGTAGATTTTCTCGCATCTCCAACTTCAAATGTTAGCTCCTTTGATAAGCCTCAGCTAAGGGATGTTCTGGTTGCAGTTCCAAGGATTCATGAGAAGGGTGATGATGTCTCCCTAAACGGGGACAACCTCCCCTTCGCCTCCATAACAGTCAAGCAGGCATATAATGTCCTCTGTCTGAATGCCTATCAGGAGAAGTATTTCAGAAGGCCTGGTCACAGGTGGGATGATTTTTTGGCCGGGTCTGATGTTGCTCCCATCTTCACCTCTACGTTTTCAAAGCCTATCAAGGACGACCACGCGTTTATTCATTTTAGACTTCTACATGGTGCAATGCCCACTGGTTTGTTCAGATATAACGCAGGTTTTGTAAACAACCCCCATTGTCTGTTTTGTGGGAGTCACGACGACCTACTACGTACACTCCTTTGTACAATGTCATCATCTTACCCCTCTAGCTCAATGCGTAGCAAGCTTAGTGCTGAAAGTCAACAACGAATACTCTTTCTCGATAAAAGACTATATATCGTTATTACCCCTCACCTCTCTCGCAAACAGGTACATCAATTACATTTTTGTCACCGCCCAAGCAGCAGCCTACAAGGCACTTGTGCATAAAATATTTGGTGAAGGAGCCACCGATCCGCTAGAGATATTTAGATCATTTCTAAAATACCGTATCAACATAGACTACCTCTATTACAAACTAGAGGATGAAATCATGGTATTTGACAATATGTGGTGCAGGAATGGCACTTTCTGCACCATCAATGATGCAGAAGAATTGATCTGGAACTTCTAATTTTTCACATCTGGGTTTTACAATCTACCATTTTAGATTTTATCACTTTTGTTTCAGAAAATTCCCTCTAACACTTAATTACGTAACGTCTTTTTTTTAGCAGACAATGTCTTTTTCTAACCGCTTTTAATAGACTTTTCAATATCTAGACCTCAAAATCAATATCAACAAAAGCCAACCAATTGTTATTCACTCCATGCAAAACCACTCCCTGGAGAGGTGCCGCAGCCTAAATGTACGTACCTTGCATAATATTAGTTCAGGAGTGCTTGGATAGGGCTGTATTTATCAGTAGAGGTCATAAAGTCATTATCTAATTGTCTAACTATGTATATGAAATGTACCAACTTCTCGTTTGGTTAAGAAAATCTTTGCTTTTTTTTACCTAACAACTTTCTTTAACCCTCCTAACTAACCCAAACAGAAATGAGGAGAATGTACTGACTGCACAAGACAGTCCAAATAGTACTACATACTGATCTGTTAATATCCTCTCTCTCTCTCCCTATACATTCACTCTATACACACGTTAGTATGTGTATAGGTTCTCTCACCCCCCCCCCCCCCCCAGGATCACTAATTTACATGTCTTTTTTACGAATAAAGTTGTTACCCACTTTGGTCACGTGACCAAAACAAATAGTGACGTCAGCATAAATTTCCATGCACTATAGTTCTAATCAGGGTTGCCATGCACTATGGATCCCATCAGGGGGTCCCCCCCAGGTATGTTTACAAACAAACTTGTTTGTAAACATGGGGGGACCCCCTGATGGGATCTATAGTGCATGGTTATCTACTCGCATGAAAACCCTGCCGACTTGATTTCACGCGGAATAACTTCAGCACAACTTGCCTCCAGTGACATTTGGTGGCACGGACCTAAGTGGTTAACTACAGGCAACTGGCCCATACCAAAACTATGCGATAGCGAAATCCTGCATACCTTGACTGTAGCCGAGGAACCACGTGAAGAAGTTGACAACAAGGCCACGTGCCTTCTAGGCCAAGCCACGCGCCTAGGATTAGCGGAGATTATCGACCCAAACAGACACTCATCAATGGGAAAATTACTGCGTGTTACCGCATTTGTCCTGCGCTTTACACACAACATCCGCACCGATCGTAATAAGCGAACTACTGGAGTTCTCACCGCTCAGGAAATCAGTAAAGCTGAACTGTCATGGATAAAGGACATTCAGAGTCTCACGTACGAGAGCGAAATCATCGCCCTGAGGAAAAAGGAGAAATCGCTTGGGCAATTGTCGCGCCAACTTCGCCTTTTCATTGACGCTGATGAAATACTTCGTGTGGGTGGAAGGCTTCATAACGCACCTTTAGATTACAGGTCAAAGTTTCCAATCCTACTTCCACCGAAAACACGCTTCACCGAACTCCTAGTGATGGACGCTCACTCAATGGTGAAACACTCAGGACAACAAGCTACCATGACTCAACTCCGCCATCGGTTTTGGATAACTCAGTTGAGACAATACGTAAAATCTTTACTGAGGACTTGTGTCATGTGCAAAAGGGTTAACGGGAAACCCTACAAGAAGCCAATCCCCGCACCACTTCATGCCATGAGATTGCATGAAGCCCCCAGCTTCACTGTTACCGGCTGCGATTTCACTGGAGAATGTTACGTAACTGTAGCAGGCAAGGAACACAAGTCGTACATATGCCTGTTTACATGTGCCGTTACGACTCAGAGCTACGGTGGCCCATTAGGGACATCATGTTTTTTTTTAGATTCAAATACGATTTTTTTTTCTCGAATTTTCTCCACGGAATTAAGTATTTTCTCCACGGAATTAAGTATTTTCTCCGCGGAAATAACATTTATCTCCACGGAAATAACATTTATCTCCACGGAAATAAATACTTTTCTCCACGGAAATAAATACTTTTCTCCACGGAATTAAGTATTTTCTCCGCGGAAATAACATTTATCTCCACGGAAATAAATACTTTTCTCCACGGAAATAAATACTTTTCTCCACGGAAATAACATTTATCTCCACGGAAATAAATACTTTTCTCCACGGAAATAAATACTTTTCTCCACGGAAATAAATACTTTTCTCCACGGAATTAAGTATTTTCTCCGCGGAAATAACATTTATCTCCACGGAAATAACATTTATCTCCACGGAAATAAATACTTTTCTCCACGGAATTAAGTATTTTCTCCGCGGAAATAACATTTATCTCCACGGAAATAAATACTTTTCTCCACGGAATTAAGTATTTTCTCCGCGGAAATAACATTTATCTCCACGGAAATAACATTTATCTCCACGGAAATAAATACTTTTCTCCACGGAATTAAGTATTTTCTCCGCGGAAATAACATTTATCTCCACGGAAATAACATTTATCTCCACGGAAATAAATACTTTTCTCCACGGAATTAAGTATTTTCTCCGCGGAAATAACATTTATCTCCACGGAAATAAATACTTTTCTCCACGGAATTAAGTATTTTCTCCGCGGAAATAACATTTATCTCCACGGAAATAACATTTATCTCCACGGAAATAAATACTTTTCTCCACGGAATTAAGTATTTTCTCCGCGGAAATAACATTTATCTCCACGGAAATAACATTTATCTCCACGGAAATAAATACTTTTCTCCACGGAATTAAGTATTTTCTCCGCGGAAATAACATTTATCTCCACGGAAATAAATACTTTTCTCCACGGAAATAAATACTTTTCTCCACGGAATTAAGTATTTTCTCCGCGGAAATAACATTTATCTCCACGGAAATAACATTTATCTCCACGGAAATAAATACTTTTCTCCACGGAATTAAGTATTTTCTCCGCGGAAATAACATTTATCTCCACGGAAATAAATACTTTTCTCCACGGAAATAAATACTTTTCTCCACGGAATTAAGTATTTTCTCCGCGGAAATAACATTTATCTCCACGGAAATAAATACTTTTCTCCACGGAATTAAGTATTTTCTCCGCGGAAATAAATAATTGATTCCGCTGATATGATTGGTCCTGCATTTTAGAGGACGAGGTCAAGGTGAAACTATTAACCCTTAAAACCCCAACCTTGCGGTAGGCTCGGGAACCAAGCTGTACAGGCGCTGCCCGCTGGAACACGAGGCCGCTTGTCAATCCCGTTTGACATTGTCAGATCTGACTATACGTGTATAGTGTTGGCATGAAGACTGTGGAAGATGTAAGTAACACGATGATTGTCAGATTTGATACGTTTTGAATCATAAAAATGCAGTTGGTAGCATCTTTGTAGAGTGGCCTAGTATCAGTGAAGAAAACGGTACGTGGAGACCCACTGCCGATGTTATGTATAGCTAGCTACTGCGCGCGATAGCTAGCTATACATAACATCGGCAGTGGGTCTCCACGTACCGTTTTCTTCACTGATACTAGGCCACTCTACAAAGATGCTACCAACTGCATTTTTATGATTCAAAACGTATCAAATCTGACAATCATCGTGTTACTTACATCTTCCACAGTCTTCATGCCAACACTATACACGTATAGTCAGATCTGACAATGTCAAACGGGATTGACAAGCGGCCTCGTGTTCCAGCGGGCAGCGCCTGTACAGCTTGGTTCCCGAGCCTACCGCAAGGTTGGGGTTTTAAGGGTTAATAGTTTCACCTTGACCTCGTCCTCTAAAATGCAGGACCAATCATATCAGCGGAATCAATTATTTATTTCCGCGGAGAAAATACTTAATTCCGTGGAGAAAAGTATTTATTTCCGTGGAGATAAATGTTATTTCCGCGGAGAAAATACTTAATTCCGTGGAGAAAAGTATTTATTTCCGTGGAGAAAAGTATTTATTTCCGTGGAGATAAATGTTATTTCCGCGGAGAAAATACTTATTTCCGTGGAGAAAAGTATTTATTTCCGTGGAGATAAATGTTATTTCCGTGGAGATAAATGTTATTTCCGCGGAGAAAATACTTAATTCCGTGGAGAAAAGTATTTATTTCCGTGGAGATAAATGTTATTTCCGTGGAGATAAATGTTATTTCCGCGGAGAAAATACTTAATTCCGTGGAGAAAAGTATTTATTTCCGTGGAGATAAATGTTATTTCCGCGGAGAAAATACTTAATTCCGTGGAGAAAAGTATTTATTTCCGTGGAGAAAAGTATTTATTTCCGTGGAGATAAATGTTATTTCCGTGGAGATAAATGTTATTTCCGTGGAGAAAAGTATTTATTTCCGTGGAGAAAAGTATTTATTTCCGTGGAGATAAATGTTATTTCCGCGGAGAAAATACTTAATTCCGTGGAGAAAAGTATTTATTTCCGTGGAGATAAATGTTATTTCCGCGGAGAAAATACTTAATTCCGTGGAGAAAAGTATTTATTTCCGTGGAGAAAAGTATTTATTTCCGTGGAGATAAATGTTATTTCCGCGGAGAAAATACTTAATTCCGTGGAGAAAAGTATTTATTTCCGTGGAGATAAATGTTATTTCCGTGGAGATAAATGTTATTTCCGCGGAGAAAATACTTAATTCCGTGGAGAAAAGTATTTATTTCCGTGGAGATAAATGTTATTTCCGTGGAGATAAATGTTATTTCCGCGGAGAAAATACTTAATTCCGTGGAGAAAAGTATTTATTTCCGTGGAGATAAATGTCATTTCCGCGGAGAAAATACTTAATTCCGTGGAGAAAAGTATTTATTTCCGTGGAGAAAAGTATTTATTTCCGTGGAGATAAATGTTATTTCCGTGGAGATAAATGTTATTTCCGTGGAGAAAAGTATTTATTTCCGTGGAGAAAAGTATTTATTTCCGTGGAGATAAATGTTATTTCCGCGGAGAAAATACTTAATTCCGTGGAGAAAAGTATTTATTTCCGTGGAGAAAAGTATTTATTTCCGTGGAGATAAATGTTATTTCCGTGGAGAAAAGTATTTATTTCCGTGGAGATAAATGTTATTTCCGCGGAGAAAATACTTAATTCCGTGGAGAAAAGTATTTATTTCCGTGGAGATAAATGTTATTTCCGTGGAGATAAATGTTATTTCCGCGGAGAAAATACTTAATTCCGTGGAGAAAAGTATTTATTTCCGTGGAGATAAATGTTATTTCCGTGGAGATAAATGTTATTTCCGCGGAGAAAATACTTAATTCCGTGGAGAAAAGTATTTATTTCCGTGGAGATAAATGTCATTTCCGCGGAGAAAATACTTAATTCCGTGGAGAAAAGTATTTATTTCCGTGGAGAAAAGTATTTATTTCCGTGGAGATAAATGTTATTTCCGTGGAGATAAATGTTATTTCCGTGGAGAAAAGTATTTATTTCCGTGGAGAAAAGTATTTATTTCCGTGGAGATAAATGTTATTTCCGCGGAGAAAATACTTAATTCCGTGGAGAAAAGTATTTATTTCCGTGGAGAAAAGTATTTATTTCCGTGGAGATAAATGTTATTTCCGTGGAGAAAAGTATTTATTTCCGTGGAGAAAAGTATTTATTTCCGTGGAGATAAATGTTATTTCCGCGGAGAAAATACTTAATTCCGTGGAGAAAATACTTAATTCCGTGGAGAAAATTCGAGAAAAAAAAATCGTATTTGAATCTAAAAAAAAACATGATGTCCCTAATGGGCCACCGTACAGAGCAGTCCATCTTGAATTAGTATTGGACCTTAGTACAGAAACTTTTCTACGTTGTTTCCGACGTTTCGCTGCCCGGAGGTCTCTCCCTAGCAAAATGCTCTCAGACAATGGCTCCACGTACCTTTCAGCTGCGGATCAATAACATAAACTCATGAAAGCGCCTCAAGTTCAGGCTTACTTAGCGGGCCATCGAGTTGAGTGGAAATTCATTCCTAAACGCGCCCCATGGTTTGGGGGTTGGGAGCGCCTCATTGGAGTAACCAAAATGACACTAAAGAAGGTGCTAGGCCGTGCCTTTGTTTCAGCTGATGAGCTACAAACTGTTCTAGCTGAAATTGAAGCGGTGATTAATGATCGCCCATTGACTTATGTCTCATCTGACTCTAATGATCTTCCGCCATTAACGCCATCACATTTACTGAATGGACGCCCCATTACAGTATTGCCGTACTACACCATGGATATAGATGAGTTACAGGACCCTAGCTTTGATCAGGAAACCTTGCAAAAACGCTCACAACGACTGGCAAAAATCCACTGTAGCTTTTGGAAACGCTGGTCCCAGGAGTATCTTGCAGTATTACGCAAAAAAGACAATCTCTCTGGGAAAGGCGCACTAGTAAACCGAATTCGCACTGGAGATATCGTCATGGTTAACAATGATCAACTTCCTCGCCTCAAGTGGAGGGTTTCTTTTCTGCAAGTTGCAAGTTGCAAGTTAAAAATGCAAGTTGCAAGTTAAAAATGCAAGTTGCAAGTTAAAAATGCAAGTTGCAAGTTGAAAATGCAAGTTGCAAGTTGAAAATGCAAGTTGCAAGTTGAAAATGCAAGTTGCAAGTTGAAAATGCAAGTTGCAAGTTGAAAATGCAAGTTGCAAGTTTCAATCAATCAAATTGAAAATCTTATGCAATGTAGTACTCAAAGTAGATTGCTTATGCCATGTTACTGGTAGGCCTACTCGAGGTAGGCTGTCTATAGATTGTCTAAGGAACCAAATGGCAGGAAAAGATCTGGTAGGCCAGTATTGGGTTTCTTCAGTAAAATCTTTAAACCCACATTCAAATATTGACGTGTCTATTCCATTTTCTATTCCATGGTCATTGTGAGGTGAACATGTACTGGGTTATTTTCTATGTTGTGTTCTCCATCTATCTATACTATTAAAAGAATAGACTACGGGACTTTGCGGAAATACCAATGGACCTGTGCTCATGAAACTTTCCCAACGTGTCAACTTGATAGGGGGTTGATACTGTGCTCTCGTGTTTAAAAAAGTCTAGCAGGCTTGGTCAAATCAATCTATCGTATAGTATGTACACCATATTATCAACAAGATTGGCGTATGATGCATATCTGGATTATAAGATGGCCATTGACGCCTTATTCTGTGACTCTGGCATGCAGTTCACCCTCCTAATCAAGGCAGCTGGCAACTTTCAGCATCTGAACACTACTCGTTAATCCAGTCGTCTATCCTCGCACCTACTCACACAAACAGGGGATAGAGTGGGTTTTGCGGTGACCCCAGACTGAATTATTGAGTCTACTGAACACAGACTGAACAAAATCATGCAAATAATCATTTTTCAGTTTCCCTTTAGAGTAAATTCCTTGGATCTTCAATATGATTCCAGTGAAGAAACTGGTTCCTCGATTTAAAATAACAGGAAGTCTTTTGATTTCTATATAAACAATTAGAATGTTGTTCATTGACAAGGTTCTTCATCACTTGGTTGAGAAACTGTTTACATAAAAAAACAAACCTTTATTTGTTGTGGGCTTTAGCTGGTTGAACTTTGTGAAGGGATCTTTGTAATTTTGATGAAAATATATTTGTAACTTGCGCAACTTGCAACTTGCATTTCCAACTTGCAACTTGCATTTCCTACTTGCAACTTGCATTTCGAACTTGCAACTTGCATTTCGAACTTGCAACTTGCATTTTCAACTTGCAACTTGCATTTCCTACTTGCAACTTGCATTTCCAACTTGCAACTTGCATTTCCTACTTGCAACTTGCATTTCGAACTTGCAACTTGCATTTCAAACTTGCAACTTGCATTTCCTACTTGCAACTTGCATTTCGAACTTGCAACTTGCATTTTCAACTTGCAACTTGCATTTCCTACTTGCAACTTGCATTTCCTACTTGCAACTTGCATTTTCAACTTGCAACTTGCATTTCCTACTTGCAACTTGCATTTCCTACTTGCAACTTGCAACTTGCATATTAGCAAACGATGCCGACAATGTTGTTTTATGCGATTGATGGCTGACAGAAGGCATGGGAGTGTTATAGAATGGCGTGGTGGGCAAAAAATATTCTGTTTCTCGGCGTTTTCTGGTCGTACGAGAGGTCCGAAGTGGAGGTGTCTCTCGCTTCAAATCTGGTCCTCGCTTGCCTACCTTTGTTTTTTAACTCCCTATATATTTTTTCCTAGCTAATCCCATTGTTTAGCCCGATAATCCCGCTAATTAGCATTCAGGGGCCTATGATATACTGTCGGGTATTTTTCAAGTGCTCGGATGATTTTATGGCCCGGCCCATTGAAAAGTTCTTTCGGTACGAATTTCTCCAAAGTTTTTACTGACCTCTGCTTTCAAGAATCCCATTTCTTCCTTTTTTGTGTGGTATCCGAATCTGGAACTATTCCCGACTTCCACTGACCCGAGTTGTTGACTGTCATCATCGATGTCTTTCTGCTGCAGCCTCTACTGTCCTATCCATTCGTATATATTTGAACAGAACTTGTGTTTAATTTCAGTTTATCCAATCTATGTGCTGTCATGCAAGCAAATGTTTATATACACCACGTCCTTATAGAACGTGTAATGAAACAAACTGCCGTGGGACTCAATTTTGTACCACCCACGGCCGGGACGCGGCCGGAATCTAGCGGAATAAAAATCCATAAAACAGAATGTTGCAACAATGAGTCACTACTGCGCAATTTATGAATATAATGTGATTTCAATAGTCGGCCAATCCAAGGAGGCAATCAATAATGTTTACAGTGTACGTGGGCTACTGACCTACATTATACTGTTGAGTATGCATTATCCGGTAGACGTTACATAGGATTGAACGATTCACTTTTCACTCTTCACCCCTGACGCCGCACGCCTAATCATTCACTCCTCACTTTTCATTGCTCATTTTCCCAACGTTACACAAAGTTCACGTTTTACTCGTTCATTTGTCACTTGGCATTTCACGGGTGCGGTAATGGACACTTCAGAGGACGAAATGCTTGCCATGTTGCTGTTTTTGAACAACGGACAAACTTTCTTTGTAGTCGTCCATCCTGACCCTGAAAGATTCAAATAAATCACTTGCGACTAGGTGTTTTGTATTGATCTTGTTTATCCCCTCATTTCCATGGAAGTACTATCGGTTTATTACGGCAAATGGCTGTATGTGCTGCAGTCATTCGAGGAAACTCCCACAAGACAAAATACGCACAGCTGTTGGAGGAAATCTTCTCTTGACAGTCAAAATGCGTCCTGCCTCTGGTCCAGTTCACTTCACAAAGAATGAACATGTCCATTCTTTGATTCACGCATAAACTTGATGAAGATAGGGTAATTTTCAAGTTAAAGCCTGGGATCAGCTAACCCCACATATAGGAAGGCCCAAAATACCATTAAAGTCTGCCCAAAATACACAGTTGAAGAAATAGAAAGTTTGATTATACCATCATGATTTATTAAAAGAATCAATAAATTGCGTTTGTACAATAAAGATATGAATGTACAATACAAGGAGTTTGGTGGCCATTGGTTGGCAATTGCCAACATCGCTGACATCTCGCCTGCTAACATCCTCACTGTTTGCCTCCGAACTAGGTTCAGCCCCACTCTCCTCTACCTCCCTTGTCTGTTCCGGTTCCACGACTTTACAGATTCTGATCTCGTTGTTTACACTCATCAAACCAGATAAACCGTCATGTAATACGTCACCGAAAATGAACATGTGCACCAGATGTGGTCGTGACGAATTAATGTGAGTGACCTTGAAAACTTCCCAATGATCATTTCAATGGCATCCTGGTGGTAAATTTTATGAGAAAATACTCCCCCATCGTCGCAGGCTCGTCGAGTTACCGAACTTCGCCGGCCACATGAAGCTGAGATCAATACATGTGTCATCCTTTTTGCCTGCTTAATTAAATTTCTGCGCGCAGGCATTTTCAGTTTCGACACTTCTGCAGCTGAGCAGGAAGTAGAGTCTTTCACCAGTCTCGTCCATTCACTCATTACCGAGACTGGTACTTGACGGCATTTCACTCGTCATGAACTAGATTTGGGGCGTCGGTTTCCGGTGTCCAATCACGTGTTTTTCACAAAGATGGATAACCACGAGCCAAGTGAAAAACCAGGAATACCAGAGCGCTCGGTATTGACAGCGCATCCACTGTATGCACTGAACATGTATGGCTCGCCTAGGGTAAATCAACGAGGCTTCCTCGACCCTCTGCAGCGCGGCGGATAGGGTCGAGGTTACCTGGACTAAGCAGTTAGAACTGAGTGTCGTTGGTTTTTGATAGAAGTCAGATCAGAGAGATGCCATGACTGGTTTGATGTTCTGAGGGTGGTGTTACCTGGCTGCTTTCTCTTTTTTGTCGGCACCAAGACTCCCATCGATGATACACCACCAAATATCAATTATCAAAGGTCACATTTGAAATTGAAATGTAACGGCGGTCATCATCTCATGGTCATTTTGAACGGACGTATTTGACACAATCATGCCAATTTCCAATGCCAGAGGTATCGGAAAGTGGCATCTGGTCTCCAGCGACAAGCAAATTATTGACTTCTCTGGCAATTGCGGACGTTTAGGAAAGGCTGGCGTTTGAATGTCGCCGCGGCTTTGCCACTGTATCCAGAACGTCATTTAAAAACCAGATATTTTATACACACCCTTTCCATTCTCCATTCAGCTTATAATAATGGCATCCTCCTCGCGCATGACCGAATCTCGTAGAACGTAGTATACGTGGTATTGTTCAGATTGGGGATATTATACAGTGAATTGCAGTGTAGTATACCCCATCCATACACGATCAAATGTAACTCAATTTTGTTCATGATTTCACACAAATGTTGAATTTTTAAACGCGTTATCTCATATCTAATTCTAAACTTGAAGGTCAAAAGTATCTGAACATACCTTGTTTGCGAGAGTCGGACAGGCATGACCACGAACTACATGTAGCCAACTAAGGTGAAATACTGTTGCAGATTTTTTCGTGAAAACGCGTATCGGTTCCTTGTTACTCAGTGATCCCATCAAATGAGGACTAAGAAACATACTATAGGTTATTACATGTTGAATATCGCACTTTTTATTTTGAATTTTACATCTTGATCAATCGAGATCCTTGTAACGTCCTGCAACTAGGATGCGATTACGGCTTTAATCTCTGCACTCAGGATGTGAGGCGCAGGACGACGGTTTCTTTATTGGGATACATTTACCAAAGGCCGGCCCAATACAATCCTTACACCAGTCACACGTCAAACCACCACAGCAGTTGTTTTCACACTGGGCACCGAGCGTCTTGCAGGGAACTGAAAAGAAGAGTCCAAAACTCAATCTCCAAAATACATGTACAGTATTAGCCGCGGCCTAACATTTCTGTTTCATGGCTGAAATTCTTGTTAGGTGAGAACATTTGCTCTTATAACTTTTTGACACTGTCGCATCACAATTTCATAGAATTGTGAAAGTTACATAATTCCATCACCAGAAAAACCACAGACATTCATTCATAACAGTACACATGTTACATGATCACCCCGGGATCTGTGTTATTATAATCGGCTGTTCTTCTAGACACACTCACTCCGATTGTAGGAACCATGATATGGACTCAGAAAATTTACCAGGCCAAGGCTGCAGCAAATTATACAAGTAGGTCCTGTATATTTGCTCTGCGCGAAAATATTCGCTAAACTGGGCCAGTAAATCACCTGGCAACGATTACCAATTGCGAAACTTGGGGATTGTCGAAACCATGCACGTGTCAACAAGCAAATCATGACTAAGAGGCTCCCTTCATAATAAATACTTATTGGTACCGTGTCTGATTCACTGATTCACTGCGACTGAATCTACCTCTCGACCTTGAATGTTCTCACCAGCTTCTCACTGCAACGCAGCCAATCATTGGTGCATCTCTTGCAGCATTATCTACGGCCGGGGCTGCTGCCTGTCATAAAACCAGCAGAGCTCCTGCGGCAGTAGTTGCCCTGATGAACCCCTCTCACCAGTAAACAAGACCTACCAACGCCATAACCTTCCTTGGCCATAACAAAAACCATGAGGATGCAAACGGTAAACAACATGTATTTCATTGCGCCTGAAGGGGAGAGAAAAATGGACATATTAGAAAAGTTACATATTAGGAACTCCAGAGTACATTGACGAATCCAACCAATGGCTGAGGAATACACCGAGACTGGTGACTGCATCAGATCGTTTAGTGGCGCCCTTAATACGTACCGGGGATCTTTTAAGAAATAGTCGGCTTTTTATGCCGTAAGTTTGTTCTTCTTCTGGTTCATCAGTAAACTATTTTTCTGAACGTGTTTGATGCTTTTCCAATTTTACTTCAGCTCTTAAATAGTAGAAAAACGCGTTATTCTTTATTTTCAGGACGCACAAGTCCTTGGGTGAAATACCGTTCCCGCCACGTGAATGCACGCCAAGATCCGAGTTTACGTCACCCCGCTATTAAAGAAGCAACGTCGTTTCCATTTATCGTCGGAAAAATCGATATCAGCACCACGACGTCAAGGGGTAGATCCTAGCTCTAGGAAACGCCTTACTAGTGCATCGTTCCACGTGGAAAGAGTCGATGCGTGGAGAGCTAACTCGGGTCAAATCGGTTTCAACATCAGAAAATCGGAAGAAAAGAATAAATAATGTGAGAACGAACTCGACAGAAGTTGTTGATCTTAATACTAAAAATCTTAAAAATCTTTAAAATCTTTAAAAAACCGGAAAACTTTTTTATTTGCAAAAATGAAAAGGACAAGCAAAACACCAGAAAAATTAGAAAATATATGGAGGACTGTAACTGACGGCAACCTCAATGATGATCCTTGTGTGAGTGGCATATACTGCCTCTCATACCAGGCCATAGTGGACACGAAACTTAAAATGTTGCAATACAAAATTTTACATAGAATATTACCTGTCAATGCCTGGCTATACAAATGTGACTTCACAAACACCAATACATGTAGTGTTTGTTTGACACATAAAGAAACAATACAGCACTTATTGTGGGAATGCAACAAAACCAAAACACCCTGGCTGACCCTCTGTCAACAATTAAACATCCCACGCTTTATTTAGAAGCATGAGTTATTAAAGAATAGAAATTGGTACCTCACTGTCCGTAATGGTTGTCTCATCAATCACCAATAGGCTAAAGCTGCCCTTCCACTCAAGAACTCAGTAAGTGAGACGCCTTGGGTTTAGCAATTTATTGCGGTGCTTGGGTAGAGAAAACCAATAACCCCCCCCCCCCCCCCCCCCCCGTTCAATGGCAATGCTTTCAACCTCGGAAGTCCATTCACCCAAGTATTTGCGAGTGCGTTCAGTGTGTGACATAGTAGGGTGATTCACATGGGTCCAAACCGATCTAGTCCAAATATATAATCTTGCCGCCTCGTGTCGATGATGTAGGCTGGACTTCGATTGAGCAATGGGAAGGGCTCGTAAATTGAAAAGGGAGAATGAAGTAATGTGTGATCGTATGAGATGGTATATACCTTCAGGCAGCGTTTCTAGTCCGAGAGCCGCTCATCTGTAAGTAGCTCGAGGGTGAAAGTAAACTACCCAGAAATTTGGATGACACGGGGAGGTGATAAAGTCATCCGTGCAAGTATAAATGGCTGAATCTAAAAAGATTACCCCGACTTGAAGGATTCCCGCTCGGGGCGTTTAGACGTGTTCAAATATCACCACAGACTAAATGTATGGTATCACCAAGCGCGGCCAGAACAAGACAAATCACGGAATCAACAAAGTCACCACCGCCTCGTGTCGGTCAAGACATTTAATTTTTTTACAACCAAAAAGGGGGATGTAGGCTGAAGAGGAGGAGAGCATCTTGCACACACAACTTCCATCGATAGTTTTACCAGCGGATTCTATCCTGATGGCAGTCACACGGTGGCGACTCAAAAATAAAAAAACAACAGAGTTTCGTACGTAATTTCGCTCATACATGACAAAATGCGTTTTTCTACAATTGTTCAGCGAAATAGAAAGGGTGACTGCTAATAAGTACTTTTTTAGTAACATCACCCGACACCCCTTCAAGACACTTGATCAACTGCGAATGCGAAAAGCGCGACTTATTTTAAATTCGATTAAAACTAATTATGTGTTTGAATCACCATGCCACCGTGGAAGATGCGATGATAAATTTGTGCAGAAATAACTTACCGTAAATAGATCGAAAGCCTTGCGGAGAAGATTCGTGATGACGTGTCTGTACTGCTTGGAGTCCAATGCTAGATGGGTAGAAGCCAGGTAAGGCCTAGTATTTGTAGCCCTATCAGTTCAAGGATGGTTCCGGATGCGCATTGGACTTCTGCGCAGATAGTTGTCGCGAATCGTGTGGTGAACTGCCTTTCCACTACCTGTTTACCTCGAACCACCACCTGTCAAACTTGATGACTGAAGTGATTCGACGCGTTCCGCCTTTGATGCAAATTTCTAAATAGAATCGATAAAATCGTATACCGAATTTCAGATACCTATATTCATGAATATAGGATATGCTTGATTCGGTGTACACCGTGGTGAAGTCACATACCTGATATTGCTTTGGTTTGAAAATATTGTAGGACCCCCCCCCCCCCCCCCCCCATTAAATGATGTTGCATCTCAGGTTCCTGTCCGAGGCAGAATTTGCTCGGATGTGGTTCGCCATGATGACTTAGCTAGAGAGATGGGCGATGTTTGGAGAGGTTGCAGTCGAATTCAAATGGTGAGATTTATTAAGCAACTTCCGTCCATACATCTCACCATTCTGGTACTGTCATTTATTGGAGGAGGAACATCTAGGTCGCCAGTTTAACGCAGATGCGAGTCACGATTCGCAGTAAATATTCACTACGCCGATAACATGGATATCAGCTGTCTTTGTACCACACTTATTTGACGTATCATCCAGTGAGGCACCGCTGATCATACGGTGTTTTGCTATGATTTGGTGCTTCAACGTAGATAAAGTTTTCTCGCTAAGGCATTTTCAAATTATGTACCGTACACATTTATCGTTCAATCATGATACTGACTTCGTTCATTGTTTTGATTCAGGGGACAGCGAGCACTATCTTCACAAGCAACAATATGGCGGAGTTCCGGACACCAGGCTGGATCATTCTTTGACGAAAACGGAACATATATACCTTTCAAATCGTATTTAATTTGTTTAATTTTGAAACCTTTTAGAATAGAAATTAATACCTCGCTGTCGGTCATTGGTTGTATAATCAAGACCGCTCGGGTAGACCTCAAATTACGTCCAAAACCCTCGGCGAAGCGCCTCGGGTTTTGGACTGCATTTTCGGTCTACCCGAGCGGTCTTGATTATACAACCAATGACCGCCAGCTCGGTATTAATTCCTTAAACCAAAGCCCCAAAAGCACTTGTTTTGGTCTATTTCACTTGTGTTTCCCCCGTCTCCCAGTCCATAATACATTTACAGTTTACAATCCCCGATCATGGCCCAACAAAAGGTCATCGGTTGACTAAAGGAACACAACTGTTCAATAGATTTATAGTTGAATGCGATCAAACTACGTCTTTTCAATCGTGGATTGTAAATTTAACCCCATGGGCCTAGGGAAGGCCCTATAACAATACTTTCGACACAGTTATTATCTCCGCTGCCTCCACCATGTTACACACAGTGCTCACTGCTGATTCTAAAATGCGCCACCTAGTCAAAACAGGACAAATGTTCTTCTAGGAATATATCTCTTTCCAATATTTCGTCATTCATTCCACTATAGTCATCACCTCATCATACTTTCATTGACATCACCGGCACACATTCAGAGCACTCTTCAAATCACCTACACAGTGGTTATCCAACTAGGATTATAAAGGTAATTTCTTAGCCCCGCACAGTGGGTTTCAGTCTTGATAAAGGGGCACTATTGCTAGCAGCTAGGTAGGCAAGATAAAGTTAGCCGAAGTAGCCGATAGGGGTCTCTCACCCCTCAAAGTCCGTCACAACTATTCAAGCTTGTACAAGGAATACATGCAGCGCTGACTCTAACAAGACCCAATGGGAATGTCGCACAGTCATCTGTCAAAAACAAGACCTATGTTGTAGTGTGATCTCTTGCCAATATTTAATAATTGCACTATCGTCATCACCTCATCATACTTCATTGACATTACAGGCACACATTGACATAGACCACTGTTGCAATCAACGACACAGTCGCTATCCAAGTAGCATTATAGAGGTAATTATCATTATCATACCTCATTAGCATGTGAACCAATCGCGTCGCGTCCTTTGCGATCACGGCAAGGCCTCATGGAATAATGTCTTTCACCGTTGAATAATTTTTCATATTCCATGCCTACAACTTCAATTTCTTCATATTCCATGGCTAGAAGTTCAATACTAATATAATATCCAAGATAAAGTTACAAGAAGTAGTCAATAGGGGTCTCTCACCTCTCACTGTATGTCCACACTATTCACGCTTGTACGAGGAATACATTCAATGCTGAATCTAACAACACCCAGTGCCCTTACTCTGTATATTAGTCACTGGAAGATGGCCCATTTCACTCCTTGCTTCTACTTCACCTATAGTCTCATTGCAAATGCCTCAGTTCTATGATATCACATTCACTTTCAGCTGTCATGCAACGCAACAACTGTGCTATCTGCCATCGCACATCAACGAAGAAGTGCAGCCGCCCACATTCCACCTCACGTCTGTCCGACCAGCTGCAATCCTCGAGGACGCCCCACTGTACCACGATTTCACTCCGATGTTTGACAAGAAGGAGCAGTGCGCGAGATAGGCTAATGAGCAGACTTCCCTCGCTTGAGTTTCGGAAGAATGTTCCATATCGCGCTAAGCTGACCACTGCTGACCATGACAGGCGTGCATTGGACTGGTACAGGTTGGAACTGAACATTGAATATGCTGGTGGTGACGCTTTCTGAGAAGTTGGTCGTGACTAATGCAGTATCCTTGGACTTGTCCACAGCATCGTTCAATCATTGCTCTCTGAGCTGCCTTGATTCTGTACTTACCCAAATACTAAGACCAAATGCCTGTTGACTGTGCTTTAAGAGAGACTGGCGCCATGCCTAGAGATATGACTGACCCCTATTGGCAAATTTGTATGACTTTATCTTGCCTACCTAGCTGCTGCCTATAGTCTCCCTTTAACTGCGGAACACTTCAAAGTCGATAAAATGCCATGTTCCACCTTTTAATGTGTTCAGACCGCCATTTTCAAAATAATCAAGTCAGGACACTGCCTTCTAGTCTCATGATAAATTTTGCTTTCCTCAATAATAACATTTCTTCTTCTTCAATGCTTTCATCATTCCAAACTTCTCCTCCTCTGACTTTTACAGGGGTACAGTCATGGCAATCAAAACCCAAATACTGAGACCAAATGCCTGTTGACTGTGCTTTAAGAGAGACTGGCGCCATGCCTAGTCTCTCTTAAAGCACAGTCAACAGACGGTGTATTCCTGTTTCGCCTATTCCTGTTCCGCCTATTCCTGTTTCGCCTATTCCTGTTTCGCCTAATTCCTGTTTCGCCTATTCAAATGTATTGCTAACCTCCCCACAGACGTAGGAATATGAACCGTCCCTTACTGACCGACCAAACCCGAGGAGAGCCACATATGTACGCATTGAAACAATACGTCAATGGAGAGAGGGACATAATGAGTTACGTTGATGCCATCAGTTACCTTGTCTGACATAATATCATGATATGTATTTTCCACCTTGTTTGACTTTATATGTGCTGTACCTACATGTATATTATGACATGGGTTTTACAGCTGATTTTGATCAAATAATTATGAGAATGTACAATATTATGTATTTTTATCAAAAACTCATGAATTCAGTTTTCATAAAATAAACGACTGCTTTACTCTACTTAATCTATTAGTTTTTACTGTGTGTCAGTATGGTCCTATGGTCCTATGGTCAAATAAGTCCCGGACTGTCCCCGCTTTCAAGGTGACTCTTTCAAAACGGTCATGGCATAACAAAGTTGATGGCATTTGATTAGTCAAATTGTCATCACATCGTTAACATCATCCAATTGTCCCCTCACATTTTCCCCATAAAATGGACATGCATCCCTAAGGTTCCCCGTGGGAGAGTCGATTTATTGTAGGGGTACTGGAAAGTAGGCGAAACAGGAATAGGCGAAACAGGAATAGGCGAAACAGGAATAGGCGAAACAGGAATTTTGTAGGCGAAACAGGAATAGGCGAAACAGGCATAAACCCAACAGACACCGACCCCCTCAGACTCAGAAACCACAAACGCCCAACCCTTCCTGCTACCTTAATACTTCTGGTTAAAGCCACCATTAACCTAGATAGTTAATGGAAGCTTTATGAAACGGCAGGAACGTCGTTAACGTGCCTTTAGGCCTAAAGGAACTCCATTAAGCTTTATGAAACAGGTCCCAGATATTTAAGCCCAGAGTATAATAGAATCGTTTCTTCCCTGGGCGTTCTATCCGGAGACATTTGAAACTTCTACGACCTGGAATGTTATAGGCGCTGATGTAACTATTGCGCAACACCGACAGCCCGTATCCAGGTAACGCTTTACAGGGCATCTACACATTTATTTACACGAAGTGTTATGGTTCAGTTAATGCTTATTTTTTGCTTTATCTCTTACCATGCCAGATATTTGAACATACAGATAAACAAAGTTATGATTTTTTTTGCGGTGTTTTGTAGAAGAGACGAGACGAGACGTTGCGTGATGATTCAACTATAATATCATTGAATCTACAATGTAGGTCACGCCATGTTCACAATCATATTCCAACATTTCGAGCAGATATTAGGTCCGCTTTTTATGGTTTTATCTCCTGTCAGTTGACCTGGTGATCTTTTCCAGCCATTAAGGACGCTGATAGAACCCGAGGGTCTCCAGCCGCATCAGCTCCGACCACAGGATTACCCGCCGCAGGTGGAACCACGCGTAGGACGACCTAATCCAGCCTACAGCAACAGCTCGATAAACAAAATGGAGATGAATGTGGTTTATTGAAAGATATATGAACGATCAATGACGAAATCAGCAAGTCAAGGATGACACTTTCGCCTCCGTCACGCACTGACCTTACGCCTTTTTGCCTCCAAGCGAACCGAGTAAAATCAAAATCGTATGCTTCAAACTTCGAACTCTGGAATAATTTCATTCATCCTGATCAATCGAGCAGACGCAAAATTGAGATACAGTTACTATGTGTTGAGGCAATTCAGCCTGTTTTAATGCATCTGTTTCACATACTAGGCCTACAGTATTACACATATTACGAGAGGCCTTTTGCTCAGGCGCCCTTCAACCGGTTATAAATAGCGTCTACAGTAGCAATGGATGGTACAGAGAATTTGAGGGCGGGTTAGGAGTCCACCAGTATCGTTCTTGTAAACAACAAAGCGATGACATATCTATTCCTCATGCCACCTTTTCACATTCGTTGCGACATGACAGCAGCAGCGCTTGATTGTTATTTTGTCACATTCCGCTTCGTCACATTCCGACTATATTGTATATCTGTCAAAAAATGAGTACATAGACAAATGAACGTTAAATTGTGCAAATGGTCAGACTAGAGAACTGGAATTTACATATTTCTCACCCCTGAATATAATTAATTGTCTATTTGATATTTGCTCTATTGGCTACAAACTTCAGGCAAATGTCGAATATTCTCGATCAGGCAACACTTTCGATGAAAAGGGTAGAATCCATTGTCCCGTATAGATATTTGGTGGTTAGGATTCATGCTGGTTAGGGAAAAAAAGCTACATGTATAATAGGCCAAATCAACGTCGGTATGACATGTGATGTATCATTGCTTGGAGTACCTATTATTGAAAACAAGTAACTAATAAACGAGATATTGCACTTTTTACCTTTTCAGTTTTTGCCCTGTGGTGGCCAAGTGAAGAATTAGATTGGACTGAAATTCGGTGTCAGAGGTTATCTGACCTGGAGAGTCATGTGTACAAAAGTTTCAGGTTGTTAGCTTTGCGGTTAAGAAACGTGCTTTTGTTACACTCAAACGACCTATTTTAGCCATTTGATCTCTTTGACCTTGAAAAGTAGTCAAATCAAAAACCAATAGGATGATGTATCATTGCTCAGAGTACCTACCATAAAATATCATCGAAAACAAGTCGGTCACTAATAAGCAAGTCAAGAATCAGATCAGACCGAAATTCACTGTCAATGTCATCTTACCGTATTTGTAATGTTTTGTTTTGGCCACGAATCATCCGGTGATCGAGGCACCAGCAATCAGCCGGACTGTATGTATCATGAGGTTGTGTTATAATTTGCAAAGGTCATACGGCTTTCATTGATACGGAAGCATGCTAAAATACCAAACTGCTTTCGCAAAGATCGTTCTGTCAATGGAGAGAGAAAGGACTTCGTTTAGAAACAATCAACAACCATTTGAGGCTTTCGCAAAGTTGGGGTTGTATATGGCAAGCCGTTCGTATCAAACTCAGTTGGATTTTTATGCGCAGAAAAATTTTTATTGCCAAAATAGACTAGTTTGTCTGATTAAAATGAACAAATAACAAACGGCTTGCCATGGTTATGGAGAATTAACCTAGGGGATTTCAAAAACTAGCATAACAATTTCGTAGCCTTTTGTTCATTTATGGGAGATTCTACATGGGAACGGCATGAGCATATTCCACCAGGGAACAAATTATTCTATTCTGCGCTCAAGTCTCTGAGTTATTGGTGGTCATAGCTTTTATTGAACCATGTACTATAATCCGTCAGAATACAATAGCGCCTGACTCGTTTTCAAGGATGACATTTCCTACTACTTCACTGGCTGTGTAGGCTTTCATTAACTGGATGTATTTTCCTCTGTCCAATATGCACGTAGCAACCAGCTGCGTTTCTGTATGGTAGTCTAGTGCTCGCTGTCCCCTGAATCAAAACAATGAACAAGGTCAGTATCATGATTGAACGATAAATGTGTACGGTACATAATTTGAAAATGCCTTAGCGAGAAAACTTTATCTACGTTGAAGCACCGAATCATAGCAAAACACCGTATGATCAGCGGTGCCTCACTGGATGATACGTCAAATAAGTGTGGTACAAAGACAGCTGATATCCATGTTATCGGCGTAGTGAATATATTTACTGCGAATCGTGACTCGCATCTGCGTTAAACTGGCGACCTAGATGTTCCCCCTCCAATAAATGACAGTACCAGAATGGTGAGATGTATGGACGGAAGTTGCTTAATAAATCTCACCATTTGAATTCGACTGCAACCTCTCCAAACATCGCCCATCTCTCTAGCTAAGTCATCATGGCGAACCACATCCGAGCAAATTCTGCCTCGGACAGGAACCTGAGATGCAACATCATTTAATGGGGGGGGGGGGGGGGGGGCGTCCTACAATATTTTCAAACCAAAGCAATATCAGGTATGTGACTTCACCACGGTGTACACCGAATCAAGCATATCCTATATTCATGAATATAGGTATCTGAAATTCGGTATACGATTTTATCGATTCTATTTAGAAATTTGCATCAAAGGCGGAACGCGTCGAATCACTTCAGTCATCAAGTTTGACAGGTGGTGGTTCGAGGTAAACAGGTAGTGGAAAGGCAGTTCACCACACGATTCGCGACAACTATCTGCGCAGAAGTCCAATGCGCATCCGGAACCATCCTTGAACTGATAGGGCTACAAATACTAGGCCTTACCTGGCTTCTACCCATCTAGCATTGGACTCCAAGCAGTACAGACACGTCATCACGAATCTTCTCCGCAAGGCTTTCGATCTATTTACGGTAAGTTATTTCTGCACAAATTTATCATCGCATCTTCCACGGTGGCATGGTGATTCAAACACATAATTAGTTTTAATCGAATTTAAAATAAGTCGCGCTTTTCGCATTCGCAGTTGATCAAGTGTCTTGAAGGGGTGTCGGGTGATGTTACTAAAAAAGTACTTATTAGCAGTCACCCTTTCTATTTCGCTGAACAATTGTAGAAAAACGCATTTTGTCATGTATGAGCGAAATTACGTACGAAACTCTGTTGTTTTTTTATTTTTGAGTCGCCACCGTGTGACTGCCATCAGGATAGAATCCGCTGGTAAAACTATCGCTGGAAGTTGTGTGTGCAAGATGCTCTCCTCCTCTTCAGCCTACATCCCCCTTTTTGGTTGTAAAAAAATTAAATGTCTTGACCGACACGAGGCGGTGGTGACTTTGTTGATTCCGTGATTTGTCTTGTTCTGGCCGCGCTTGGTGATACCATACATTTAGTCTGTGGTGATATTTGAACACGTCTAAACGCCCCGAGCGGGAATCCTTCAAGTCGGGGTAATCTTTTTAGATTCAGCCATTTATACTTGCACGGATGACTTTATCACCTCCCCGTGTCATCCAAATTTCTGGGTAGTTTACTTTCACCCTCGAGCTACTTGAGCGGCTCTCGGACTAGAAACGCTGCCTGGAGGTATATACCATCTCATACGATCACACATTACTTCATTCTCCCTTTTCAATTTACGAGCCCTTCCCATTGCTCAATCGAAGTCCAGCCTACATCATCGACACGAGGCGGCAAGATTATATATTTGGACTAGATCGGTTTGGACCCGTGTGAATCACCCTACTATGTCACACACTGAACGCACTCGCAAATACTTGGGTGAATGGACTTCCGAGGTTGAAAGCATTGCCATTGAACGGGGGGGGGGGGGGGTTATTGGTTTTCTCTACCCAAGCACCGCAATAAATTGCTAAACCCAAGGCGTCTCACTTACTGAGTTCTTGAGTGGAAGGGCAGCTTTAGCCTATTGGTGATTGGTGAGACAACCATTACGGACAGTGAGGTACCAATTTCTATTCTTTAATAACTCATGCTTCTAAATAAAGCGTGGGATGTTTAATTGTTGACAGAGGGTTAGCCAGGGTGTTTTGGTTTTGTTGCATTCCCACAATAAGTGCTGTATTGTTTCTTTATGTGTCAAACAAACACTACATGTATTGGTGTTTGTGAGGTCACATTTGTATAGCCAGGCATTGACAGGTAATATTCTATGTAAAATTTTGTATTGCAACATTTTAAGTTTCGTGTCCACTATGGCCTGGTATGAGAGGCAGTATATGCCACTCACACAAGGATCATCATTGAGGTTGCCGTCAGTTACAGTCCTCCGTATGTTTTCTGATTTTTCTGGTGTTTTGCTTGTCCTTTTCATTTTTGCAAATAAAAAAGTTTTCCGGTTTTTTAAAGATTTTTAAGATTTTTAGTATTAAGATCAACAACTTCTGTCGAGTTCGTTCTCACATTATTTATTCTTTTCTTCCGATTTTCTGATGTTGAAACCGATTTGACCCGAGTTAGCTCTCCACGCATCGACTCTTTCCACGTGGAACGATGCACTAGTAAGGCGTTTCCTAGAGCTAGGATCTACCCCTTGACGTCGTGGTGCTGATATCGATTTTTCCGACGATAAATGGAAACGACGTTGCTTCTTTAATAGCGGGGTGACGTAAACTCGGATCTTGGCGTGCATTCACGTGGCGGGAACGGTATTTCACCCAAGGACTTGTGCGTCCTGAAAATAAAGAATAACGCGTTTTTCTACTATTTAAGAGCTGAAGTAAAATTGGAAAAGCATCAAACACGTTCAGAAAAATAGTTTACTGATGAACCAGAAGAAGAACAAACTTACGGCATAAAAAGCCGACTATTTCTTAAAAGATCCCCGGTACGTATTAAGGGCGCCACTAAACGATATGATGCAGTCACCAGTCTCGGTGTATTCCTCAGCCATTGGTTGGATTCGTCAATGTACTCTGGAGTTCCTAATATGTAACTTTTCTAATATGTCCATTTTTCTCTCCCCTTCAGGCGCAATGAAGTACATGTTGTTTACCGTTTGCATCCTCATGGTTTTTGTTATGGCCAAGGAAGGTTATGGCGTTGGTAGGTCTTGTTTACTGGTGAGAGGGGTTCATCAGGGCAACTACTGCCGCAGGAGCTCTGCTGGTTTTATGACAGGCAGCAGCCCCGGCCGTAGATAATGCTGCAAGAGATGCACCAATGATTGGCTGCGTTGCAGTGAGAAGCTGGTGAGAACATTCAAGGTCGAGAGGTAGATTCAGTCGCAGTGAATCAGTGAATCAGACACGGTACCAATAAGTATTTATTATGAAGGGAGCCTCTTAGTCATGATTTGCTTGTTGACACGTGCATGGTTTCGACAATCCCCAAGTTTCGCAATTGGTAATCGTTGCCAGGTGATTTACTGGCCCAGTTTAGCGAATATTTTCGCGCAGAGCAAATATACAGGACCTACTTGTATAATTTGCTGCAGCCTTGGCCTGGTAAATTTTCTGAGTCCATATCATGGTTCCTACAATCGGAGTGAGTGTGTCTAGAAGAACAGCCGATTATAATAACACAGATCCCGGGGTGATCATGTAACATGTGTACTGTTATGAATGAATGTCTGTGGTTTTTCTGGTGATGGAATTATGTAACTTTCACAATTCTATGAAATTGTGATGCGACAGTGTCAAAAAGTTATAAGAGCAAATGTTCTCACCTAACAAGAATTTCAGCCATGAAACAGAAATGTTAGGCCGCGGCTAATACTGTACATGTATTTTGGAGATTGAGTTTTGGACTCTTCTTTTCAGTTCCCTGCAAGACGCTCGGTGCCCAGTGTGAAAACAACTGCTGTGGTGGTTTGACGTGTGACTGGTGTAAGGATTGTATTGGGCCGGCCTTTGGTAAATGTATCCCAATAAAGAAACCGTCGTCCTGCGCCTCACATCCTGAGTGCAGAGATTAAAGCCGTAATCGCATCCTAGTTGCAGGACGTTACAAGGATCTCGATTGATCAAGATGTAAAATTCAAAATAAAAAGTGCGATATTCAACATGTAATAACCTATAGTATGTTTCTTAGTCCTCATTTGATGGGATCACTGAGTAACAAGGAACCGATACGCGTTTTCACGAAAAAATCTGCAACAGTATTTCACCTTAGTTGGCTACATGTAGTTCGTGGTCATGCCTGTCCGACTCTCGCAAACAAGGTATGTTCAGATACTTTTGACCTTCAAGTTTAGAATTAGATATGAGATAACGCGTTTAAAAATTCAACATTTGTGTGAAATCATGAACAAAATTGAGTTACATTTGATCGTGTATGGATGGGGTATACTACACTGCAATTCACTGTATAATATCCCCAATCTGAACAATACCACGTATACTACGTTCTACGAGATTCGGTCATGCGCGAGGAGGATGCCATTATTATAAGCTGAATGGAGAATGGAAAGGGTGTGTATAAAATGTCTGGTTTTTAAATGACGTTCTGGATACAGTGGCAAAGCCGCGGCGACATTCAAACGCCAGCCTTTCCTAAACGTCCGCAATTGCCAGAGAAGTCAATAATTTGCTTGTCGCTGGAGACCAGATGCCACTTTCCGATACCTCTGGCATTGGAAATTGGCATGATTGTGTCAAATACGTCCGTTCAAAATGACCATGAGATGATGACCGCCGTTACATTTCAATTTCAAATGTGACCTTTGATAATTGATATTTGGTGGTGTATCATCGATGGGAGTCTTGGTGCCGACAAAAAAGAGAAAGCATCCAGGTAACACCACCCTCAGAACATCAAAACAGTCATGGCATCTCTCTGATCTGACTTCTATCAAAAACCAACGACACTCAGTTCTAACTGCTTAGTCCAGGTCACCTCGACCCTATCCGCCGCGCTGCAGAGGGTCGAGGAAGCCTCGTTGATTTACCCTAGGCGAGCCATACATGTTCAGTGCATACAGTGGATGCGCTGTCAATACCCAGAAGTATTAGGGTAGCAGGAAGGGTTGGGCGTTTGTGGTTTCTGAGTCTGAGGGGGTTGGTGTCTGTTGACTGTGCTTTAAGAGAGACTAGGCATGGCGCCAGTCTCTCTTAAAGCACAGTCAACAGGCATTTGGTCTCAGTATTTGGGTTTTGATTGCCATGACTGTACCCCTGTAAAAGTCAGAGGAGGAGAAGTTTGGAATGATGAAAGCATTGAAGAAGAAGAAATGTTATTATATATTGAGGAAAGCAAAATTTATTATGAGACTAGAAGGCAGTGTCCTGACTTGATTATTTTGAAAATGGCGGTCTGAACACATTAAAAGGTGGAACATGGCATTTTATCGACTTTGAAGTGTTCCGCAGTTAAAGGGAGACTATAGGCAGCAGCTAGGTAGGCAAGATAAAGTCATACAAATTTGCCAATAGGGGTCAGTCATATCTCTAGGCATGGCGCCAGTCTCTCTTAAAGCACAGTCAACAGGCATTTGGTCTTAGTATTTGGGTACAGAATCGAGGCAGCTCAGAGAGCAATGATTGAACGATGCTGTGGACAAGTCCAAGGATACTGCATCAGTCACGACCAACTTCTCATCAGAAAGCGTCACCACCAGCATATTCAATGTTCAGTTCCAACCTGTACCAGTCCAATGCACGCCTGTCATGGTCAGCAGTGGTCAGCTTAGCGCGATATGGAACATTCTTCCGAAACTCAAGCGAGGGAAGTCTGCTCATTAGCCTATCTCGCGCACTGCTCCTTCTTGTCAAACATTGTAGTGAAATCGTGGTACAGTGGGGCGTCCTCGAGGATTGCAGCTGGTCGGACAGACGTGAGGTGGAATGTGGGCGGCTGCACTTCTTCGTTGATGTGCGATGGCAGATAGCACAGTTGTTGCGTTGCATGACAGCTGAAAGTGAATGTGATATCATAGAACTGAGGCGTTTGCAATGAGACTATAGGTGAAGTAGAAGCAAGGAGTGAAATGGGCCATCTTCCAGTGACTAATATACAGAGTAAGGGCACTGGGTGTTGTTAGATTCAGCATTGAATGTATTCCTCGTACAAGCGTGAATAGTGTGGACATACAGTGAGAGGTGAGAGACCCCCTATTGACTACTTCTTGTAACTTTATCTTGGATATTATATTAGTATTGAACTTCTAGCCATGGATTATGAAGAAATTGAAGTTGTAGGCATGGAATATGAAAAATTATTCAACGTTGAAAGACATTATTCCATGAGGCTTTGCCGTGATCGCAAAGGACGCGACGCGATTGGTTCACATGCTAATGAGGTATGATAATGATAATTACCTCTATAATGCTACTTGGATAGCGACTGTGTCGTTGATTGCAACAGTGGTCTATGTCAATGTGTGCCTGTAATGTCAATGAAGTATGATGAGGTGATGACGATAGTGCAATTGACTAGGTGGCGCATTTTAGAATCAGCAGTGAGCACTGTGTGTAACATGGTGGAGGCAGCGGAGATAATAACTGTGTCGAAAGTATTGTTATAGGGCCTTCCCTAGGCCCATGGGGTTAAAATTTACAATCCACGATTGAAAAGATGTAGTTTGATCGCATTCAACTATAAATCCATTGAACAGTTGTGTTCCTTGGCTTTAGTCAACCGATGACCTTTTGTTGGGCCATGATCGGGGATTGTAAACTGTAAATGTATTATGGACTGGGAGACGGGGGAAACACAAGTGAAATAGACCAAAACAAGTGATTTTGGGGCTTTGGTTTAGACGCATGCCCCACATGCGCCATGCGGGATTATGCGGGATTATACGGTTCATGTGAACTTGTTGACATCTACATGATCTAGTGCCGTTATTGGTCATGGTACATGGTAGGCCTAATCATCATGGCAATATGTTTCAGGAAAAGCTCGGAGTAAAATGAACTGCCGATGAATAATGATGTTGTTCATGTTTACCATGTTTACTATACATAGCCATAGGGTATGCACTGGCCAGTGCACTTTCTGCACGTCGTCATGGTCATGTTACATGTACGTGATACCTTGCATATTTTGTTTTTTGAATGCGCATGCTTTTTTGGCAAAATCACTTGTACCAACACTAATGAATAATGTCTTCTTATCCCTATGACTCCATACACAGTGAGGGCATTGTCCCATTCTCATCAAATGGTAACTTATTGTACCGTATTAGGGTGGAAGTTGGGGAGCAGATACCTACCGCTGCACGCCTGTCATAATCAGCAGTGATGAGCATAGCGCGATATGGAACATTCTTCAGAAACTCAAGCGAGGGAAGTCTGCTCATTAGCATATCTCGCGCACTGCTCCTTATTGTCAAACATCGTAGTGAAATCGTAATGGAAAACGTCTGGCTTTGCGCCAGACGTTGAGACTAATAAGTGAAGAACTAGTAGGTAAAGAACTTCTACTTGCGCGAGACTGCTCTGATAAAATTATCATTGCAGAGACTACGGTGACGTACACATATATTTTTTACAATCAAAAATGCCCTCAAAAGACGACATGGAATGATTATTTTATTGATATTTCCTACTATATACCTTCCAATTATCACTTTATACAAATAGATCGGCGTTAGGTCGCATGCTTTTCTTTCCTGGTGACACTATAAAGCAAAATAGTTGCAACCCCGTAAATGCGCTATAAGTCCAATAATAAGTGACGGTGACCCGTTATAAATGTTTTGCCAGCTTCGCTTTTTTGCCGCTACGCGGCGCGTTGGGCCCTTGCGTCGAGCGCTCTGGTATTCCTGGTTTTTCACTTGGCTCGTGGTTATCCATCTTTGTGAAAAACACGTGATTGGACACCGGAAACCGACGCCCCAAATCTAGTTCATGACGAGTGAAATGCCGTCAAGTACCAGTCTCGGTAATGAGTGAATGGACGAGACTGGTGAAAGACTCTACTTCCTGCTCAGCTGCAGAAGTGTCGAAACTGAAACTGCCTGCGCGCAGAAATTTAATTAAGCAGGCAAAAAGGATGACACATGTATTGATCTCAGCTTCATGTGGCCGGCGAAGTTCGGTAACTCGACGAACCTGCGACGATGGGGGAGTATTTTCTCATAAAATTTACCACCAGGATGCCATTGAAATGATCATTGGGAAGTTTTCAAGGTCACTCACATTAATTCGTCACGACCACATCTGGTGCACATGTTCATTTTCGGTGACGTATTACATGACGGTTTATCTGGTTTGATGAGTGTAAACAACGAGATCAGAATCTGTAAAGTCGTGGAACCGGAACAGACAAGGGAGGTAGAGGAGAGTGGGGCTGAACCTAGTTCGGAGGCAAACAGTGAGGATGTTAGCAGGCGAGATGTCAGCGATGTTGGCAATTGCCAACCAATGGCCACCAAACTCCTTGTATTGTACATTCATATCTTTATTGTACAAACGCAATTTATTGATTCTTTTAATAAATCATGATGGTATAATCAAACTTTCTATTTCTTCAACTGTGTATTTTGGGCAGACTTTAATGGTATTTTGGGCCTTCCTATATGTGGGGTTAGCTGATCCCAGGCTTTAACTTGAAAATTACCCTATCTTCATCAAGTTTATGCGTGAATCAAAGAATGGACATGTTCATTCTTTGTGAAGTGAACTGGACCAGAGGCAGGACGCATTTTGACTGTCAAGAGAAGATTTCCTCCAACAGCTGTGCGTATTTTGTCTTGTGGGAGTTTCCTCGAATGACTGCAGCACATACAGCCATTTGCCGTAATAAACCGATAGTACTTCCATGGAAATGAGGGGATAAACAGGATCAATACAAAACACCTAGTCGCAAGTGATTTATTTGAATCTTTCAGGGTCAGGATGGACGACTACAAAGAAAGTTTGTCCGTTGTTCAAAAACAGCAACATGGCAAGCATTTCGTCCTCTGAAGTGTCCATTACCGCACCCGTGAAATGCCAAGTGACAAATGAACGAGTAAAACGTGAACTTTGTGTAACGTTGGGAAAATGAGCAATGAAAAGTGAGGAGTGAATGATTAGGCGTGCGGCGTCAGGGGTGAAGAGTGAAAAGTGAATCGTTCAATCCTATGTAACGTCTACCGGATAATGCATACTCAACAGTATAATGTAGGTCAGTAGCCCACGTACACTGTAAACATTATTGATTGCCTCCTTGGATTGGCCGACTATTGAAATCACATTATATTCATAAATTGCGCAGTAGTGACTCATCGTTGCAACATTCTGTTTTATGGATTTTTATTCCGCTAGATTCCGGCCGCGTCCCGGCCGTGGGTGGTACAAAATTGAGTCCCACGGCAGTTTGTTTCATTACACGTTCTATAAGGACGTGGTGTATATAAACATTTGCTTGCATGACAGCACATAGATTGGATAAACTGAAATTAAACACAAGTTCTGTTCAAATATATACGAATGGATAGGACAGTAGAGGCTGCAGCAGAAAGACATCGATGATGACAGTCAACAACTCGGGTCAGTGGAAGTCGGGAATAGTTCCAGATTCGGATACCACACAAAAAAGGAAGAAATGGGATTCTTGAAAGCAGAGGTCAGTAAAAACTTTGGAGAAATTCGTACCAAAAGAACTTTTCAATGGGCCGGGCCATAAAATCATCCGAGCACTTGAAAAATACCCGACAGTATATCATAGGCCCCTGAATGCTAATTAGCGGGATTATCGGGCTAAACAATGGGATTAGCTAGGAAAAAATATATAGGGAGTTAAAAAACAAAGGTAGGCAAGCGAGGACCAGATTTGAAGCGAGAGACACCTCCACTTCGGACCTCTCGTACGACCAGAAAACGCCGAGAAACAGAATATTTTTTGCCCACCACGCCATCTATAACACTCCCATGCCTTCTGTCAGCCATCAATCGCATAAAACAACATTGTCGGCATCGTTTGCTAATATGCAAGTTGCAAGTTGCAAGTAGGAAATGCAAGTTGCAAGTAGGAAATGCAAGTTGCAAGTTGAAAATGCAAGTTGCAAGTTCGAAATGCAAGTTGCAAGTTCGAAATGCAAGTTGCAAGTAGGAAATGCAAGTTGCAAGTTGGAAATGCAAGTTGCAAGTAGGAAATGCAAGTTGCAAGTTGAAAATGCAAGTTGCAAGTTCGAAATGCAAGTTGCAAGTTCGAAATGCAAGTTGCAAGTAGGAAATGCAAGTTGCAAGTTGGAAATGCAAGTTGCAAGTTGCGCAAGTTACAAATATATTTTCATCAAAATTACAAAGATCCCTTCACAAAGTTCAACCAGCTAAAGCCCACAACAAATAAAGGTTTGTTTTTTTATGTAAACAGTTTCTCAACCAAGTGATGAAGAACCTTGTCAATGAACAACATTCTAATTGTTTATATAGAAATCAAAAGACTTCCTGTTACTTTAAATCGAGGAACCAGTTTCTTCACTGGAATCATATTGAAGATCCAAGGAATTTACTCTAAAGGGAAACTGAAAAATGATTATTTGCATGATTTTGTTCAGTCTGTGTTCAGTAGACTCAATAATTCAGTCTGGGGTCACCGCAAAACCCACTCTATCCCCTGTTTGTGTGAGTAGGTGCGAGGATAGACGACTGGATTAACGGGTAGTGTTCAGATGCTGAAAGTTGCCAGCTGCCTTGATTAGGAGGGTGAACTGCATGCCAGAGTCACAGAATAAGGCGTCAATGGCCATCTTATAATCCAGATATGCATCATACGCCAATCTTGTTGATAATATGGTGTACATACTATACGATAGATTGATTTGACCAAGCCTGCTAGACTACTAATCTTTGATGTTGATGTGGCAAGTTGGTGTCCACTGCGCCTGCATAACCGAAACTGAATGAAGAGATCATTCGGGGACTGTCTGACAGCTGTGATTGTTGACCCGACGTCATGACATCATGATGACGTCATGGCATCCTTGTGACGTCATCAGTGACATCGTAGTCTGAGCCTGCATGCTCTGTTGCTCATGGCAACAAGAGAGGACCAAAATGAAGGATTTTGGCTACTGGGCACCGTGCACTGATGGTATGAAGCAACCATGTGTGCCTGATAGGTCATGAAGGTGCAGGAAATGCGGTTTCGTCAAGAGAGACTCATCAGATGCGTGTGGCGACAAAGAAATACGGTTGGATATACAGAGGTATCCTGATAGCGGGACCGCAAGGGGTCAATTTCCCCTTGATTGACCTACAGTAGATCTTGGTCAGTCCATTCAGGCAGTATGGCCTGCTGAAGGGCTGTCTGAGCCAAACAGTTGGCAAAAAGTGGGTCTAGATGGTCAAAAGTTTAACCTGTGTGCCTAAAGAAGACACGTGAAACCGGAGAGGTTGAAACAGTTGGACAGTAAATGAAATAAGTATACGGAGGGAAATAGTATTTAAATGACGTGGCAATGTACGTATACTTACCTTGGGAACATGAAATCCACAGGGGCTGGGTGCACTGATGAAAGCTTCATGGAGCTGAAGCCCATTAATAATGCACTCTGAAGTGAGTGCGGGGCCTTAGGCCCAAATGGTTGCGACAAAAATCGACCACTTACGAAGATAGGAGAGTGTGAGACTTCCTCATCACAGGCACTACAGATGTGCAGTGCCAAAGCCAGAGCACCCTGGGGTGTTCCCAGACAGTGGACACCAAGGAAATAATAACAAATGATGTTGACGTGGCAATTTGGTGTCCACTGCGCCTGCATGACCGCAACTGAATGAAGAGATCATTCAGGGACTGTCTTACAGCTGTGATTGTCGACCCGACGTCATGACACCATGATGACGTCATGGCATCCTTGTGACGTCATCAGTGACATCGTAGCCTGCGTCTGCATGCTCTGTTGCTCATGGCAACAAGAGAGGACCAAAATGAAGGATTTTGGCTAGTGGGCACCGTGCACTGATGGTATGAAGCAACCATGTGTGCCTGATAGGTCATGAAGGTGCAGGAAAAGCGGTTTCGTCAAGAGAGACTCATCAGATGCGTGTGGCGACAAAGAAATACGGTTGGATATACAGAGGTATCCTGATAGCAGGACCGCAAGGAGTCAATTTCTCCCCTTGATTGACCTACAGTAGATCTTGGTCAGTCCATCCAGGCAGTATGGACTGCTGAAGGGCGGTCTGAGCCAAGCAGTTGGCAAAAAGTGGGTCTAGATGGTTTAAGGAATTAATGCCGAGCTGGCGGTCATTGGTTGTATAATCAAGACCGCTCGGGTAGACCGAAAATGCAGTCCAAAACCCGAGGCGCTTCGCCGAGGGTTTTGGACGTAATTTACAACCAATGACCAACAGCGAGGTATTAATTTCTATTCTAAAAGGTTTCAAAATTAAACAAATTAAATACGATTTGAAAGGTATATATGTTCCGTTTTCGTCAAAGAATGATCCAGCCTGGTGTCCGGAACTCCGCCATATTGTTGCTTGTGAAGATGACGTCACGCAGCAAGAGAATTCCCAGTCAAGCTCGATTTCTACCATTTCCTCGTCTTTGACCTCTTCTGAATCCTGACTGACGACCTCGAAAGAGTCCTCGGGTATCCTCCCTACTTCACAAATCCCAATATCGGGGAATACTTCAAAATCTCGTGTTCTTGACATTGTTTTGTGGGGCTGAGTCGTTGCTTCTTGGTGAAAATAATTCGTCTGCTAAAGTTCAGAATTTTATACCTACCCAGGCGGTCATTGGTTACGATACCAAGACCGCTCCGATCAAAACGAGGCGTAATGTATTTTGTATTAGAAACAATGATATACTGTGACTAAGGCCTTTTAGAATTAGACGCATGCCCCACATGCGCCATGCGGGATTATACGGTTCATGTGAACTTGTTGACATCTACATGATCCAGAAGTATTAAGGTAGCAGGAAGGGTTGGGCGTTTGTGGTTTCTGAGTCTGAGGGGGTTGGTGTCTGTTGACTGTGCTTTAAGAGAGACTAGGCATGGCGCCAGTCTCTCTTAAAGCACAGTCAACAGGCATTTGGTCTCAGTATTTGGGTTTTGATTGCCATGACTGTACCCCTGTAAAAGTCAGAGGAGGAGAAGTTTGGAATGATGAAAGCATTGAAGAAGAAGAAATGTTATTATTGAGGAAAGCAAAATTTATTATGAGACTAGAAGGCAGTGTCCTGACTTGATTATTTTGAAAATGGCGGTCTGAACACATTAAAAGGTGGAACATGGCATTTTATCGACTTTGAAGTGTTCCGCAGTTAAAGGGACACTATAGGCAGCAGCTAGGTAGGCAAGATAAAGTCATACAAATTTGCCAATAGGGGTCAGTCATATCTCTAGGCATGGCGCCAGTCTCTCTTAAAGCACAGTCAACAGGCAATTGGTCTTAGTATTTGGGTAAGTACAGAATCAAGGCAGCTCAGACAGCAATGATTGAACGATGCTGTGGACAAGTCCAACAATACTGCATCAGTCACGACCAACTTCTCATCAGAAAGCGTCACCACCAGCATATTCAATGTTCAGTTCCAACCTTTACCAGTCCAATGCACGCCTGTCATGGTCAGCAGTGGTCAGCTTAGCGCGATATGGAACATTCTTCCGAAACTCAAGCGAGGGAAGTCTGCTCATTAGCCTATCTCGCGCACTGCTCCTTCTTGTCAAACATCGTAGTGAAATCGTGGTACAGTGGGGCGTCCTCGAGGATTGCAGCTGGTCGGACAGATGTGAGGTGGAATGTGGGCGGCTGCACTTCTTCGTTGATGTGCGATGGCAGATAGCACAGTTGTTGCGTTGCATGACAGCTGAAAGTGAATGTGATATCATAGAACTGAGGCGTATGCAATGAGACTATAGGTGAAGTAGAAGCAAGGAGTGAAATGGGCCATCTTCCAGTGACTATAATATACAGAGTAAGGGCACTGGGTGTTGTTAGATTCAGCATTGAATGTATTCCTCGTACAAGCGTGAATAGTGTGGACATACAGTGAGAGGTGAGAGACCCCTATTGACTACTTCTTGTAACTTTATCTTGGATATTATATTAGTATTGAACTTCTAGCCATGGAATATGAAGAAATTGAAGTTGTAGGCATGGAATATGAAAAATTATTCAACGGTGAAAGACATGATTCCATAAGGCTTTGCCGTGATCGCAAAGGACGCGACGCGATTGGTTCACATGCTAATGAGGTATGATAATGATAATTACCTCTATAATGCTACTTGGATAGCGACTGTGTCGTTCATTGCAACAGTGGTCTATGTCAATGTGTGCCTGCAATGTCAATGAAGTATGATGAGGTGATGACGATAGTGCAATTATTAAATATTGGCAAGAGATCATACTACAACATAGGTCTTGTTTTTGACAGATGACTGTGCGACATTCCCATTGGGTCTTGTGAGAGTCAGCGCTGCATGTATTCCTTGTACAAGCTTGAATAGTTGTGACGGACTTTGAGGGGTGAGAGACCCCTATCGGCTACTTCGTCTAACTTTATCTTGCCTACCTAGCTGCTAGCAATAGTGCCCCTTTATCAAGAGTGAAACCCACTGTGCGGGGCTTAGAAATTACCTTTATAATCCTAGTTGGATAACCACTGTGTAGATGATTTGAAGAGTGCTCTGTGGATGTGTGCCTGTAATGTCAATGAAAGTATCATGAGGTGATGACGATAGTGGAATGACGAAATATTGGAAAGAGATCTATTCCTAGAAGAACATATGTCCTGTTTTGACTAGGTGGTGCATTTTTTAAAATCAGCAGTGAGCACTGCGTGTAACATGGTGGAGGCAGCGGAGATAATAACTGTGTGGAAAGTATTGTTATAGGGCCTTCCCTAGGCCCATGGGGTTAAATTTACAATCCACGATTGAAAAGACGTAGTTTGATCGCATTCAACTATAAATCCATTGAACAGTTGTGTTCCTTTAGTCAACCGATGACCTTTTGTTGGGCCATGATCGGGGATTGTAAACTGTAAATGTATTATGGACTGGGAGAGGGGGGAAACACAAGTGAAATAGACCAAAACAGGTGATTTTGGGGCTTTGGTTTCGACGCTTGCCCCACATGCGCCATGCGGGATTATACGGTTCATGTGAACTTGTTGACATCTACATGATCGAGTGCTGTTATTGGTCATGTCATGGTACATGGTAGGCCTAATCATCATGGCTATTATGTTTCAGGAAAAGCTCGGAGTAAAATGAACTGCCGATGAATAATGATGTTGTTCATGTTTACCATGTTTACTAGTACATAGCCATAGGGTATGCACTGGCCAGTGCACTTTCTGCACGTCGTCATGGTCATGTACGTGATACCTTGCATATTTTGTTTTTTGAATGCACATGCTTTTTGGGCAAAATCACTTGTACCAACACTAATGAATAATGTCTTCTTATCCCTATGACTCCATACACAGTGAGGGCATTGTCCCATTCCCATCAAATGGTAACTTATTGTACCGTATTAGGGTGGAAGTTGGGGAGCAAATACCTACCGTTGCACGCCTGTCATAATCAGCAGTGATGAGCTTAGCGCGATATGGAACATTCTTCAGAAACTCAAGCGAGGGAAGTCTGCTCATTAGCATATCTCGCGCACTGCTCCTTCTTGTCAAACATCGTAGTGAAATCGTAATGGAAAACATCTGGCTTTGCGCCAGACGTTGAGACTAATAAGTGAAGAACTAACAGGTAAAGAACTTCTACTTGCGCGAGACTGCTCTGATAAAATTATCATTGCAGAGACTACGGTGACGTACACATATATTTTTTACAATCAAAAATGCCCTCAAAAGACGACATGGAATGATTATTTTATTGATATTTCCTACTATATACCTTCAAATTATCACTTTATACAAATAGATCGGCGTTAGGTCGCATGCTTTTCTTTCCTGGTGACACTATAAAGCAAAATAGTTGCAACCCCGTAAATGCGCTATAAGTCCAATAATAAGTGACGGTGACCCGTTATAAATGTTTCGCCAGCTTCGCTTTTTTGCCGCTACGCGGCGCGTTGGGCCCTTGCGTCTAGTGCTGTTATTGGTCATGGTACATGGTAGGCCTAATCATCATGGCTATATGTTTCAGGAACAGCTCGGAGTAAAATGAACTGCCGATGAATAATGATGTTGTTCATGTTTACCATGTTTACTAGTACATAGCCATAGGGTATGCACTGGCCAGTGCACTTTCTGCACGTCGTCATGGTCATGTACGTGATACCTTGCATATTTTGTTTTTTGAATGCGCATGCTTTTTGGGCAAAATCACTTGTACCAACACTAATGAATAATGTCTTCTTATCCCTATGACTCCATACACAGTGAGGGCATTGTCCCATTCCCATCAAATGGTAACTTATTGTACCGTATTAGGGTGGAAGTTCGGGAGCAGATACCTACCGTTGCACGCCTGTCATAATCAGCAGTGATGAGCTTAGCGCGATATGGAACATTCTTCAGAAACTCAAGCGAGGGAAGTCTGCTCATTAGCATATCTCGCGCACTGCTCCTTCTTGTCAAACATCGTAGTGAAATCGTAATGGAAAACGTCTGGCTTTGCGCCAGACGTTGAGACTAATAAGTGAAGAACTAATAGGTAAAGAACTTCTAGTTGCGCGAGACTGCTCTGATAAAATTATCATTGCAGAGACTACGGTGACGTACACACATATTTTTTACAATCAAAAATGCCCTCAAAAGACGACATGGAATGATTATTTTATTGATATTTCCTACTATATACCTTCCAATTATCACTTTATACAAATAGATCGGCGTTAGGTCGCATGCTTTTCTTTCCTGGTGACACTATAAAGCAAAATAGTTGCAACCCCGTAAATGCGCTATAAGTCCAATAATAAGTGACGGTGACCCGTTATAAATGTTTCGCCAGCTTCGCTTTTTTGCCGCTACGCGGCGCGTTGGGCCCTTGCGTCGAGTGTTTCAGGTAGTGCCATTAACCTTCCTTTAGTTAACAGAGTTCCTTCAAATCAGAAGGAGGTTCGGGGTTCCTTCAAGCTTCCTTTACGAGTTTTTTCTGCCTTCGGACGTCGAGCAGAGTGGACGTGCCATCATGCTGCGCTTAATACGAGAGCGTGAGAGACGCGCTATTCGGCGGGAGAGGATATTCCGTGATCGATTTGACCCGATTGATTCGATGCGGGAGGATTTATTTATGAAACGATACAGATTTCCAAAAAACATTTGCATCGATTTTTGAAGAGAGCTTTCGGCGGAGCTTCAGCATCCGACAGAGAGGAACCACGCCCTTACTGTGTCAATGCAAGTATGCACTGCGTTGCGTTTTTTTGCCAGTGGCAATAACCAGTCGAGTGTTCGGGACAATCATCACATTAGTGTGTCAAGCACTTCACGATGCATAAATGCAGTTTCCTCTGCTTTGGCGGCTCGTATCGATCAACACGTGTACTTCCCGAACAATCTACAGCATGTGAAGGCGAAGTTTTTCGAAAAAAAACGGAATTTCCCCGCGTGATTGGGTCGATTGATGGGACCCACGTCCGCATCAGCAAACCAAGCATCAACGAAAATATATACGTGAATCGAAAGGGGTTTCACAGCATCAATGCGATGCTTGTGTGTGACTGGGACATGATAATAAATAACTGTGTAGCCCGTTTTCCTGGTGGAACACACGATTCCGACGTCCTTCACAGTTCAGCACTAGGCCGAGAATTCGAGAGAAATCCACCAAATGGTTGGCTATTGGGAGATTCTGGGTATCCTTCCAAGAGATGGATTATGACACCTCTTGGTAATGCTCAAACACGACAGGAAAAACATTATCAACGGAGGCAATGTAAAGCTAGGAGCATCATTGAGCGTTGCAATGGATTGTTGAAGCAACGCTTCAGATGCCTCAGGAAGGAGCTACATTACACTCCTGCAAAAGCATCTATGGTAATTCAGTCTTGCTGTGCTCTTCACAATGTTTCCGTCAGATACAAGTTGCCAGTCTTACATGATCCGGATAGTACAGACGATGATTCCTCTGATAGTGATGCTGGGGATGACGAGTTTCCTCCAAGGTACAATGACATGAACGGAAACCAAATAAGAGAGGAATTGGTTGCAACATTATAGACTGATTCATGGGGATAAGGGACCATCTCAAAGTAAAAGTAAAGCCAAAAATATTCGTTTATTTATCAATGACCCCCCCCCCCCTTTAAAAGTTTGGTTGTCATTTGCCAAAATGCTTGTCAAACACGCTGCACGAAGGGCCTATATCCAACATAATTACATCACATAACGAACCGGCAGAGTGCCTCTGAGCAGATATTACCGCATTTCAATTGAATTCCGACTAAGCGTTCGAGTAAATTTTAATGGGCGCTTGGTGGGTGAACCGTAGATTCACCTGCTAAAGGAAGGGCAGGCTAAAGGTACCTTCAAGCCACTTTGTGAAACACTCTGATTTTGTTCCTTTAAATTTTAAATAACTCCTTCCTTTATGGTTCCTTAAAGGAACTCCTTTAAAAAGTTTTATGAAACAGGTCCCTGATCCATTGACGGTCATGTGGCCTAACCCTATACCAGTATCCTTCAAAATACAAAAGGGCCCGGCGCTTTGTCGAAGGAGACATTTTCTTCTTCTTCACGTCCGGTATTTCATCTAATACATAGGACGACTCTTCGACAGCGAATAGGCTTTCCCGTGTTGCCCGGTTTCCTCCTACAGTACAAGTCATTCAAATACTTTCTCAGAGCCAATAATGTGCAATGTTGGCTCACGCGCTCTCGCCTAAATATTTTAACTTCAAGCGAAATGTTGAGAGAAACTGAAATGCGTACCTTTCCTTTCCAAACTGTTTTGATTGTCTGAAAGGCCATTGTGATAGGGATGAAGACGACGGAGACACAGGCCATGGCCCACCCTATCCCCACGGCCCAGTCAGGGTATATGTATTTACCCCTCCCCTTACGGTCGTATGTCAACTCTGAATAGCTGATGGAACTAAGAACAAAGATGACCTGGAAGTAAAACAAATATCAATTCGATAATTTTTTCCCTACTGTTGTTTTGGTCTGGCCCCTCTCCTTCCCTTTGATAGCCCTGGGGAGTTGTGGAGAACTGAATGGAGGGGGGCGGGGGGCATTCTTACATGTAGTCACTCTGGCATGATGCAGTGTAGAGGTTTATCAGTGCATGTCAGCTTTAAACGGTTTGGGCCAGTAGAGAATCCTCTTCCAATGATTTCAACCAATCGGACATCACAGATCACGTAGCCAAAGACAATTATAAAATCGATTGGCAGGTATAACTGCAACATTGTGGGCAGAAAGTCAGCAAGATTTACGAGATGGGTCATTCAAACATTCAACATTAATGGAGACGAATGGTGCTCCAGACACGTGTGGGACCAATGTTTGGCCTCTACACCTAGCGGTCAAATTCATAACTACTGAAGATAGATGATGTCGATCACCATCTGAAACTTCCAAGGTAAACATGTTCGTCAATTTTAGATCTATTTGAACTTTTTCCTGAATAACAGAGATTCAAGAGTTCTGAGCTGGGATTGACGGAAGTATACGCATTTTTGTGTAACACGTACACCAATACTTACCAAGCAGAAGAGCGGTGCTCCTATTGTCCACATGCCGTACATGAAATAGTTTATCCGGAAGCCATACATCATTAATAAGTTGTCATAGAAACGTCGAATTCCTAAAGAGAAGATGTTTGAAACAGCACAAAGCATGATGCAAATTCTCTTCAAATCGAACACAGCCCACTGACGTACAACTTTAGATAGCGCCACCTATAACTCGATCGAAAAATCACGACAGCTTCAACGAAAACGAGACGCTACGAATTTTACGTGGAAACCAATGCCATGTACACAATGCATGCGCAATAGATTTAGAATAACGTTCACTACATGTAAACTCGACAGCAAAAGAAACTGTGTATCGTGTAGTTTAAAATATATCTTTATGTAATCGATAAAAAACCCATTGATGTCAAGTTTTTTTCTGATAATTCAATATTATCCGTAATAATGTTCACTCACAACAATGTTCTACATGTAACCCTTATTTCCGTGGACTCCGTCGCGTCGATGTTATTGCGTGAAATTTGCAAGTTACAAGTCTAATAAATTAAGTCCAAAATTAAGTCTCTCTGGAATGGAACTCAGAATTTTAAGGGTAGTTTTCCGCCGATATTTCAGGCTCGTCTACCCATCACATGTACAATACATCATCCATGACGCACTGTCATCTTTGACATGTGTATTGTGTTTCCAGCCATGCTGTCTTAGTAGGGCAGCTGCTCCGATCCAAGGGCATTAAAACGTCATTGTTGCATATCTTGCATTCAACTTCCAATGATCGGATAGCGGAATGATAAATGGAATTTTGAGACAACCGACCTTTTCACTAAATTTAAGACAGCACCTTGAACTATGCAAAGTACTCATTACGTAATAGCCATCGGACGCATATACCTGTATTCGTCAATTGGTGTCGCATGACTTCAAATTACGCAATCAGATTTGTTTCTGTGAACAACATCACATATTACCCAAAATGTGTTACAAGTGCTTTCCCTAGGCACGATCGACAGACATCTTAAGTTTGGGGTATTTTTTCTGTTGGACAGTTTCTTTTGCTAGTAAATACTGTCTTCTCCCACTTAACCGAGCGCGGCTGAATCGTAAAATGACTAAGTCCAAATGAATAGGCCGATTTTACTGGTGGCAGGCGAACATTAGAAAGAACAGCCACAGCTGATAATTGACTCCCTTTTCGTGGGCATTGCCAATGCCTTCCACGTAAGTGGATAAAAGACATGAACATTGACATGGGGTAGTCCTGTACTGAATGAATGAATACAATACACCTTGCGTCCTCATTTTATGCCTATAGTGTTCGTTGATTAGAAATTTCTAATATGGGGTCTATAATAAATCCAGCTTCATGGGTCTGCAGAATGTCCCAATAAAGAAGTCTTGCTGTTAACGAATAAATTAAAGAAAAGATTTACTTATCAATTTACCAATCAATTTTATTATCCAAACGGGATTTACACGTCATCATCAAAAACATCATCATCCTCTTCTCCTTCCCAAAACTCAATCCCCTCAACAAACTGCTCAAGCTCATCATTTACCATCTCTACCCCCTCCCCGACTTCGTCATCGTCCTCAGGAACTAGGCCACTGGCTCTCCAACCGTTCATAATCGTCTGTTGTGTGACCCTTTCCAAGCCGAGGCTGATCATCCTGACCACATCCCGCCTGTTGATCCGCTCACAATGTCCTTGATCATCAGTGTGGCCGATTTTCCACACTTTCCAAATGGTCCTCAGGTGACACTTGAAGCTCCTGTTTACGGTCAAGTCCAAGGGCTGCAGCAGCGAAGTACATCATCCTGGGATGAAAGTGTCTGTACCATTCTCTGCGGTGATTGCATCACGAAATTGCTGATTTCGATGCGCCGGATACCTGTCTAAAAGTAACAGGAACGTGGCCCCTGCTACAAATGGCACAACCAGGGCCTGCAACCACTCGATTAGCGATTGGTGTCGGGCCCAACCCTGTGGACTACCAGTTACCTGGTAAAATAAACAACAAGTATGAACATTTACATTACTTTTCTGAACAGTCAGACACGCACAATGTTTTGGTTCCATCCATGACAAACCTATAATAATTTTAGTCATAGAAGTTCTGATTTTCCTAAAAAATAATACTATTAACTAGAATGACCGTCATTGACAACACTGATGACGTCTATGGCAAGCCAGAGTGGACACAATTCGTATTTTATATCCTTATATATTGTTATTTTATGTGGATATATATTCATATTTTATGTCCATATATATTCCGACCAATCAGAATGAATTTCTTTATATGCACAATAATTCATTTTATATACACATAAATTCAATTTTATGTCCACATAAATTCAATTTTATGTCCACATAAAATCCGATTTTATGTCCATATAAATTATTTTATGTGGAGATATATTGGTATTTTATGTCCATATAAATTAGATTATATCTACACATAAATTAGACCGGACGAATTTATCACCACATAAATTCCCATTTTATATGGACATAAAATCAGCCAATCAGAATGCCGCTTTATATGTGCTTATATATTCCACTTCCGTATTGAAAACTTCTACTTCCGTATTAGAATCGGTCACTTCCGTATTAAAATACTTTTGGCCAATGGGAACCATCGTTTCATTGGCGCGCACAATACAATGGAGTTGCGCGCGCCAATGAAACGATGGTTCCCATTGGCCAAAAGTATTTTAATACGGAAGTGCCCGATTCTAATACGGAAGTAGAAGTTTTCAATACGGAAGTGGAATATATAAGCACATATAAAGCGGCATTCTGATTGGCTGATTTTATGTCCATATAAAATGGGAATTTATGTGGTGATAAATTCGTCCGGTCTAATCTATGTGTAGATATAATCTAATTTATATGGACATAAAATACCAATATATCTCCACATAAAATAATTTATATGGACATAAAATCGGATTTTATGTGGACATAAAATTGAATTTATGTGGACATAAAATGGAATTTATGTGTATATAAAATGAATTATTGTGCGTATAAAGAAATTCATTCTGATTGGTCGGAATATATATGGACATAAAATATGAATATATATCCACATAAAATAACAATATATAAGGATATAAAATACGAATTGTGTCCACTCTGGCTTGCCATAGACGTCAGGTACATGCCCTGTACTACAAGCACGGACTTGTATTCTATGCCAATACTCACTCGCACATTGTCTGGAGCATTCGCCTGAAGCTGCCGAATGACGTCACCATCTGGTGCCAAGCCTCTGAAGTTGACATTGGCTCGTCCTTTTCGTCCGTCTGTCGTAACTACTAGAGTCACCGTGCATCCAAGTTTCGGGTTGCCTTGGGATGATCTAATGTCAACATTCTGAGACCCAGTCGCTTCCATTGTTGATCTTGGCACCATATCAAACAACACGAACGTCTCAGCTCATTCATGTTCATGATGACATCAAAATCAGCGTCTCTGATGAGGTCGGCAAAATCTCCCCGGTAGTCGGCAACCAAAGCCTGGGCGTTGTCTGGTAACCCCCTTGAATCTTTGGTCTTCCTTCGATAGCTGATTTGTTTCCTTAAATGGAATTTGCATATTGTTAAAATTCACCGCATACAATCCATTAAGGCCGATCCATGCAACAGCGGAATGAAACTCACCTTTCCATAAAGTTGCTAAGCCAATGTGCAGATGCATGGAAAAGGTATCGCAGGGGTCTCTGTTCTTGTCTTTCGGCCTTCGTTTCGTTCGGAAGCTCTGCCCACCATTGCCGAAATTCTCTTTCAGCTTGCCCTTTAATATCCTCACCGGAAACAGGGAAACCAAGTCTTCGGCGCTCAAGGAACCAGGTGTTCAAATTGTTTTCCATTTCGGGCCAGTATGCTGAAATAAAAAAGCTAACACGTTTAACATCTTTGGAAATATTGATTGCCGATAACCACAGGTATGAACGAAATGTTAGTCCTAGGAATAAAGGTCCCAGGAACAATAATACTGACATTGTTAAAGGCAATGGTCAGGGTCAGTCGCTTTGAAGTATAGTGCGACTTATTCTTCCGTCCATGACACAGAAGCGGACTTATTCCGGTCGGTATAGGCCAACAAGGAAGGAAATCCATTTAGCGAGGAATATAATGCTTGTAGAAACACTACCTTGTGCATCAGTGCCGTGTTGCCGTTGTCTCCTCCGTCTTCTATGGTCTTGAGTTGATATATCTCGGAGGGCAAACAAGTCATCCTGTGTGCTTAAGCAACGTCTAAATGTCTGCGGTGCTATGCGGTGGTGTCTAGCAAAGGATGTCGCAGTTTCAGCATGACGTAATCCTATAGCATGCTCCAATTGGTATGTCTCTTCTGATTGAGACTGTAGCTTTTCTGTTGCCTACATGCACCAGGTACAGCCTGGTTAGCATCATCTACATCATCATCATCATCATCATCATCATCATCATCATCATCATCATCATCATCATCATCATCATCATCAGTAGTGGTATCAGTGTCAGGGCTGTCAACATCATCTCCATGCTCCATTCCATACGTTAACATCATCAGGGTGCCTGCTAGGCCTACCCACAAAATCCATCGCATTGCGTGCATCTTACCAGAAGAACGTGGTCAAGGCAAGATGGCAGACAACAATTATGATATTTGACACGAAAGTGCCCTTTATTGGATTTCCCCCAGAAGAAAACGATTCCATAATCGATTAGATAAAATAAATTCATTTGAAAGACTCTGGATTGGTCAACCATTTACATGAACTTACGTAACTTCAATAATCATCACCCTGACTGCAGGGATTACTGGCCCTGACCGCGACCAGGCGTTATTGAATTGACAACATTTACAAGGTTATCTTCCTTTAACCATTGATTAATATAATTGGCTGTCATATTGAATGTTTGCAACCCACCGGTAAAAACTACAGACTGCCTTGTTTCTGGACTTAGTCATTTTCGAGCCATTTTCCTGGCGCTCGGTTAAGTGGGAGAAGACAGTATATGCCTATATCCGAGATGTCGCGTTCAACGAGGAAAGCGTGTATCCGAGTCACATGCATCAACTTCCACAGGCATTGGATTTTGAACAATAAGCTAGCTGTATAACCGGTAATTAAATTGCTGGTGTGCACAATGCCTGAAGGATTCGTTGGACAAAATGAAAATCGCGGCGAAAACGCGCAAGTTTGCAAAGGCATTACTCAGTATAGATGGTCTGCTTATTCCTTACCGTATATCCAAGCTACGACGAGGCACTCAAAGAAAGCTACCAACAGGACAATTCTGCTTCCAGAGTTGTAGTCAAACAGTTGGAACACATACATCCCGCCCTGAAATGGAATTGTGTTGTCTAATATTGTGACTTTTTCAGAGAACACAAGGATGAGTTTGAAACGTCTTTTGTCAATGGAGAAATCTGGTGGAGGCGACGTTTTACTGCTAAGCCGTTCGACAGCACTGTGTCAAATGCTGAGCAGCTGAATGATCATGTGTTATCATCACTCAGTCCGCCTGGCCTCTATATATTTTCATTCAAAGAGTAAAACCGGATGGGGCAAATGTATAGTCTGAAGTGCGAGGTACTTACATTTGTACACATAGATAGTCCAACAAAATATGAAATCAGGCAAACAAAAGCCACGAATATTTCCTTTCTGTGGCCTTTTCGAAGCAGTTTAGGAAACGCATCCACGCAGGCTGTGACGAAGCCCTCCACGCCGACGAACTGACTGTCCAAGCCGAGAAGAATCACCATGAAGAAGAATATGGCGCTCCATAGAAGTGCTACCGGCATCTGTGCTACTGCTTTTGGGTAGGCTATAAAGGCAAGACCAGGACCTGAAATAGAGGAGAGAAACTGCGTGAAATGGCGCTCCATAGAAGTGCTACTGGCATCTTGGTTACCGCTTTTTAGAGGGCTAAAGGCAAAATCGTCCGCATCGGTGCATATTCGACCGGGCGCCGTCGCACGATCAACCACCTACGCCGAGTCGCCTGATCAATAACCCAATGGCGCACCAGAAAACTTAACTGAACTGAACTAAACTTAACGCTTAACTGAATCGTGTCGGGTACCTACCTGAGGCCGCGACGTCTTTGATTGCAACACCTTGTTCGTTGGCCATGAAGCCGAGGACTGAAAATATAACGAACCCCGCAAGGATACTGGTTCCACTGTTCGTGAGGGCGAATATAATGGAATCTCTGAAACAAAAACACGTGCGCAGTTTATAAGACAAGAGAGATTACAACTTCAGTGACTGTTATGGAATTGCAAAATAACTTCCAATCAAAAATTATACGTAGATGGGATAAGTTCATGTAAATGCGCATACTTGTATTCTGCTAGTAATCTGCTTTAGGCTGGGTTCACATAAATCTATACTCTATACGGTATTCGGTGCACGTTACGGAGGGCTGGGGTATAGTGGAAATCTAACAAGGCTGTGTCAATTACCGAATCACATAGGACTGAACTATTCGGAGGGCACCATAAACACGAATAGTCAGAATACCAAATACAGTATAGAATACTAGCACTATGCGAACCCAGCCTTATGCCGATAATCTACAAGAGTCCTATAATCCTTGTGTAATAGGCAGGTTTGCAAGCTTACGTTTTGGCTCCCATTTTACGTTTTACATTTTCAAAGCGTAATTGTTAATGACACTGAGCGGCTCCAGGTAATTTCAGTGTCAACGCCTTAACGGCGAGACACGCGTAAGTCCTTTCGCACAATTTACGGATTCGATTTTCTGTCTACTGGCTTCGCACGGGTTATAACATCGATATGTGATGAGGAAATATAGACAAGAATCTGTACAATGCACATGTTAGCTGTTTATGTGTAAATTCGGGGCTATAGGAGGTGAAATTTGTTCCGGAAGTATAGCTGAAAACGTAAATATAATCGTAATTCTTTTTCAAAACATAACCTGACAGAAAACTTTACATACGTTTTCGTTTTTAAGAAAATGTAAACGTAAATGTAAAACGTAAGCTTGCAAAACCTAGCTGATAACTCACAAAATATTAAATCTTAAACCTGTCCGGCATTTTAACTCTCGCCAATATTATTTGTGAAGAAAATTGTATTACCAACAACTAAAAGTAATCTAAGTGTATCTCTCCAATATGTTTTTTTTATCCCTGTAACTGATCACATACCTATATGAATTATGATGAAATTCGTTGTAACTTCCCAGCGCCGTGAGTGTCCCGATGCCTATAGAATACGAGTAGAATATCTGTGTCCCCGCGTCCACCCACACCTCGATGTCCAACAATCTGTTCCACTCTGGCTTTAAGTAGTATATGATGCCGTCCACTGCCCCGTCTAGCAAAGTCCCTCGGATGAGAAGGGTGAACATGAGAATATAGGGTGTTGTTGCTGTAAAGTACATCACCTGGGTGAGGGAAAGTGATAAAGACACCATTAGCGATCAGGCTAGACTGCCGTTAAACTGACGGCGATCCTTAAAGAGTTTCACAATTTTCTACCGATGATCACCAATAAGTTATGTATAAACGTATTTTGGAATATTTTTTTCGTCAGTCTCCAAAAAGAGACCAGGATTCAGAGGTACCCGATAATTTGCGTCAGAGGTCATAAACGGCTAATGTCAACATCCTTTGAAACAGGCTGACGGTTGTTGCGGTCATATCTCAACCAGTTGCCATGGCTGGTTACCTTTCCTGAACTTCTGATTCCTTTCCATATGCAGAAATAAACCACTATCCATGCCAGGAGTAAACAGAGAGCAAGGTCCCATCTGATCTCCCCAACCTCGTCAATACCACCCGATATGCCAAGGACACGGTTTCTGAAAGTCAAGGGCAGCGCTCTTTACGATGCTTTGTGGTGCTATGACTTTTGATGATAACACGAAACTGAGGTTCCGCACTGCTCACGAACTACGATAGGAATTATTAGGTTTTGTAACCGAAAAGTCCACGAATGCAATTTTACTAATCTTATAAATCATTAGTATCAACTTATGCAGGATACACTAATGGTGATGATGCTGATGAAGATGACGACGACGACGACAGACGACGAGGTCAAAAACAATGAGGAGGAAAGATGGCGATGACAAGAGATAGGTTTTGCAACCGTGAAGGAGGAATACGAACTATACAAAGTATGCAGTCCGTAATGGCGTAAACGAACATTATCGACGATTGTTTGAGAACATTTCCCCGATTCATCGTACATGTATACATTGTATTGCAAGTGTCACGTAAATGAATTAGCACGATGACTTCGTAGTTCGTACTTCGTCGTTCGTAAGGGTTGTGAAACTTGCCTATTGACGATGACGACGGACGATGGACGGTGGATTCTGGTAGTTTAATAGACAGGATTAGCAACCGCCCGAATCCGAGTACGAGGTGATTCCCTTTTTGCGTTCTGCGTCACATCAACTGCGCGGGATCTTCCAGATATTCATTTTGTACTCGCTCGTAAAACACATATATAGTCCTGCAAGTGCTCGTAAGCACTCTCCCACTTCAAATTTCACTTTTCTCATCCTAGCTTTAGGACATTTCCTTATTGTTTTGGAATATCTAGGATCTCTGCGAAACGCTTGTAACATGTGTAATGGCCAGTGATGTACCTTTGATGGCAAGAACACTCTGTAAATGCGAATGGGTGCGTGGAAGTGCCCCGGGCATACCCGTTTATTCTATATAAACGAAGGGCCTAAACCCTGATTAGACAATTGGTAATAAACAACTCGAGAACCTTATTACATGGGTAACAGTAGACAGCATCCCCCCCCCCCCCAACAGTTAGGGTGAGGAACGAGGCCGGTCCGCTCCGTCAGGAGTGTGATTTGAACCTACCTGCACCACGGATATAATGCTAGTATATACAATGAAAGCCAATGCATTTAATTGCCATGCAAATGAAAAATAAATAATCAGAAAACGCCTTCATCAAATACTTCAGTCGGGACAGTCGTCCATTACGATTGGTTCGGTGTCCTCCTCAGTTCCTGTAGTTTCTTGATTTTCTACAAAAGTCAATCTCAGGCAGCGTTTTGCAGTCAAGAAACGGTGCAACCAACGTCCAGTTGATTGAAACAAAACTGGAACATCAGTACTACACCAATCCGTTTTGCATTATTAGTTCTACACCAATGAGTCCGTTATGTACAATACTACACCATTCCGTTATGTATCATCAGTACTACACCATTCCGTTATGCATTATCTGTTATACACCAATGAGTCCGTTGGGCATTATCAGTATATACTACACCAGGCATTTATAGTATTTTTTATCGGTCTACGCAAAGGCATTGTTGACATGTATATTCAGTGTGTATTTACACAATTTGAATTTTGTAAATTCAACTATGGATTTCAAATATCCAACCAACGCCGTAGTAGTCATCAAGTGAAGTGAGGCAGTGATCAGGATGGCATGAAAAGGGCAGCTTCCACGAGATACGTATCTGGCGCCTCCCACAAGGATAGAACCCTGGTTAGACCACCATCAAATAAGACATAAAATCTCATAATAAGCTCAAATACACTAATGCTTGTATTCTACCCATGGGACGTGTCACTAGAGCATCTTTCTTTGTTCTGCCTTGCTTCTCTCAAATGACTGTCATGCAAAATTAGCTTGGAGGCAGAGTTATGTAACACGTATAGAATATGAAGATGACACCTATCTATGGGGCATCTTACACCTGTTATTATCGTTGTTTTGTTACCATGGTTTCGAATGATGCGTCCGTATGCATGTACACATGTTGAGACTTTGCTGGACATTTCGAACTTAATAGGAATATGCAGGTACACCAGTTATACCAAAGCAGCCAAAGATGGAAAACTTGACAGTTGATATACAATAATGGCCACTTAATCACATAAAAGCTTGTGGGACAATCAAAACACTGTTCAAAGCCCATGAATAAACCTTGCAAGGAAGTAACCTTCATACGGTTGCAGACCCTGTTAAAAACCATTTATAAACCCTGCACGTGGAGTAATAGCTGCATAAGGTTGAAGATACTGCCAAGGCCCATGACTAAAAAGCAAGGAAGTTACCTTCGATAACCGTGAAAGGTACTGCTGAGGCACATGACAAACTTAAGTGTAGCAAGGAAATTACCTTCAATAATTGTTAAATATACTGCGGCTAGGCCTTATGAATAAATTTAGAAAGGAAATTATTTTCTTCGATTACCGTTGTGAAGATACTGCCAAGGCCCATGAATAAACTTAGCAGGGAAGTTACTTTCCATAACCGTTCGTGATCGTGCTTTGTAAGATATATACTGCAGTTTCGGTTCTCTGGTGTCGGTGAAAAATGCTCAGAGGTGGCTTTTGTAAGACGGTCATTGAATATTGTCACCACCAATGATCATCGCACAAAACCTCATCTACAAGCATACGAGTCGCAGCATCACGTGACAATTTGGCAACTTCCGGTCAGTGGCGGCCGCCGACAAAATAGTGAATATGGTAAATCGAAGTGCATGTACGCAACGGACTTCGACATGTATATAAACGTCATGTGTTAGGCGTCTACGTAAATAGCACGGCCAGATTTAAGCAGCAAGTTGTCTACGTACATTACTAAGGAATCAACACCGCATTGGCGGACTCAATCGTGCCTGAGCCGTAGTCAGAATGTGAGCTCCAACCGTCGGTCTATATTTTACTAGAGGGAGGCACCCTTCAGTTAAATGTAAGATTTCAATTCTAGCACACCTAAAATGACACGAGAAAACTCTTTCCAGCTATGGCTCTATCTGTTTCGCTGAATCCAACACAGCACGTAAAATCGATCGCGCATTCCTATCTCGATCGAAAATCAAGACCTCTGCCACAAAAACGAGACACTGTTTGAAATACTACGTTGCTTTCGAGGTGTGTTAGAATACGGTGCACATACAAAGAGCCACCAAGTGAAAAACACTTACATTCATCACCGTGATTAAAAGGTCTGAAGAAGGAAATATGAAAGTTTCACAGTCTGTGAAGTAGCGGTTGATGAAAACATCCCTGCATATTACAATGGGAACCCAATATGGACATAGCTAAATAATCGCTTTCAGAATGATGATTAGGAATAAGCGAACACTATTCGGCAAATGATTTTTCATCACAATATCAAGCACTCAATCGCAACCATGAAAATCGTTTGTCGTATTAAGCGTCGAAAACCGACCACTACCTTTTGGTCGCACACTTCGAAAACCAACATAATTATAACACCATTAGGTTGTTCATTTCGAAACCCAATTAAAAGAACCGACATGCTAAAAGATAAAAGGTAAAATATAATGTTTGGGTTTATAGTCTGATACCAACTACAGTTGAGGTTATCAGCCTTGTATCCCGGTTATTCCTGAAACCTTTCAGTAGACCTAGAGATGATATGCTTAATCAGCGCTATACAGTCTAAACGTTTCTGACCACCCATTCATACACCTAACCTTTGGCGTAGATTTCGAAAACCAAAAACATGATTTCGTTCACTGAGAGCAAACAAAATGTCAATTTTTTGACAAACCTTTACATAAAATATGTATACAAAACTAGTGACCAAGGCAAGCATGCAACAGATATGAGATATATACCGTTCGAATTAATCCCAACAGAGGACTGCAAAGATAAAAACAAAAACATAGAAAATAGCATGACTGTTTATACATGTATAAAATTTGCCCAGAACGAAACCCAGAACGTTTTCAGGTAGAAAATGTTTCAAATGGAAAAATACTCCGAAAACAAGATGGCGACGAAGACAATAATGATGATGATGATGATGATAGTGATGACAACTCATCGAAAAGAGAACAAATTATCAAAAACTTTGCAAAATGGGCGTGGCATCGTATACCACTACGATCACGTCCATGAGTCAACGACATCAAGTGCTTGCTGGGGAAAGTCGGGTACGTGTTGGGTTGGGTATTAAAGTCATGATCGTGATTTGTGAATGGAATGGACATTTCTACGGAACAAACTTACGTACACGCTTAGATCAATGTTTTCGTGCGGTGGATGTTATCTGCCCGTCGGTTCATTGGAGTCATCTCTTGGAAGATCATTTCTCAGACTCCACCCGGTACCTCGTTTCTTGGCCTGGAAGATCGCGGGTTGTGGGTTACTCGGCGTCAACTCGGAGAAGAAAATTTCTCGGACTCAATCCTGGACCTCGGTTGCTCTGTTCGCTTGGGCGGCTTGAAGAGGACAACTGATCTAACCATTTCAGACTGCGCTTTTAAACGAGAAAAGTCACTCGAGGAAGTGTTACAAAATTACCGACATCTCGTCGCACCGCAGAAAGAATTTCCTGTGTAAATTGTTGCACCTTTGCTGTGTCGCGCTCCGTAGAGGTGATAACAACCTCCCTTAAGTCGTTCACAGGTCGGATGGCATCAATTAGTGGCTATCATCGCTCTTTCATTAGTGGAGGACAACGTCCCTCGTTAGCAATGTGTATGTGCTTGTTACGTAATTCTCGTTAAGAGTGAAAAATCATAAAGGGATGGTCGTCTGACTTAATATCGTGTATATGTTTCGCGGTGTATGAATTCTTATTGAAATTAAAAAAATGATTTGTATTAACCTTTTTCAGCAATGTGAAGGGTGAAGGTTGGTTTAACCAGATTTCGTCATTTCGCTTGCCTATTAACTCATTTTTAAGATCCCGAAAAAAAGGGAAAATAGAGCCATGTACTAAACGGGACCAAATCAAATCATACCAGACCAGACGTCGAATGGCATTGTCTTTATAAAGGTTGACCATAGGCACCACCATTTTGGCTAGAACATGAAATCATAAAGCAATTGGAACTACTTCAAAACGTAGTGAATGCTCATTTCAAGGGCGGGAGTCAGTTTTTTGTTTTCCGGAGAACAGCCTCCCACCCTTGCTTATGAGTTCAAGTTCTACTCAAAATGGCGGTACCTATTGTCAACCCTTAAAAATATGTACCGCGTTTCAAAGTGGATTAATAATAGAGATAGGTTAACTTTTCAGACGGCATCGAACCAGAACAGACCAGGCCAGATAACATTGGCGTGCATTTACACGGCAGACTATTCTGAAGACTAATCCAGCTCGATCTTGATCAGTTTGACCAGAGTCTTTCTATACAATATTGTATAGAAAGACTCTGGTTTGACATAGCGAGCTCAGTGTTAACTAGTTGTATCTGACATTTCGGTAGTTCTGAGAAAAACACAATCGAAGATTCAAAACTCAATGGAAATGCAGTTGTTTTGAGGAGTGTTTTGTGTATTACACATCAACTGGCATAGCTACAAGTACGATTTAAACTTGTAATTAAATGTTATTGAGTGTGCATTAATTTAAGATAATAAAATTAATTTTGACAAAAATGCAGATACAACTAGTTAACCCTAGGCCTAACCGACGATATGCAGAATGGATGAAAGGCGGTGTAGTCTCGAGGTGCACTCCATGTACACAGTGTATGCACGAGACAAGGCCATCATTGAATATTCAGGTTGGAGGATCCAGACCAGATCAATAGGTTCCGATTATATCACTATACATATTTGAGGAGGTAGTCAAAAGATATGCTGTGGCAAGTCTATGATATAATGAAATAATTTCAAGAAAAAATATAATTTAGATACATTATTTACTAAGGCCGAGGGAATGAAAGTCCTAGAATACCGTCCGCCTCCCTCATGGGTTTGAAGCCTTGGTCAAAATTTTTCATTATTTTGTATTATTTTGATGAAAACACTCGTTTTTTGGGCAATAGAAATGGTATTTCTCATTCAAATTGCAAATCAGGTGATCGATATGTGTCCAAAGAAGCAGAAAAACACAGTAAAAATTATATAGGGTAAGGCCATATAGGCGTACTATGTAATACAAATTAAAAGGGGCCTCATTGGACGTCAGACTCAAAATGACTCATTCACGCGCGGCATTCACTTTTATGTTTTCTGACCAGGGAATTGGTCTTCAATTCAACCAATAATGAAAAATGAAAAATGAAAAAAAGCCTCATGCACTTTTGAAATCATTAGGACGGTATTCTATGACTTTCATTCCCTCGGCCTAATTTGGCAACTATATACTAATTTGTTTCTGCGAGTTGGCTTAAACGGGTCGAAATATCAACGTTTCTCAAACTTTTCCGATTACATGTGTCGACGACGAAAGATTTCTGCAGACAAATACCAGTTTAATTTCATCAGTTACTCGCCTGACTATTCAGAATATCATATCCAAATTTCCGATTGATAACTGCTGAAAGGCTTAAAAATCAATGGCGGTCTTGCCTCCTCCCGCGTGTCACCAAACACGAGTTTGTCAGGCTACACTAACATTACACACATAATGTACATTGTATCATAATGATATGAGGAACTGTGAACAATACGATTGACCAAGGATAATGGAGGATCGTGCAAGCGCAAACAAGAAACAGGTGCTCTTAGCCCTTTCCTGGCTTTCTCTTTGTATTTGGTTGATTGGCGCGTGCCGGCCAGACGTTGACCCGTGACTTAAATTATTGGGGTGATTAACAAGTGTTTGATAGTACCAGGTGTAAAACAAAAACCTGACACACTTTTAAATGTTGGATAGTACCATCATCTAGATGCTCATGAAATATACTCTAAAACCTCGTCGAATACAAGGTCTGAGGCTCCGTCCCAATTCATTAAAATGGAGGAGAGATTCTAAAACCTCGAATAAGGTCCTAGGCTTCGCCCCCACACTACAATGAAGGAGGGATTGTCAAGTTTTCACATTGTTATGTCAGCCAATGACGCTGATATTGACTGTCAATCTAAGTAATACATGTAGGCTGGGACTCTTTTATTAGCAGAAAGGGCCTACTATAACCAGTGATGTTGGTTTCGTTTCATTGGCAATGACAGTCAAGATCAGAGCGTGATTATAACACATGCGACTCCATCGCCCAATGCCATTGATAAAAGAATAATATATACCTGACTTATTGGCCCATCCATATTCAAAACCATTGTAATAAATGGGGCGGAGCCTCAGACCTTGTATTCGAGATTTTAGAGTATATAGCATCTTGTAGCTATCGTGCCCATTGTACATGTACATAGGCTTTTTTCAAAAATTCGAAAACATATCAATTTTTCGCCTCGATGATGGTGTTGTTGAGCTGACTGCCCTGACCACAAGGGACAACCTAATCTGCCACTTTCAACTATTGTTTTCATCTTTCCATGAATCTAGGTAAAAATGCTTCGGTGAAAAGGCCCGGTATTGAAAAAAGAATACAGGTAAGAAAGGCAACAGGTAAAAAGGCAACGGGTAAAAAAGGCTACGGTTACATGTAAAAGACGGCAGGTAACACAGGCTAATGCTAAAAAGACAACGGGGAAAAAAGACGACCCTTTCCGATAAAAAATAAGAACAAATCTCCTCACACATGAATCTTTATTCGGCACTATAGATTCAGCCAGAAATTTAAATAAAATTGTCAACGGTCGACCACCAGATTTCTCGAATTATGACTAATTGGGAAGTAAGTACGTTTCTATTAAAAATGGTAAAAACAAGTCGATGTTATGTAGTCTGAAACCACACTCGTAAGATATAAATTAGTAAAAACGACTACATGTGATCTGGTCGTTCCTATTACACCAACAGAAATTAGTAAAAAATAGTAGAGTAACTAACCATTAAATAAGTTGTCCTACATGTAAAGAAAGCAGCAAAAAAATATCAACCACTATTAAAATGCTCAGAATTACTTTCTCGGTTTAGTTAAAACAACAAATTTCACAGTCGGTTCAATGGGAAGTAGTACCCTACAAGACTGAGTAGTAAAAACATTACATAAAATAGTTATTTTTTGTTAATTGACTTGATGTTGTTGAGCGTTAGGGTTTGCCATTCTAGGTCATTGAATGCGTGAGGGTATCTGCCTCTGCTGAATGACGTCTGCGAAGGAGTCACACGTGGTAGGGGTATCATCAATCGTGTGGGATGGAGTTCTGTTTTCATGGAGACTTCTGGAATCGAGAAGTGAACTTTAGACCTTCAGCATGGAAAGTCAGGTTTAGTTCCATCACGGCCAAAAAAAAGTTTGCAATAATATCAGCGCGTTGATTCTCCAATGTTTACATGGATATATACCACTTCGTGGCAATGGGCTATGCGAAAGGGCGCTGCCTTGGAAAAGGGAAGTCAGCTTAGCAATTTCGTGGTATCTAAAGTCACAAAAGGGTCCACACAATCATGTACTTTAAAAATGAATGAATACTCCAACAAAAGCGAGTGCGGTGTCTCTCACGATGTTTCGGCATAAGAGGGCTGATCCTTAGTTTTGACAACAGAGCGTTCTTTTCAAGAGGGACTACCATTTACTGCTATCAACACTTCCCCTCCTACGATGTAACTTCCATTAGCACATCTGTGATTGTGAATACGACCACATGCGTTATTTTGGCGATAACGCAGCAGTGTTTGCTATCCGCAAAGAGGGCTGAACTGATTCTCCCGGGATCCCGTTGCATGCTACATCGGCAAATAAATGCCAATCGAATGAAGTGTTGTTGTCAATTAGTCCGGATTGGGGTAGTCACGTTGTCGTTATGTCAATATAGTCCGATTATTCTAGACACCTTCATCCGATCCATTCATGCCTTTGTGGTTCATGCCATACCCCCAGCTGCTCCATGGAAAGTTGCCCTCGCACTGACTGGAATACTTTATGTGTCGCGTTTATGAGGCGGCCTTCCCTCAAGCCGTCAAGATGCAAGTCTAGGTGGTATATTAATGCAACCCCACCCCACCCCACTTCACTCAGGACGATGATGTTATTGTTCCATTGTCCTCATGACATGAATATTGATATTCATATTTCGGACCGGATGGCTAGGCTCGCCTTACTTGAGCAGTATTCATGTGTCCTCAGAATGATATGACTGAGCCCCTCGTCTGCTTTCGTGTGTTGATAGGTTGTGACATTGAAAACCCTGGTTTGGCTCATCTTAGCAGTAATGCGATAGTGCGTATGGTGGTTTACCGATTCGTCCGATTGTCCCCAAGTGGTCCTGCGTTTTTGATAGGTGACATCAATTCATGACTGTAGATAGTGAATTTGAAAGTCGTATACATGTAAGATTCGTCTCAGATAAGTATACTTGATGAGATTAAATTAATCATAGCAGTATCCTTAGTACTAGGGGCGTAGCCAGCTTTTTGGTCGAGGGGGGCTGACACTTTTTTTAATTTTTCGTCCAAAATCATGGTCAAAAACACGTTTTTTGTGACTTCTATAATGTCCCCCCCCCCCCCCCCCGCTAGCTATGCTCATGCAGATGAGTGTGTCTACTGTCCCCAGGAATATGTGGGTATATTGTGCATAATAAAGATCAGATATGGTATATTTTTGTTGATTTCTCGGAAATATCAATCAAATAACAATATTGTTAAATCACAACAGCCCGATTCTGATGAATTGAAAACCACATGAGTAGGGTGTCCAACTAAAAGTGGCAGCAAGATTGAACTGTAACGGTGTGATTTTTCCATTGTCCTCATGCTGATAGATTGTGTGCTGAAACCGTACGGGCAGGGGTCCCACAAATAGCAGTGGCAAAATGGAATCGTAACGGGATCCTAAGAAGAGTGTGATTGTTTCATTGTCTTCGATAACACGTTTAGATATGTTGAAGACTTCTAGGTTGGGTGTATAAATATATCAAGCTGCAGCGAGATGGAATTGTAAGTGTCCACGGACAGAGGAGTGTGACAGTACCATTGTCCCCAGAAACATGTCTAAAGATTGGGATACTGAAGATTTCATGGTTAGGCTCGACTGAAAAGCTGTACTAAAATTGAATATTGTAACAGTGTCCTCAACAGTAGGCCTATGATAGTTCATTGTCTCTGGGAGAGACATGTATGTAAATTGTGATGTTGAAGACGGTCTGGTATAAGGCTCATCTTACATAAAGCTTAGGGAATTGTGGCAGTGTCCTCTGACAAGTCAGATTGCTCCATTGTCCCCAGAAACGTGTGGGTAAATATTGTAACATTGAAAAACGTATGGCTAGGCTTGTCTTAAAGGGTGACTATTGGCAGGAGGAGAGGGGCTAATTTGGCCATCTTCAAGTGACTAGTATACACAGTAAGGGCCCTTGGTCATGTCAGACTAGCACTAAATATATCCCTCGTACAAGCGTGAATCTTTTCGACCTACTGTGAGATGTGAGAGACCCCTATTGGCGGCTTTGTGTAACTTTATCTTGCCTGCCTAGCTGCTGCCTATATTGTCCCTTTAAAGCTACAGCATGGTGGAATTGCGGCAGTTTTCTCTGAAGAGTGTGATCGTTCCATTGCTCCCTCACACATGTAGGTACAGACAGAAATGATGAAGAATGTACCGGACAGGTAAAAGATGGAATTGAAGCAGTTTCCTCAGAATTCAAATTCAAATCCTTTATTCATAAATAAAACGGGGATATACTCGGCTTCCTCGCGTATACCGTCTTTGGGCGCCATATTTTAGAGGCCCGAAGGGATTAACACCTCGCATACCAAATACAAAGGTAAGGCCCAGTGGATTGGACTGATTGGCTCAGATCATGGCGCAGACCCGTATGACCAGAGACACCCACTACTTGCAGTCCACTACCATTGGTCGAGGGGATTTTAAATGAATTGAATGGGTTGTATTACTAGACAATCGTGTTTAGGCATTATTCATGACGTGACCGAGGTGGAGCAAATGGACAATGCCCATTCATCACGTGGGCAAAGAAAAACCGCCCCGCATGTGGTGAACCCCATTGCGTACCCCACCTAATGTATGGAAACTGTTATTTTGCATTAGTGGTATGAAAAGTTGCATTAGTGGTATGAAAAGTATTTGTATCAATGTCTCTGCCATACAATTATTTGAAGTGGGAAACACGACATAAAGGTGCTTGGGGTCTAAATTTCTCAGTCCTCCTGTACATTAGATAATCAATGGAAGGGACCCCAGTGAAAAGATAGGGCAAATACACTTACAAGATTGCTATTGTCAGTTGGTGTGTGATAAGGGTATATACTCTTTCTCCGGAACTATAACACCAGATAACTCCACCCCGAACCAGTCAAATAATATTCACCATGTAAGACGTTAGAAGGCTGTCGTAATCAAAACGAATGTAGGTAATAAAGGCACTGGAAAAAAGGCACTGGAAAAAAAGGTACGGAAAAAAGGCACTAGGTAAAAAAGGCACTGGAAAAAAAGGCACTTGAAAAAAAGGCACTAGGAAAAAAAGGCACTAGGTAATTCAGGGTTCCCTCACCAATGACCTATTTCTACAAGATACAATAGTTTCACAAGAGTGGCTATTGACATCTAGCAAAACATTCTTGATGAGTCTCATTGCAGTTTTATTGGTGAGAAAGACTTGGAAGCACATTACACTTAGCACATTACACATATAGAAATGCACGGGGGGGGGGCACCCAAAATGAATTTTTAACCTAGAGATTTCCTGGTGCCTTTTTTTCCAGTGCCTTTTTTACCTAGTATAGCGATTTCCTGGTGCCTTTTTTTCCAGTGCCTTTTTTACCTAGTGCCTTTTTTACCCAGTGCCTTTTTTTCTAGTGCCTTTTTTACCTAGTGCCTTTTTTCCATAACTTTTTTCCAGTGCCTTTTTTTCCAGTGCCTTTATTACCGTCTACCAATCAAAACGGATCAGCCCAGGCCTTGACCTCGAGTTCTGTCTGCAATTTGACCAGGTATGACTGATATGCCTTGCTCTATTATAACAGGCTTTTGCTAGGGTCATGAATATTCACCATTAAGGTGGGCCTAGTGACTTTTCTTTGACTGGTGTTACAGTTATGGGGATAGAGTATATTGGAAAAACAGAAGTATAATTGCTAAAAATTCTATATATTAGACAAAACCTCATTATTTAAATTCAGTATATGTATCACCTAACAAGAGGGAAGAATGAGTCGAGCACCCTTCTATTTTTCAAGCAACACGCAAATGAGTGATTTAGTTGCTACAACCTGCACTTATAATTGCTGGAATGTGCAACAAAAATATCTCTTGTCTGCTTGTAAAACTGGTAACTGCTGATCAAGGTGATTACTAACTCTTGCACCTGCATTTACTGTAGAACAGAAAGTTTCAGGGGCAGGATATTTTCGTGAGTGGGTCATGTTCGCGAAGATATATCTTTATATATAGGCTTAATTACTGGACACAATGAGACATGTTGACAGTGGATTTGAGTACATTGTATTCTGATAATATACATCTACATTGTACGGTGCAGCATGGACTCACATGTATGTCAAGTACACAATATAATTTTTTTGAGAAAAATATTCTTGACTTGCGAAAATATTCTGACGCAAATATGTCCATCATTCAACATTTGCGAAAATGCTATGTTGTGAAAATTTTCTCTTCTACAGTACTAGCGCAAACAAGCATTTTTTGTTGCATGGAATCATGATTTTAAATCTCTAGTTTTCGATTTCTATTACACATCTTGTTAGACAGATGTCCATTAGACATCACATGTAAATGGTTGAGATGTAAATGTAAACATCAACAAAATAACAACTACTGGAAAACGTCAAATTTCTGTGAGCGCTTTTATTTTTGCAATTGCACCAACAAACGCGAACTTGTAGAAAGTGAGCGAAAATGTCAAATCTTATGCATTAAACCATTCAATTTTGGTAGCAAAGTATTAAATATGCAAGTCTATTGCGAAATGAAAATGAAAAAATTTGCGAATTCTCAGAGCGGTGAAAATTTCACAGTTTTAATACAGTATTTGACAATTCGTTCGATTGACATCAAGTTGACCGATGTCAAATGGACCTAATTGGCCATCATGGACGTCTAAAAGACATCACCAGATTTTTTCCTGTGAACTGGATTATCGACTTTATTGGCAGGACTAACTCCAGGGGCAGATCAAAGAAGGAAATTTCATGGTCAGATTCGAATATTTTTTCATAAATTAGGGGGACAGGGCTGAGATTGCCCTCCTTGGATCCGTGGCTGAAGCCTGGACAAACATAAAGGAAAACAAATTATCACCCAAATGGTGGCAGGGATAGATCTAAGATTCTGCAAAAGAGGGGCCCAGGGCCTTCATTTTGCATAATTTCATGGTCAAGTCTTTTGAGATTTTATTTCACTTTATTTCAATTTCGAAGACTTTCCTGAAGTAAGAGGTGCCCAGGCAAGGATTTCCCTCAAGCCTTGGATCCGTGCCTGACCACCATGGGTCCCAAATTATTTCTTATCTTCCTTCTTCTTTTTCTGCCTCTGCCCCGCCTTCTCATTCATTGCCTTATCGAGTTTACCCTGCAAATAAGCTTTCTTCTGAGCATTGGGCTTCTTATTCGGCACACCACTACCCCTATACAGAACGCCTTCCCGAATCAAAGTCTGCCTAGCAGCCAACTTGGCCTCATCACCACACCCATGGACCTCAGGTATATGATGCGACAAACAGAACCTCAAAGCACAAAAATCACATTTTTGGCCGACACAAGTCGTCGAAGTTTTACATCTCACAAAATTACAGACATTGTCAACTTTCGAAGCCGCGGCTATTAGAGCATCAAAATCATCACCGTCGATATTTTCTAACAATTTTACGCCCTTAGTTTTTGGTTTAGCACCTTTCTTTGATTTTGCACCTACATGGATGTTCCCAACACCGGAATTAGCACTTGCGCGCTGGCTGTATGAACCTGCGCCCATCACACCCTGCGCTTCCACCTGCTGCTCCTTGAATGTTCCACATCGAAGGAGGTGCAGGTCGTAATTGTTTTTAGGAATACCTTTGCCACATTTCTCACAAACAACAATTCCGGGGGTCTCAACTCGTACCAACACATCCTCATTTACACCTTCGACCTGTTTATCATTCACACCATCCGTTACCTCCCCATCACAAAACGTCCCACTAGAATGTTCCTTTTTCTTTTTCTTCTTATTTTTCCTTTTCTGTTTTCCTTCAATCTGAACTTCACTTTTTTCATCCATTTCTGGATCCATTTTTAAAGCTGGTTCAAAATCATTAAAGATTTTTGGGACATTTTTATTCGTTTCGTGAATTGAACTAGTACCGCTCTGTTCTTTCTTTGCATCATTCTTTTCCTTTTTTCTCATCACAATATGTCTTTTATCTCCTTCGCCTTGGCTGACATGAATCAAACCCAACTGCTCGCACACCTAAAACAAATATTTGAAAAAATCAAATGAGGACATATTGAAACAAAGTGGCTATTCTTACGTGACCGTAACAATAAAAATGTCAGCGATTTTAGGGATTAAACTGAAGATTAGGGGACACAGATTAGTGTTAGGGAAGGGTTAAGGAGGGGTTAGTGTTAGGTGTAAGGGACAGGGTCTAGGTGAGGTTTGGAGTAGGATTAAGGCTCAAAAGTGAAAATGACCGCCGTAAGAATAGCCAGTTGTTTACATGTAAAATGCATTAGAGACTGCCGTAATAATAGCCACAGTCATATTGAAAACCCACTTGATCACTGCTCTGCAATTAAAGCAACAAGATTTACTGATAAGAATGATGATCTTCAAAAGAACATTTTCAAGCACGTCACTCATTTCAGTGAAAGGCTGAAAAAACGAAATCTTCTGTTTCCGATTTCATGTTCACTGAACATGGATGGGTATAGGTGTTTATTATCCAAGATTTAAAAGCAGAGACAAGATAAAAGTAAATCAGAGACAACAGAGAGTGAAGCGGAGACAAGACAGAGTGAAGCAGAGACAAGATAGGGTATTAAGCAGAGACAGGATAGAGTAAAGCAGAAACAAGATAAAGTAAGCATAGACAATACAGAGTAGAGCAGAGACAAGATAAAGTAAGCCTAGACAAGATAAAGTAAGCTGAGACAAGGCAGAGTAGAGCAGAGACAAGATAAAGTAAGCGGAGACAAGACAGAGTGAAGCAGAGACAAGACAGGGTATTAAGCAGAGACAGGATAGAGTAAAGCAGAAACAAGATAAAGTAAGCATAGACAATACAGAGTAGAGCAGAGACAAGATAAAGTAAGCCTAGACAAGATAAAGTAAGCTGAGACAAGGCAGAGTAGAGCAAAGACAAAACAGAGTAAGCATAGACAAGACAGAGTAAAGCAGAGACAAGATAAAGTAAGCATAGACAACACAGAGTAAAGCAGAGACAAGATAAAGTAAGCAGAGACAACACAGAGTAGAGCAGAGACAAGATAAAGTAAGCATAGACAACACAGAGTAGAGCAGAGACAAGATAAAGTAAGCATAGACAGCACAGAGTAGAGCAGAGACAAGATAAAGTAAGCAGAGACAAGATAAAGTAAGCATAGACAACACAGAGTAGAGCAGAGACAAGATAAAGTAAGCAGAGACAACACAGAGTAGAGCAGAGACAAGATAAAGTAAGCAGAGACAACACAGAGTAGAGCAGAGACAAGATAAAGTAAGCATAGACAGCACAGTGTAGAGCAGAGACAAGATAAAGTAAGCATAGACAACACAGAGTAGAGCAGAGACAAGATAAAGTAAGCAGAGACAACACAGAGTAGAGCAGAGACAAGATAAAGTAAGCATAGACAACACAGAGTAGAGCAGAGACAAGATAAAGTAAGCATAGACAGCACAGAGTAGAGCAGAGACAAGATAAAGTAAGCAGAGACAAGATAAAGTAAGCATAGACAACACAGAGTAGAGCAGAGACAAGATAAAGTAAGCAGAGACAACACAGAGTAGAGCAGAGACAAGATAAAGTAAGCAGAGACAACACAGAGTAGAGCAGAGACAAGATAAAGTAAGCATAGACAGCACAGTGTAGAGCAGAGACAAGATAAAGTAAGCATAGACAACACAGAGTAGAGCAGAGACAAGATAAAGTAAGCAGAGACAACACAGAGTAGAGCAGAGACAAGATAAAGTAAGCAGAGACAAGATAAAGTAAGCAGAGACAACACAGAGTAGAGCAGAGACAAGATAAAGTAAGCAGAGACAAGATAAAGTGTGCAGAGACAAGATAAAGTAAGCAGAGACAAGATAAAGTAAGCAGAGACAAGATCAAGTAAGCAGAGACAAGATAAAGTGTGCAGAGGCAAGATAAAGTAAGCAGAGACAAGATAAAGTAAGCAGAGACAAGATAAAGTAAGCAGAGACAAGATAAAGTAAGCAGAGACAAGATAAAGTGTGCAGAGGCAAGATAAAGTAAGCAGAGACAAGATAAAGTAAGCAGAGACAAGATAAAGTGTGCAGAGACAAGATAAAGTAAGCAGAGACAAGATAAAGTAAGCAGAGACAAGAGAAAGTGTGCAGAGACAAGATAAAGTAAGCAGAGACAAGATAAAGTAAGCAGAGACAAGATAAAGTAAGCAGAGACAAGATAAAGTAAGCAGAGACAAGATAAAGTAAGCAGAGACAATATAAAGTAAGCAGAGACAAGATAAAGTAAGCAGAGACAAGATAAAGTAAGCAGAGACAAGATAAAGTGTGCAGAGGCAAGATAAAGTAAGCAGAGACAAGATAAAGTAAGCAGAGACAAGATAAAGTAAGCAGAGACAAGATAAAGTAAGCAGAGACAAGATAAAGTGTGCAGAGACAAGATAAAGTAAGCAGAGACAAGATCAAGTGTGCAGAGGCAAGATAAAGTAAGCAGAGACAAGATAAAGTCAGCAGAGACAAGATAAAGTAAGCAGAGGCAAGATAAAGTAAGCAGAGACAAGATAAAGTGTGCAGAGACAAGATAAAGTAAGCAGAGACAAGATAAAGTAAGCAGAGGCAAGATAAAGTAAGCAGAGACAAGATAAAGTAAGCAGAGACAAGATGAAGTGTGCAGAGGCAAGATAAAGTAAGCAGAGACAAGATATAAGCAAGCAGAGATAAGGCAGAGTAAAGTAGATGCAAAAGAGAGTAAGCATAGACAATACAGAGTAAAGCAGAGGCAAGATAAAGTAAGCCTTGAGAAGTAAAGTAAGTGAGTAAAGCAGAGACAAAACAGATACAAACAGAGTAGGCATAGAAAAGAGAGAGTAAAGCAGGGACAAAGCAGAGAGAGACAAGACAAAGTAAGCAGAGACAAGACAGACCACAGAGTGGAAACAGCCCAAGTAGGTGAGCTGAGCGTCATGAACTTGATACCTCATGTATAAGCCTCCTTTCTCTTGAGGTCAGCACTGATGGAAATGCATGCTCCTTTCTCTGGCTATTGTTAGCAAATGACTCGACAGTAAGTTGTAGCTCTAATAACTGGTCATTGTCTACTGGCACAGGAGCTTCCCTGTAATGAAAAAATGTAATTTCGATTAAAACATACAAAACAATTTTTATTAGGTCATGGGCCAAATCAAAAAAAGCTTTTTTTTAAATTTGTGACAACATTTCGGGGGCAGAATAAAAACTATATTATCATGATAGTAAGGTGCTTACTTAAAGGAAACCTAAAACGAAACCCTTATAAAAATGGGGAGTTTTGAACGGCCTGGTTGAAACCTATGGCGGGAATAAGCTTCCATTGATAAATCTTAGCAGTTTTGAGCTCCCCTCAGGTAGTTGATTATGTGAGCTAGGCATCTGGGTGACATTGCATAACATTACTGACTCCAGTCAATGAGCTGCATAGAAAGTAATCACCAATTTAGTTATTTTTACTACGTTCAGCTAGTCTAAATAAAGACTTGTGCCACGACTGGATCTCTTCAAGTAAGCACCTTTATAAAAGAGAGCCAGTCGTGGCACAAAATCTTTGTTTAGATTAGCTGAACGTAGTAAAAATAACTAAATTGGTGATTACGGGTACCTCTTAATATGCAGTTAATTACTGTAGTCAGTAATGCAATGCAACATTATGCAATGTTACCCAGGTTCCCAACTCACATAATCAACTACCTGGGGAAATTGAAACTGCTAAGTTTTATCAATGGGAGCTTATTGCCACCTAAAAGGTTTCAACCGGGCCGTTCAAAACTCCTCGTTTTTATAAGCGATCCGCTAAAGGTTTCCTTTAACATAAACCAGGTCGTTCAAAACTCCTCGTTTTTATAAGCGATTCGCTAAAGGTTTCCTTTAACATAAACCAGGTATATTGACATTCATAACTAGAAGATCCTGTCATCTATAACCTTAGTTCATCAGTCATATCTTTGAAGACAGCACTGAATGGTGCAAATTTGGCGTGAACAATCCTGTAGAAAACTGAAGTCAACCGAATAACATCTTCATCTACTTGTAGGCAGTTACCTTACTATTAAAAATAACTTGACTTTTATCATATTCTCGTTATCAAAGGCAGTATCTTGTTAATGAGCAACCATTTTTGGGGGAATTCTTTTTATTATGTGATGTTATCATCTAATTCATGACAAGAGCATTTTTACTCTGCTTCAAAATATTGTCCCAAAATACAGCTTTTCATTCTACCCACAGCCTATTTATTCAACCACTTTACTATGGGATGTACTTTGGCTTTTTTCGGCATTATTCAAGCCAGGAAAAACCATGAGGGGAGGTTCACCATATTTGTGACCTGTCACAGCGAAACCAGGTGCTTGTCGCACAGAAGATGAGCCTAAATGACACCAGGAGATAATCGAAGAAATTGATGTGCTCATATTTCACAAAAGGCAGACACAACAGAGAAATGAACAAACAGTCTGTCTCAACCTGCCAAGCTCAGAGCGGCATGCGCCTGGTTTTGCTGTGACGGGTCACATTTATTCAAAATGGTCATGAATGTAATGATAGTCTGTGTTCTAAGTTCTAAAATTGACTTTGTGTGTGACCTCCTAAACAATTTAATCGACATCGCATGTTAAAAACCGTTTTCAAATAAATACCTCAACAAAAGTAAGTCCCACCTAAACAATGAGGAACCGGCGCGATTTATCCGCCGCGTGGCGCTGCAATCGATCATACCAAAACTCTCCATTTCCAATGCATTATCATGTTATTTCTGAGCCCGAAAACGATCGCTTATTTTCGACCGATTTCGACGACGTTTGCATCTTCCTGTTTTAAATCTATTGAGCTATCAGTTTCTTAAGATAATTTTGCGGAAAATATGCGCGATGCCAGTTAAAAGCTACGTTTTCTGTTGTTGAAATCCTGTGCAAAAATGTACGTAATGGTTTCCCGTGATTGACCTCATGCGACGTCAACAGACCAGAAAATGACGTCATGGCGTCAGAAGGTACGATCGATTGTGGCGCCCCCACTGGCATTTATCTTAACACCGGTTCCTCATTGGTTATAATTTCTAAAGTATCCACGACAATGCAATGAAAATTGCAGGACATCATCATACAATCATTAGGCAGAATGAGTGAAAAGGACAGGCGCATACCTATTGTTATGCATGAATGATCTTCAATTGAATGAAAAAAGTGCCATTTCAAAAATAACAACATTTGTGGCATGTTTCAGAGAGTATTTTTAACCACAACTGATTTCAAGGCCCACACTGCCAGTCAATTTCAGTGTTGAGGCATTGGTGGATCAGTAACTTCTGTTATTTTTGAAACGGCACGTTTTTCATTCAATTGACGAACATTCATGCGTAACAACAGGAAGGCCCTTGTCCTTTTCACCGAAAATACCTAATGATGGTGTGATGATGTCATGCCATTTTCATCGCATTGTCGTGGATACTTTAGAAATTATGACCAATTGTTTAGGGGGGACTTACTTTTGTTGAGGTGTTTATGATTTTTAGATACGGGTTACCGGTATTTCAATTAGTAGCTGGAGACTGAAAACTGTAAAAATCCCTGAGAAGTAAATGCAGGTAAATGCTACTCCAAGGACTGCAAAAGCCTAATACCTCTTGATAGCAGGCCCTTCCCTTCGGTCAGTAGCTGTCGACTTTGGCTTTCCCTTTTCTTTATTTTGCTTCTTGTTGACCTTTGGCTTTGCGCCACCCTGATTGGCTGTCTGTTTGAGCTGATCTGTCAAATGTGCAGGTCGCTGTGACGTCTCGCCAATCGAGTGATCTAGGAAGAAAAAATCATTTTACAAAGCACACTGTAGACGTCCTGACGAGGGTAATTGCAATTACCCTCGTCAGAATGGCCGACCGGACCCCGCGGATTTTCTCCCAATTAGAGTTCTTCGAACGTCCCAAAAAGTAGTCAGGATGTGCATAAAAGTGTGCTTAACATAATGAATGCGTTGCCTTTGCGTAATTTTTCACCAACGCCAAGAAAATAGCCTGTAAAGTTCGAGTCCAAGACGAGGGTAAGTGAATTCGATGTTGTCTTTCCTTTAAATGGGAGAAAATCGGGTGAAACTTACCGAAGCGGCGGTGTCCAGTCGGCCATTTTGACAAGGGTAATTGCAATTACCCTCATCCGGTAGTCCACAGTGTTGCGTCTAAACCGAGATGGCGACATACTTAACTCAAAAGATAATCGACTTTTCCAAGGATTTAAAAGAAATATATCAGCGGTGTTTTTCATAGCAACTCCAGCATCAAATCAAGGGAAATGTCCAGATAACCCTTTCGGTTTCAAGGAAGGTGGAGGTGGCTAGGGGAGCCTAAAGGGTTAACTTACCTTGCTGATATTGATGTGCCGACCTTACTTCCCCTTTCCCGCTCATATAGTCGACCAATGACTTTAGAAATCCATGATGACCAACGGTCTGAGTATCACAAATGACCGCTAGGTGACGCCGAGCTCTAGTGATGGCCACATTGATACGTCGGTCTTCGGCCAGGAAACCAACTTCACCTGATGGAAAAAAGATGACAAAGTGAATCAAGGTATACATGTATAAATTCTAAAGGAAGGAATGCGTGCAAGAAACAGGTAACTCACACTCTCTGTGAAATCGAGTCCATGGTATCATTTTGTTCATCCGACCCTCCTCTATCCACTGCAACAATTTTTACAGTCCGAATCAGAAATGACATCCATCCTGCTTCGCGTCACAAATGCGCAATGTACACGGAGTTGCACGTCAAGGTACGATTTTTTTTAAAAACACGACTTGTAAAATATTGCTAAACCTCTATATGTATGTTTTGTCATCAATAAAGAGTAAAAGATTTTTAAAAACATTGTCATTGGTATGATTTCGAAAAGAAAAACGAACTTGTAAGTTAGAATGCGGTAATTGTAGCCCCGGTTTAATTGTATTGATTGATATCCCCATGCATCTAACAATGCAGGGGCTACAATTACCCCATTCTACCCTATTATATATGACACTTCAGAAGTTGGCCCAGAAGTGGTGACGGTATGGTTTAGACAATGGGAGACTGCTAAAATGTCGAATCGGGAACGATTGCATCCTCGCTTTGCCAGTAGGCAGATGCAACATTTTAGCAGTCTCCCATTGTCTAAACCGTATGGTCGCCACTTCCGGGCCAACTTTTAAAGTGTCATATATAATAGGGTAGAATGGGGTAATTGTAGCCCCAGTTTATTTGTAGCCCCTGCATTGTCAGATGCATGGGGATATCAATCAATATCAGTTTTGTCATGAATAAAGAGTAAGAGATAAACAAAAAACATTGTCCTGTTGGTACCTTTTTCGTTACTCCTCACCAACGATATCACTACCGCCTCCTTCTCCCTCCCCTGAAACGAATCGACCGACTTGATCTCGAGTTTCTGGTACTTGTGCGCAAGTCTCATCCTCAACAGTTCAACTTGGAGATTATACGGCGCGATTACGGCGATTGTCTCAGGTTTAACCCCGCTGGAGATAAGACTTTCGACGTGCACGGCCACAAGGTCTGCCTCGCCCTCGTTGGCTTTGGAGATTTGCTCAGGTAGCTGGAGCTCCGGCAGGTCGCAGCCAGCAGTGTCTATCAGCAGTAACGGTAGTCTTGTCTCTTCGGAGTCTTCAACCTCTGGCAAGTCACTGAGGAATACAGAGAACAATATGTAAATGCACATACAGTGTACTGCATTTGTCTGTCCAAATGGTCTCCTTTACGGAGAGGTTCCACTGAATCTGTCAAGTTCCATTTCAATGAGGAACCTGCACAACAAAACCTGCCAATAGGGGGCCCTGCAGGCAAGTGGACCATGGTTGTATGAGAAAGCCATTTCCCGGGTCAATGATTATTGAATTTTTGAATATTTCGTCCCTTAATTACTCTACATGGGGAAATAGCACCAAAAATATTGTTGTATTGGTCCTTAATTCTATTTTGATGAATTTGATGAATATAGGGAGAAAATCAACAACACTTTATTTTAATGGAAAATGCACTGGAAGTGTACCTTATAGTACTGGTGCTGCCATCTGGATTTTTAGTTCTGCAGGTTCCTCATTGGAAATGGAAGTTACTTTATTGACTGAGGTAAAATATGTGCCTTACATACCTGAGCAAGTGTTTTGCCACGGATTCATGAGCCACGAGTTTGCCATTGTAGAGCTGTTCTGACGACCACTGCATGATCAACTCGTTCATCCGATACTGTGTGGTCAGCATCCTCATCACTTGATCACCGGACTGCTTCAGAACTCGCTCCATCAAGGTCACTTCAAGGCCGTCTTTCGCAGCTCTGAAAAATGCACAAGAATTATTCAAACTGTGAAATGATCATGGCACTAAAAGTTCAAAAAAACAAAATTTTAAGTTTGCACGTTGATAAATTATAATGAATAGGGCTAGTTTTCTAGTGAAAGATCAGATACTTCAGAATTTATTGATACCCTGGAAACTTCCGGGGATATCAAGAAGAAGAGACACACCACATACCGTAAACTGTCGATTTTTCACGCATTTTTTTTCAGATCATGGAGATATTTGGCAAGCCGCCCGCTGAACAAGCATGACTTTTTTTGTCTTGTTGGGAGAGCCCTCTGCCCAACAGCACTGAAAATAAATCCAGTTCGACAAGCCAGCCTTGCCAAACAGGTCAAGGATTCTGCCTTGTTTGGCGAACTGGAGACTCTACGATATATTAGCCTATTATCACACTTTTGCGAGCTGTCGCCAATTCATGGATCATGCGCCAATTCATGGATCATGCCAGTTAAACAACCAGTGGACATTTAGGCATGAGGACATTTTGATTCTCAATAAGACAGAGGTGGCGCTCACAATTTCTTACTTTTTCGACATGATAGTAGGAGGCAACTGCTGGTGGTCTCCAGCTAGGATGCACCGCGGTCCATTCAGCAGAGCAATCCAGCAAGCAGCTTCCAGCGCCTGTGAACACTCGTCAATCACAACCAGGTCAAAATGTCCGTCTTCTAAATATTTCAGCGGGCCATCTCGCGTGGCACTTGTCAGGGTTGACAAGACGACATCGGCACGTCGTAGAATATCTTTAGTGGCAGCGGATTCTCTCTCCCGGAGTTCCTTCCTGAGATGTTTCATATCTTCTCGTAATGACTGCCTAGATCCTCTGTCTTTAACTTTCTTCATTTTTGCCTGGAAAAACGAATTTGGCATGATCAAAGTGTAAAACAGATGGGATTGGTGAAATATTGTTGTAGTACATTGTACTTGTACACTATCAATTGCAAATCATCTGCTGCAAAATTGAAATATTTTCCTTCAAAATCTAAGAATATAATAAAGTGATGGAAAAGTTGCCAACCATAGCCTGTATATATATACTGGCTTTTGTGAAATTATTGAAACCAAGGCCTGCAACCTGTCCTCAGTGCCTCTCAGAGATGGCAGCACACTTAGGTCATGGAATAGAACTTCACGACAAGTGTGAGTGAGAGGGCAACTGAAGAAGAGGGGCTTAGTCATGTAGGTAAACCTCTCACTGTGAGAATGCATGAATGTAGTTTCATGAATTTATCTTAACTTTGTGAAATGGTGCATTTTCCAAAAATAGTCACAATCTGCATAGTTTCAATATTCTTGATGATCTAATTGCACTTTTGCCCATCCTGAGGAAAGGTATACTTTTAAAATGAAATTCGAGAGGAAACAATATGCAATTGATTGACTAGAAAAATGCCGGGCATCAAGGCAAGAATGCCGGGCATCAAGGCAACAGAGGAGAGCATCAGAGGTAACAATGCGGGACATCAAGCCAACAATGCGGGGCATCAAGGCAATAATGCAGGGCATCAAGTCAATAATGCAGGGCATCAAGGCAACAATGCTGGAAATCAAGGCAACAAAGGAGAGCATCAGAGGTAACAATGCAGGGCATCGAGGCAACAGGGGAGAGCATCAGAGGTAATTGCCTTCGATGCCTCTGCGCTAGGATAAATTCGAGCACTGAAATATACATGTAGCATTTTACCATAGTTTGGTCCATATCCCTCCTGACGTCCTCAACTAGTTTCGTCTCGTCACTGTACGATAGTATAGCATCCAAGGAGTACTTCTGTATATTGTGTAGCACCCTAGCAGGATGGCCAAGCCGAACAATACGTGAGCCCTTCTCACCGAGTCGCTCCACTAGATTATCGACGGCGATATTTGACGGAGCACATGCCAGCACCTGTTGTGGCGAAATGAAAAATATTTACTGGAACATGTATATAAGAGCACTTAATTTTGATGGGCGTTTTATTTTTGTTGACTTACATGTATATGTAGCGAATGATCTGGATTCGTAAACAAAAATTGTACGCTGCAAATATTTGGCACTTTACAGCACAACATCTGACAACAAGAGTTTCCTGGAAGGCGGCTGATGACCATAAATTATGCATTTCAACAGAGGGCTAAGGCTTACACAATTTGTTAAAGAATTTGGAAATTTAATTCAATTTTGAAAATTACCAATCGTACAAAAATGCCATGTTTCATACGAGACATAAAATACACTTGGATGCAAGCCCACTCAAACCTTTTACATTAAGAATAACATCAAATAATTTTTTCACCAACTTTTAGCCTCATAACTTTTAAACAACCATCATCTCCAAGGAGACGAGCAACAGGAAGCTGGGAACCATCCTACTGAGTTCAGAGTAGACATTTCAAAGAGAATCAACTGGCATTTGAAATGTAACATAGGAGGGCACCGCAGACCACAGAGGAAATCTACGGCATCAGAGAAAGTGGCAATCCCTACCACATAAAGATTTGCTCCAACTGGGTACTCAAGCAGGGTACTTACATTGGTCTTAAGTCACTTATTTATGGCTCTTCATCGTTCAGACATAAGGCCACAACGGAATCTGTATACTTCTCTCCGTCCTACGCCACCTTGGCTGCCTAGTCCCAAGTGAATCATATCTCCCTCAGCTCAGCTGTCATACTCAAACTAGTTCTTAGCCATGTGGTCCTTGGGTGGTAACAGTTTCTTTCATTGTACCACTCTTTACAGCCCTGATTAATACCACATTATCAGCATTTAGTGAGACTAACCTTCATTTTCAAACTGATGGCTTGACGAATGATCTCGATGACAGTCGTGGTTTTTCCAGTCCCAGGTGGCCCATGGATGATAGCAACATCCGACTGATTCAGGGCGAACTTCACAGCCTCTCTTTGCGATGCATCTAAATTCTCATTTAGGAACACCAGATCTAGAAACAAAGGAAGATAACTTCTTGAACATCTGAGTTCCAATAATGCCTTTCGGGACTCGTGATAGAGAAAGAAAAACGTCAGAGTAAAACGTCAAAGAAAATTGGGTCAGTGTTGGGAAACGGATTTGCAAATTATGACTAACAGGAATTGGGATGGTCAAAATTCTTTCAGAATGTTATTTTGATTAATTTTTTCTGAAAGGACCCTTTACCCTTTTGGGTATAATCGTCACGCTATGATCCTTATTCAATGTTCATTTCAAGTAAGTATTTTGCATGGAGAAGATGCCACTCTATGCCTTCCCCTGCATCTACTTAAAACTTCACTTACAAAAGATAATTCTTATCTATTATACAACTCAACCCATTGCTGCAATACTGTAAAAGTCAAACATCAAAGAGAACCATTGCGGAAAATAACAAATTGTTTAATGACTAAACTTCGTGCAAAACACGTTTACATTTTACTAAAGCACACACTGGTGGAGACTGGCCTCCTTAGCCCTTGTTGGCAACCAGTCTAGGAGAAAAAACTCTGAATTAAAACCATGTAGTCAGGTTTGTTAGCTAGAATTAAGAAGACAGAACCTCCAAAAATAAAACCTAATTGACCAAAGATGGAGCACACCGGTCAGGCCATACCAGCGTCCAACCACACGTGCACGCAACAACAGCCAGTAATGCCTAAACACACCACTTTATTTCATTGTGGCATCAGACCTATGGTTTTTCAACAGTTCTCAACCACAGCACTGAAGTTACAGTTAAGGCAGGTTGAAGAAGATGATCAAAGCAAACCATAATGGGTGCAAAATGTTAACTCTTTCCATGTTCTCACCATTAGTTATGTTCAGCGGCGGCTTTAACTCCGAACTACCAAACAGGACATTCACCAGATGATTACTTGGACCCGAGCGGTAGTTCTTCAGGTCACCGAGAGCCCTGAAAGAAAACTTAAGCGATCAGAAACACAATATCAAAGGGCCAAGCGGACGGTTTATAGGATGTTCAAACTGTTCATACCAAAATGGCTTCCGACAGAGCCGTCACTACCCAAAAAATATCCACTGAAAATGGCACTGGACAGAACTTTTAAATCTATTTCCCAATGTCAATAAACGCTATCAAAGTCACAAACACACATAAGAGTCCTGTATATAACGCTACGACATGCATGACTACTTGCAGCCTTGGTGTTCAGTACACATAGGGGCTCTAGCAAAATTTAAGTGAAGCCAATAGAAATGAAATATGTTAGTTTCTCCTGCAACCTCCTACCTCCTCCCCACAGAAACTAAAATATCATGATTTTGGCTTAACTTTCCATAGCCTTGTGTCGCACCTTTTGACTTATGGCACTTTGTGACAAACTTCAAGGCGGGATCCTAATCTACTTGAGTGCAAGTGGTTAAACAGGGTGTCTGGAAGTTCTGGCAGTCACCAGCTACTCTTGAAAAGTAGGAGGCTACCAGGCATTAGGGAGCAGATTTGGGCATTTTGAGGGCCAGAAAATGCTTCAGGAAGGGTCATAAATATATACCCAGTCTAAGAAAAAAAGAAATTCAATTTTTTTTTTGGAGGCTTTTTTTGGAGAAAAAAAATATAAAAAAATATAATGGCTTCACTTTAATTTTGCTACAACCTCTTACAATGCAATTCCATATCAAGATATCCGTCACAAAATATAGAGAATATTGGGTAAAATGCTGGGGCCACCTATCTGTGGTCGACAAACTATTCCAACCCATTCAAAACCTTTTTTTACTTTGAGACAAGCACGATGGTGAATAAGATTTGATATACCTGTTAAGGGCCAATAGATTCACCAGAATCTGCCATCAAATAAGTTTTAAAATGGTTAAAGTAAATCCATCCAGTTCCTTTCATACACAATAGACCGTAAGCGAAAATAAATTTCGGCTATTTTGAAAAGACCTTTTCACAGGCATTGTAAGTTTACCCCGACATAAAAGTCATGTTTTTAATCAAATCATTACCAAAAGCCCCTTTTAATATCATGAACATTGGAAGACATGGACAATTTCAAGTAAATTGCTTGAATAAGCTTGAATATTTTTACTTTTTGCCATGGCAAACAAACATTGCCTGTGAAAAGGGTCGTTTCAAAATGGCCGAGGTTTGTTTTCGCATGGTTTCTATTTCATCAGCTACAAAGGATTCCAGCAAGTCTATTGCGGCCCGAAACCAGTATAATGTTAGGGTTATACTGCAAGAAAAAAAATCAGGGTACGGAACATTAAGGCCGCCGAAATCTAGACGTCCGTAGAAGCGATTTCCCGACGTATGAGACGCAAAAAACATGCATCAGAAATGCGGAATTTCATGCCATTCACGCATTTTTTTGGGTACGTATCTTTACCCTATGATATTTTTGGGTATGTAATTTTCCCCTTTTCTTTCAGTTTTACCCACCTGGTGGAAATCCTGATTTTGAATCACCACTGTGATAACAAGAGTCACACAGCTCATCTATCCTTACCTTCTTAATCTTTTATATGTGATGTCATTGGCCAGTTTAACCAATTTATATTTCTCTGTATCTGCATCCAAGTCGAGGGCATCGAGTGACTCATCAAATGCTATGCTAACGCTCTTCTGACGAACTTGAGATACAATTCCCGTAGCAGTAGTCTCAATCTGCTCATGCGATGGGCTGAGGGCAACTATGTCACCTGAAGAGGAAGCAGATTTGGTAAATAGTATCTAATTTACTGGTACAGTAAAACCTCTCTATTAAGGACACCCTCAGGACTGACGAGTGCTGTCCCTAATAGAGAGGTGTCCTGGTTAGGGCACGCAGCTGCAGCTGCGCCGATAAATGGAAATGATGCTACGTCTTAGCGGGTTGAGGTGAACTTGGATCCTGGCGTGCACCCACTTGGTGGGAAAGTCATTCGCACCAGGACTTGCACGTACTGAAAATAACGAATAACGCGTTTTTCTACAATCTAAGATTTGAAACAAAATTGGAAAAGCATCAAACACGTTCAGAAAAATAGTTTACTGATGAACCAGAAGAAGAACAAATATACTGCAATAAAAAGCCGACCATTCCTTTAAAGGGCCATCAGCTCATTACCAATACGCCCTTCCACTCATAGCTCTAGGTCAATATTTGGACCAAGATTAACTTAGATACGGTATGCCAAGCAGATAGAGAATAATTTAAACCGAATTTTAGCTGAAATTCTTGAAATCCAGACTATAATATGGCGAAGTGAATATGTGAAAAATACCTGGACTCATATTATGTGATGGCATTTCCTTATCTTGCCAGAAAGGTTCAAAGGTCAAGACGGTCCTTCCAAACAATCCAGTCCGACGGCTGCCAAGTCGTAAGTTGAGCAGGCACACACCTCTCCGCTGCAGCTCTTTGGCAGGAACATTTTCAAGCAGTGATCTGAAAGTTACATTTATACATGTAAATTATGACAATTGTACGATTTAAAAATAAACTGGTCACCTAGAAGTAGTAGGCCTAGATAGGGACCGGACAGTCAGTAAGTAAATACTAAAATACTTAATAGTGTCTTATAATGTTATATTATAACTCACACAACGTAGTGAGTGTAATGGTTACGTATGTATAAAGTATAAACAAAATTCATATATCCATCATGTCCATCGAATCTGAAAAAATTTGTGCAGACCCATGACAATTCTGGTTCCGGTAGAGTTTGTTGCATTCCATACGGGCCGCGCCTTCATTCACGACGCACCGCACCCACAGTTACCACGTCGGACGTGATTCCCATTGCTTCCTTCCTCGTGACGCAATTATTTCATGACGTCATGAGCCATTGACCATTCACACAAGTAGATTTATTCACACCGGCGCCACTGAAGTGCGGGTGTGGGACATCATTTATTTAAAAATTGTCTGCTAGGACATACAGGACAACGTCGGCGGAGACAGTTGTGACATTTCATTGCAGACAAAGCAAACGTCCTCTTCTTCTCGATTAACGCACTTTACTTCAAAAAAAGTCAGTTTTAACACTACTAAATCCAGATCCAGTCACGTGATTCCAGATCCAGTCACGTGATTTCTAGTAACTGCCAAACTCGACCCAGTGCCGGAACTGTGAAGTAATGATGTAGGTCACGTGGTCAGAGTGCAGGAGTTCCCGTACCGCCTTGCTATCCGATTTAGCATCTACCGTTCCGGAACGACATCAGCGCCTCTAGTGTCAAGATCGTAAATTTGCCATTCTTGAATTTGGCGCCAAACGAATCCAAAAAAACGCGTTAAAAAATTAAGAATATATCAGCTACAAAAATTCGTTATTAACTAACTGGTGAAGAAACATAGTTTTTTTACATACACAAATATCTAGGCTAGCAGGTGGAAAATTCAATTATTATTTCACCACAAAGAGCTGCTTCTGTCAGCAGATATGAGACAGCTACCGGGGCGGGGACTATTTCTTTATGGGGCCTTATTGTTCAGCGTCTCCAAGGAATTCTATTTTTAGAGTCCAATGGGGGGGGGGCTTGGGGGGGGCCTTCCCCCCCCCCAATGTACTGACTAAAACCTGTCACTTTCAGAGAACGGGGAGGGGGTTTGGGGGACTCATCCCCCAATGTACTGGCTAAATATGTCAGAAGGACGGGGGTTTGGGGGGCTCCCCATGTCAAACAGTTGTGTGAGTTCACTAGAGCTTGCTCTTTACATATTAGCATTATAAGACACTATTTTAGTTCCAAAGTGGAACTTCGGTCCAAGATATGACGATGGTACGGAGATGTCTTGTGTGTACCAATGGACCATTCAAAGAAAACACTGCGTTGGGCTAAACTTGCTATAATTTATATAATTTGTACACAAAATACATATTCAATTTGTTTTTGGGACACCCCGTGAACAAATCTTGCCATTTTGGAAGTGGTCAAAACTCGCCTCGTTTCTTCCTTTTCGGTTTCTCTTTCAAGCTCAATAAGAGTCTGTGTCTTGTCAACATATACATCAATATCCATGCCGGATGGCTTTTGCAATTTTGTGTCAGATATAAGCAGAAAATGGGAGAGTTAATGCCGAAAACAAACTGAAAAAAATCGTCTTGCGTTATTTCGATTTTGTCATATTCCATCGAAGCCGACGAACCTCTCAATTCAGCCGAAGACCGTGTCCTGTCGTTTCCAGAAATGCATTTCCTAATAGTAAAGCTAATTTTACACGATATCCATCCTGTCAACTGGACTGACTTCTTTACATTTGGGTTCCTGTCCTGGCCTCTATATGCATTTCCCGTGCTCTAAATGTCTTAATTAGTTCCTATATCTGTCCCCAAATTAAAGGGGACAGCCTTCGCCGGATTGAGTCTACATTATGTGATCTTGGAGGAATTATACTTGACAAGTATAATTCCTCCAAGATGTGATGAAGAGTGATGTTGTAGGAAACCTTTTAGAAACTTCGGGAGGATTGATGCAGGAGCAAAACTAAGGGGAGGATCACCCGCATTCTTCTAACAGTAACTTCGACCTTCCTCTTGCCCGCAACTAGGACGAATAGGGACGAATAGGGAGGACCCCATTCCATCATGTAAAATACCTCTGGTGTGCCTTTCATGACAGGGGCTCCGCCAGGGAGGTCAAGGGGTCTGGATATCCTGCACGCGAGTATACCCTTCAAATTCCAAGACTAGTTGCAGTTGAAAGAGTATTGTTCAAGCTTACCAGGGCTTGTTAGCTTTGAAGGATAAACTGGTAGAAAGCAGTCATCTTTATCAGCCCTGCAACCAGCATGACTTTCAGACAATAAACGAACATTAACAGGAAAAAATGCATGTACCATTTAGTTATATTTAATACAACTTTATTTACAACATGATTAACAACAAAATAAACATTCACATTACACATAGAAGAAAAGTGAATTTTATAAGAGCGTATCCAGGCATTAAAGCCGGAGATGATAAGAAAAATGCCTCAATAAATGTGAAAATGAATTTCCTTGGGGGAAGAAGAATACAGGATACATGAGTGAATAATTTTGTGAATTGCTGTGGGTATACCGGTATTCTTACATCACATGACTGTGAACTTTTCCTTGCAGACTATTCTAACATGAGGGATGGTAACAGACGCCTGGTACGGATACGAAAATGCAACTTTGCCATGTTTATTTGAAGAATGATGACATTTGTGACCCAACACAGCACAACGAGGCACATGTTGCACAGTAGATGAGCCTTTATGACACCAGGAGATATTGGAAGAAATTGATGTACTCAAATTTCACTTTAAGGCAGACAACAGTGAAATGAACAACCAGTCCGTCTCAACCTGCCAAGCTCAGTGCGCCTGTTTTGGCTGTGACAGGTCACAGTGCGACTTCGCAATCAGCTCACCTACCTTGACAACCAACTTCATCAAATTTACATGAGAAATTGCTGTGATAATTCCAAGTTTGTGTGATGAAAATATAATAATCATTTGTTTTTACAGTAATATAGAACAGTGCATGCACATCAAAAGGTCGGAAGGCGTGAGGATATTTCATTTTATTAGGATTATCCAAGAAGGGACGTTGCCATGTAGCATACAAACTATGTGTACATGTTCATGAAAGAAGTGGGTTTGTATAGAAGGAGCTGGTTCGGCACAGCATGCAAAATGCTGGAATTTCCACAATGCGCATGCCAAAACTGACATAAAAATAACCTTACAGGAATATCTTCGGTGTTCGTATGAATAGACACAGCCACCTTTGTCTAAAACATGTGTTGAGCCAACCATAAATCTGTTCATTTCAATGTAGCCACGCAATGTTCGCTTATCAACTTCCAGTAAGTAACAGTCAGACAGGACATTCTAATCTCAAGAGCCTTGTGTGCCAAGATGCTGAAGCCACCAAATTTCCGCACCTATTTTTGCGAATCACAAAATTTTCACAATTTTCATTTTGGCGGATTATGAAATAACTTTTTGGTTTTTCGAACCAACAAATGTTCTTTTGCGAGTTGTATTTTTACGAACTGAGGCTGTTCCTAAAATGCGCAAAAATAACATGACCCACGAAAACTTGCGGTTTACAGTACCATGATGTCAGATATTTTAAACTTGTGGTAATTACATGTCGTGGGCTGAGTGCAAAACTGTTGTATCTACACTTCCTTTGGTTTTGAGGAAAATGACTTCAAAGATTTGAACTTCATCAGCAGTCATCAGCCTCTTTTGTTTTGAGGAAGCCATTTTGAATGCAGATACAATGTTTTTGCACTCATGTTTTCCTGTAATCTGCAGATACAATAGTATTACATTGGTAGTTTAGGGGCGTATGATAGAAGGCAGCACTAATCAACACAATAATATTGTAGATATGATGTTTTTGCATTGATTTCTGGGGCTAACTCATTTTTTTTAAATTTGTCAGTTACAACAGTTTTGCGCTCAGCCCACGATGTTATATAAGCCTCTGGGGTGATCTTCTTCCTTGTTTAGACGTTAAAACGTAACCTTTGCAGCATATCCTAAGGTCATGTGCCGCAACAAAATCGGCTGTTCGCTAGGCTTATTCTCTGGTATTAAATATCGACCTCATAATATAAAGCAAAGCATGCTAACATATCATTGGCAATGGGCATATAAAAAGCACTAAGCAAAATCGACTTGTTAAACCATTTAAATAATGTACAAAATTTTCACAATTTATTCATAATTTTTCAAATTTTTGTCATTGAGTGCATAGATTTTATAAGATGTTTCAAACTATCCTGCCTTTTTTTCTAGGTTTCGTCAATGGTTGGTAGACTAGAGGGTTAACCTGTGCGGTTTATTAGGCTACAACAGACAACAGTCTTTTAGATGTGTTTGGTGTGGGTGTTGGAAGATGCCAAGTTTGTAGAAGACAGTTTTTTTATTCCTTTCCTCTCTCTGTAAGCAAATCACTGCATTCCCGTTAACACCTTCCACGTCGTTGTTTCACCCCCAGAAGAAAAAAAGTATAAGAGATGGCTGTATAAGGTCTTCTGCAGCAACTGCTCCAAGACAAGGGTCTTCTTGAATCAATAGAGTTAATAGCTACACTCCTTTACTATATTTTATTTTTTGGTTGAAAAATGACCAAAAATGACCCCCTTTTCCACCCCCCATCCCCCTAAAAATTCCCGGTGTTGGGAACAGCTTTATTTTGTTTTTCAGTGGTTTGGTCTTTTCAGTTCCCACCTTGCCCTGAAGATGGCGATGGCGTAGTTCTTTCATGAAGTCCACGAGACTCCGATAACCAGCTCATAGAGGGGGGATTTGGGCCACGCAGATGTACGTGGTTCGGCGCTGAAGGTTTTAAAGGGGTAAGCAGTTCGTAATTACGGGTGATTCGGGAAAATAGAAATGCAGTACTACACAATACCATATCTGTCGACACAACGGCAGTGCTAAAATTTATATTTAGTACATTTTTAGGAACTGGAAATTTTGAAATTCAGTTACAAATTTTAATCTCCAATGAACAGCGTAGGCCTTTAGATAAAGTATTCTGTGACTTGGAATTCTTTTTATACAAGAATGCACATATCCTCCTCACACTGCCCATCGAACACCTTTTGTAGTGAAGTCAATAATCATAAAACAGCAAATTTTGTGAAGATAATGACAGAACGTGATGTACCTTTTGACCAGCAGAGGCAACAACTAAAACTAACATGGCCACGTCAAAAAAATTATTTGTGTTAACCACATTCAGGCAGACCAACTCATAATGAAGACATGAATTCATTGTAGTGGCCTACATGTATTAAACATGTACATCTATTTCATAATACATCACACAATGTCATTTAGAACTGCCAGATTTCCCAAATGTAGCTCATTGGTGTAAGCCGTACATACACGGTCCGCCATGTTTGATTTCACAACCGCAGACCGTATACGCACGGTTTTTCAAATTCAAATTTCCCGCACTGTCACATGATGCCTTTAGCTTAATAAATTACCACCAAATTTTAACACTCAAATCAAGTCTCTACAGAGATAGGAACCGGGTTGAAAAAAAATGAACAAGCCAGGCATCAGGGTGAAAAATCATTAACATATTGGCAGGACCACACCGGAGGCTCAAAATCCTAAATTAAGAGTATTACAAGTTTCTTACATCTCCTATTCCTGAGTTTAAAGTCCCTCGGTCCCCTGTGTGGGCAATCAGATCAGGGATCTTTGCGAATACAAAGTCGAAGTTTCACAGTTTCACATCTATTACAAACTGATTTGGTTACATTTCACCAAAGGTCTACAATAGGGAAATGAACAACAAGTCCGTATCAACCTGTCAAGTTCAGATGCGACAAGCGCCTAGTTTTGGTAGAGCGGGTCACATTTACACCCTCCATCAAAAAGGCTGCAGTGAGCAAGCCGAGAACACTTGATTTGCTTGTGTACCAGTGTTTTATCCTCTTGCTTATAATTGTCATCTTAGCCAAACTATGATGCTTGAACACTGTTCGCAGTAGGCCCAGTATTTCTAGATTCGAATACAAATATGTGATCCACCACCGCAAAATGGGTCATATGTCGCACAGAAGAGGAGCCTAAAATGACATAAGAAATTGATACACCCAGATTTCATAATAGGCAGACAATAGTGAAATGAACAACCAGTCCGTCTCAACCTGTCAAGCTCGAAGCGACATGCGACTCGTTTTGCTGCGGTGGGTCACATATAAGCTCATGACAAACATACTGGTATGCAGGTATACCGGGAGAGAGCCGTCCTTGCAGAGGAACGATGGAGGGACTCAGAATTCAGGATTACAAGATGCTCAGTACCTCGTAATACTCAGTTTTGAGGAACAGCGATTCTCGGTGCTGAGGACTAGTACGTAGCTAGGATACACATTCCTCAACCTTTCAGTGCACTGTTAGTGCTACTGACATTTCATTAGTTTTGTTGTTTTTGACCTTGGCGAGAAGATAACAAGCAATCAAAGGCATACATGTACTTGACCCAGAAACAACTTTTGAACAAATGTTTGACAAAAATATATTGATCGAATTTGATTGTATCTGGAAAAAGCAGGCAACTGGGATATCATTTTGAACTCCAGACTAAAACAAATAACTCGGATCAATCTGATATACTTTTGAACTGATAAATTACCTATATCAGAAGTGAATCAGACGAATGTAAAGCTATTTGAATAAACTAGGTCATTCACACAATGATATAAGTGATACAAGTATCTTTTATCTTCTACACCTCAGGTCAACTTTACTACATGTACAATGTACAATTCAACTATCTGTACCATATAAACTACAATTTCATCAACATGATTAGAAAATTTATTTACAATCTGCTCCAGAAATTCATGAATGTCACAGGAAACGTGTTTAGAGTATTATTGTTTGCGCATCTGATCATATTTTGTACCATTAATCTACTCTGAATCAATAACGATAGCTGTTGGCTTACAGGAACATATCTCCTGGATACCTTCCAGTTTATTCAATAACGCATACAGAAGCTGTCATACAAAATTTAGTGATATAGACTTCTTAGAAGAAATTCTCAGAGCATTTTTCATTTCTGACTGGTGCATTTTTGTTGTGGGGGGAGCATCTTCAGTCAATAAACTGCTGAACTAGAAACAGAAGGTGTCTTTAATAGAAAGGTGTCCTGAATAGTGAGGTGTCCTTAATAGAGGAGTGTCCTTAATAGAGAGGTGTCTGCTAGGGTGGTTTCAACTGTAACCTTCTACGAAAATAGCAGAATTGATAAGTAGAAGTTGACACTACTGAATATTATTCTCAATCTTATCAACAGGACTTTGATGGGTAGAAGTAATATTGTGATAAGATCTGAACCCTATTTCTACACTGAAGTAGAATTGACAACCTGACTAGGGTTCCGTTTCACAGGACTTGCATTGACCGTTGCATAAATACACATAACAATAGTCCAAATTCCTATGAATTCTTTGAAGACAATATATTTCTGGACAGGCAGCAGTGTCCAGAGCCCAATTCGTGTCTTGATATTATTTTATACAAATGACTGGTTAGACCGTAACACAACATCGAGAAAACAATGCACCACTGAAGATTTATTCCAGTGCGATTTTTCATAAGATTCATGTACAGCAGAACCTCTCTATTAAGGACACTCTCAGGACGGACAAGTGCTGTCCTTAATAGAGAGATGTCCTGATTAGAGGTCAAAATAAATGGAAACAACCCATTTGGGACCAAAACTCGTGTCCTTAATAGAGAGGTTGTCCTTATGCAAGTATCAAGGTGCACCTTATGCCCTCCCCCATAAGGGTCAACAAGCACCTGTTCACAGTGCGGAGGTGCACGCTTTCAAGCGGGAGGTAAACAGGTCATGTTAGGCATGACTTTTCTACACATCATTCAGGACTAACTGAAACATGCACTGAAAAAAGACCCCCGTCCAGGAAAAACACCATCAATAATCATTATTCAATACAAATCATATGTGGTGATAGCATGTTGAACAGCTTTGAAGCAAAGATATACTACATAAGTAGACACCGGTGTGATGCCTTGTTCTCAATCTCCTGGTATGTCGTTGCTTTGACGTTTTGAAGAGAAATGCATGTGAAGAAGTGGGGATGCTTACACATAAGAATCTTTAAGATAGTGAAGAGGTGTCGACCCCTTATGGGGGGTGGGTATAAGACACACGTTGATACTTGCATACATAGAGGTGTCCGCTAGGTTCCACTGTAGATATCAGTCTCAGGATCTGAACGCTGTCAGGATATCGATCTACTCGGCATACATTTGTACAAGACATGAGTTGCACATTTCTGTGATCTATGGTAATCATATAAAGACATATGTGACCCAGTACAGCAAAGTTAGACACATGTCGCTCTGAGCTTGGCAGGTTGAAACGGACTGTTTCTTCATTTCTCTGTTGTCTGCCTTTTGTGAAATATGAGCACATCAATTTCTTCCATTATCTCCTGGTGTCATTTAGGCTCATCTTCTGTGCGACATGCGCTTGGTTTTGCCGTGATGGGTCACATATGACAGATATCTCAATACTACCAGTTAACATAAAGAGGCATCTAATATAGCCAAGATCTGCAAGAGCGTCGTAACTTTGCCAAAGCTTGTGGATTATCAATTTCTTACTTAACAATGATGTACAAAAGTCAGGAAAATTCTGCCCAACTATTATTAACCTGATCAAGCTGAAGATTGAGCATTGCCATCACACAGGCAAAAATGGCCATGAATCAATCTATGATGGGGATTAATCTTCAACGTTCCATCCCTGGATAGATGATGGAGAACCCCCATCATAGACCCATGGATGGAACCAATGGTCGTATCTATTACATGCGCCCATCAATGATCCATGCATGGACACTTTCGTACCAGAAGCAAAAAAATATAACCTCTCTCGACATATTTTTGCTTGTAGCCAATCATTGTGACTATTCTGTCATACACCCAATTCAGATCCCTGAATTAGAGATGTATGGCATCAGAATTGCAAAGTAACAATATGTAAAGTGACAATAATTGCAATCTCGTATCGAAGGGAGTATCCTATACATAAACATGATTAATTCAATAATTTTTAAATTCATTTATACATATGCCATTTTTTATGAATTGTGAGGATACTCTAGTCTCAACTTTTTATGGTGGGTTTGCAATATGCAGGCCATTCCCCTTCACAAACTACGTAGAGCATGGTTACTCACCGCTTTTGTGATGAAACGGCCAATCAGATGGCGGAGCAATTCCGAAGTGTGCTATGGTCAATTTCGCGGTTATGCTAAACACTCAGGCAGTTTGTTGAATCGCTCCTATGAAAGAGATCTGACCTATGAGCAGTTCCGAAGTTCCAGTGTCAATGGTATTTCCAAAATTGGGTCTGGGGTGGTTTTTTGAATTGTTTGTTGTCAACATTGTGAGCAATGCCTGTGCCTGTGGTGCCATGAGTCACCAGGTTATCGAAAATGGATTCGAGGCAGCTTGACGCCAAGGCCAGGTCGAGGCTGGACCACTTCCACAACTTGACGAAGAACATGCAGATGGAATTGAGTTCATGGCCATGCTAGATGATGAAGTGGATCAGGCCTATAGTGCTCTGCAGGATGCGAGAGAACACGGACTGTGTCTTTGTACTGTCTGTGTCAACATTAGTTGTCCACCATAAATCACCTTCGTGGCACTTATTTACCCAACAAATCTCTAAAAACTTCCCCATAATAATCTCTGATTTTTAAACCTGCATTCAGTGGTATTTCAACAGAACTACCATGTTTTGCTGCAATGAAATGCAGAAAAATACTACTGAATGCAGGTTTCCCAAATCTGAATTTGATTTTGTGGAAGTTTTTAGATAAGAATTTGATGGGTAAATAAGCGCCATGAAGCCGATTTATGGTGGGTAACTAATTTTGACCCAGACAGAAGCCTGAATATCTAAGCAGATCCATGACGTCGACTTATGTCATGACGTCAGTCACATTGGCAAGAGGAAAAACCATTGTTGTTTTCGGCCGTTATACAATATCGTCGCTGCATGTGCTTACTGTGTACATTACCGAGTGACGTACTGCACATCTTAGCAATCTATCGGTAATAAGGTTCACGTTGGCTTTTGTCCTTAGCGACGTTTGACGTGTTTAGAAAAAAATGGCCTGTGTTGAAACGTGTAAACAGGTTCCCCAATCATCCCCCTGGATCTATCTATCTATCTCATTTCTTGTTTACCTCGATGCGAAAAGTTCTGAATTGAGACTGTAGTCATTTCCTATGTTTAGAGAAAAATGCACCAAACGTTGCAATTTTAAGGAAAATTTAGACACCCAGGCAGTTTATGGTTCATACTCAGAATGTAAAATTCGCGCATTTCTTTTGCGACACCCTGCATTATAGCATTACTTTTATTTATCGTAATAGCAGTGTGAAGTAAAACTTTCAATATTACAAACTGTATCAATTTCGGTCATACATTGAACATTAAAAGATTGGATGTAATGAACCATAACTTTCCCTGTGGCTCAATCAATTTCACAAGGACCGCGTCCCATGCCAGCAGTCACACGATTCAAATGTGAATGACAGACGTTCAGCCATTCATATGGTGGAGGTGGTCTTCCATTACAAATCACCACTGTGTAGGCGGTAGGCCGTGGAGATAATGAACCCACCATAAAAAGCCGAGACTAGAGTATTAACCCTTTGGGTGCCGGCCGCTTATGTTACCCCTGTGCCGAGGCTTTTTAAGGAAATTATGTTGTAAATAAACACTATAAACCATACATATTTGGCCTTTGGCTAGTGCTGCTAGATGCAGTAGGCCCTGACAGTAAAACAGCATGATTACAATCACAGGCCAGCTCCAACCCCCAGACCCTCAGGGCACCTCCCTACGGATATACGTGGAACGTCCAAATCAATGGGAATAACGATAAACCTTGGCACACTACATGTAGATCCATGAAATGTAGATGTAGGTCGAACGTCTATCATGGCACATCAATTTCCAAAAGTGGATGTCCGTCGTACGTCTATAAGACACCCAAAAGGTTAATGGGACAACTTGGGCATGGTATTCACCTGGCCAGGAGGACAGTGACCCTGCTTGCCAGCTGTAGTATCACACTAATGCTGATTTCTAATCATGATTTTTGTTTCAAGCAGGTCTATGATTACCCCCCCCCCCCCCCCCCCCCTCCGTTCTAGTGCATTGGTTATCGCAGTTCATTGACTTTTCAATAATCCACGGTCCTGCCAGAAGCCATTTTTGAATGGAAAACCAACGTATCTCATGCCCAAGTTGTCCCTTTAGAGTGGATGTATAATCCAGCATGTGTTCGCAAGGATCACCAAGTGATTAGCACATAATTTTCTAGAACATTTGCAAAAAGTGAAATGGTTTGGTTTTTTCAACAACATATAACATGTAACTTTTAAAAAATCGATTTTCTTTTGATGCGACACAATGCTACAGCAGTATTCTGAGAGTCAAAATCATGACTACTTGTTCATGTGCCCTACACTCCTTCCTGATCACTCCGTTCTGAGGCACAGCAGGCTGGTAACCTTTGGGGCAAGGGCATTCTCAGTGCATGCCCCTCGAATGTGGAACTCACTGAGTCACAACCTTAGGGCAGAAACTGACTCTCAACATTTTCCGAAAAAGCTTGAAAACTCTTCTCTTTCGAGGGCATTTTGGAGTGTGAGCGCTCGGAACATTGTATTCAGTGGGAAAGGCGCAATTTAAAAGATAATTTCATTCACTCAATGGTCGGGCACCGGCAAAAATGACGCACTTTGTTGCTACAGATGTCGTTATGATGTAATATACAATCTAGTGATGTCATACCATGTAAATGGCCGCCTTCATGGACCAGTGCAGTTTTTTTCGGCGGAAATGGCCAGTCAAACATAAATGGGCCCATAGTAGCCACATACGACACGATATATCCACGCAGAAGTTTCTCGGTCATTTTAAATTCTCACTGTGGTAACAGTATTACGAAGAGCAGTGCAACCTCTGATACTTACTCTTAAACACTTTAAAACACCTCATCATCCCACTCCTCGCAACGTGTACAGTGCTATACATGCTGGAAGAAGCGTCCATTGATCGTACAAGTATTCTTTCGTAATCGTAGGACATGTCAGTACCACTTGAGCACATTTCTGTATCAGCTACACACCAGTGGCAGTACAGGTACACCTGTCCAACCTCAATTACAAAGCTTTGTGGCAATTGGACTGTTCTTCCTGTGTGTATAGCACTGTAAACGTCTCACACTTGTCCATAGTATTCACAGCAGAAGAAACCAGTCCAAGCTAGAAAGAGCACAACACTGAACACCATCAGAAAAATTCGAGTCCCTACGTAAGAAATTCTCAATGATACATGTAGTAATACTGACTTTCCATGTGACGGAACACATGAAATATTCAAATACACTACAAGGAAACAGCTATGATGTTCATGCTTTAGGTGATGTAATGGATCGATACCAGAAATGTGTCAGTTGGAACTGCCTCGCCCAGAAAACTAGACCAGCAACCAGAATACAGGAAGGGTTAAAACCGTTGCTTTTTCAGTAAACACTCAGGAGGTCCCGGGTTTCCCAGACTGGTGCCACTACGCAACTCCCATCTCTCAAAATGTTTGTGTGTGTACTTAAAAAGATTCTGGTTGCCCTTGGTTCTCCAGAAAGGTTTCTGAATAGGCTGGGTAGTAATGTTTGTGATTGTAAAGCGCTCGAAGACAGTATAGTACAGTAGAACCTCCCTATTAAGGACACCATCAGGACTGACAAATGCTGTCCTTCATAGAGAGGTGTCCTGATTAGAGAGGTCAAATTGAATGAAAAAAGAAATTTGGGATCAAAACTGGTGTCCTTGATAGAGAGGTTGTCCTAAATAGAGAGGTGTCTGCAAAATGGAGGTTCTACTGTATCATACATATAAAGCGCTATATAAATTACATTGTATTACAAGATTTTCAGGAACTCATTATTATTAGAATTTGTGCGGAAGGTAAATGTAGGTCATTTGTCAGCATGGACTGAAAGTTCATATGTGCTGCCAGATTGCACCAGCACATTATGAATACATGAGTGTTTCTCTGAAGAATGGCAAGCCTAATGCATTTTACAGTAAGCAATAAAAAAATGGCGATGATGAACTGCACAAAGAATAATATTGTCATGCACGAAATCCAAATCGGTCGATCATTGACTACTGTTCAAGCCTGGGGCATATTTTAAACCATTGTCCTCTGTTGGGTGGAGATACATTGTACTCAGCCTCAACATAACCAAGGAAGATGTACAAATTAAATTTGCTCTTTCCTTGGACACATTAGAATTAGATCAACACTCAATATCAAAATTGTACATCTTACAGCACAGGCATTTGTCAAAATACATACTTTCAACTCTCATGCTGAATAGACACATTGAAAAAAGTGCTGCAGAATGTACCAAAAAATCCAACCGGCAGTTTCTTGCAAAAAACAGCCAAGTCACATTTTTGCCAAACACCCCGTTGAAATCTCTGCTACTATTCACGTCAAAGCCTTCTCAAAGTTGCCAAAACATTTACATTCAAGGTGAATTTCCGACAGCATCTATCATGTCAATCATAGAAACACAAAGCAATCACATGACACCAATTAGATTAGATTCCGCACGTCTCCTGCTCAATCTCCCGTCTCGACGCCTCCATCAATGAGTGACGCTCATTATAGTCCGAATCACTAGAACGCGAGCCCTCAGAAACGTCTGGCTCCACAAGAGCAATACAATTACTACTATGGTTACGCGCAGTCCGATCTGTTTCAGTATGGCACTCAATATCTGGTGGCTGCAGATGTAACACTTGTACACTATGTCCATTGCATGGGCGCATATCGTGATCGTTGGTGGGAAATATATGCACAGCGGTGTTTTCCACCAGAGCTGGACTATTGGGGATCTCGATGTCCCCTTGGTTACCACTGTCAGGATTTGCGACACTTTCTTGACTCCCGCTAATCTGAAATTGTCAAGAGGAATACTTGTTATATATTCAGGACAAATTCATCCATGCCCTCATGGTCTTGTACTCTTTTTCTATCTCAAATACAAGCTCATGACATTTTAGATACCTGTTTCTGTTAGTAGTCTACATCAGCCCATTTCAAGCAAACTTATACTTACATGTTCTGTGGCTGTGCATATATTTGTGCTCATGCAGCCAGTAACACATGTGAATTTCTATCCCAGCCTAACATTATACAGCTATGCATGCTTGGTCAAGTCTCCATCACCAAATCTCCCTTATTGTTCAACATCTCAAGATAATACTTCACAGAGTTTGAGGTGATGACCCTCTCATGAAGATGTGGCTATGCAGAAATAAACAGGGTCTAGGGTTTTTGCCATGAAAGCCAGGTCAAGTTTTGACAAGCCAACGTTTCTTTTTCTTCTAACAGCGTATGCTCTGAACTTGGAGGTGTTATTCACCAAGGAGTATTCCTCCACCAAGATGGGATGAGCGTGTTTTTTACGTGTCACTATGGTTAAGTGACAATTCGGTTTATTAGCCCAGTGACTCTGTCTTTGGCCAGTACAGGGGGAGAGTCCATGGCAAGCTACACACGTTTCTCACTTGGTGGAGTCTTGCTTGCCGTGGCATAGACACCAGATTCAAGGAACCTCTGTTTTATGTCTATTTCGAAGGACTGAATTGGAAAACCACTAAAATGCAAACTGCACTTTATGACTTTGGGTCTCGAACTAAAACCAATGGACAGAACTGACAAATAGTGTTATGTAGCGGTGGGGACCAACCAATAACGAGTCCTTCTTCAGGTTTTATCAGCGATTATATTCGGATATATAGTAGCTTGTTGTTACAGGAGCTCTGGCCTCCATGAGGTCCAGCATCTAACTATAAACTCTAAGAGATGGACACTCGGAAGTTGCAAGGCTGTGTGGGTGTAGGATTTCACCCGTCCATAACATTTTATTAACATGATATCCGAAAGAGGATATCACTACGTAACAATAGTTTGACCTCATTCTTCCTCAGGGCGGTGAATCTATGGTTGATTGAGTTTTTTTGGCTACCCTATGTAAAAAAGGTATTAATGAAATGGCCAGGGCCATTGTGCTCACCTCATGTGGAGGAAAGATGGATAAAGAGCATGGTATTGTGTCATGTAGTGTTAGGTTTGATGTAGGTCCAAGCAATTACAATTTCCCCAAAATGGCCAATTTACAGTACATTCGACCTCTGTGACCTTGAAAAGTAGGTCAAATCAAAGAAGACCCGGGTGACACATTGAATGGTTGTTAGAATTAGATGTACCTATGATATAAAATTGGTGCCAATCGGGCAAGTCATTACTAGGTATAATGGCATTTTGAAGAATTTAGGATTTGGCCCCCTCCCTGGAGGCCAAACGGCAAATCAGATCGCACCAAACTTCAGTACCTGAGATCACCTGACCAAGGGGTACATGTGTACTTAATTTGTGATCAATAGTCATTGCAGTTAAGAAACGTGCCATAGTTACGGCCTGACGGCGAATTTATGCCATTTGACCTCTGTGACCTTGACAAGAAGGTCAAATTAAAAACCTGTGTGACATATACTGTATGGTGGTTAGATGTACCCATGATATCAAATTGGTGGCAATCGGGCAAGAAGTTAAGGAATAATCACATTTTTAAGGTTTTTGGATTTTGCCCCCTGGTGGTCAAGTGGTGAATCATATTGGACCAAACTTTGGTCCCTGAGATCACCTGACTAAGGGGTAAATGTGTACCAAATTTGGTATCAATAGTCATTGCAGTTTAGAAACGTGCCATCGTTACATCCTAACGGCCAATTTACACCATTTGACCTCTGTGACCTTGAAAAGGAGGTCAAATCGAAAACCCGGAGGATATATGATGCACCTTTGCTAGAAGTACCTACCATATTTTTTTCAAAATTTCCCGACTACTATTAAGGGAGATATTGCATATTTTCACTTTTAACGTTTGGCCCCCTGGTGGCCAAACCATGAAACGAATCAGATTGAAACTTAGTCTCCAAGGTGTCATTACATAAGGGTACATGTGTACCAAGTTTCAACTCAATAGCTCTAACAGTTACGAAACGTGCCCTGCTAACGGACGACGGACGACGACGACGACGACGACGACGGACGACGGACGACGGACGCCACGGTATGGGATAAGCTCACCTCTGCTAAGAGGTGAGCTAAAAAGGAGGGGGAGACTACCAAACTACATATACTTACATGGAAACCATATGCTTTTAAAATGTCCATTTTACACATTGGACAACTTCGTTGTTCAAGCAGCCATGGATCCACACATGATTTGTGGAAAACATGCCTGAAACAGAAAGTGTGGTGAATGAAGGCCATTTCTTATAAACCAGACCAACCTTACATATGTGACCCGTCACAGCAAAACCAAGTGCATGTCGCTCAAAGCCTGACAGGTTGAGACGGACTGGTTGTGCATTTCCATGTTGTCCGCCTTTTGTGAAATCGGAGAAAGTCAATTTCTTCCATTATCTCCTGGTATCATTCATGCTCATCTTCTGTCCAACATCCACCTCTTTAAGCCGTGACGGGTCACATATTGTAGCGGCCCAACATATCCGCCAGGGGGTGCAGGCACTTGTGTACATTTTCAGCGCACATTTGTAGTTTCGTCTTTTACCAGAAAGCCACAAACGCGTTAAAACGACAAAAAAACCCAAAAAACACGTTTCCTGAGATCATCACCACTGTTGTGACGTCAATTACTAGTCATGTTAGCATTAACCGATAGCGATGAAACATGCCAGATAATGACGTCATTTGAAATTTTACACAACAATGGATGACATGACGTCTGTTGATCAGCTGTAAGCATTGCCGTTAGGATGATTGCTGCGGTCTTGAAAGGTACACGAACTGCGGCGCCATCTACAGGGTTTTATCAAAAGTTCGCTTCCTATTCCTATTCCTATGGTACCTTCACTGCCTTATCAATTCATATCCCAAAAGTGTAACAGAAGGTGACCAGATCTTTGAGATATCACTGCCGAGTTTTACTGGAAACCTCTCTTGAGGTCATAAGCTCTTTGAGTGCCCATCGATTTTTGCAATTGCCCCTTAAGTGTCCATGAGCGGGAATACACTCAGGAAGCACGTCTGGGGAAATCCCACTTCATTGACGATCGTTAGCAACTGTTTCCCGGCGATTACGAGGACATCTACCGTCCTGGTGATGAGCTTACGATATCAAATCGGAAAGTTCTGTCGTAGGCACTTGGAGGATAAGACGAAAAATCAGATTTTTTCGTCAAGGGCACTCAAAGAGTTAAGAGGCCCAGGAGACCTTTAATACCCTACATATCCTAGGGTCTAAAAGGCATTTATGTAAAAACATCTCGTTGCGTTTTTAGATCGAGATTATCATAACAGATATAGAATTCCGAAGATTCACCTATTCAAGTGAACGAAAATTTGGAACAATTCATCTTGGTAATTCTGGATATTGTAAAGCTTATATTTACAACTTTTGGATTCTGCTGAGCCCTTGGGCACAAGACCCTTTCAGTGGTTGTTTGTGACATCTCTTGATGGCTCATTAGCAGCAGATTTTAAATGATTCCAAATTTTTGTTCACCAGAATAGGTGAATCTTCAGAATTCTTTAACTGTTATGCTGTTATGCAGAACCCCCTCATTCCTGCCTTGAGAAGGCAGTTCCAAACAATGGGAGGTTATATCATCAACTGTCCCAATGAGAGTTGGGTCGAGATCACATGAAGGACAATGAGATAAACTTTTGACAGATATCGAGAGTTATCAAGTAATAAATTATCTATATTTTAACAAGATACATGTGTATAAGGCAATGCTGAACGGGAGCAAGCCAGATTACTTTCAAAGACAGAATGTTTTCCTGATGTTGATACTTACTTGCAGGGCAATATTCTCACCACCTCAGCTTGTTTGTAACCTTCAATACAAACCGCACACTGATCAAAGTCCGACTGCGTCTCCTGAAAGGTCAAGTATCAAAAGAGCATGAAAGGACGTCAATAAAGGATATGGGCAGGGAAAAAACTCATCTTAATAACGTGAGCTGAAAGAATCCTACATGCCATACATCTATCTCCCATCTTCACAAAGATCAACTCTGTATAGTCTTCTGGAGTCAAGATCAAAGCAGGGTTTGACAGATCTGTCAAGAAAGTTCTTGATATTCTGGAAGTTTGGGTAAAAAGCAAGTTCATGTATCATGTGTATTGAACCAATTCAGTTAAGTGTCAAGGACCGATTTTTTTCTGTACAAATGTGTCTCTTTCCGTACACGTAATGATTTAGAAAACCTTATCCAGGCCTCTTTTTGAGTTTCGCCTCTCTACTATCATCTAAATGCAAATTTTGACTATCAAAGAGTACAGTGATGCAGAAGGAGTCAGTTTGGTTCGGTCAAGTATTCATTTATTGGTATGTTTCGGAATTTGCTAGATATTGAAATAGAAGTGTTAAGCCAGCGAAGACTGAGCCAGTGTTTCATTGGCTTATGCAAATTGGTGGTCTGTTCTGAATCTGGTACTGGTATTGCCGGCTATTTTGATATAAATCGCAGCTGACCTATACTCACGAACAAATCACAACATGAAAAGGTACTTCAAAATATACAGTAAAACCATCAAACTTTTGACACTCCTAAATTTTGTATTGCAATTTTTGACAGAAATAAAAAAATTCATAACTTTTATTATGGTGGAATGCAAAATTTAACGGAAAGAAAAAATGCTATTCGCCATTTTTATTTTAGAAAATTTTGGCAAAATCTGCAAAGGATACAACTAATACCCATGAAAATGGAGGTTCACAGTACCAGTACTTTCGTTTTTGCTTGCTGTCATATCTCTAGTTCGGGCTATTTCCTACACCACAGAGCCATTCTATAACAGTAAAGAGTAACGCATACACAGCCAACACCAAGTGGTTAACACTGCTGGCTACCACGCAATAGGGCCCGGGTTCGATCCCGGGGAGAATCCAGGATTGTATTTCTGGATGTACCGGCGTGGCTTTCAAGGAACTAAAACTCCTGGCTCTTCACAACACGTTCATGGGTCTGTCGGGTCTGTCGGATGAGACTAAAAGCCATGGTCTCCTGTACCTGAGTGTCTATGCCAGGGCAAAAGATCCTACACAGGTGGACAGTAGCCTGTACTAATAGTGGATTCCATACCTCCGGCAAAAATTCAAATAGGTCTATGAAGCTGGTAATGATATGATATGAACGGTTACTTTTTACCACATATTCAACTATGTCATGAATAAGGTACATCAACAATCACGGAACGCCACTATCAAATTAAAAACATAGCATCACAGGGACACACCTGTTTTCCGGTTTTTCATTTTTCAAAGAGCAACCTGACGCATGAACACAATCGCTACAATTACGCTGACACGATCTTTCTAAAGATCACAGGCTCATAAGACCACTTTCCTGGCTTTTGAGCATTTCCCACACGTCTGCAGAAAAAAATACGGCTTTTGCACGCATTTTGTCGAGATGATCGCTCTTGTTGCCATGGCAACTCTCAGAAATGCTCCGTAGTTTGCAGGTATAATCAGGAATTCATTGTGACCATTAGAATTGTCCCTTTATGGTTGACGAGTTGGCTGTGGACAAAAATTCAACATTCTTTTTCAACAGTTACTTACAGTACACTGGACAATTGTATGTACGTCATGGAAAGAAATCAACACTTGTTAATGTTACGCAACAAAATGTCTCGTGTGTCATTCATATGTCATTATATACAGAACATATACTCTAGACTCACTGCTCTAACAACGTTTCGGAATATGTAAGCTGCATGTATTAGCCCGGAAAGATATAATGCCTTTTGTCGTTCGAAGGCATTCATCATTGTTCAATATAGCCAATAGGAAGGGTGACAATAAATTGTCTTCTTTTTTTCATTTACTGGGACGCAGTCATCATTGACTATTATGCCAAGGGCCTTCGACAAAGGAGGGGAGTCTTCCAAGCTACTCACATTTTTCAATTGGTGGGGTCTTTAAAACCTGCCCTAGCATAGACACCAGATACAAGGAAACTCGTTTTTAAGTCTCATTTGAAGGACTGAGAAGAGCCAGGAATTTTAGTTCCTTCAATCCACGCCGGTTCATCCAGAATACAAATCCTGGCTTCTCCGCATGATCGAACCCGGGCCCTATTGCGTGGTAGCCAACAGTGTTAACCACTAGGCTATGAGGCAACTAACATTTCTGATGGTCATGACATCATGTCCTGTCCTTGGCATTTTTTGTGTCTATTTCAGAATGACAGGCACATAGACCCTGAGCCAATTCGGTATGAAGGGGCCTTGGCCTGTTCAATGTATTGTACAGGTACAGTACAATTTAAATCACACCGTCCAAGATCCAAGCTGGGTCAAAAATTTGATAGTATTTATACCAAAACATTTCATTCATAGCACTGGTTATGTTCTTTTTGCATCACGGTAGGACCTCTTAGGAGTGTATCAGATCAGAGGTAAAAAACAAACTCACCTTATCGCCACATTTAATTGTCCGCAGTGGAATTTTCGTGATAGCTTTCTTTGCTGCGTTGGCTAACCGTCGTGAAAGTCTCTCTTTAGCGTGAGCGTATCGAAACCGCTGTATGTAGTAAAAGACGAGCCACGCTAATGATATGATCATCAGCACGATAAACGATATCGAAACAAACAAAACAGAAGTCTTGTTTATGCTTGTAAAATGGTGAGTGGTGTGCGTCCCGACCGTGATATACACCATGACTTTTGTCTTGTTTTCGACAAGCTGTGCGATTCGTTCGCCGTACTTTTTACTGATGAATATTGAAACGACGTCGTCGACTGAAAAGATACAAGTGAGAAATTTAAAACAAAGTTGAAGGAAATGAATAATTCATACCGTTTATATCATGATTATAAATGATGAAATTTATCAAGAGGATATATCATCGTTTTAGATTCATTTCTTTGTTTCTAATTATGATTAATACACTAAAGAACAGGCAAAATTTATGATGGAAGTGATACATGAACAAAAGTCATGAACATTTTCTTGTTATGGAACGTCTCACAATCTGAAACAGAAGCAAATCAGTTTATGATATTAAATTCAAAAATATATTTTGTTAACTCTTTGGCTACCCGCAGGCTTTTAAAGGCAGTGTCCCATACCACTGGCCCACGCCCGGTATAGACCGGGCGACCTGGATCGCAACTTTGCTTAGGAAAGTTTCATTGTAAAATAGCTAGCATTAAGCAATCTTAGGGACGAGGTCTGTATTGGATTGAGTGCAGTGCCGCCATCTTGTTTTTCCGTGTGTAAACCAACCAAAATTTTTTATAGGGACTGTGGTGACGATAGAACTTGGCGAAAATTTGGCAGGATGGATTTCTGTGGGCCAGTTGTACGCAGTTCACCTGCCCGGTATATGCCGGGTGTGGTAACGAAAGAGTTAAAGGGACAACTTGAGGTAGGATCTAAAATGGGTGCCCTAATATTTTCTTAATTCGAGGCCCGATGTACAATCCAGCTTCACATTATTAGGTGTCGATCGCTAGATTTGCTTGCAGTTTTAGATATTGCGAGCTTCAGGTAAGCCTTGTCTAGTGCACCATTAATTGCAATTTAGTTTTTTCAATGTTTTTTTTTGGAGGGGAGAATCATGGTCCAGCTGGAAGAAGTTTTGGTATGAAACACCAACCTGTCCCTTTAAAACTAGAAGATTTACTTTGAAACAGTGTCAAAGCATGTACATGTGTATAATTGTTGCAATGCTGACGACGGCTGGTCATAACAAGACAAATTCAAGAGCACGATTCCACTCTCCCATTACAGCACTATCACAGCAGACAAGATTGCATTCCAAGCAAAATTGATCACAAACTTTGTGGAAGATTAAAAACGTGTTCTCGTCATCTTTATCTTTCCTGTGAAACTAAAGTCTACAAAAACAGTCACCTCGCCGAAATGGAACAATGCCTTCATGTTCTAGAGTTGGTGATTTGAAACGGAACACTGAAAAATTTGTTTGCGTCCAATGCCAACCACTCATTAACCCTTTCGCTGTGGGTGACGTGCATAGCACATCATGGACATGGTCGCATGTCGTGTGGGTGACGTGCAAAGCACGTCATGCCCTTCTAAAATATTTATTCACCAGCACCTGGTCGCAACCTCTCTAAATACGCCAATAGCACTAGGGAATAATGAGGAACCTGCAAAACAAATCCTGCCAATAGGGGGCCCTGCAGGCAAGTGGATGCAGGTTGTGATGAGAAAGCCATTTCCCTTAATTACTCTACATGGGGAAATAGCACAAAATTTTTTTGTTTTATCGGTCCTTAATTCTATTTTGATGAGTTTTGGGGAGAAAATCGACAAAACTTAACTTTAATGGAAAATGCACTGGAAGTGTACCTGGATTTTTTTTAGGTCTGCCAGGTTCCTCATAATAGTTTCATCCTAATAGCATAGATGGCGACACTTTCGAATAATTTCGACCGTTCAGTTCAAAGTCAGCTTCAATGTTAGTATTGGGATCGACTGTCAGCACATGGCAGCGCTGGCAGAAAAATGACTGCGACAGCGAACGGGTTGATGGACTAAAGCCTTCATTCAGTGTTTCAGCAAGTCAGAGTTTTACATGTAGCAGGCTAGGGCACAGCCCCCTGACTTTTCTGAAATTTCAAAATGTTGCCAAGTCTTTTTTCTTCATTAGTGGCCAAAGATTAACAAAACATACGTTTTAAAGCAGGGCGCTACTGCCTACACCATGCTTTTTTTCCGATTTCTAGCTAAAACATTGTTGTTCATGCATGGCATCACAAACAGATATCCGGGAATGAAAAGTAAAGCGTACGGACAAAAGTTCAAACTATAACCGTACCACGACAGTAATTTCTTTCACTTCTAACCTTCCTTTACGACATTTTGTAGCCTCTGCACTAATGAAATCGCCACCCACGTTACCACCTGCTAATTAGCAGAACACGATTATCCGAATGTCACAGCATCCTCACTAAAGGTGGTACATGTACTATAGATTGCCGTCCATCATGTGAATATTTTTGTAGTCGTGAACTTTAGACATGTTTATGTTCAATCACGAAAATATGAAGTCAGAAGACTCCTTGCAATGTGCCGATTTGTCTGGCGTCGGACAAAAACATTCATAATAAATTGTCCAAATACTTTTTTTCCCAATGCGCTCAATGACGTAACCTCTTACAGATCTACTCAAGAGTCAACTCTGCAGACAGGATTAGCAGCAGCCCGACTCGAATTCTGAGTACGATGTGATTCCCTCTCTTTGTTCTACGTCATCAAATTCAACTGGGCGGGGTTTTTCCGGAAGTTCAGTCATACTCGCTCGTAAAACAGAAGGCCTACTCAAGAGGTGCTCTCCCACAACCAATTTAGCATTTCTCATCCTAGATTCAGGGCATTGCCTTGTTGTTTCTTTTACCGATAGGGTCTCTGCAAAACTCTTTTGTCCACTAATACTTTTGGTGGCAAAAAAATTCTGTAAAATGGACGTTTTTGTCTGGTGTAATTTTCGCATGCTGGTGCACTACCTTCATGTACAATGTACATCAACTCGAACTGAGAGTGGTAATGCTGCTAACCGGTCAAACTGAACATTCCAGCGCGGTTCCCAATAGGACTCAGACTCGTACTAGGAGTCAGAGTTGGATAGCTGCCAATCCTGTCTATCATTGCAATCATATGGTTAGTACATACGCATGTAGAACTTCGCATCAGGCGCTATAGAAATTTGGTATGTATGTATGTACAATGTATGTATGTCTAATCTGGACTAAACGTAAAAAATGTCAGACACCCAACCTTCATTGACCAAGAAGAAAATCAGACAACATAAAAACACTTGAAATATAACAGGAATTTGAATCATTGCATCCTGTAGGGAGGGAAGTCATATTTGAGTAGGAGTGTTACTTTACATCATTTTCCCAATTAGACATTGCATACTCGCAATGGACAGATCATGATTGGAGTCATCAGGCTACATTCCCAGCCCCGTGTTACCAGCATCAGGCCCTTGGGCTCGGCTTCTGAGGATTTGTCATACAAAGAGATCAATAGGGTGGTAGCCTATACTGGGCGTTATTTTCAAAACCGGTACACCAAGCTTTTAGAAGCTGATTTGTAAAGGGACAATATAGGCGGCAGCTAGGCAGGCAATGACATGACCCAGTCTGACATGACCAAGGGCCCTTACTGTGTATACTAGTCACTATGGCCAAATTGGCCCCTCTCCTCCTGCCTACAGTCCCCCTTTAAGAAATGTAACATGATGATAATGAATAGAGACTCTAAGTCTACTTTCTTTAAAACATTAGAACTATTTCCCCAAGGGAGATGGTGCTTTGCTCTTGCGAGAACTGTGATTTGAAGTTAGTAAGTTTTCAGCTGAACTCTATCATTCCATCTGATATAAGATGCTGGTATCTTTTACTAAAACAATTGCAAATTTTCTAATTCAAGTTCGGTTTTTTCATTTTTCGAACAAACATACAAGGCCTTAAAAGCCAAATCAAGTTGCTTTCACTGATCTGATTCTTTTCTGATGATGACATGCAGCAATGAGCTACACGCACATAAGTCACATTTATAATTAGATTTGAATCACATCTCTAATCATTATTTCTAACCGATTAGTAATACCTCCAACGGCCAACAACGACCATTGACCTTGTTATTCCTAAAGGTCAATCGTCAGCGCATCTAGGCGGGGCACGCTGTTTACTTATCGCCTACCCACACATAACACGCACATCACTACAATCAGCGCCATCAATGATGGGCAAACCGATCCATATTGGCGCTAGATCGGAAATCAATACGTTTTTATTGGTTGAGTATGATGGATGGCGACTTCTATGTTGGTCGCTGGAATACAGATCGATAGCCAATGTAATGTTCACGATTGGGGATGCTGCTAATGCAACTACTGATTAAAGCCATTAAAGATCAACATGGAAAAAATGCAATTCTTTAAGTGGAAATTCTGACATTGACTAAGGTCAAATCAGATTGCGAGGGTTTTTTTCATTCAAGCACGAAAAGAATACTAGACATGCTGCGTGTGTTCCAATGCCAAACGACAGCGCATGCACTGTTTTGCAGTGCAAAAAATCGTGTTTTTAAGTCCAATTTTGAATATAAACATCCATCACGTGAAAAATCGAGTGTTGTTTGATGTCATGGGTAAGTTCATCTGACATGATATCATAAAGGTACAAAGTGTCAGACGCCATTTGTGACATCACCCAACATTCGATTTTTCACATAATTGGAAGTTTAGCAAATGAGAAAACGCAATTTTTCAGCAACACGTAAGCCTTATTCTTGGGCTTTCAGCAAATGCAGTCATGTGATGAACTTCTAAGAATACTATTACTATACCACATTGGCGGCATTTTATACCCAACACTACAATTTTGAAATCTATGGAAAAGTAGAATGTCGGAATGATGAGAATTGTTTTTGTGAGTTGCCTACTGGATTGACACACAAACCACAGTGGGAGGTGCACCTGGTTGGGATGATCTTTCTACCGCATGTACTGGGTTGCAAAATAGAGCAGGGAGCACAAAAATCATACATTATACCAAATTCAGACATCATGCTCTATTTATTCATTGGTAATGGATATACAATGTAGTTGCTGCGCTGTTTATATCATATCTATATTCATGTTGTATAGATCGGTGAAATACGAATCATAACTTTAGTTTACCTCTGTTCATATCAAACACCAAAGCATGTGACTGATTTTTCATCGACTTTTAGAAAACAATTGATCTGCTACCCACATTCTACCTGCAAAAGAGATCTATCATGTCCATGTAATAGTCTAAAGTAACTGAACTAGGAATGATTCATGATGAGAATTTAGATTTACATTAATTTCTTTCTCAAAATAAAGTTGATGAAGTTGATTATCGGTAATTCAAATGATTTAAATGACTAATCCCCATTCACATTCAGCAATGCAATTGGTCGTGAAGCAATGAGGATACTTGCTTGCAAGTAGGCCGTGGGGTAAAAAGATACTTGCAAAATACAGGATGAAATTGTACAAATTAATTCCTGTCCTACATATCCAATTGCATTACAAATACTTCATCATCATATCCACACACAAAAAACTGTCTAGACTAGAATGTAGTTTTGAGCAAGAAGTCGCAATAATTTTCAATAACAACAAAGGGTATGTGCCAGACATCGGATGAGACACGGGGAATATGCGCAGAATTCAAGGTCGTGTGATTTCAAGGGCAGCCCTCCCATCCTACCCCATGACATAGATTCTTGAAGTCAATCAGGCGACTTTTTCAGCAATTGCAGTCTGGAATATGAAATCCCAAATGGCCCCCTGGCAGCCATATTGGATATCAGATAAGGTTCAACATCGATGGGGCACCCTTGAGCTACCCATCATGCAACAAGAACAATTCAAGTCCATCGGGTGATTCATTCTCCACTACAGTCCGCCATACCAAATATTTGGTATGATCCAAGATTACCACCTGGATTTTGGATCGGGCACCTCTCCCACTTCACTCAATGATATGATGGCCCAGCCAACCCCATCTGGCGATTTGTTCTGCAGTTATAGTCTGGAATGCCAAATCTAATGTCAAGCATATTGGGCGCCAAGTCCATTGGGCAATTCTCCAATCCCACGCCATCATGCAACGGAAAATCCAAGCTCATCGGGTGACTCTCTCTCTCTCTGCAGTGTACATTTACAGTCCGGAATGATAATTTCAAGATGTGCACATCAAATTCCTGCAAGTGCAAGCCATTTTGTGTGTACACCAGATCAGCCCAGAATGACAGGGCATCTCTCCCATCCTACATGTCCTATCCCATCAGAAAATTCAAGCCCATTATTGGGAATTTCACCCATCCCACGCCATCATGCAACAGAAAATCCAAGCTCATCGGGTGACTCTCTCTCACTGCAGTTTACATTTACAGTAAGGAATGATAATTTCAAGATGTGCAGATCAAATGCCTGCAAGTGCAAGCCATTTTGTACACCAGATCAGCCCAGAATGACAGGGCATCTCTCCCATCCTACATATCCTATCCTATCAGAAAATTCAAGCCCATCATTGGCCGACTCCTTCACTGGCTTCAGCAGTTACATGTAGTTCAGAATGTGAAATGGCCGCCTTGTGGTCATAATGGATATTGGACCGGCCTAAAAATTGTTTTGCATCAGCCACCCAGCCCTAAATCCCCATCCTACACCAATATAACCAATCTAACTACCCACCGGCGATCATCGGCGAATAATCGCCTCAGTCAGACGCCGCCACACCCTGACAGACCCATGCAAGTACGCACGCACAGACAAAGGTAAACCTACGTCCCTACCAAACTCTCTTCGGTGGGATTTTAAAAACATACGTGCCACTAGATTATTGTAAACATGCACTGACTGAGTCGCAAGCTATTACAAAACGGCCAAATAACCCCCAACATGCAACAACATATTTTCTTTGAGAAAACCTGAAACAGTTACTAAACTGAATGAGTTAATCAAATTACTACTGCATCCATCGGGTGGCCGCTGGATTCGCCTAGTTGCACGAGAGCACTGCTCTTTACCAACCAAATCCTGATGGACCAATCTCACATTAAAAAATGTTATTTGAGCTAATGCATGAAGCGAGAAAACAAAATCAATCCCAAAAACAACAAAGACCCCCACAAATGGTCCAATTAAGGTTTTATAGACAATTTAGGCAAGTTAATAAAACTTAATTATTTTTTTTCAAATTCGGTTATTTTTACAGAAAATTGCATCAATTTATGATACTACTGTACATGTACTAATCAAGAAGTTTACTATCATTACATGTATGTATTTCTAATTCAAAGCTACGACATACCATACATGTACATGTATAATAAGGTAAGGTAGAAAGAAAACAGTTAATTTGCTGTATATACATCTCTGGGCTGAGTGCTTCAATTTCGATCAAACGTGATTTGATGCCGAGCTTTAAATCCAGTCCCTGAGGTTTTGTACATGTCAGGCAATCATAAGCAGGAAGGTGCCTGGTGAACGGAGGGTCAAAAGTTTGAGTCCCTTGGGTAGTTTTTTTCAATGCAACTGGTTGGTTAGCCGCCAGCTATACAAGTACAGTAGAACCTCTCTATTAAGGACGCTCTTGGCACTGACAAGTGCTGTCCTTAATAGAGAGGTCAAATTGAAATTGAATGGAAACAACCAATTTGGGACCAAACCTAGTTTCCTTTAATTGAGAGTTTGTCCTTAACAGAGAGGTGTCTGCTAAGGGAGGTTCCACTGTAAATATAGGGTGGTGGGTGCCTTTGTGTCAGGTGCCTGGCATTAGAATACTACCTTGGAGGTGAAGGGCATTTCATAAGCCAAATTTGGCAGGCTTTTTAATTTTCCATGAAACTACAATAAACAAACCTTACTTTTTACTTTTTCACTCTAATAAAAGCACACATGTAAGAACAGTGAGCAGTGTCATCTATAAAGATCCTCTCCTGCCAACCCAACAGACAGTAAAGTATACAACAAATGTCTTTGCATACAAGAAAGAACCCAGTAGAATATTGACCAAGTGGCAACGTTTTTTTTCTCTCCAAGACGACAACAGAATATTGAGACAATGAATACATTGTAAGTTCACTAAACAACACAGTTGCCGGGGGAGGAGCAGAAGGGGTTTTTATCAAGCAAAAAAGACTGGATGCACCCTTACCACCTCTGTAATCCACGGGCAGGCCTGGTGAGCAGAGAATTAGTGAGAAATGATGAGGTGCAGATTAGAATGGTATGCACAATACGTGATTAATTTTTGGAGGTTTATTTAAAAGATTTCGTTGTCTCAATGGAAGGTTGGTACCAGACCATGCAGACTGGTTCCCATCAACTCGCAAGAGGGCTAAAATGAGACACTGCCTAAAGCCCCCTTTCCTGGTAAGTCACCTAGATGTCATCCTGAGGAAATCAGGGGTTAATGTTCGCTTCTCGGGCCCTACACAAAACCCCGAGACATTCGCCCTCATTTGGTGAAGTACAGGCGTACATCACCTTTAAGTCAGCACTGAGATTAAACTACCAACCTCGGTTCTAGTACCGTACTTCTATGATTTGTATGAATGAAAAACGCACTCAGATCTCAAAGAATCGAGGATGCAGTGCGCACCTCGAAGGAGACGCTGCTCGCTCGCTGTCAGCATGATCAAATGCAAGTCATTCTCCAAAGCAGCGATAACATTCAAGCATACTGTAGGACTACTATCACTACCATCCACTGCGCTGGAGAATGAATGCAAGTTTGGATATAGTTTTTGAAATTCCTAGACACAATTGTAAGCGACGCTCTGATTGGGCGCATTTACTTCTGCGCTGGCTACTTCACCAAATGAGGGTAAATATCTCAGGGGTTTGTGTCCAGGGCTGGAGAAATGAACATTAACCCTGATTTCCTCAGGATTCCTAGATGTAGCGGTAGAGTGGCTGAACTTTATCCAATTTTCGTATTAGGCTCTGTTGAAAAACCATGCCATTTCCTGAAAAGAGTGGTCATGTGACATTGGTTTCAACAAAAGTGGACCATAAAAGCTCTGTGGAGTTTGGCCAGACCACTGCACTAAGTGCGCTAATCATTACCACGGCTCAATAAGGCATTTAAAACACCGGCTCAGAGAAGCAGATTGGGTGTGTATGTACCAGGTTACAGACAGACGCTCAGCTCGAGAATCGAGCTGAGCGTCAGACATTCTCGAGCTGAGCGTCTGTCTGTAAGCTGAGCATCTGTCAGCGACTACATACATGTATACTTAAATTCGAATTCAACCAACATGACCAATCACCAAGAAGACATCATCACTATGGACAAGTGTACAGTGCTATACGTGTACGGTAGGTCAATACCAAGGCTTTGTATCAGTAATAAACCAGCGGTATCTAAAATGTTCACTTGTCCTGCCTAAAGATTAAAGTGAAATAGCAAAGAATATTGGTCATGTACCGTTCTTCTGCTTAAAGGAATTGATACCAAACTGGATGTGTTGGCTGTCTCACCAAAACCGTGAGGGAGGAGATACGCCGTCAGCGAGGTTTTGGCCAACATTTAGCTCCACCTAAACCAGTTTTGGTGAAACAATCCTTCGTTTTTTAAAAATCTTGAGTTGAGAGCTGAGCGTCAACAAGGACATTATTAGCTCTATAAACAATATCGGGTGATTGTAATGTAGTAGAAGGAAACCGGAGACCCGGAGGAAACATGTATGCTGTCTAAGAGAGTCGCCCTCTCTATCACATGAGTACCGACCGGGAATCAAACCTGGGACCTCAGAGGTGTGATGTTACCACTGTGCCACTCCGACAGCCTGAGACAATACCCACAGTGAGGTATTAATTTCTATTCTAGTAAAGCATCTCAAATTAGATAACGAATAATGTGTTTTGACTGCTTCCATATTTTTGCACCAACCCAAGCGGTTATCGTTGCCTGTAATTCTAAAACACCCGAGTGAGAATATTTCATTTTCATAATGGACAATAGCCTCGTTTTCACAACAGAGGTTCGGGTGAGACAACCCAAACCGCTTGGGTTGGTGCAAAATGTTGAAGCATTTCAAAAGCATTTCAAACCACATTATTCGAAATTCAATTTGACATGTTTTAGAATAGAAATTGATACCTCACTGACGGTGTTGATTGTCTCACCCAAACCGCTCATGTGGAGCTTAAATATTGGCCAAAACCTCGGCGTACATTTTAGCTCCACCCCGGCGGTTTCAGTGAGACAACCAATACCTCCAGTTTGATAAAAACCACAACCGCTGAATTCATAACAATGCACTGTAGGCGCATAGTGCATTTACATACACTGTAAATTGCAGTGTAAATCACCATGATCAATAGTTAGGCAATACTGATGGTCTCATTTTAAAGCTCTCTTGCAAGCAAATCCTGATTCAATCTACAGGGCCTGGCAATAAAAAGTTAGGTACATGTACATTAGAACAAACAGCGGGATGGTTAATCCTGCCACACACGAGCAACTCAAGTCATGGGGATCATGTAAGCATCAGTCACCCAGGTCATGACCACGATCCATGTTGTGTAACTTCCGGCGCTGAGGTCAAACAAAACCACTAGTACATGTATGGTTATATCATCATCAAGAAAGGCATCGTGATTGTGGTGCAAAATTGGACCTTTGCCTTAATTTGCCTTATATTGCCGAGATTTTTGAACCACTTGTTCACCTGTTGCTTTTTAGCAGTCTCCCTTGGTGCAGTAGACTTTTGATTGAGACAGGACAAACGACCTTGGCCAGTGGTTTTGGGTGCCAGTTGCTTCAGGGATTTGATAACGGAAACTTTTGAAACAAACAAACTTTTTTGCACAAATGTAGAAACATAAAAACGATGATGACGCCCAGCCCCCAGCACCTGTCTTGAGGAAAAATGACACAATGAGTCTGAGAGACAAAGGATACAATAGACAGTGAACATGGTGAATGTGAGATGAAGTACATGTATGATAGATTGATAAGGACATGAGTGTGACCTGAAGAGAATACAATAATGTATTATGACAATACACAGCTTTATGTGCACATGTGAAGATATGAAGAACCAGCAAAGTGAAACTGAAAGTTGTGATAGATTTAGATTGGAAAATGTTCTTAAGGGTTGACCATAGGTACCGCCTCGTTGGCTTGACCTCCAAATCCTAAAGCAATTAAAACACCTTCTATTAAAATGAACTGAATGCCCATATGAATCATGGGAGGCTGTTCCCTGGAAAACAAAGAACACACTCCCACCCTTGAAATGAGCATTCACTGTGATTTGAATGAGTTCCAATTGCTTTAGGATTTCAAGTTCTAGCCAAAATGGCGGTGCCTGTGGTCAACCTTTGACAAACTTTGCCAACGATGCATGATTCTTATATTGGACAAGAAAGTGATCCTCACTGAAATCACAAACATAACGAAACTGTGCAGATAATATTTCGGACTGGGAAAGTTTGACCCCCCCCCACCCCCCCGTAAGTCGATCCTTGTTGACTTCAAACGAGAAAATCAAACAGTTAGTTTACGCATATTTATTTGTTTGCAATGTTGACTCAAACATATTCATTTCAATGATTTATGGCTATGATTGATATGACAGTAATTTTGGGTCAGATCACTAGATTCAATATGTAAGTAGGCCTGACAAACAGGACAGCACAACATTCCTTCGTAAACAAATTTCACACCTATCTTGCCAGAACATGTTGAGACACACCACCACCACCAGTCAGTAGCTCTCGCAAACTATGCCATTTTAGACAAATGTAGTGAGTTTGTGTGTCCCTCACGAACAAAGGGTACAATTTTTCGTAATTAGACAGATTTGCAACAGCTTTGAAAGCAACCCCACTTGACATTCATTTAAAATGATGCGGCATGTTCGGAGATGCTGATTTTTGGGATTTCTCCGAATGATTTGCAATAAGGTGGGTTCCATAGAGGCCAGCTGGCCTCATCAGAGTAACTTCCGTCAGTGTACATGCAGCAGGTGTATTGAAGTGAAGAAGTCACTCTTTATCTGAGGACAATATTTACATGGTCAATTAAATACTTTTTTTGTGTCAAAACCCCCAAGCCAATGAACTTTTAAAAAGGGTATGTTTAAAAATGTTACATGTGTTAGAGAATGGACGCCAATTCATAACAACAGTGAGCAGTTCCTGCAGAAAACTGCTGCACATTATGTACATGCTGACAATCACAATCTCATAACCGAGGCGTCTTCAGCAACACAGGGCGTGACAGGGATCAGATTTCCAATAATTCTTTACGACGAGCACTATTAACCACATCAAAGACCCCTCCCATCATAAATTCTGACCTTTTAAATCAGTTGCTTTTACTTCAGCAAGGATGCTGTAAACCACCAAATCTTTAAACTCATTTAGTCATTTTGATTTGCAAAAAAATTTCACAACTTTTATTTAAGCGGCTACTTTTGTGATAAAAAGATATTTTGCAATTTGTTTTTCGCCAAACGAAGTTACTCGATTTGCAAAAATAAAAGGCCCACAAAAATTTGGCGGTTTGTAGAAGTAGTATAATCAAAACGAGGTGCCACCCATCATGAGACAGAACGTGACACGAAAGCTGCCCAGCATGCCACACATTGCCACAGAAATACCATTACACGTGAGGGTTTTACTTTTTGGGCCCGGAGGCGGTTTACGGGATCCTAACTTTGGCCGGGGGTGATGAATGATTCGACGCGTTGGAAGGACTGAAATTCAGAATTTTGTGATTGATGCAACACTTCTAGTACTTGAGTCAAAGATTGAGGGATAGCAGGTATTTCTGACGGCCATTTCTAATGCACATTTCATTGTGTTTCTTATTGGGTGAATAATGAAGTCACGTTCTCACAGTTTTAGCGTGTTCGATTTTAAATAGACGAATTCGAAGAAGTTTGTTTTGGCACTGACCAGTCGTTCATGTCACCTTGAACAAAGGATTGCTGTGTCTCTAGGCATTGTCAGAAGTCGGGTTAGGCCTTCTGACGTGTTAAGAGTCTTCTTTGAATTCGTCCATTGCACCGCGCAACACAAAGCAATAAAGGGTTTGTTTAACCCTGTGATGGTTCTTGGAAATCCAGGTCTGGATTAGAGTTTATTCTTTTTATTCCTTTTTGTCTGACACTTACAGACATCATCTATTTTATGTACATCACTTGTCATCTATTTTATGTAAATCACCCATGACCCGAGACAACAGTCAGTACTACTCCTGCTACGCTTCTTTCTTAGTAAAATTTGAAGAAAAATATTCCACCTCACAAAAATCTATAACACTAAAAAATTTGATTCTCTGCAAAAAAAAAATGTTCAGAACTCCATAACTCAAGGAAGAAGTCTCAGAAGGCTTCAAAGTTGCAGTTTACTTTGGTTGAGGTATCATACCATGTTATATCATATCATGTAAATGATACTTGGGAAACTTAAAAAGGCGGTGTCATGCACAATGAGGAACCTGCAGAACTAAAACTACAGATGGCAGCACCAGTACTAAAAGGTACACTTTCAGTGCATTTTCCATTAAAATTAAGTTTTGTTGATTTTCTCCCTAAAACTCATCAAAATAGAATTAAGGACCAATAAAACAACATTTTTGGGGCTACTTCCTCATAGAGTAATTAAGGGATAAAGTAGTCAATAATCATTGACCGGGGAAATGGCTTTCTCATTACAACCATGGTCCATTTGCCTGCAGGGCCCCCTATTGGCAGGTTTTGTAGTGCAGGTTCCTCAGTGACGCTGTCATCTGCAATCAGAATTAATGCTTCATTCATTCAATTTCAACTTTTATGATTTTGTGGCAGCATTTTACTGTCTTGTCAGATTCATTAAAAAAACTTAGCCTGCGAAATATCTGCAGAAAGAAAAAAACAATTGAACTCGGTAAAAATAAAATTTCTTCAAAAAATGGAACAAGAAATCGACGAGGTCTGTATTTTTAAAGGAAAGGGCCAGCAGTTGTGCAGACATCAAACATCAAGAACCTTGACTCACGTGGCATTAGGGGGCTGCCTACTGAAAAACAAATGGTAATTTCGAACTGCAATTATTCAGTATACATAATTTTGTGATGCCTAACCTGGATTTTCGATGAAAAATAAAAAAATACGCAAAAATAGCTGGCACTGTTGACTGTAGCAGCCCTGTCGTGTCAATGACAGGAACTTGCTTTACCGTTTGGGATTGCAGAGAATTTTACCACTGACCATGGTAAGTAGGTCAAGGTCAAAATGTTTCAAACACCAAATTTTGTAGCTTGAACATCACACAGTGTAATGTCAATGCATGCCCCCCCCCCCCAGGATTTTACGACCTTCACCTATTTAGACCATGGATGGAAAGCTATGTAGGTCGCACTGACCTAAATATTTGTCAACATGAACGTGTACATTTAGAGTACGCAAAAAATGTATCAACACATTAAATTTGAAGAGTCTACAGACTACATTAGGAAAATAATGAAAACTCTATGAAATTAAGGACATGAAGGAATTGCCCTCCTGCACAACTTTAGAAATTAGGTCAAGGTCAAAATGCTTGTGACACACTGTAGTGAACCAGTGGTAGGTTTGTTCAGATTTAAACCGATAACAATAACATCTGTTACTGTGAGTCTACTACTACCTTGCCGAGGTGTAACACCTTGAGTACCTCAACGACCAGGGAGGTTATGCTGACTGGAGTATTACTCTTGGCAGATTCAACCATGTCAGAGCCTAGGCTTGGCAGGTTCACCCATGTCAGAGCTCAGGCGAGACTAAAGCAAGACTCCTGGTCCTCCAGGTTGGGGGTTATGCTCAGAGCCAGTAACCCTAACATGTAAAAAACAACCAATCACTACAGAAACCAGAACCATAAGGCCTTATGCCCCAGCACCAGGGACGAAGAGGACTATGTAAGTAAGTAAGTAAGTAAACAATCAATAACATACATTTGAAGATCACACCAGTGATGGTTTCTTCAATATCATTTTGATGAGGATTTTGTGAATGACTGACCTAAATTTAGTCTTCAAGCAGGTGATAATACCATAAACCATACATTGTATGACATCTATGAAGCGTCTAAAGTAAAGAAACATACATGTGTACCACCTTTTTTGGTGACATGTAAATCTATGTGACCCTGAAAATTACAATACATTGTACATCAAATAAACCCGGGTGACAAGGAATTGTACAATGTATTGTGAAATGTGATTAGCTTTCCTTTATTTAAATACGACATCACATATTCACCAGGGGTGGCTTGCATGAATTACAAATTCCACAATTTTCGCAGTGACACTTTTATCATGTTTATTGCAATTGTATTGCTAAATTATAATATTATTATCATCACATTGTAATGACAAATTGCTGAAAGTGAAAGTGAAAAAGTCACTTCATCTTTTCAAATCTCTAATAAGTAATACACAGCCATAACCTATGGTAACATCATGGTACAATGCAAAACTGCATGGATATGTACCACTACCAGTCATGCCAGTCACCAAATTCTAGTTCACACCGTGTATGTGCTAGCAGATGGTAATACATAACATGGCATCTTTTTATGTACATACATGTAATACTTGAGCTAGCCTACATTCGAATAAAAAAGATGTCATTATCAATCATACAAATGTATGTACTGTCAGTCTTACAACCCAACATTCTCTAAGCTGGACAAAAGCCAAACCAGCCGAGGTTGTGAAGTGAAGTCAGTATCAATATCTTTAACAGGGTGTCTCAAAAAAAGTATACCCACCTCGAATCATTGTCATTGATTGTTATGATTGTAAAACTACTATATTTTAAGTGTAGTATGTCGTTAGAAAGAGCTGGATATATTCTTTTAAATGATACCCTAAACATGCATATATTTTCACGGGCGAGTCAGTAACAATGCAATGATTGCCAGCAGTTTAATTCCAAACTATGACAAATCAACAAGAGACATGGCCAGATGATGATTGAATGATAAGGAGGGGGTCATGTGGAGGGACCATAATTTCACACTGTGTAACATTTGAATGGATGAGTAATCGATCTTCATCAGTTTTATTGTTTGTGACTTCACTTTCCAACAGTTACATAAAGAGCAGAACACGTGTCACAGCAAGGATCTGGGTGCCATTCAAGAAACACAGAATATGCTTGACATAACAACACGATATGTCATCTGAGCTGAATGTATGCGTAATATTCACTTACACATTTGACTCTAGACCAGTAGATGTATAAATAAGTATGAATACTGTGACTGAAAGTTACGCTGCGAGTGCATGACCCCCAAACAAACACAACTATTTATACCCCAGTTAGTATTGAACCAAGCTATAATTTCATTAGACATTTAAACAAGGTGGTATTGCTAATAGATGTAATTCATCACAGCAAAACAATTTCATTGACTATTTTTACCTATAGAGTAGTACAACATGTAGCCCTTTTACCAAATTATCTCATTGACATTGGTCTCTGTCAAGTACGAGTGCACAGAAAGGCCTTTTGCTGCAGTGACAATTTCACCAGTCGGTTGACATATCATCAGCACCAGGCAAGACACATCTTACATATTATAATGACATGGCAATACACAAGGTGCACTGCAACCCTGTCTGCCCCAAATGACGTATGTGACTTGCCACAGCAAAACCGTCCACATGCATGTTGCTCTGAGCTCGGCAGGTTGAGACAGGACTGATTTTTCATTTTATGTTGTCCGCCTCTCGTAAAAAAATCGGCGTACCTACATCAATTTTTTCCTTTATCTCCAAGTCCTGGTGTCTTCTCTTAATTAGGCTCATCTTCTGTGCGACATGCGCCTCTTTTTGCTGTGACAGGTCACTTATCACCATGACCATGTCATCAGGAGAGCATGCTTACTTACTATCGACAATATTTCACTGGGAATCAACATTAGGCATTCAGGGTGTACGCGATAATATGGCCTGGCGATGATAGAATATACGGGTCTAGTAGTATGCATGGATTTCTCCTTTAAAATGGAACATTCTTGGTGCTAGACAGAAGAGGATTAATTAATGTAGATGAGGATGATTCGATGAGGGTGAAGATGAGTCTTCACATGAAAGCGCACACTATACACTCACCGTCATGCTCCATCGTAATCAGATCATTACCATCCTCATAATCATAGATAATAACTGCCGACGCATTTCGCTTCTTGGCAACGTTGTGGATTTTCTCATGAAATTTACATGTCCCTCTCTGAACGAGTGCAACCCACTTCTCGTTGGGGATCGCATTTTCTGGTCGAGCGCATCCATTTGTAGTATTTCCACCGGGTCCATGGCGCACATGAACGACGACACCGCTCTCCGCAGCAATTTTACTATTGGTTCCGTAGCGTCCGATCTCGCCCCGCTCAGTTATAATTCTGCCAGTTTTCACGTCTTTAAAAGTAATATTCACCCAGGCAGTATAATAACTCTGCAATTCCGTAGAGAATTCGTCACCGAAGCCCTCTCCACACAAAAACATAGCACCCAACAGTATCACAGTCCACCATCTTGAAACTGAATTTGGATTTGATCTTCCGGACATTGTCAATGTGTTCACCACAGTAATGCCAACACCTTCCATTTTATGCAATAACTTATAGTCAGACAACACTCTTCGCTATCTTGAGTAATTAATCGACTATTTAAAACATTGGATTTTTGCTTGCAGCGCTCATGAACAGCGAATTATTGTCCCAAATTGGCCATAACCTGTAAATATGGAGCCATCATAATGTTTTGAAATGACGTCATGGGTCATGTGACGCAGATTCATTACTCGATGTAGCACTAGAAATAGTCACAGGTAAATAAAAGTGCTATATCAATATGTTGTAGCACTACTAGTACTATAAGCCTATGTTGGTTTTATTTAGCGTATTTCTGGGTTTGTACAAAGGCCTATACACCTGATGAAGAAGGGAAATGCATAGCTATTGATTTATGTATGGTGACAGTCGTATTTGGTAGGATCATGGAGGTATTATTAATAATACCTCCATGGTAGGATGTGCTATTTACTATTGTCTCTGTCTGAGTGTCTCAGGAACAGGGTCATTTGATGATGATGCTGGTGATGATGATGATGATATTTGGCAGAATGCTATATTGTGTCTGTCTCAGTAATCTAATCACCGGCCTCATCTACCAGCATTTTATATCTCTGCATTCGGGTTTAGACGTTGTCCCTCCTTGAAGGATGAGGCACAACCACACGGATAAATCATCGGCATGCTAGAGGATAGTTTTCCATAAAAGCAAGGATCTTTCAGTTTGTGGATACTTTAGTCCAATGAAATGAAGATATGCATGCGATCAAATCGTCTCTTGAAATCATGACACACGGGTGTACATAGTCAGGCGGTGATGCGATATTGTCGTCCCCGTCCAAGAATCGATAATAGTGAGGTTTCGCAACCACCCGTTTAGGCCCTACGACGACGTTTATCTATTGTGTGAGTTTACCTGAACAATAGATAAACGTCGTCGAAGAGCCTAACCCGGCGGTTGCGAAACCTCCCTATTGTCCTTCGATCCCTCACTGAAAGAGGTGAGGGACCGACCCCCCCCCCCTGCACCTCTTGTTATATACACTCCGGACGCAGTGGACCGGCCTCGTCCCTCACAGTTGGAGACAATGTGACTAGGATGACGTATGCCCCGGAATTATATACTATTGTAATCAGATGAAAAGATATCTGGCAAAAAAGTGCTTTAGACCTTGAATTGTTTTGAGATCCCTGGGTATAAACCGCGTAGGCCTTTACCGATTGACGTCTAAAAGGAACTTGGGCCTATACTCTAGCTGTGACCTGATGAAACTTAAGTTTGGCCTCAGCTAGACTCACTGGGCAGCCCACACTTAGGGTGAGGAACGAAGCCGGCCACTGCGTACGGAGTGTACTCTCTATTATCAAATAAGATGGTTGAAATGTAGCTGTGCAGGAGGACCGAATGATTTTCACATGCACTAGTTTGGTGGTGATGTGACTTTTTGAGCAAGCACTTTTGAACATTGGTCAATTTTTAAGTGGAAGGGGCGCCGCTATCTTGATTGTCCGGGAGCGACTTTTATTCAATATGCAGAGGTGGTTTTCGCAAAGCCCCCGAAACGTCCACGTGGACGTCCATCCAATTGTTCGATTTCGTTATCAGGAGGTGAAACAATGGGATATGCGTTCACGTTGGTGTTTCGGTGGATTTGCGAAAACTCCCTATGTTGTGGGATAGAGTAGGCCTACGCCTACCTGACCATAGAAACCCAATTCTTGTTAAAAATGCTTATCTGACTGAATGCAGAGGCACTATGTTTCTATATGTTGGTAATACATTTATAGGATCTAAATCCAACCATTCAAGATTTACGTGTACATTGATGCTTGTTCTCCTGAAGAAAGCTACATTCGTGGTCCAATGATGAAGTCATATTAACCAAAATTCTAACCCCTCTATCTCCTACAACTACCACTTGAAAAACGTAAGAATTGGGTGTCTATGGTCAAGTCCTACAACATATTCAAATCACATTCCCTGCATGTGGAATATAAGTGTCCCTCTCCTCCTGGACTATAAGTGTTATGCCTATTCAAGCCTTGATGCCATTTATCATCATTCGTTATCATTTTGTGACGTGAGGAAGCTAAAGCTTGGCCTCTACAGGGTGGCGCAGAATTATCTTTCGTCACACAATGGATATAAAATAGAATTCTATTGTGCAAGGGAAAATAATTCTGGGCCACCCTTAATAGCATATCAAAGCTAGATGCAGGAAAAATTTACACACTCCGGACGCGTTGGCCCGGCCTCGAGGTCCTGTCGCCCGGTAAGGAGATAGATTAATATAGGACGATGCAATGAACTGCCGCGGGAGTCTAGAAAAACGTCGCTTCTTCAATAGTTCAACCAGCCGAGGGTGGCAGCACCTTACGGTTAAGATTAGGGTTAAGCCGGTCAGAGTCAGATTTATGGTTCGAGTGTCAGATATCATGATTTATCATGAATCTTATGCGTCGGAGGTAATTCAGTCAGTGAGGTGGTCGTAGGGCGGATGTCAGTACTTGTACTTCTGCGCGTTTATCAAGGTACATTGTATATACAACAACAAATTAAAAGCTCCCGAGCTTACAGCATCCTCTGCAATCTCTGTTACCAGCTCCTTCCTTCGCACACATCACTGGAGGGACCTCTTAAGTGAAAGACGCTGATGCTTAGGATGACATAATATGTCATCCTGTGTCATAATATGTCATCCTGTGTCATAATATGTCATCCTGTGACATAATATGTCATCCTGTGACATAATATGTCATCAGGGTCTGTATTATTCAGGGCTCTAGAAGATACATCAACTTGTTTTTGATCTCAGTTTCTTTGATCTCTTTAACTGCATTTCCCTTTTTCTGACCGACACTTCTGCAGACGAGTAAGCCACGTTTAGTTAGGTGCAATTGGCCGTATTATAGGCCTAACCCACCACTCTCGCACCCCATATCACAAAACAATCAGTGGGTCCAAAACAATTGCAGTGACATCTTAGCCCACCACAATCTCACTGATTGTTTTGTGAGATGGGGTGTGAGAGTGGTGTAACGTGGACGTTCGCTACCTTTTGTTAGATTAACCAAGGTTTCCACCCACAGAAGCTCAAAACAAGAAGGGATCGGGATGCATTACCACTCGTGTGAGAGTTTGATTGGTGATCAACCACACCTAATGAAGAACTTGCTCGGGAACTGAAGTATCGAAAAATAATGTTTATGCGCAATAATTTATTACGCATATATCGAACTCGCCCCAGTTCCGAAATTAAAAAATATTTCAGACACCGGGATCAATTACCGCCATCTTGGATGTCGGCATCCTGAGATTTAGGGTTTTGACAATCCTACGTCATAAACTGTGTCGCCAGTTCAGACTGTAAATTCAGGCCGAATTAGTGCCACTTTCTCTTATAAAACGTTATATTTTGTTAAGAAATAACAAAATATGATCTTTATAAATAAAATTTGACACTTACTAGTGAGGCTTGAGATGATTGTATGGAGAACTACATACGCAGCGTAGGGCAGCAATCATTTTCGCGGGCTGTGTGGTGATGCGATAGCCTCACAGCAATTGGAAAGATTCTTTCCTGATCTACATCCGCGGTACTGCTTCTCAAGATTTGTTCAAGAGGCGTTGTAAGGAACGAAATCAGCGCCTCTAGTGTCAAGATTTTGCATTTATATAGGCTACACATAAAAATCCAGTTATTGGGATCAAACCAACTGCAGTGCAAACAAAAAATATTGATATAGTTGCTAATACCAGAGTCCTTCTTATTTGAAAGACCCTGCTAATACATTTAGCCTATTATAGTAAGTTCGATCCGATACGCTCACTAATGCATATGAGAGATATTCAGAATCAATATTATGACCATGCACAAGGTTATACATCAGTTTCTCTGGTGGGTTACAGATGTCACTGCAATAGCCTTTTTGTCGCCACCGGTTTCGTTGTGATGTGTCGGTATCCATTATACGTATATGCTTTGTGACCTCCTCGCATCAATAAACCGCTAAAACTTAGCTGTTTATTCGATGTTGATGTTAAAGTTACATGTACATGTACATGAACTTATACAGGTTCGCGCCCACTTGCGTGGACCATTTGAATATACCGCGCTGTGGGGTATCCAGTTAAAACGGCCCCTAATCAAAACAGCCCAGCTTTAGTGGCGACAAAACGGCCCTGGGTTGAAAACGGCCCTGGGTCAAATCGGCACCTGGTGTTATGGTACCGTAGTAGTTGGAGTAAGGGCATATGTTGAGGAGGTTTAGAGACAAGTTTTGTTGGTTTTGGGGTGTGGTCTGTTCAAAAGTGACAATGGACTTGGACTCTATTATTCATTGGGAGGTAGACATTTATTCATCCCTGATATCTACATGTATATATATAAACAAGCAGCACGTAGCCTAAATGATTTTTCAGTTTCTTCCGAACTTGTTGTGCAGTTATTGGCCTGATGCAGATGTTCGAAAAATATCCCATCAAGATATTGTTTAGACCTTTCCTTTGCGTTCTTCTCCACACTGATATGTAGGTCTTTCAGGGAAAGGTGCAATTTGTAATTAGCAAGTTTGTTAATCAGATTCTGGTAATTTAGAACAATGGGCCTACTGCGTGTAGAAGTCTTGTCCTTCACTATATTCGGGTAGGGTTCATTTGAATAAGACAGATGTAAAACAATGCAGTTTAATAAGAGAAGCCATTACACATCTAGGTGGCAGCATGAATTTCTATTCACAATGAATATCACCATCTTAACGACAAGGTTTTTGCATCTTATTACCAAGATTTATTACTGCCTGGCTATGTTCAAAGGCAGTATAATACCATGAGGTTCACTTGGCATGCCGTCGTCTATAGCTCTACGCAATCTTTGAATATAAGGCACGACAACACAAACCCAATTAAGCCCAGGAGCATTTATCATATAAAGACACCTAGCTAAAACCTCTTTGCAAAATTTTTATTGCAGCGATCAATACAGTTATTTGATTTTAACGACTCAAAACCCCATATCTCACATCCATAAGACACTGGGACCATTGCATCAGAATAATAGTTTCATGGATGAATTAAAGACTTTTGAAGTCTCTTTGATATTGCGACTAATAAGAGCTAATTGCGAACACTCATCACATGCCAAGGGTGGTGTGAATTAACTGTCTCTTTGATATTGCGACTAATAAGAGCTAATTGCGAACACTCATCACATGCCAAGGGTGGTGTGACCTAATTAACTGACTAATCAACTAAGTAAGATGAGTGCTGTTCATTCTATCATCTCGTCACGATGACTATATAAACCCCCAGAATTCTCAACATCTTCATCAGTTTATTCCAAGACTTCATTGCTGCTACAACTCGACGCTACTTTCATCAACACCTTACTATGACAGAAGAGGATCCCTGCATCTCCTGCCGCAAGCAAGTGAAGAGACGACAACATGGCCTCCAGTGCGAAGGATGTGACCAGTGGCAACACCGAATCTGCAACACGGGTATCAGCCAGAAAGAGTACCGTGCCGCTGTCAAGCTGGGGAATGCGATCAGCTGGAGGTGCCAACGGTGTCAGGCAAGAAGTTACAGCCGCCTTAGTGTTGGGGAGCCCCAGGGCGAGAGCACACGATTGTCACTGCAAAACACTTCCACGTTACAGGTCATCATGAACGAATGGGCTGAAGATCATCAAGAAGTACTGGAAGACGACGAGCCACCACCAGACGTAGACCTAGACCACGGCATGCCAAGTGAAGCAGAGCTACAGATGGCGGTCGACGAGTATATTGCCGAGCAGCACCAGGACGAGCCACCACCAGACGTAGACGTAGACCACGGCATGCCAAGTGAAGCAGAGCTGCAGATGGTGGTCGACGAGTATAATGCCGAGCAGCACCAGGAAGAACAGAGCACCAGCAGTGACCCCACCCTCGGCGAATTTGATATCCCATCCGTCCTTCAAGAGTCTTCAATGCGAGAACCAGACCCATTGCCGTACGACAGAGCTGCAGCACCTGTATTAACGTACGAAATAATCCACAATGGCTCACAGAAAGGAAAAGAAAAGCTTGCTGACAGTCATGGTTACCTATACACAGTGAAGGCCACGAAGAGACAGAACGGGAACCGGACCTGGAGATGTAGCGTGCGTAACAAGAATGTCTGGTGCAAGGCCACGGTGCTCCAGAAAGGTTCCAACTCTATACGAGGCAGTCTACTCCACGTCCATCCCGGCAAGCTAGGGGCTGCCATTGCAACGAATGTGGCAATAGAGATCAAGAAGTCAGCAGCCAAAGAGATCTTCACGCCTGCTGCAGAAATTGTAAACCAGGTGTTCCTGAACAAAGACATACAGACGAGAACAGCGCCATTGGAAGCGCTTCAAAACCCCGTCAACTTGGCAAGAGCGGCGAATCGTTTCCGGCAGAAAATGCGCCAAGCTGAACCAGACCTCGAATTCGATCTTGACGTAACGCACATTCCCGAAGACTTTTGCGTAAAGACATTCGAGTAGACGGAAAGCGGCACATCATTTTCGCAACATGAACTGTAACAGTGACGACTGTATGTAAATGTTATCATTACCGGTATAATTGATAATAAACTACTAAGTATGAGTTAAAACGAAACAGGTATTCCGTATTGATTTGTCTTCAATTTGACTATGAATGTTGATGCAATTCATGACTGCATGCATGCCGACTAACCGGCGGTTCATACAGATCCTAAAGTCTTCTCATTTCTTTCTCATTTAGAAGTATAGATATACGACGGTTGATCGGCATGCATGACTGTGGCCCAGACAAAAAGCCCCTCGATCTACTAAGTACTTCTGAATAAACATTGCCAAGCATGCAAACAGTACTAAGAATGAATAAAGACTACAAATTCTTGAGGTCTAGATCACAGGATCGAAGTTCCCACCCCTAAAAATACTTATCCCTAAACCGCCTCAACTATACACTCAACTATACCCGCCCACTTCACACGATACCCTACACTCTCGGGCGGTTATTTCCGCATTAAATGATGTCCTAAAACGCGTCTTTATAACTGGCAACTCGTGTGTGTGTGTGTAGAGCAACCCGTGCGTACAGAGCAAAACGCGCGTATCTAACTCGTATCTAACTCACGACAGGTAAATTTAGAGGAATCTGTGATTTTCATGGTTGAATCTTTGGCTAGAGACTGTGCTGAAATATGCATTGGGGATCCACTTAGAGCTCGATTTATTTTGCCTCTCCCAAGGATGAGGAGACTCCTTATCCAGTGTGGAATCTGGATCGAGTGAAGATTATTGGTTGGAGGCCTCGGTTGGGCAAAATAAATTGAAATGTTATCCAATCAAATGGAAAACTTACCCAAGAGATATTCAATCTGTTCTTTGACTCCGGGAAGATGTAGTTTTGGCCTACCCCGGCTGCGGTTGCCATTGCCATTGGCATTATCTGGCAAGACTGGCGCTGGACGTGGTCGTGGAATGCTCACAGTGTTCTCAAAATGCTCTCGCAGCAAATTTAATGTCTGTACCAGAAGAGTTGGAATGGACTCTAGATTGACATCCCCAATGCATATTTCAGCACAGTCTCTAGCCAAAGATTCAACCATGAAAATCACAGATTCCTCTAAATTTACCTGTCGTTCTATACATATTTCCACCTCAACGAGAACGCGCTTAACACGGTCTGCCAAGTGCAAAAGCAAGGCCATTTGAAGTGCGCCTACTACATTACAGTTACCAATTGGTAAATCGTATGTCGCTTAGAGCAAAAACAATAATCATCAAGACACAAGAGCGCCGCGATGCGGGAGGCTGAGGAACATGCGACAGCAGTTATCCGACAGCACTTATCCGACACTAGTTATCCGACACTAGTTATCCGACGGCACGTTTATGCGACAGTTGTTATACATTCGCGTTATGTTCTTTGTAGGGGTCGCGAGTTAGATACGCGCGTTTTGCTCTGTACGCACGGGTTGCTCTACACACATACACGAGTCGCCAGTTATAAAGACGCGTTTTAGGACATCATTTAATGCGGAAATAACCGCCCACAAGAAGCAATATATACAAGGGAATCATTATATATTACCAGTGGTGTGAGAGTTTTGGTGACCAATCTCACCCAATTAAATTGGAACCTGCATGCTCGAGAGCTGAAGTATCAAAAAAATGACTCATTATAATTACATGGAATACTCTGGCTTTACCCTTGCATTTTAAATCTGGAGTAGGCAAATAACTTCAAAATCGGGAACAGGGAATAATAAGCTGTTGGAAGCAGGGGTTGGAAGAATGAGGATTGTCTCAGTTTACCTGGTGGACTACAGATGTCACTGCAATAACCGTTTTCGCAACCGGATTTTCCATGTCATTGTGATGTTTCAGAATGTAGATGACTTCGTTTTGAAATGCTTTTGAAGCCATGGGCAACCAGCAAGCTCTGTGCCCTTGTTTCATCAACAACGAAAAACCTGCGAAGTAACATATTCAAAGTCAGGGGCCCCGCGCAAAAGGCGCGTTTTGAACAGGGGTCTTTTTGAGATTTAAGTGCCTCAGGTGCGTTTTCCTCAAAACAACTTATGGGTTTCGTTCACCTGAAACAAGTGATTGTTTTCTTACACGGGTTTTTGTTATTTTTAGCTCACCTCTTAGGAGAGGTGAGCTTATCCCATACCGTGGCGTCCGTCGTCCGTCGTCGTCCGTCGTCCGTTAGCAGGGCACGTTTCGTAACTGTTAGAGCTATTGAGTTGAAACTTGGTACACATGTACCCTTATGTAATGACACCTTGGAGACCAAGTTTCGGTCCGATTCATTTTATGGTTTGGCCACCAGGGGGCCAAACGTTAAAAGTGAAAATATGCAATATCTCCCTTAATAGTAGTCGGGAAATTTTGAAAAAAATATGGTAGGTACTTCTAGCAAAGGTGCATCATATATCCTCCGGGTTTTTGATTTGACCTCCTTTTCAAGGTCACAGAGGTCAAAGTTTGCTGATTCACTGAACAGTAGCATGTTTCCTATCTATTTTAGCTAGAAGGTTTTAAACCAGTGTGGACATGTATCTGGGGATTCTCTATTCCACCCCTAAAATTTCGGCCGTTCGGACATCAAATATGGCCGCCAGGCAGCCATCTTGAAAAATAAACACAGTACTATTACTCCGAAACTAATGATCGGATTGCAACCAAAGTTGATCTGGATGTATATCTATGTACTCTCTACTAAATCCTTGATTTTTTATCAAATGTGATAGCCAATATGGGTGCCAGGCGGGCATCTTGAAAAATTCTTAGTTTGGCCACCCGGGGGCCAAATTTAATGTCCAAAGTTAAAATGTTTGATTGCTCGTTTAATAGTGGTCTGATTTTCATAAAATTTTTATGGTAGGTACTCCTAGCAAGGATACATTTCATAAATGTGGGTTTTTGATTTGACCTACTTCTCAAGGTCACAGAGGTCAAAGTTTTCCTATGGCACCGCCATTTTACAATGACGGCACGTTAGAGGTGAGCACAATGGCCCTGGCCATTTCATTTTGTACCGACAGAAACAAGGCGTGCTATTTCTTGAATCTGAAACTAAATTTAAAGTGACAAAAACTTAGGACATTCTGCAACAAAATCCTTTCACCTGAAAAAAAGTCGCAATTGAATGCCGCGACTAAAGATGAACTCACGAAATGTATTATAGGAGCACGTAGACGCAAACCTATGTTAAAACCAGTCGCACTGCGTGGTACTATAGTAACTGGTCTTTAGACAGCGAAGGTATACCGAGGGTTACCATTGACTATAAATAATTGCGCATTTGAACGATGCGGTGAACATATATTTGGAGACAAAAAAACTGTTTGATGACCAAAAATTAGGGGGGGGGGGGCGTGCGGCCGGTGCGCCCCCCCCCTGGATCCGCGCCTGAAAGTTAATGTTCAAGCCTCGTTTTTACACGAGGGAGGTTGCAGCTCCCCGTGCCTCCCCGTGTAAATGTCTCGCCCTGTGGAATAACCAGCCTGAAATATTTCGATAAACCCTGTGCAGACTATTTATTGAAAGACTCTAAATTAACTACTGTTCCATCTGCTTGGAGAATTGGAGAGAGTCTGATGTGCAGAAGTGCTTCTTGAATCTGCTGAGAGGATTACCTTTTTGCTAGTGAATTTCCCTTCGGGCAAAAGCAATCCCCCACTCCACAGTTTCTCATCACTATCAATCCGTCGATTTGCCCGCTATGGAAATAAACCCTGGGGGATCGAGAATGAGGCGAACGATAAGTCACAGAGATGTAGGCCTAATATCAACCAACTTCGCACAGGTGTATCCCTCGCCGCTGTTGTCGTCGTCGTCGTCGTCGTCGTCGTTGTTAATTTAAATTCAAATTCATATTCATATTTTCAAACACGCCCTGATTAGGCTACAGAGTCAAAAATTATACATGAACATACAAAATAAGAAAATAACTTGCTGCAAACTAAATCAGGAGCCGTCACAAGCCCCCCAAGGATTGGAACATAAAAAGTTAGTCATTGGCAGTCACAACGGCCTCTGACCACTTTACAGCAGTGGAAATACCATTGATGGGTACATTGACGCTCCTTGCAGTGAACTACCCTGAAGAGGATAGACGTAATTTTTGTTTCGACCGAATAAAATATACTTAGTAATCACGAATTAATAAGGAATAGTCATTTTTGATAAAATGCATTTAGTCCTGATGCATCTTTGACGGTATCATATACTCACATCGAAATAAAAAAACCCACACCTTTTTGGTAATCAAGTCTCAATTACACCTAAATACATGTAGTTGTCCGGTCGTAAACTGTGGTCATTCACTAACATTTGTCTTGCCAAAGCGGGGGCGAATTTTAGGACATCTTCAAAGAGATAGTTAATTTGTTTACATGGAAAGTGATGGGTTCTCTTTGATCTTTATGGTCGCCGTTGTTTTCCTTTGACATTTTGGAGTGGTTTTGTTGTTTGAATGGTACCACCCGGAGTGGCAGAGGCGGGATATAGAAGGAGACTGTGACGGCGATAGGGGCGAACGAAGTTAGTCACCCCCTGAATCTGCCGCTAGGGCATTGATTTTGTTTTAATATCCGATATATATTTATGGTTCTTCCCACCAGCCCTGTATTCATGTTGGGAACTATGACCTCAGATGTTCATAGTTATCGGAGCCAACCGTAAAATATCTTTTTCTTCTTCTTCATAATAAGCGTTTGCTCTGCACTTGGAGGTGTTATTCTGCAGAGACATTCTCCTTCATGAGGCGCGATGAACAGGCGGGTTTTTTGTCGTCGTGCCACTACGATTAGGCGATAATTGGGTTTATTGGCCTATACATGCCACAGTGACTCCGAAAGTAAGGGTGTGATTCGAAAATTTCATGAAAATAAAAGAGAAAAAGAACCCCACTCCTCTGCTGATTTACTCCTGTCTCAAAATTTATTTAAGCATTCGAACTAAAAAATATTTATGCAATTTTTGCTTCAAGTATTGGATCAACTCACTTCAGTGCAGCCGCAGCGCGTCTACACTACAAAAGCAGTGGAATAATACATGTACATGTATCATATCCACTTGAAATGAGTACATAGAGATACTTTTTATGCTCGGGCCCATTAATGAACCAGTGCATATGCATCAAGGTTTATCTCACAGGTTCCAGGAAGCCAGACGTGCGTACAAGTGCATACAGATGCCAGGAAAAACACTAAAGCGCCATAATTGCCACATACGATGTTATCACTGGATCATGTGTACACCGTGTTTGCGGTTTCCTCCGACCAAACCCGACATACATCTGTCGGCTGCCGAATAGGTTTGCACCTAATGACCCCGGACTTCGGCGAAACTCGGAACCGTTCGGAGATAGCAGACGACACATAAATTATACCATCCCGCTCGGAGAGGGTTAGTCACGTTTCCGTAAAATGGGGAAGCGTAAGTTTTACCGCAATTTGGGTTTGTCTTGGTGCGAACCCATATATCACACTCAGGTGGTTGTGATAGTTGAGTTTTCACAGTCGGCCTATTTCTGCCTGATTACTCTAGGCTTTAAAATCCAAAATGGCCTATGTCATTGCACGCTTAAAGGCCTACGCCGTTCGCTAAAAACTTTGAATTTGTAATTGAATTCAAAAATGTCCAATTGCGAAAATACATGTACATGTATATACTATAAACATAAATTTCAACATGCCGTTGTGCAGAATGATATACAAATACTATGAATACCAAGTTTAAACAAATTTGCATTCAAAATAATGCACTACGGCATTGTGTATTAGTGAATTTCTTGGGACCACATGTTATTACGAACGGTGTACCCCTTCAAAGGCTACTGCAACCGATGACATTGTATCACTGTGGTCAAACTGTTCTCAACAGGGACATAGTCGACCAGCGAAGGCAGTGACGGTTGTATGAAGTCATTGGAAGAATGCGCTTCAAACACGGAAGCTGGGACTTCAAAATGACTCTTATGTTCATAGAAATGCAACATATCAGGCTGGAGACTCCCTACCCGACAGGTTAATCAATTAAATGGACAATATAGGCAGCAGCTAGGCAGGCAAGATAAAGTTACACAACGTCGCCAATAGGGGTCTCTCACATCACACAGTAGATCGAAATGATTCACGCTTGTACGAGGGATATATTTAGTGCTAAGTCTGACATGACCAAGGGCCCTTACTGTTTATACTAGTCACTTGCAGATGGCCAAATTAGCCGCTCTCCTTCTGCCTATAGCCCCCTTTAACATGATATACCAAAAATATTGAGGTATGTGCAAACAAATAACAACTTTCATAGCAGCAGCACATTTGCCTCAATGACGTCACTGTGCCAGCGCCGGGGGGGGGGGGGGGGGGGGGGTAGGCCCAGGCGGAAGAAAAACGTGTTTTTTCATGTAGACTTTAGACGAAAAGTTTGTGTTTTGTTCCCCCCCCCCCCCCCCGAATTACAAGTAGCCAAACTAGCAAAATGAGGCATGCAGCGGTGAAGGTCTCGGGCAATGTCAGGAAGTAAACAACGTAAGAAATTCAGAATAATGGCAACATTTTGATTTATGCTACCGAGAAAAAAAGTATTGGTTACAGGTGAAGAAGTATGGATTGTCTGAACGTACGCACGTGCAATATCATGATCATGAATCATCGGTTACCGAGAATAATACCGGTTCATATCTAAAATGATAAATGAGTTTTTTAACCTAAATGATGGCGATGTGTCAGTGGGGTGGGAGAGATGGCACGGTTAAGTGATTTCTGCAGGTTTGTTTTCGGCCTTTGACAGGTTAACATGCTTCAATTACAAGATTTGAAGAGAGGGCCTTTTAAAAAAGAATCGTTCCAAGTCATCCACTCTTCCGTTTTCGCGACTTCAATAGGGGAAGTTTTCTCGTTACTTCTACCGTGCTCCCTCGTTTTCCCGACATTAAAGGGATAATTTTCTCATTACCTCTGTCCTGTTCCTTTGCTTCCCGACATCGCCAGGGACATTTTTATCATTTTTATTCTACATAAGTAGTTTCCAATAACAAATTGCACAAAAAAGGAAAAATTCTAAATCTGACTAGATCATCACGCTTTTCTGGCGTTGACTCCGATTTGACGGGACCCAAGTTAGCTCTCAATGCGTCGATACGATGCACTAGTAAGGCGCTTCCGGGAGCCATGGATCTACCCTGTGACGTCTTGGTGTAAATGTAGATTTTTCTGACGTCACGCTGATGGCCTTGATTTATACCCCTCTACTGCGACGATAATGGAAATGACGTTGCGCCGTAATAGCGGGGTGACGTGAACTCGGATCTAGGCGTGCACTCACTATTAACGCGTTTTTCTACCATCTAAGAGCTGAAACAAAATTGGGAAACATCAAACACGTTCAGAAACCTTATAAATAATTTAAAGAAGATTTAAACTGAAGAATGCTCAGACTAATTGTGTATTTCTGCTGGACAAGAGCACAGTTTACTGATGAACCAGAAGAATAACATACTGCAGTAAATTAAACGACTTCAAAAGAGAAAACAATCAAATTCCTTCCTTTGATTTTTTTGCTGGTCTTGATATTAGGATAACGATTTTATTTTCAGTGAATACATATGTCATTTTCCTTGCTGCCAGCTTATTTTCTTATTTGAAGTTGGGATGTTTAATATTAACCATGATTACATGTAATACATGGAGATGCATTCAAACGTTTTTCACGTTTAGCATATTTTATCTGCCTCTGGCGCCTATGCAAACCTGTAGAATAGCAACTATCAGACAATTTGGTAAACATGCTACGGGAGGAGCATGCGAATAACATGAATGGCTTTGAATTGTATTTCAAAGTAAATTGACCTTGACATACTCCGTGGCTAGCGGTCATGCAGCCTACTGTAAGTCAGTGCCATGAATGGCGCGCCCTCCTTTCTGTCGTGCGGTAAAAACAAAACTTTAATTTGCCCTCAATAGGCGTGGCGCTGCGACCAGGCGGCAGATTGTATAATTAGCACATGACCATAGTTCTCGAGCCTGGGTTTCAGCTGGTAGCGGCATTTCCTTTGTTCTTTTTCCGAAAGATCTTTTCAGTGTTGTAATTACAAGGTAATCATGCGCTTGGGCAATGAACTAAAGTACAAGTGACCCGATCGAGAAATTCTTTTGCGTAGGATCAATGGCCATCTATGTTTAGAACACATGTCGGTATTACTAGATCCTGTTTGTGTAATTTAATCGATACTTTAGTCGATTATCATATCATATTATATCAAAATGTGTGTACTACCATGGAGAAACAGAAAGAACATACATGCAAGAGGCGATAAAAAGTATTTTATAGATGACGTGGCTTGATTTTCGAGGTGAAGTCGCCCTTTTGATGTAAATAGAGTCATGCACTGCATCGTTTTGTTTATGGTTGGAAAATTCAACATTTTGATTGTGATTTGTAGGGCCTACTTGATTACACCTTCATCCTTGTTGACTCTTCTCCAATTCGTTTAACCACGACAGCAATTTGCCATGCTACCACCCAGGGAATGATCGTCGGAAAGGCCTCTCGATCCAAAAAGACAACAGTGGACATCCATTAGCGGACACACCCTGTAAATTATGGACATTAGTCAATTGGTCCCAAATTGGATGTCCGTTTTTATACACTTATTTGACCTCTCTATATAGCCCATTCGCAATGTTTTGTCGGGTATTCGAAAAGGCTGGATCACTGGACTGCTGGCTTTACCTGATTGTGACTCATGAATCACCACTGCCTGGATGGATTGCCCAATTCATAAATCCCAAACGTTTCCCACCATGTGCTTCAAGGGCACTGTCAACATGGATTCCTAAGTCTAAGACTATTTACCAGCGAAATCGCCGGGCTATTACCGGCGGTTCCGTCTGCATGACCTACAAAGCTGACGGAAGGTTTTTTTGTAACTGAATAACATCCTAGCAATGTGTGAATCAGAATGCCATTCATAGGCAGCGCCCATGTAAATATGATACGCGGGACATTATAGCATTCAGATACCTAGGTTGGTGTAGGGATGAGGAAGCAATCTAAATACACATGAATATTATATCCCATTTTCCGAACGATCCCCAATTCAGGTGGTGGTGACCCATGAGTCACAACCCAGCGAATCCAGCAGTCCAGCAATCCAGATTATTCGAATATCCTGTTGTCCGCATCGTTTAGGGCTCTAGAGGACGAACTACTGTCAAGATTACTCTGAAATTTGCCCCCAGACGATGCGGAAATAATATTTACGAATGGACTATGGGGCACCCCTTTATTAAGGACAGCACTTGTCAGTCTCGAAGGTTTACTGTAACAGAGAGGTTAACTGTATATATACTCTAATTTCACCGATCTAAGATCGCTTCTTGGCTCAAGTCAACCATTGATACAAGATGCACATGCACATGGTCGCTAACGTCCGATGAGACGAAGTCATTTTCCGTCTTGACTTTTGTGTCGAATTCGTAATAATTGATGTACGGAAACAGTCTTAGATCAGTGAGACTAGAGTAGTGTTTTCTCTCAAGAAGAAGATCGTTCAAAATAAATGCCATAACCTCATCTTGCAACAACATTTTATAAAGTGATTAATCGGTATGTGGTCATAAATCAATTGCAACTGCCTTTTACAGACCCCGAAACTGAGTAGTATTTGAAGCTTGATCAAAATGATAGCCTCAGATTAGTGAAACTAGAGTATTATACATTAGGTGTTTTCTCTCAAGAAGAAGTTCGAGCAAAATGAATGCATTTACCCCACCTTGCAACAGTTATTTTATAAAGTGATGTATCGGTATGTGGTCATAAGTCAATTGCTACTGACTTTTATGGACTCCAACATGAGCAGTATTTAAAGGGTTCATATGCTCTTTTATTAGCCTTATCAAGTTTCTCAATGATGACACCAACTGATCATCCTGTCATGCAGGTGCGATCATCCCCGTCGACACTTTTGAGAATATCATCACAGCTTATTTGTAGCCACCTTAGTTGGTAGTAGTGATTAATTGCAGTTCAGGTTTTTTTCTTTTACTTGGCGCAATCCATGATTTATGGGGGTTGTACGCTGCCGTCAATGGGGTATTCACGTAACGATTTATCACAAGTGAAAAGCTGAATGAACTGTGTTGGCAGTTATAAGTACTGATAGTGTGGGCTGTGAAGTCATGAGTATCAGAAAGATACTACGACTGCTATTACTATAAATTAATCATAATGATATTGATGAAAATATCAAGCACCTTGTTTGACCAAATATTAAAACATTTTTGGGGAATTGTCACACGTTTATGCAAATGTACGGTCATGAAGGGACCTTATTCAGGCTATATAACAACAGTACCCGAAAAAATGCCCGAGAAAGGGGTGTCTATAAACCTAAGACTTTAAACCCAAGACTCTATAACACTATTAAAGACCCAACTATAAAACTAAGACCCATAGGACTATAAAACTAAGACCCATAGGACTATAAAACTAAGACCCAACTATAAATTTACTATAAAACTAGGACCTTTACAGAATTTTGGAGAGGAATTTAGATTTATTGGACTCGCTCACAAACCATCTTACGGCCAATATTCATCGACATTCGTAGAAGTAGTACATGAATATACGTATATTGTGTAAGGTTTGTTTAAGAAACATTCTACTGTATAGTACAGTATATAGGTCAAACCAAAGTCGGCATGACATGTGATGTATTGCTAAAGTACCTAACATAAGAATATCATCGAAAACAAGTCACTAATAAGCGAGATATAACACTGTTTACCTTTTTTTGTTTCAAGAATCAGATCAGATCAGAATCAGATCAGATCAGATCGAAATTCGTAGGGAGTCATGTGTACCAAATTTCAAGTACATAGCTTTAGCGGTTGAGAAACGTGCCATAGTTACACTCAAACGACCAATTTACGCTAATTGACCTCTGTGACCTTGAAAAGTAGGTCAAATCAAAAACCCGTAAGATGTGTAATGTATCCTTGCTAGGAGAACCTACCATAAAAGTTCTATCGAAAATGAGTCACTCAAAAGAGAGATATCACTCTTTTTAGGTTTTAACTTCTGGCCCCTGGTGGCCAAGTCAACAATCAGTTCGGATCGAAATTCATTGTCAGAGGTTACATGACATAGGAAGTCATGTGCACCAAATTTCAAGTTCGTAGATTTAGCGATTAAGAAACGTGTCATAGTTACACTCAAACGGCCAATTCACATCGTTTGACCTCTGTGACCTCAAAAATTAGGTCAAATCAAAAACCCGTGGGACATATGATGTATTCTGGCTCTGAGTACCTACAATGAAAATATCATTGAAAACAAGTCACTATTAATCGTGATATTGCACTTTTTATTTTTTTTAGTTTTGACCCTCTGGTGGCCAAGTCGAGAATCAAATCAGATCGAAATTCGGTGTCTGAGGTTATATGATGTTAGGAATCATGTTTATCAAATTTCAAGTTCATAGCTTTAGCGGTTAAGAAACGTGCCATAGTTACACTCAAACGGACAATTTACGCCATTTGACCTCTGTGACCTTGAAAATTAGGTCAAATTAAAACCCGTGTGATCCTTACTAGCAGAACCTACCATAAAAATTTCATCGAGAACGAGTCACTCATAAGAGAGATATCACACTTTTTATGTTTTCACTTTTGGCCCCGTGGTGGCCAAGTCAAGAATCAGATCGGACCGAAATTCGTTGTAATAGGTCACCTGACCTAGAGGGACCTTTGTACAAAGTTTCAAGTTCATGGCCCTAGCGGTTAAGAACCGTGCCCTGTTTTTGAAACAGGACACAGACGACGGCGGACGATGACGACGACGACGACGACGACGACGGACGCCGGACACTGCGGTGTTGTACAGACTCCCCTACGGTGAGCCAAAAAGCATGTATGAAAAATATCCGGAAATAGAATCTGAACTATCTAGCATGCATTGGGGTTCCGCGCCGACAATGCTGAACCCCGAAAATCACGATGCTTGGTTGCGAATAAAGCTAAGATCAGTAAAAACCTGACTTGGAAAAAATCCCATCAGTTCATTAGTTTACGCTCCAGAGCCCAAGATAATGCGGAGAAAACTTTCATCGAATCGACTACAACAGGCAATCCGTGTCGTTACTCAGCTTTACAAAACAACATGCGAGCAATATTATTCGAAACGTTATTGCCAACTAAAATAAACACATACAATTGACAATGCGAAATAATCTACCCTGCTTCATCAAAAAAGTCTACTGATGGGCAATTCAATATGAACTCTGCTTCATCGAACATATCAGAACTGACGGGCAATCCGCGTTTCAGCTTTTCTGCTTTTCAATATGCATTCTGCTTAATCGAAAAAAATCAACTGACATGACTGACGGACAATCTGCTATTCGATATGTATTCTGCCACATCGAAATAAATCAACTGACGGGCAACCTGCTTTTAAATGTGTTGTCGGCTTCATCGAATGACGGGCAAAGTACGACTACTTTCTGCTCATACATGTACATGTACATGTACACAGACGAATTACCTCGGGCAAATTAAGTAGGCTACACAAACGACTGTGATACGATTCCTCGCAACTCCACAGACGAGCCACTCAAATAACGCAAAGAATGATATCCCGTCATTCTATCATGTCTACAGTCTCATGAACATCAAAGGTGCCGCCAGGAAGACCTTATCAAGTGGCCGAACGGCCAAGGTAGATTTAAGGTGACCAACGACAATAATAGACATTACATTGGTGACGCTTATCATTTGTCAAGGCTGACCGCCCGCCCGCCTCGAACATGGCTGGGCAAACAACAAACTAATCAACCTACAAAACACTTGACTTTCTATCTGATTATTTAAGAATAGGATCAAGCTAAAGCTTCAGAAATCCCCTTGATGTTACTTTTTTCCATTTTTTCCTTCATCTTATTGTGGTTTTCAATAGCAAAAAATCGATGGATTTTTTTTTAAAGCTGAAGTTCGATGAGAGATTGTCCAAGATCCTCTAGCAATTAACATATTAGTACAGTATCTTGCGTTAATAGTTCTCTCTTGAAAGAAAACGTGTAAAGAACAACAGAAGCAGTTACTCATTTTTAACCAATAACTTTTGGATGGAATGTGCCTGAAACATGAACTGTACGCTCTTTATTACAATAAAGGAAAACTGCACTTCAATTGAAAATTGGAATGTAAACACGTAATGAATTTAAGTTTCACCTATGCCGTTGTGTAGACTGATATACAAAAACTATAAATGCCACGTTTCAACGAATTTGCCTGCATGGTTAAAAATGAGTAACTGCTTCTGTTGTTTCTAACACGTTTTTTCAAGAGAGAATTATTAAAATGCAAGATTCTTCAGCTTGAAAAAATCCATCGATTTTTTGCTATTGCCACTAGAAAATAAACTGAATAGGAACGGTGTTTAAAACAGGACTATCAAGGAACCTGAAGCATACCATTTTAACCCTCGAGTTTTGGATCCACCCCGCCGAGCCGAACTTTTTGACACCAACGTATTAGCATCTTGACCCCTTAGTTTTGGATCCCCTCCACCGACACGGACACTGTTACACGGACGTTACCCGGACGGAGTACCTCTGATGGTTCAGAATGACGTTTGAGGGGAGGTTACGGGCGGAGTATATAGTAGTACAAAACATGGTTACATGGCTACATGGTTTTCTTTCTTTCTTATCAAAAGAGTATTATAATGTTATTTTGAATACCACTGTAATTGTCATAAGCGCTTACACGCACCCATTCAATGACATACGAACATCTTCCCCTCCTCTAAGCAGAGTATGATTAATTACCGGTACGCCAGATTTTGTTGTATGAGTTTTTCTTCGCAGAATTATGATATCATGCGTGTAACCGAGTCAGAAAGGTGTCCACAATGTGACACAGAGACAGGAAGTGTGCACTGGTTTCAATCCAATAGGCATTTCCAGGATCCAATATCGGTTACACGATAATTGAGAATTATTGATTACTGCATAAACCAATCCAATTTGAGTGGGAGGTCCGGGGTTTGTACCCGAGTCCTGCTTCTGCTTTGTTATAAAAATGACTGTGCTGCCATGCCACTAACAATCACTCACCATGGTATAAGTATAACGCCACACAGATTGCCCGTCGGTTGTTACTTTTTCTAAAAAGCATAGAATAAACGTCACACACATTGCCAGTCAGTTGTTACAAGCATACATGTAGTATAACGTCACACGGATTGCCCGTCAGTCAAAACTACATCGTGAGTATCATAATACATGTACATACAAATTAATGTATATAATCATCATATCACTCCGTGATCATTCTCATCTGGCGCCATATCACTTTTATTATTGTCCCGTCATGCGACATGCTATCATATCTGATAATACTTCATGAAACCTCTGCTGAAATAAAATTTGATGAATAAACGTTTAAAGATTTCTCTTGGCAACAGCAATTTCGTGCACATGCAAAAGATTACACCCGATGGACAGATGATGATCAAAACGATTCTTTGCGGAAAAAGCAGTGTTAAATTGTTTTTGTCAACAAACAAAGAGGAACCTTGGCCGACGGCCTGTCAGCTTAAAGAGGTGGTGTAATAACTCTAACGTTAGAGACCCAAGTGGCTCGGCTAAACAAATGATATCACCTGTTAACAAAACACCGAATTCTTGTCAAATGAAATAGGGGAAAATATTGTGAGTCTTTGGTGCTATTAACTCGTCTAATACATTTTGAGCTAGCCCTCAATGGGACCGCTTCGACGCCAGTTGTCGATAACTACCATTGCTGTTTGCACAATGCTCGTTTTCTCTCTGCAGAATTGCTGATTGTTGTTGTTATAGCTTTTAATTAAAACGATTCGAACAAAGACAATATTCGGCATCTTTGTGTGCAGGGGTCAACCTGGCCGGGAAATAACTGCGTTGGGACTATCCTGATGACCAACTGGTGTTGGGCGGGGTGGTCGAGCATTATGAGAGGCGGCAACGTCAAGCGCCATTTGTTATTTATTTAGCATAGCTGGCTGAAGCCCAACCAATTTTTCGCGCCGACAAAGCAATAGTCTCGCCCACAGGTTGCGAATTTATTGCTGATCTGTTAGATGCTGCACATCCTGGTTGATGGCCTGCCTGCAACCGAGGTTAATTCCGAGCAATCCTGAATGACTGGCAAGATGAACATACATTTGAATACAGAAGCCATTAAGGAAGGGTCCCTGAGTGCATTTGCACGCGTGTAAATTACGTCAGCATGTTTATCTGTATTTATGGGCCATATCCTGTTTTCTGATTGGCTGGCGGTAAAGGCCTGTCCACTATCTCTCCACATCAAAGGTATTTCACAGAAAGCCGCCCTCGTTAAAAGTCAAATAGTTTTGAATTATGGCTGTGGTGTAGCGTGGGTTATGATAGACACTGGGACGTTTATATGTCGACCACAGTTGACCAGACAAACACCGGGCAGACTGGACATCTCAGTTGAGAGACTGATCTCGTTGAAAGCACTTAGTCGAGCGATTTCATCCGCCTGTGAACCTGTGACTTATCGTAAGTGTGTTTCCCTCTGATGTTGCCGCCATTGCAGTGGGTCATGACTGTATAGTTATCTCCAACCGGACTCTATATTTCAATGTATGTGTTGTGCTGTGCCAGATAACGGAACTGCGAAGGACAGGTGCCGTGTACTTTTAGCAAGGAAATAGAGCGTTGCCTTTTTTATTCGTACCTACGTAAAGATTACTTCGAATCGGCAATTTTTAAAAACTCAAAGCCAGGACTCGTAACAAGGAGGATACTAGTGCTAAGTTGTTTTGATGCTGTTTTACGCCTAGACACGCAAGGATCTGTACCGTCTTTCCGTAGGCCAACATGGTTTCTGTGCAGTACGAACAACCGACGACCATGCTTCCTAGTCACTATCACGGAGCCCCGCAGAGCTCTTTTGGGCTCGCACCATTCTGTTACACACCTCATCAACCGCCACCACAGACTCAGTACCAGGATTTTACTTACAGTCAGTATCAGGTCCCTCAATCCTTAGGGACGACATCACAACTCCCGGACTCATTATCTTTGAATTCTTATTCCTCGTTCAGTCATCAGCCATCTCAGCCAGTGTGGACACCTCTGGCTTCAGCTTCAAATTATTCACCTCCCCAGACAACACGGACGGGAACTACCTCTTCAAACTGTGTGGACTGGAGTCAGAGCTATTCCTCTCAGTCACCAAGTGCTCACAATCTTGGGGGTTATTCTGGCAATCCGCGTGTGCCATGTTCCTCTGTGACAAGTGTGCTCTCGCATTCTCCGAACACTGGTATCCACGTTGTGACCGAGCAACCCATGACTGGACCACCATCGTTACCGGGGTCCCCGCAGTCAGGCATCATCACATCAACCCATTCCCCTGGGGGAGTTGTCCAACCTCCATGTCCCAAACCATGTCAGCCACAGCCTTGTCCAAATATGCCACGAGAACCCTACGACTGGATGCGAAGACAAGACTACCCACCAACGCCTCCAGAAGCACCTAATAAATGTAAGTCCCCATTTTACTTCAAAATGCATGGATCATCTTGACACGTCTTGTTAAGCGACTCTCTTAATTGTCGCACGCGTTAATCCATTTGACTCGCAATGATACCCCTGCATGGTATTTTGATGATGTTGATCAATTTGTGTGACATATCGCATCATTCATAAGGCGGTAGGGAATTGCTACCAAGAATTTCTGTCTCCTTACGCAGCACTTTCCTAAAATTTAGTAACGATTCCTGGATAGTGCCATATTGACAAACAGGATGGATACGGCTGGTATGAGGGTTTGTTCCAAATAGGGGTTTATCCTATTTGACACATCCAAGTTGTCACCATAACATTATGGATCCTGTCTTTTTTACTTAGAAATGGCAATCATCACTCAACTTTCGTTGTCAATGTTGGTTCATTCTTGTAAAGTCGAATAAGTTTTCTTGCCACTTCCTGATCCAATTTGTATCGGGAGGATTCAGTTCCAGTGGCATCTATGATCATGAATCAGTTTACCAGGGTCTCCGCAGGCTGGGGGAATTGTTTCACTCCCACATCCCAAACTATGTAAGCCACAGCCTTGTCCAAATATGCCACGAAAAGCCTACGACTGGATGCAAAGACAAGACAGCCCACCAACACCTCCAGAAGCACATAACCTTTCCCCTTAGAACCATCTGAAGTGAAGGCTAAGAAGCTTTAACATGTCATAATGTTTTATGCAGGTCCAAGAAAATTTAAGCATTCACAGATGGTGTCAATGCTGTTATCATTCGTATAAAGTCATAATGTCTTTGCACATGCTGCATCAGGTTGATCCTATGATGGTGCCATCGTAAACAGCAAGTACGGTAGCAAGGAATGTCTGTCATTCATCTTTACTCGAGCCATCCAACGTGAATGAAAAACTTTGCTCGCAGCTTTTGATTAGTACTGGGAAGGATGGTAAAGTTGGTCGTAGATTGTTTTCCCCACAATGCCTAGCTGAGTTTGATGTTGTTTCTAAAACTTGTAAGAAAAGTTGTCATCATAACTAACTGTCTTTTTCACCAAGAAGGGTTATAATAATTTTTGGGGGCTGTCAATGCTGTGCCAATCTTGTTAAGTTGTTTCCTTGTCTCCTTGTTTCTTCCTAAATTATTATTTTTTGTTATAACGATTCAATTATGGCGGTCTATAAAGATTATGGGAATAGTGACATGGAGAGACTACCTGCGTTGATCTAATCCCAAAGGTTCCTGGCATGCCAAAGTGATAGTAGTAATAAAATCATGTTTCGTTTACTAAGAAATGGCAATCATTACTTTACTTGGGGTGTCAGTACGGTGCCATTTTTGTAAAGTCATATGTTTCCGGCTGACTTTCGAATTCAATTTGTATGAAGATGATTCCATGTTGGTGGTATCAAAAACTGCAAGTAAAGTGAAAGAAGTGGGAAGTGTTTGTCATACGATACCTCATTTCTTTCGAGGCATCTAACAGTTTAGATTCTGGAATGCAATTTACTTAGGGTGCCATGAATGCTAATGTCATTCTCGCTCTTATACTCGAGTGAGAATTACGGCTTGTAGAAAGTATTTGGAAGGATGGTAATGATGAGTGTAGCTTCTTGTCCATCTGTTTCCAACAATGCTGCGATGACTTTGATGTTGTTTCCCAAAATTGTAAGAATGCGGTTACTGTTTTTTCACCAAGCAATAGTAATCATTATTTCACTTGGGGCGTCAATGCTGTGTCATTCATGTAAAGTTATATGTCTTCTTGTTACCTGTGCTGACGATTTCACGATGGCGGTCATTGAAATTATTTGAATCGTAAGACTTGCTTCGTTTATCTGTTGCCCTCAGTTCCTGGCATATTGATGCTTCAAAACTGCCGAAGTACATGTAATTATAAAAATTGGAATCAAGTCTCTTTTACGTAAAAATGGTCATCATAATTTGACTTAGGGTGTCAATGCTGTTATTCTTGTAAAGTCATGTTTCTTCGTGACTTCCTCATTCAATTTGCGTCAAGACATTCCTTGTTGGTTGCATCTAAAACAGTGAGCGCCGCAAGCACATCAAGCTCAGTGAATGTAGTGAGGGGTGTTTGTTACTCTTCGTTTCCTTCTAAACATCGAACAGTTTAGAATCTTGAAATAATTTTACTTCGGGTATAAATGCTGTTGTCATTCTTACAAAGTCATCTGTTTCCTAGTGACTCCTTTACTTAATATTTTTTTATTTAGTTCCATGATGGTGGTTTATATTGTTCATTTGTCCTTCAGATTGTCAAGCTGTTATGAGGTTGTCTCAAAAAAATATGAAAAGGAATTATATCGTTTACAACGAAATGGTAACAATATTTTTACTTGGAGTGTCAATGCTGTGTCACCTTTGTATGTGCCTTGTGACTTGCAAAATTAATAATCATCTAATGAGGGCGGCAAATAATAATTATGCGAATTGTGGTACACTCTACTTAGAAATGTTTAAGCTTTTGAAAAATATTCAAGGGTTTTCCGACCAAAACAAAAGTGCACCCTTTCTCAGCAAAATAACCCAGCGAAATGAAATACATTCAGAGGTTTTTCAGAATCGCAAAATACATTCAGACGCTTTTCAGAATCGGAAAATTCATTAGGGGTTTTACATTTCATTGAAAAAGTTCTAATGGATACATGGCCTGAGTAACATTTAAAACGTTTTAAGGCTAAAAAGCCTTGATTTCTTATAATGTAGCGAGGCTCCCTTCGTTCTTCGCTTGCTTCGTTGATTGTAATTAATAAATTTGAAATCATTACGCTTTTATGTTATATATCATGGCTGTTTATACTTGACTAAGATATTTCCAGGCTAATTTCCCGGTGCTCCAATTTTCTGTTTTTTTACTGTGATAATTGTTTATACGGTCAGATCTCAATATACGGTGCTTTGAGTTGAATTGTTTAAATTTTATTTAAACGTTCTTATTTCGAATCTATTCTGTCAGCAGAGTTTAAAGGTTTAAAAGATATTTTCCGCAGAGAGATTAATCTGTTATTCGTGATCTTATATACTGTTTATACATGTACATGTACTAGTATCATATGCAGAAAGTGCAAACCTTTTAACCTATAAATGTTTGTATTTACATCTTTGCCTGAATATTCAGTGAATTAAATTCTAATTTGGCTGATAACATTGGATGAAAAGTTGTAATTCAGACGATACTTTCATTTTCCACTTGAAATTTCGAAACAATATGGACACTTGTATTTAAATGGATTAATATTTGTATTTCAAACAGTTGAACCTAAAACACAGATTAGAATTTCCTTCTCAATGTTACTTGTGTAGATCCTCGTATATTACTAAATTTGTTTGTTAGTCACTTTAAAGACTACATGTATCTGAAAACATTGGATTTCAAACGCCTAATTCATCATCAGTGTGATCATTTTTTAGTGTAGATTGAATCCAAACTGGGTTTTATGCACTTTGGAAACTGCAACCAAAGCGAAAATTTCTTTTATCCAGCAGTGATTTTCCGAATCAGAAGGAATGCCAGTGCATATATATTATGGCCATGAAGGCTAAGGTACATGTAGCCGGTGTGGTTTGATTTTCGTTAGGATTGTACGAACCACGTACGAAAACTTTGCCATAACCTTGACATAGAAAGTCCAATTAATGGAATAATGGTGATGATATTATTGCAATTGTGCTATGAAATAAAATACATGTAGTCTCATTTTATAGGAAACCCTATAACTATCTGACAATGATGGTATACTCTTTGTGTTAGAATTCGAAATGACATATTAGTACAATGTAAGACAGGAAAAAAATAATTGAAATTTTATCATATTGTATTTACTGATGATAAATCCACGACCGGATAAAATGATAAAAGATGAAAATGCTTTTTGAAAATGTGAGATTTCTACTTATCCCTGTTATGAATTATAATGCATTATAAGGAAATCGATTCCAAATTGATAAAATATGGCATTTTGCGAGTAAACTATTTTTCAATTCATGTATAAAGGGTTATAAGGACTAAAATAAATTAAAATGTTGATCACAAGAGGTCTTAAAGGTAGACGGAAAAAATATTATATTAGAGTAATTCATTTTTACCTCATTGAGGTGTTTTTCGTGGTCGGAACGCATTGACTTTTATCAAGGTAGTTGCTTGCCCTTTTGAGGACCAATAAAGGTTGGTTGGGTTATTAGAACCACATCAATTTTCATTTCAGGCCTAATGTGGATGAGGGCAAATAAATTGTTTTTAAGCAGATCAGAAGCTTTTTCAAATCATCATGCAGTACCACTTTAACAGCATGTTCTAATTATACAAATATTCCAAATTCACAGACTTGTCTGAAATGATATGGTTCAGAAAAAACACATTCAGAGTTCAAATGAACAAATGAAGACATTTTTGTCCCGTCTATTTTCAAGCTTCCAAATAGATTTTCACATGACATTATATCTTTTCTTGGTGTCCAAATTCTCTGGGCAAGGAGAACTAGAAGAAAAATACTACTATTTGTTTTTCCTTTGCCTTTAAAGGTTAGGAATAATATTTTCGAATCTCTGTCACTGATAAGTGATATATTCGAACTGTACAAGCCCTCGTAGAGTCACTTGGCTCTGATATGTAGAGCTAGTTGGCGTACTTTGAGGCTGGGATTTTGTCGAGTCCCCACTCCTGACCTTGGAAGCACTGCCAAATATTCGCCCTTGTTTCGTTAAGAATTAATTCCCTTGTTTTTATTTCAACCGCATTTTCATTTTTACTCTCACAAAGCCACAATAGCAAATAAATTATCTCACCGACCTTCCAAATTTGACAAGTTGCTGTCACCCCTTTGTGTTCTTCGGTGCTTTTGTCTTTGGCCTAAATCTTGACACTGCATTGTAAGCCACGACGGTTTATGTATGCCCTTATGGATATGGAAAATGGGTTGAAGCGACAGGCTGCTGGAAAGTGATAGACCTGAGGTGATAGAACACGATCAGAAGTCGGCAAAAATAAATTCGACGTGCACGTTCTATAGTTAGGTTAAAATTTGACAACTATTAGACACAAGATGAAATTGTAAGAACGAAGAAATATTACTTCTTCGTTTGAATACTTTAATTTCTGACGCCTTGAACATTTTTTAAATCTATTGGTTCAGTAGAAAAATTTACATAATACTTTATAAATTATGTTTTGTAAATGATTTCACAACTCCTGTGTAGTATACCTTGGAATGGACTTAAAGATATACAATACGACACGATGGGAAAGTAGAACTTTGTTCCAAATATCAAACAAAAATATAGGGGGTACCTTCCGTTCTGAAGAAAACAAGGAATTATCATTAGGCCTTTTCTTATCAGGAATTGGTCAGACTTGAAATCTATACCGGTAGGGTTTTAATAAAATTGTGAAATACCCTTCAAAAATTAAACTTTGGATGCATTTTGCATCGACAGAGGAAGGAGGGACCGGGAAACATTTTTATTGTTCTATTCTTTTATCACTCTTCACCATGACGACATGTGTGGCCCACAATTGCAGAAAGGTGGCGACGTTTACAAAATGTTACAATCCCCGGCGGTAGATCAAAAGGTCTTTGCCACGCTGAAGAGATAGATTTATGTGGTGGCATCATCTGGCGTCAATAGGCCATGCTGTACCGCTCGTTTGATCTGGAGTCATCACTTATCGCCTGTCTTTATCACTAATCACACTTAAGGCGGCTATCGAATTTGCTATCGACGGGCCAAGAACTGAAACGGGTCACTATGGCTGCAACGATCAGTTCTTTCAGAATCGCCAAAACGTTGAAATCATCAATTCCGAAATACCAATATGTTTGTGTCATTTGTGTTTCTGCTTGTTCTACGTCTGACTGCATGCTGTAAGTCGTTAAAGAAGTGGCTATGTGATACCGAGAAAATTGATATTTGTACCTCCAAGAACTTCTGCCACTGTAAATCCTTTTAATAGGAAGGAGCGAAATTTTGATTTTTGAATTTTAAATTTTACAATTAGGAAAAACAAAAGGGGCCTAATCTGAAGCTTAGAAATCATTTTCAAGCGAACACTCTCAGAAAAAAAAGGTCTTTGGGCTTTTGAAAAACAGTTAAGGGTTTTTCAGCCAACACAAACACGCACACAGTAGATGTTTTAGCGACGCGAAAACACCATGAGAAGGTTTTTCAGAATCTCAGAACCAAATAAGGCTGCTTCGTTTTACCGACAAACCTATGTTGGCCGAAAACCTCTTTTTCAAAAGCTTAAAAGCTCTTTATTTCTATAAGTGAAATGGATTTTCCTGCCTGCGGTGGAAAAAAAAGTTATCTACATATTCATGACAGAACACCAGAAAGGACCACAAGTGCCAGTTTTGTTGGAAATCACTGAGAAAATTCTCCTCCTGTTTTGAACTCTAAATAATAAAGGGGATGTTGTCTTTGGTGAAAAATCCTAAAACTGTACAGATTCGCTTCGTCACACTTCATTATGTCCAAACAAGAAATAATTGAGGTATGCAAATGCAGAAAAAACACACTCAGACTGTTGGCAACAGTGTCGTAGACTGATGATGTAACCAAAGCATTTCTCGTTGATCAAAGACATCCAGTTTACCTGCATTGCCTCACTTCACTACCATAGTTAGTTCGAAGACTAATTAGTTCACGTAAAGGTCAGTCTGAGTATTCCCTTTGAAGTTGTGAAGTTAGATATAGCTGTTACGTAATAGGATATTTTCGAGTGTTGTGACCTCGATTTGGTTACCATAGCCGAATCTGTATTCGCAGACACATTATCGTATCTTTCAACTCGAGTTTTGGAGTATGTAACGAAAACGGCTGGTCGAAAAGATTTTGCCAAAGAAGCCGCCGTGTATTTATAACCAACTTAATATTGATAGGCGAGGATATGACTGGACAGCAGAAGAGATGGTGAATTGAGTAAAATTTTACATCAAATGTCTCCTCTTAAAATATTGACAAATTTTTTTAATCTTTAAATGTGTTCATCCGATTGTGACAGATGTATAATAGAGGTTCTGATGTTCCCTGTTATTATGATTATTGCAACTCATAAAGATTGATACGGATTACAAAGTCAAAAGAATATAGGCCTATCAAAAGGTCCTGACTGTTTACTTCGAATAATACCTTTTTGATTCTGGTAAAGTCACCTAGAATGTATTGGAATACATTTTTCTTGTCAGTCCCAGCCTAAACAGGGCCACCGGTGACCGACCAAAGAGCGCAGTCCCAAGCGGCGCGGTTAGGGTGTCGCCAAGTGCCTTTGTTTCTTGAAGAATCAAAGGGTATCATCAGCAGCCATTGTATCTGTTAAGTTCAATATCTTCACTTTGTTTTAATCGTTGCCGCAAAGGTATCATTTCTAATGATTTACGCAGAAAATTGGAAACATCAATCCGCGAAATTGCTTTCGTTATTTGTTACTCAAATGTCATAAACTTTGCCTCGCTTCATTAAATGATTTACGCTTCTTTTCGTCAATGGTGCTTCTTCCAATTGGGCGGTGGTCCGGCTTTATTTGATGGTCGCATTTGTCCTTATCATAAGTCCACGGTGCCTTCAAAGGAGGACTTTCAGATCGAGAAAGGCACTGAATTATTCGGGATTTTGTCCATGACGCCCTTTTCTTTCTGTGTGGTTTGATTTGAACAGCTGTCGTTCTGTGGCTCATTTTGTTCTTGTTTCTAAATCACGTGTTCATTCCCTTCTGTATAGCCTAACTATGACATTTTCAAAAACAGTACTCACGTCCCAAAGCCTCCGCGCACACAACTGTGTCAGAGGTCGCGACAAAAATCTCTCGCAGCAAGGTTGCGCACCTAAAGCGTAATTTCTTCTAAATTACTAGCAAATTGAAAAGTTAATTTAACAACATAGAGCGTTCTTGGTTCAAAAACTAGCATTAAAATGGCCTTTGTGCACAATGTTTGAGGATCTATTTCAAGTATCACTACGCGTGCGCACAACACTTAAAAGTGAGTAATTGTGGATAACCTGACTCAGGTCTGTCCTGATATCAATCACGTGACTTGACGGACGGCCCTGAAACCTCAATGAAACCATGAGACTGATACAAATGTATATATACAGGGTGTGGTCGACTCCATGTTCCAGGCACCACCTGTCTATAGACAATAGAGAGCTTCATGGCGACGATTTTGAATAGCGGAATCGGTCTCCGCTGAGACGATGCCGCTAACAAAATATACCCCAAGAAACAGCTAAAAAAATAACAATCAGATTAGGCCATCATAATTATGAAACTAAGAACGTGCCGTCATACGTATTTGTAGGTGACAGTTCTGACGATTATGCATCGTCAGTAGAGGCCTGTTTCAATATCAAATTTTGAAAAAGACTTCTTTCACTTCTTGACACCATTTCGCTTGTTTTCTTTCGACACATTTATCTATTAAATTTGCTTTGACCGTTTGAATAATGTGCTGATCCTATTCCGGTATCATTATGACCATGGTCACAGTAAACAAAAATACCAAGAAAATATCCACATTCTTACTAATTTCAATATTTTCTTGGTTGATTTGAAGGCTCTACGACGATGGAGAATCCAAGATGGTGGGAAGCAATGCATTGTGGGAACGATAGGGCCGGCCAGCTAGAAGATGAGTCCATTCCCAGTCACGGTTAGTCTCAGAATGAATGAATGATTGACAACGTGAGGTGAATTGAGGGGGGGGGCGGTAATTTTCTGATTCTTATAATGAGTTTGTGTTCAGTGTTGATGGGTCATTATTCCATTTATAATGAGTCAGTCAGAAGAAGTTAATCTGAATCAATACTGTCAGGTTTTTTATTCTTCTTGCTACCGTGGAGTAAGGCAAAGAAGGCTGCCTGGAGGCTCACCCCGACAGTGGGGATCGAACCAATCACCTCATCATGATCGCGATACTGGAAGTGATAATGTTCGCATGGAGACTACTTTCATCACAGTCAAATAACTTTCTGGTTTTAGTGTTCTTGGCAGTGTTCTCGTACAGTGTTATCTAAGTTCAGGCTTTGGTCCGGCTAGCCATTTTTGGTCAGTTAAATGGTTTAGGCCTACAGTCCAAATCACAATTGACATCCTGTAAATCGCGTCATTGGTGCGTCATTGGTGCGCAACTTGGCGCGCAACTCGGGCGTACGTTGTGGTCACTGACGCGAAGCAGGACAGTTGACGACTTGGGCTGTAAGCGTCACTATATTTTTAACTGGATCGCTTTTAAGACGTCCGTTACTCTTTTACAAGAACATGTACATACAATGAGATATCTGATTTAAGGAAAGAGGGCCCAACGGGTCTCAATGAGTTTCAATTAGTATACAAGAGGCATCCTGCCGTAGTTCTGGACATAAACCGTTGGATGAATTGCCCTCTGTCTTAATAGGTAAAAGTTCCCCAATTAAACGCTACACAAATCGAATCAACCGCTTCGGAAAATAAAATATCATCGTCGGGCACTAACTGTTTGCTTCTAGTACTGTTAATCATCGAGGGATATTGGTTACGAGGAAAGTTGAAGGGGCATGTCAATTGGCGTATCTAATTCTAAAGTCAATCTTGTGTGGACCTTTAACTATGTTAATCAATGTTAAGACAAAGCCAAGTGTCAGTGAAGCAATTTCATCGCGCGGATTATGGTTCTAATCACAAGCGTTGTTGCCAATGTTCAGGGTTAAGAGTGGCTCTTGTCCGTTTAAAGAGTGCAAGCTACCTCAGTAGCAGTTGAGAAACTCTATCGGTATATATGATACTGACACTGACCAGCTACATCATCGGTACAGAAGTCTTCATTTTCCATTAGTTATTTTTTTGAATTAAGTGGCAACAACCAGACTTAAGGTGCGCATGCGCTCTTGCAGTAGGCCTACTTAGCCCAATGCATGTCTTCCGACGAGGTTTATGATCGAGGTTGGTCAACAGGACACCATGTTGCTCCATTCGAAAATTCGGCTCGGTTCCTGAAAATGATCGAGTCGAACTTCAGTCAAAATCCGCCTTTGATGACGTCATTGGCGCCATTGTTTTTATCTCGATTCTAAAAACCTTTAAAAAAGGCTATTCAAACGCTACTATCAGCTACAAACATTCTTCATCCCACCACACAGCTATATCAATACGATATAAGGAGAAAAACTAGTGCCACTATAGAACTATATTTGAGAATGACTATATACATGTATATTGGCCAATTCACTCTTCCACCTGCGAGACCTCGTCACAATCATCGTTACCTCTAGTGGCGACGCGGGCTTTTAACCACGAAATCGTCAGCCTGACTGGCAAGCAAACGATCTATGCCTTACACAAGATTGTCATCAAACGTTCAGGATTCTATATACGCCAGCTAGACAGCGGACGGTGGCAGATATTATGATCTGGCGTTTATTAACTATAAAATAGCAGCAGAATTGCTTCAAATAACCCTGAGCATCGTTATCTGCATTATAGTGATTTAGTCACCAATTGGAGACAATGTGATGCTGTGGGCTAACGGTTAGACCTACTAACATCGTGATATCATCAAATGCATGGTTCTAATCACGAGAGGTGGGGTGAATATATATTTGGCCGGGGGTGCCTGCACGATATGTTCCTCTGATCATTGTAAAAATCTTCATGAGAATTGTCCGCTTTAATGTATAGGAAAAAACGTCAAATGTGGATATTATATACTGCAATACCCTATTTGTGGTAGGGTTTTCGTTAAAATAAAAAAAATATAAACACATGTACAGGAACATTTATAAATTCTATAAAACCTCTAAGGGTTTTTCATTTTGCGAAAAAAAACCTCTACTCATTTGATGTTGACCGAAAAAACCATTAAAGGCATATCACAAACAATCAAATATGACATGACGTAGCAGTGTTTGGCGTTTGATCCGCCCAGGCCGTGACACCTAGCGCCTTCCCCCGCCTTAACCTACATGCGTAGTCATTTAACAGCCATGTGTATTTGTAAGCAATAATAAGCGAACAAATTTACGATGACACTTGCTCGAGGATGCCACATTATTTCAAGATGCATATCATAGAAATGGGTTTACTGGGTCAGTTGAAAAAGATCAAAGGAAACCGAATAAAACCTTATCACCCATTTAAAGTGACCTACACCAATGGTTAGAGATACATATTTTTCATATTTGGAATTGTTTCCCAGAACGTACTTTAAGCTTAGTGAAGTGTGTCACGACGCACATATACGAGCGTTCGATTATAACGGGGTACTGTGACCTCTTTGATCTTATAATCGTTTGCCGACACTGTCATCATTTGTGAAATGTTTTTAAATTGTTCCGCTTTACCATGCATACTACACGTTATCAGTTCTCGTGCGGTCATGGCGGTCTAGCATGTCTTGTCCGGATTGAAAGCGGACCGCCTCTTGAGCTGATCCATCGGGTGTAATTCGGACCGATCCCGATCAAAAACGTCGTTAACGCAATCATTCCTTTTCCCAACAATCTTTGCTTTTTGGTTCCGAAGCAATGGGATACATGTAACTGCGAATAACGTCAAAATTTTTCATTTACGTGAAAACGAAGGTTCACACAGCTATCTACAGGTCAATGGGCTCTAGTTCGCTTAAAGTTCGCTCAACTTTTGCCAGGACAGTGGCACAATTTATCTCGGAATGAAAACTTTCTAATTACTTTGCACTTCTAAGTGTGCCTCTCATCTATAGAACAATAACACAGTTAAGCTGAAAACAAATATACCAGCGGAGCCATGGACCATTTAGCCGAAAACGTCACACAACACACCGGTATTGCTCACCGGTCTGCGGTATGGCGGCCTCTTTGATCCGTAATTATCAACTGGCCGCAATTGATTGTAATTAGAGAATTCCTGTAATTATGACATGTACACTGGACATACATTATATCGCCGATATAGTACATGCATTCATTTTATTTCAATATCAAGGCCTATTGACCTCTGGAAACAGTTTTAGGTGCTGAAAAATGATTCGACCTAATTTCAACATCTCTCAGGAAGACTGCCCTATTTTGAAACTTGTTGAGAAGTCTAAAAGCCTGTCTCTTGATATATACATGATATTAAAGTGTGATTGTTACGGGTTTGTTTCCCTTCACAACAAGTCACCTCTGAGGTTTCGAGTTTAATTCGACTCCCAGTCGGTCCCGGTATACTCTCACATATCAATGGCGATTCTCTTCGACAGCATTGGGTGTATTCGACTCCCTGTTCTCCACCGTTCTCGAACGGACCGAGAACAGGCGAACACGTTCCCGAGTCTCGAACGGGTTAGTACTGTTGTCATAGCTAAACCCCGGCCGGCAAGTTATTTTCGTCAACAAACAAGGCGCGATAAAATCGTTTTTCCGTCTTACGTCTCGTCGACAATGTTAAAAATTTAATTCGTACAAGTGCATATTTACATTTTTTAGTTTTAGAGCGGGTTAAAGCTGTTCAAGACATTTGTTTTATTGTTGAAATCGCACAAAAAATAACGTAAAAAGCAGACGAACTGTCCTCGTCCGCCATTTTGTTCTTGGATCGTTCCCGCTGCACCAGTAGACGAGGTGGTGTGGGATTTGGGATTTGGGAACAGGAACTGTTCCCGAACGCATTCTCGCGTGTTCAACTCCTTCAAGAACACCGTTCTTGGTTCGAGAACGGGGAGTCGAATACACCGATAGGTTTTCTTCCTCAGTCTCCGGTTTCCTCTTTCTGACATTACAATCGCCCAATATGGTTTACGCTCAGCTTTCACCTCAATATTTTCTTTTTACTTTGACGCTTGGGAGGCAGGTTTCTGGGGTTCTGTTTGAGATTGTTTGGTGTTTTGATTGCGGGGTAAAATTGCATAGAAACTGCACATCTGGATGGAAAGCTGCGAGAAGAGCAGAGACTTGACCGACAGGTCTGGTAATAAATCAATCTTTATGACAGGCATAATACAACAGACGCATTGCCAAATTTATTGGCGAAAATTCATTGCTTTAAATACTCTATCATGACCAATGAGGACTTGCACATAAAAGTTGACAATGACAATTCTTTTGAAGACGATATAGATTATGGAAGATAGTAGATACGTGTTGTGGGTTCAGGTGGATGTGGCCTAATCTCAACTATTTGGGTCCAATGTACTCTATGAACAAAGCACCCGCCAAAAGTTTCGTTTTTATGTTCGGCAGTTTTTAAGTTTAATTTCACTTTTATTTCTTTGCGTCCGTTAAAGATAATGCGATTGCTTTGAGAAGACCGCCATTCTCTCCAACAAGGCTTTCGTTCTTGTAATAAAACTATAAGGGCGGCGCCGTGGAATCACAGCAATATTTACGATTTTATACTGTTATGTGTTTATCAAAGAATATCGAAGATAAAAACACTGGTACATGGTTTGGGGGTTATTACTTTATGCGTCGGGCACATCAAGACGCCTCTCAGGCCTGCCTGCCAGCGACGACTCGCACAGCCGTCCTACCGAAAATATGTTTATAAAATATTCTCTCCATAAAACCTTAAAAAGCACTCACATACATGTAGCCTTGATGACGGTGTTCAATAATAATCTCATAATGTTAAAGTGACGCTTATACTCTTTGCGATGCTATTTAAATCAATAAGTAAATAGTAAATTAGAATCATCATATCGTTATGACTAATTATGGTACTATTGATTTATTGCTGGACATTTGATTAACCTGCTGAACTTGTCTGCTTCTGTCCAGGCCGCAAGGGCGCGGACTTCTGTAGACGTTCTCTATGTCCGTGGCTGGGGTTTATTTGAAAGACTGGGTAAACAAAGCCTTGTTTCATGGCCATTCTGAATTTTCAAAGTTGACGAGTGAGAATAAAGGTGTTGTGTCAACCTAAAAATATTAACGCCTATATTTATTTTTGCGATTCGTAACAAAACCATCTTGACCCTCTATGTATTGACATTGCTAAGCTTTACAGACAACGGAACGCGCATCCAATACCTTGACGAAAATTACAGCATGCATTTGTATGCAATCTATTTCAAGTTGAAGTTGATCAGCTATTACTCTAAACGGCATCGCTGTACACACAATGGTTACAAGTTAGCGTGATGCCACTGACCGTCGCTATTGCTCCACCAGAGGTCTGATATCTCGGCAAGTGCAGCGTTTTTGTGTCTCATTCAAAAACCACAATATTCTTTGCGTTGAAAGTTACGCAGTGTCTAGAAAATATTAAAAGGGCAAACCCTGTGAAGTTAGTTTGAAATCCAGCTCATATTAACAGCGCAGTGTCCATGGAAACTGCGGTCTGTGTGATCGAAAAGATAGTGTACAGTGCATACGGCAGAATCGGGTCAAATAGCATTCCGCGAAGTTACTATTTTATAGCTCACAAGGTCATTTGCATAAGATATTGATGACGTTTTAGTCACGTGACAGTCGGACATCGACACTTATTTCTACGCATTTGAGCTTATTTCAAAGTCAATTATCTTTGACCCTGCATTGTTTTTAGCATGAATGATACCATAGAGTCAGATAGAGAAATATTCAGAACAATTATGTAGTATTTCCAACACTCGGACATAGTTAGAAAGCCTGAATCCATTACGAAACCGCATGTTTGTCCGACATTGCCTGTTATTCAGCGATGGGAAAATAGAGGGCAGCAGCTGCAGTGACGTCATCTTCGCGGAATGTTATTTGGGTGAGGTGCACCGTAAAGTGAGGCGCGCGATATACAGAAAAGTGACACGCAGTTTTTTACAGACACCCTATTTCTTCAGTGGTGCATGGGCGGAGGCCGCTGGAACTTTGGTATGGGCATTGGTTGCCTCACCCATCTCGGCGAAAGTAGAGCTAAAATGTTGGCCAAAACCGCGGCGGCAGCCGAGGTTTGGGGCGCGGAAATGACAGCTTCACCCGAGCGTTGTTTGATGAGACCAACATTAATGCAGACAGAGAGATATAAGTTTCTATTCTAAAATCATTGAACTAAGCATTAAAATGAGATTTTGACCATATCATTTTTCCAACCGAAGCGGTTATATTTACATTATGGTAACATTAACAGCTGCCGCCAAAATGAGACACAGTCCATTATATACTGTAAACAGTGATATCGCTTGTATAACGAAGGTGTTTTAGAGTATTCGTATCATAGGCAATTAATTTTGGAGTAATCAGGTCTGAGGTGTTGGTGTCATGGAGGCCGGTTTGCAAATGCGCCGATGTCGGCCATTTTTCATCTCGGGGGGCAGGCAATCAGTTGATAGACTGATTCTATTAGGTTATCTTGCTGGTCTGGACCCTTGGCATCCCTTTATACCAGGGCACTAAACGCCGGAGATCAGCTCTGGCTCTGCTAATGTATGATGTTCGGCACCAAGCGTGTTAGAGCTGGCACAGTTAACTCAGGGAAAGGGCTTGCTCCATTATCATACAGCGGTACAGCGAAAGTAAGAACGGTCCGTGTCGCTATTCCCATCGTTTTATACCCCTTACCTGCACATAGATATCAAGATTAATCACTGCTGATCAGGTTGATGTCATGCGTGAGTGACACTGGGTGAGACTTTTCAATCGTTTTATACCCTTATATAATAACATAATGATATTGTATTGAGATTCATTACATTTGATCAGGTAAATAGGGAAAATAATTCGGGGTTTGATCTCATTAAGCTTGGCTTGGGTGGCGGTAAGATTCCACCTTGGAGACCGCAGCCTGTTGTCTTTGTTACGTGGCTAATAATTACTCGGACACAATGGGTTTTGGGGCGATTCGCACGGAAGAATGGTGGTTTACGACAAGGCCACGCGCGGTCCGGCATCACGCTACCTTAACGTTGCTTCGTGAGACGAATCTAGTCATGAGGTTAAACGGAGCCAGTGATAATGCAATAGAGGGGGCGATCATTTTAGCTATGGATAGTTTATTTGTCTTGCATAGTGGCCAATATGGTCGGTATAAAAATATGCCGGAGTGTAATGATGATGAAGATGGTGATGGTAAAATTGGTCAATACGTTATCTTCGATCATTGGACACTAAGACACTG